>NW_026782001.1:0-1200000 GCF_031769215.1 Ylistrum balloti | reverse complement strand
GTATGAAAAACTGTTACTATCAATTTCTATTGTTGGGTTTTCACCTCTGATTCGTTGTCAGTTTTTACATACGATTTAGTTGTCACTGACTACAGTTGAGTTGTCATTGACAGCTGCTGAGTTGTCATTGACACATGCTTAAGTTGTCAGTTGAGTTGTCAATACAGTGTATGTGTACAGTTTAGTTATATTTGCTTCTGTTTGACTGGACAATGACTACTGTTGGGTAGTCAGTGTGTGTACTGTTGTTGTCATTGACTACTGTTGGGTAGTCAGTGTGTGTACTGTTGTTGTCATTGACTACTGTTGGGTAGTCAGTGTGTGTACTGTTGTTGTCATTGACTACTGTTGGGTAGTCAGTGTGTGTACTGTTGTTGTCATTGACTACTGTTGGGTAGTCAGTGTGTGTACTGTTGTTGTCATTGACTACTGTTGGGTAGTCAGTGTGTGTACTGTTGTTGTCATTGACTACTGTTGGGCAGTCAGTGTGTGTACTGTTGTTGTCATTGACTACTGTTGGGTAGTCAGTGTGTGTACTATTGTTGTCATTGACTACTGTTGGGTAGTCTGTGTGTGTACTGTTGTTGACTACTGTTTAGTTGTCATTGACAACTGTTCTGATGTTAACGACTATAATTACTAAGTTCTCTACTTGCTACTATTTTCACCATTTGCACCATTCAGCAAGTTCCAGCGTTTTCAGAATCAGAATACAGCCTTAGCAATATGGGGCTTGATACACATTCCCACATCTCAGATCTGGACAGCAAAATAATGACATCTCCACACTTTAAATAACTTTCTGACATTTCTGATTAGTAATTTAGACTTTGCAAAGAATTTCATGGAGCTGAATGACAGCTGAACTGAATGTGAAATGTGGCTATTTTTGGCTTCTAAGTCAATCTTTTTTCCTATTTTTACCAGCATTGATCATAAATCCACAAGCTGTAAGAAATAAGGGCTTCTTTGCATTCCAGAAAAAAATCCATAAAAAAGATTTTTGGGATCGATACAAACAGAATGTACAGGAACAATTTATTCTCAGAATTAGTACCCGGAAGCTGTTATTGCATTTACTGCAATGAGACAGTTTAAAAGGATGGAGGCTTTTGCACATTACATTAGGAAAATAAAAAACAGAAAATAAAATGAAATTACCTTGCCGATCAATACCAGATAAAATAAATAAAGTGTCTGTGGGTTTTTTAAAAGCCTTTATTTGCAGTCTTCCACAATGGTGTAGATGAAAGTGCTCATGAATCCTATTTCTTGTGAAGACATTAATAACCTTTTTCCAGATTTTGATATATATATAATGATTCTGTACCGAAATTCTCTATTACATTGTACTTAACCATAGCTGACCTTTGACCTGACATTTCCACTCACATTATCTACACTGTTGGCATGGTTTTGTACAATCTGTATCTATACCTTTTTTATATAACATGTACTGATATACACAGCCATATTTTGAGACATCCACCTCATAAACATAAAACTACAAGTGAAATTAAAAAAAGATACATTTTTTGTTTTATTGGCACACTTTCAAAAAGGTTTAATTGGTGAGAAATACAAGTCAGGTACCATTAATTTCTGTGGTTGTACAGGTGTATATGTAAAAGGCCACCAGTAATAAAGTTATGGTGAAACACTTAAACACTAAACTTAATTAATTCAAATACTTGAGAAAATCAGACATGAATGCTCCATAATCCTATGTAGATATATTAGCATCTTTTTTTGCAGAAGTCTCAAAATGTGACCTTTGACCCTTTACCTTGACAGATGACCATACTAATATGATTATGTGTAGAAATTGATATTACACAATAAATATGAACCAAAACTCTGTTGACAGGTTCTAAAGATTATAACAATGATTTGTGACATGAGACGGAGTCTGCATGGGCACCCCCTGCCCCCATAAAATATGGGGCATCAATATTATGAAGAACTTATATTGAGATTTATTCATCAAATTTATTTGGCATGGACATAAACATGCATTAGGAAATACCAACCCAGAGTACCAGGTGGTGGTGAGTTTGGATGGAATGGAAACATGGTAGATGACCCTTTCATAGTAACTTCTAATATCCAGGATAATGAACCATGACCATAAAGATGGGTAACAGATTACCCTGAACTTTTACAAAGATGGGTAACAGATCACCCTGAACTTATCACCCTGAACTTTTACAAAGATGGGTAACAGATCACCCTGAACTTTTACAAAAATGGGTAACAGATCACCCTGAACTTTTACAAAAATGGGTAACAGATCACCCTGAACTTATCACCCTGAACTTTTACAAAGATGGGTAACAGATCATCCTGAACTTATCACCCTGAACTTTTACAAAGATGGGTAACAGATCACCCTGAACTTATCACCCTGAACTTTTACAAAGATGGGTAACAGATCATCCTGAACTTTTACAAAGATGGGTAACAGATCACCCTGAACTTTTACAAAGATGGGTAACAGATCACCCTGAACTTTTACAAAAATGGGTAACAGATCACCCTGAACTTTTACAAAGATGGGTAACAGATCATCCTGAACTTATCACCCTGAACTTTTACAAAGATGGGTAACAGATCACCCTGAACTTATCACCCTGAACTTTTACAAAGATGGGTAACAGATCACCCTGAACTTTTACAAAGATGGGTAACAGATCACCCTGAACTTTTACAAAGATGGGTAACAGATCACCCTGAACTTTTACAAAGATGGGTAACAGATCACCCTGAACTTTTACAAAAATGGGTAACAGATCACCCTGAACTTTTACAAAAATGGGTAACAGATTACCCTGAACTTTTACAAAAATGGGTAACAGATCACCCTGAACTTTTACAAAGATGGGTAACAGATCACCCTGAACTTTTATAAAAATGGGTAACAGACAGTTTTATAAAAATAATCTATTCTCCAGCAATGAAGAGGGATTCCATTTCATATGTTCACCCTTTCTGAGGATAACTTAAATAGAGACAGGTAACATAGTAACATGGTGTTGATGTCAGCTGATTATATACTTCTAGTAGCGTAGATAACATCATGCTAATATAAAACTCTACCAATCACTAAAACAAAGTGTTAGAGTAAGAAGAAGGTTTACACATGTTCCTTAAACATGTAAACAACTTTCTAAAAATGAGTACAACTAGAAAATTTAATATATAAATACCAGGTCTGATCCAAATTGTGCATATTGAGTGTCCATGTTAAGTTTTTCTATAAATAGTAACAGTGGCCTTGACCTGGAAACCCTGAAACATGAAGTCATCTCATGTATTGTAATAGCAGACATTTTTGAAGTTTGATTGTAATCCCTCTCAGGACAGAAGGGACTGAGTCATGTTAATTAGGATACAAATTTTATATGTGGTTTACGTCCATCAATCATTGGAATTTTCCGTATGTAATTCTTCAGTCACATCTCTGCTGAAGTTTTTTGGATTGTCACTAAGCAAGTATTTCTGATGATATATTTACTGAGTATGGCGTCGTGCACAGTTGAACAGGAATTAAACTCTTTTTCTTTTTTTTCTTAGAAAGATCTTATACCAACCAAAGGGTTTAAGGTCTTGTCGTCATGGCGATATTTCATGTTACAATTGATTAATTGACAGGAAAAAACCTTTGTGTCGATAATGACATCCGTCTGATACGTCGTTCATCCATAATTATCAATAACCATTTTCATGGGCGTGATATTTTCTAGTCTCTAACAACATGTTCAGGAAATGATATTTTAAAAAAAAAAAAAAAACATTTTGCCATGGCAACATATAAAAAGAGATGTTATTTCAATATATGACAATGTCAATATTCACAATTTATCTTTTGACTGACTGGATTATTATCATTAATTCTATCATTAATATAAACTTCATTTCACATAATTATTATTTCTATAACACAATACTTATAAACACAACAGCATTTCAGCAGCAATATACATGCATGTGTTACATGTGGATCATTTAAAAGTATAAAATACTGCATCGTTAATTACTGCAGCTGTCAGTAAAACTGCAATGTATTTATAATTACTGCAGCTGTCAGTAAAACTGCAATGTATTTATAATTACTGCAGCTGTCAGTAAAACTACAATGTATATATAATTACTGCAGCTGTCAGTAAGACTGCAATGTATATACTTTGTGTTGTTCTGTTAAAAACAATCATCAAATCTAATATAAAAAATATCTTTGATCAAAATATTCACTTGAACAATTCCTTTATACGTGAAACTTAGAAGATAAATTCTTACGCTATTGATGACATGTACTTACGCATAAGAAGTTTTCTCTTGGTCCAAAGTGGTGATCTCTACCTCGGGAAGTTTGGGAGTAAAGTCTGCACTACCTGACATGATCAGGTAAAAACTGTACACATTGAAAACAATCAGTACATCAGTACAGACGCTGTTACTGGTATTAGGTACTTATGGTTACAAATCAAGACTCCTAATTATGTTAGGTCCTTAACATCTCCTTAATAATGTTCGTTTTTCTTTCCCTTTGCCAAGTTATGGACACAACTTCAAGTTGAAACTGGTCTGAAGTCAGTTGGAACCTCAAATTAAACTGAATACGAGTCCTGAAATAGCTAAGAACAAGATAACAGAATTAAAATATGATCAGTGAAATACCACAATTACCATCTCAATAGGCAGTGTATCCTACAATCCTGGAATCAGATTGACCAAACAGAAGTCAGGTGTACTACAAAATCCTGTACAAATGATTCCTACCTCACCAGTGTCACAATCTCCGCACTGGAACTCTCCACTGCAACACTAGACCCAAGTGAGAATTCCACCTCCTACTAAAGTTTCAATAGACAATGTTCTATTGTCCAGACCTCAATGCCTCAAAGCTGTTCTCATTATATCCAAGGCCTTAATATACACCTAAACAGTGACTCGAGCAAGTCTTAATCAGTGTCTCCAAACACATCCCTGATGTCATTATATTCCAATATAGATTATACTGAAGCTTATATAGCAACACTTAAAATCGCAAGCAATCAAGCCTTTCCTTTAGGTCTATAGCTTCTGCAGCTTACACCTGTCCAACTGCGAGGGACACCGATGTATTTGCGTCACCAATTCCGGGAAAAGAAACAAGAAATCCATATTTTGTAAACATCTTGCAAGGATGCCAAGAAACAATTCTACATTAATATGACGTGATTAAAAACAACAATAATTGATATCAGGAAAGCAGAAAACTGCACTGCTTTTCATCTGATCTTACTCTGAGGAACACAACAGTATGTACATCAAAGCCTAAACTCTATACATATGATATACATGTCTATAGTTACAGGAATCCACTTCAGATTGTTTACCAAGTATTGTTTTGTTAATATCCTTGTAACACTGATTAAGTTAGGGTCACAGGAACGTTATATCAATTGATATACAGATGGGTCTACCAACAAATCTATGTAGTGATGTAATAAAAAGGACATCAAATGCCGTTCCTTACATAGGAATCAGAAACACATGGTGGACAAAATCTATATAAACCCCTACCCATGCATAGTTTATATCCGGTCAGTAATGTTTCTTTCCGTTAGGATCTAATCTATACTGAGCTGATCCAGTTTAATGACCGAGGTAAAAAATTAGATTTTCACCATTACAAGCTTTTCCTAAGGGTTTTTATTGATTAATGTGTCATCGAGATCAGCCAGAAATTCTTATTTAATGCACGTATTATGTAAACTTAAACTAAAATACATGCTGTACTGCTTCCCATGCCTAAAACAGTCCTGAAATCTTTGTGCAGTGTTGAAGGAAACTTTCTTCTACCCAATAGCTGTCTTGAGAAATAGATCCAAAACCACAGATTTCTCTAATTCTAAACACGTGCCAGTCACATGATTTTCCAAATTTGGTAGCCCTCAGCATTTTTAGCCTGTGAAATTTATAATTTGTAGCAATGGAATTTAAAGTGTCGAAGCAGTATGCAACTGTGAACACATGTCAGTGTTATTTATACTCAAATATAGAGAAAAGACATCACATAAAAGACATAAGTTTCCCATTCAGGAAATAATCTTAAAGAGGAACCTGAATGCTTTGTCACATATGTGTCATTAAATCAAATAGCCTCTGCTCATTCATTTACCGCAAAAATCGTCGAAAACGATCTATGCGTTCCAAAGTTATTGTCGAAAACGCTAAAAACACACCTGAACGAGATCATCGAACGGCACTATAACAGAGCTCTTCAGTAGTGGCGTCACTAGTGTGAGCGCGCGTTATGTCCCACTCCGGCAGCCATTAGTTTTCTAGCAGAAGCCAGGTTATATCGTTTCGTTTTTTGGGCCTGCTTGAATGTTATTCGACTAATCTATACTATAATTGATGGCAAAGTAACAGTAGTGTCATCGTCTATGGAATGTTTTACTTAGGTTTCAAATATTTGTGAGCGTTCGTGGATTAATCTGTCAATTATTGTGTAACAGAAGGGGGGGGGGGGTCAACAGTTACCTGGTCCCGTCTCGCCTTGTATCACCGTCAACCCAGGTTCGATGGGTTCAGCTTGTATTTTGTTTTCAAAGGAGGACAAACACTGCTAATTTAAATGTTACAATTTATTTAAGAGCAAACATTAATTAACAGGAATTATCAAAAACGGCATAGGCCTATACCAACACAGAGACCCCCATCTTACGCCGAACACATAAACTTATCTATCTCTATACAAAATTACATTCCACCCAGCTATAGCTTCCCACCCGATAAAATAACGAATTACGCTACCATCCCCCGACCTACCTCAGAGAAGGTTTTCACCCTGTGGAAGTTAATCCAACGCTCTACACCCAAATTATTAGACATACTGCATCTTATACCCTAAAATGACAATACGAGACAGTTTGAACCAATCACAACACATCACCAGAGACAGAACACCCCTGACACGGACGAAAATGCAAGGAAAACAAGACAGGAGAACTTGCACGTGATATACATAGACCTCGGACAAAATGGGTAACAGGTGACAGGACAAAATGCGCTTCCACTAGTGACGTCACCATTACCCGGATGTAAATCAGGGTAATTTGATTGCTTGCTTGATTAACATCTGGAAGCAGGTGTGAATCGGCACGTTTAGACGGATATATCTCAGAAACGGAAGGTCGAATTTCGATGCGGTTTTCTGCATTTTTGTTCTTATACAACAACAAATCCATTGAAAATTGAACCTATCAGCATTCAGGTTCCTCTTTAAGTTAGTCGTAATAAATATGATCACTTTCTAGGCCTTTCTGTTTTGATTATGAATGTCCAGGTTTTAAAAGTGTGATAATGACATGAAAATGTGTCATATGAAACAGTAGGATGTGTCCGTGAAGACAAAAATGTATCGTTTTGTATTTCAAAACTCACAAAAAACAGAATCAGAATGAAAAATATTTTTTTTTCCCAATAGAATTATTGTCACAGTACTTCAGATGCAATCGGATACAATGGTGGCCTGGGCTACATGTATCAGGCAAGGAACAACGTCACATTGAACTAAATGTACATCAGATACAATGGTGGCCTGGGCTACATGTATCAGGCAAGGAACAACGTCACATTGAACTAAATGTACATCAGATACAATGGTGGCCTGGGCTACGTGTATCAGGCAAGGAACAACGTCACATTGAACTAAATGTACATCAGATACAATGGTGGCCTGGGCTACGTGTATCAGGCAAGGAACAACGTCACATTGAACTAAATGTACATCAGATACAATGGTGGCCTGGGCTACGTGTATCAGGCAAGGAGTAACGTCACATTGAACTAAATGTACATCAGATACAATGGTGGCCTGGGCTACGTGTATCAGGCAAGGAGTAACGTCACATTGAACTAAATGTACATCAGATACAATGGTGGCCTGGGCTACGTGTATCAGGCAAGGAACAACGTCACATTGAACTAAATGTACATCAGATACAATGGTGGCCTGGGCTACGTGTATCAGGCAAGGAACAACGTCACATTGAACTAAATGTACATCAGATACAATGGTGGCCTGGGCTACGTGTATCAGGCAAGGAACAACGTCACATTGAACTAAATGTACATCAGATACAATGGTGGCCTGGGCTACGTGTATCAGGCAAGGAACAACGTCACATTGAACTAAATGTACATCAGATACAATGGTGGCCTGGGCTACGTGTATCAGGCAAGGAACAACGTCACATTGAACTAAATGTACATCAGATACAATGGTGGCCTGGGCTACGTGTATCAGGCAAGGAGCAACGTCACATTGAACTAAATGTGCATAGTTAAATAATTGATCATACAATATTTCTTTGTATTGAAATTGGCAAAGAATTTCTCGTGTAATGTCTCAAAATAGTCATCACTTTTCAGAAAGTACTCAACACTGACATAGCAATATAAATATCTGCAAAAATACGCCATCAGGTCTTTACAGTAGTAAACTATCCTTGCTGTATTTTGTCCTAATTTCTGTTCATAAACATCTCATAGAAATGATCTAATTAGATACTGATATAGTGTGAATGACAGTGCTGTTAGGTCAAAGTTCATCACAAAATTACAGGTATGATTCAGATCTTTGCTGAACCACATTTCACACACAGGAGGTGCATAACTTACCCAGACAGCGGTAACCTCAGGGCCTCTAGTGATAGGCTAATTAGTGTCATGATGAATTACACAAATGTCAAACTGCACATCTGATAATGCCTTGATGCTTTAGCTGATACAATACCAATTAGAATAAAAGATCAACTATCTGGTGACAGAGAACAAATGAATTTTAATATCTTCAAAATGTTCATATCTAACAATCGCCAAAATGAAATATTCAAATATTTCTTTATTTGGATACCATTCTACGGAACAGAATATAAGAATATTTGTTGACATCCCTATTTCAAAATAATCCAAGGGAGGTCACAATTATGGTTTAAAACGTACAATACATATTTTAATCAAGTTGGCCATATAGAATAAGCTGAAGTGATGTTTGAGATGTAGCATCATGGCAATGATTGTTAGATAAGTAAGTTTAATTGATTAAACACATGTTTACTGAAGGATGAAAGTAGCTCAGGGCTATTTCTGGAGGTAGAATGTAATCACAAGACTGATTACAGATATGACTGAAAGGCAGCTATTGGGTTTTCAACAGAAAAACATTTTCAAGAATCCTTCTAAAAGACACAAAATGATTGGCATTTCAAAAATATGAATCCCACACAAAGACCAGCGCTTGATGACATGATTACAACATGCCATGGGTAACAATAGCTATCCTGAATTATTTCCTCTGAGCATAATCCTCTTGACAGCACTCACATCGAAACGAAAATGAAAAATCTAGCTGATTAAATAACAAATTTATGAAATTTTATCCTACAAATATTTCTAAAAATATCAACCTTGATTTTTTAATGAATTTTTACATTCATTATTATATGGTAAATTAACATGGCTTGTTGCGGTATGAGACTTTCTGAAATATATTTTACAAACTGATCGGAGAATAATTTTTTTAGAAATTTCATCCAGAACAGATTTCATGTTGTTGATTACGAACACATCGCTAATCAAATGCTAACAAATCTGTCTTAAAACAGTTTGCAAAACAGCTTATATTAGATAACCTGGGACAGGGCATTTCACCATATCATATATTTTGGTAATACTAGAACACTGACCCGCCCCTACCTAACAACCCACACTTAGACCTCAGTATCCCAAAGCAAGCACTTTTGGTAGAGAGGCATTGTTTGGAGTTTGATTGATTCACCAAAATAAACTCTAGGTAACACACAGGAACTAATTTTATACCAGGGAAACCAATTTTCTACTTAGAGTAACAGTAATCTGGACTATTGACCCTGGGACTTGAAAAGCAATCCAAAGCAAGCCATTTCAGTAAGGAAGGATTGTATGAGGTTTGAGATTGATTGGACGAAGCAAACTTGAGTTATCGCAGGAAAACTGATTTTTCTATATAAAGTAACAGTGACCTTGACTTTTGACCTTAAAAAATATAAAGCAATCCTAAGCATACACTTTCAGTAAGGAAGTACTGTATGAAATTTGGGTTAGATTGGACCAAGACAACTCCAGTTATCACACAGAAACAGAAGTGCTGACAAACAGACAGATGGACAGACAGTAGACAGACAGTGTAATCACTATAGGGCATCTGTACTTTCATGTGGGTTCCTGATGATGCAAGTACATATCAACAATTTATTCACATATTATGATATGATTGTAAAAAACAAAAGTCTGGTTTTGGAAGAAATCAGTGAGCAGTTTCATTGATCATGATGATGAAAAAAATACATTTCTGCAGGAGAAAACAATAAACAGAATAGTCAATTGTCTTTGTAACCTTGAGGCTTTTGACTTAGAAGATGTACCATAAACACAGTGACAGGAAAATATGTGAAAAGTGCACATTTGTTAAATAGTACAGACCTGACAAAAACATTTATCATATGATTTAGAAATATTAGTATTAAAGTTCATTGTTTTAAATATTGAACTCAATTCTATTAGGAATGAACTGTAGTCTGATACTAAATTACATCTTATTACGGAAACTAATTTGATGATGACTCTTTGCTTCTACCATTTCAAATTTTACATATAGATAATAAAAACATTGATAACAAAATGCTAAGGGATGAATGCACTTTTTCTAATTTGGATTTTTATTCCAACGACATAAATACAAACTATCTACATGTAGTATAGACTATATATGTATTAGGTACATGTGAAGCTTAATGTCAGGGCACCAGTGACATCACCGTGTCATGTGATCTTGAAGCCCATTAAAATTCTGACCGAGTGGCAACAGCTACTTTGAAGGCCAGATAATAGGTAACAGTGTATACCGGAATGCCCGCAAGCACCCACACTGCTTTTTCAATATAGTTATGAATTGTTTAATTTGTGTTTTAAAAAAAGTTAAAAATCATGTCCCACATCCTTTAATATCTCTTGTTGGCCGGGTTTAAAGCATGAGATGCATGTTTTCCTGTGACAAGGAACAGGATAAGCATGGGGATAAGCTGCATTGTCAGTCAGACAATGACTCTGACCTTTCCACACCCAATCCCAAAATTGTGTAGTGTGGTAACACTGCATTATCAGTCAGACAATGACTGACCTTTCCACACCCAATCCCAAAATTGTGTAGTATGGTAACACTGCATTATCAGTCAGACAATGACTCTGACCTTTCCACACCCAATCCCAAAATTGTGTAGTGTGGTAACACTGCATTATCAGTCAGACAATGACTGTCCTTTCCACACCCAATCCCAAAATTGTGTAGTGTGGTAACACTGCATTATCAGTCAGACAATGACTCTGACCTTTCCACACCCAATCCCAAAATTGTGTAGTGTGGTAACACTGCATTATCAGTCAGACAATGACTCTGACCTTTCCACACCCAATCCCAAAATTGTGTAGTGTGGTAACACTGCATTATCCCCCATCCAAAGGATGATTGATATGACAGCTATCCTTCACAAATCCTGATAAAGTAAGGTCTTTAAAAAATGTACCCGGCGAGTAAATGTCAAAAATATAAGTGATCACAAAAACCTGTTACCTCCCAAATCAATATATCACATCACAATCTTTACAGACCTGTTACCTCCCAAAGTCATCGGTAAAGATATCACATCACAATCTTTACAGACCTGTTACCTCCCAAAGTCATCGGTAAAAACATCACATCACAATCTTTACAGACCTTTTGTTAGATGTGTCACTTATAGGTTAGTTGAATTCTGATTGAGAATATCTTCAGCATGGCTGAAAAAAATCAAAGTTAATGGTTCCACATATGTAGAGTTATGGTCCTTTGTTCGATAATGGTACCAAATTTTGTCAAGCACGGCCAGGAACATTTAATAACATTCAATATTCAGCTTTGTTGACATTGGGAGTTTTACCACAAGCAAGTTGTCTGGCTGATAATGAAGATAACATATGTATTTACATCAAAGTAAAAGAAATTGTCACTTTCAATGAAATATCGGATAGTTCACAGGAAAGATAATTAAGTAAAAGTGTGCAAGCTCTCAGAGCTGATAGCATGCCTTAGAATGCTTTTCATTGATGCCATAATAGGGAACAAGAAACTATCATGAAAGTAGAAAATATCTTAATATATTCTCAATGCATACCGCAGTACATAACAGACCATATAGACAGGATCAGACACGCAATAGGGAACCAATACAGAACTTACAAAGTCCATTTTCTTTCTCCGTTCCTGCTGACAATCCTGATAATTCTAGATTGTTCCTCGTCTTTTTTACCAGTCTTATTGAAGAGTATATGACCTTTTTATATCTGAACATATCGTCTCTGTATAGAACCTTAATAAGATTAGATTGATCAGGTAAAATCTATTTAACATAACACAATTAAACATTTAGATGAGAATCACATCATATTCGACAAAATCATATTTATTTGATATATCATATATACAAGTCCATTGATGCAAAGCAGCTGCTTTAACTTCCCTAACAGACAGGTCAATTTTTGTCAGACTTCACAGTATTTTCCCAGCCAATTTTAGACAATTGTATGATTATATGATTTATTACAATGTTGATATTACATGTGATAGAAGGCATCTATAACATGACAGAGTAAGTTAATATAATATATATCATAAATCTGAGAGTAGCAGAATATACAGCACATCATCCCAACACAAATTTGTATAATGAATGATATAACTCCGCAAAACATATATATAATCTCACCCTCGCCGCATACTGATTGATTTAGTCAGAGCTAGGATGTAGAAATCCATAACAGGACTTAATCAATACTGAACAGTGAGTAACCATGTCGCTGATAACTCCCGACACTCTGCTACACCCTATTTCCTGTGTGTCCTTCCCTCCATCTTCTCCCTACCCTCTCCCCCACCAGTAGCCAACCCTTCTGCTTGCTTTCATTTAAAGCAAAACATTTCCCAAAGCATCATGATGAAAAATGATGAATGGGTTTTGGGAACAAAAGATATGTATACCGGAAAAGCCCAAATTATTAGCATAGTATCAAGGTATATCATCTGGATCATGAATCATGGTCTTAAATAAGCTTGTATTGAATGGTTAATTATATTGAACACGCACAGATTATAACAGATTCTAGCGAATTGCAGTCGAGCAGAAAACTTGTATAATGCTTCTTTACCATCATGTATTGTGAAGCTGTCCAAGTTGGGGATCAGTATGAAAAAAATGACAGCATCATTTGTAATACAGATGTAATGGCCAGATCTGTCTTGTACTAAGTCTACATGAGCGGTTCAGAATTAAGGGCTGGTCAGCATGTCATCAAGCAAAATATACATCACAATAATACGTTTTAACAATGTAGTTTAGATTGTCTTCAGGTCTCCTTACTGTAACTACATGATGGCAACTTCATTTAATGTCATATTTTGATATCAACATATTTATTTGTAAATATAATAAAGGCACCAGAGACAAGTTAAAAACTTGCATTTCATCCTCTCCCCTAAACCACAATGTATGTGTAAGACCACAAAATATAAAAGCAAAAGGCAATGATGATGTATGTGTCAGACCACAAAATACAAAAGCAAAAGGCAATGATGATGTATGTGTAAGACCACAAAATACAAAAGCAAAAGGCAATGATGATGTATGTGTAAGACCACAAAATACAAAAGCAAAAGGCAATGATGATGTATGTGTAAGACCACAAAATACAAAAGCAAAAGGCAATGATGATGTATGTGTAAGACCACAAAATACAAAAGCAAAAGGCAATGATGATGTATGTGTAAGACCACAAAATACAAAAGCAAAAGGCAATGATGATGTATGTGTAAGACCACAAAATACAAAAGCAAAAGGCAATGATGATGTATGTGTAAGACCACAAAATACAAAAGCAAAAGGCAATGATGATGTATGTGTCAGACCACAAAATACAAAAGCAAAAGGCAATGATGATGAAAAATGATACTATGAAAATTGACTTATAGAGAATATGTCCTCGGCCAATTCTGAATGAAACCAATAAATCATGACACATGGTGATAGATAGATGGACTCTCGTTAAACAGGATTGTAACTACATGACTTTAAACACGTTTGAGACCATGAATCTATCTTAGTAAAGATCAAAACATACAATAAAACTGAAGGTGGACCATTTTCTGTCCTTTTTGTTTTAAGGGGCTTTGGGAGTCACTTATGGGCCTCGGTCATTTCCAAATGAAATTATTTCATATTTAAGCTATATTCCCAAAATTTGCAATTTACCCCTGAAACTATCCCTATTCACCAATATTCTTACCAAAAAGAGGTTAAAATCCCTCATATCACAAACAAGAGAAAAACAAGACCATGATTTGTTAATAAAAATGTTTGTTTTAAAAGAGGGTTTGACATGAAGTGGAGGGAATATAGGATACACTTGCTGTTTTATTAAGTCGAACAGGAAAAGAGAAACTTACAAAAAAGTACCATACAAGTGGTATAAAAACAAGAGCAACATACACTGTATATCATCATAGTTATTTCCTAAGTTGAATATTCATGAAGTGTTACTATTTTTAGGAAGAGTTGCAGATCTCTGTCACTTTAACAGTAATGACACATAGTGCTGTTTACAGTTTGATATGTTCAGTTTTGTTATTTTTGCTATTTCTTAAAGTTCAGTCATTTTTCATAATGGCTGATGTGTTCCTGTATATGTTAATATGGATCAGAACGGTGGTACTTAATTTGTCAACAGTAAACATAGACATTGATTAATATAACATTTTAAGGTCCATGTAATTGAATACATTAATGAATGCTATTTATGTGACATGCATTTACCAAAATATATAATTCCTTAAAGATTCAAATCTAAAAACAAAATCTGTAGCCCTATAGAGAGTATATATACCAACTACAAGTTCATATAAAACCTTCTAATCAAATATTACAAGCAAACAATCATTAATGTTGATAAATTGATGGACACAAAATTCCTAAAAAACCAGTGACATCAGGGTGTCAATTTTTCCAATTTATTTCATTTGTCCATCAGCCCTCAAACTCACTCTCTTCATCTAAACACTGAATTTTCAGTTCTGACTGTTAAACTATTACAGACATTAGAGATGGCACAAGCAATCAGAAACAATATACTTTTGACATGACGGTATAAAGAAAACCCTTTGTTTTAGTAATTCAACAGCCTTGAGAGCCTTGTGCAAGGAAACCAAGCTTCAAGATTATGTATATATTTTTTAAGCACTACTTAAAAAGTATTTTTAAGTTTTTGACAGCATGTCAGTTGGAAACATACCCATCATTTTCGTCTGGCTCATTTCTGGAAAGGTATCTGTCTTCTGTCATTTTGTATCTGGGATCCTTTCAGTGAATAGCAAGCGAAAAACTAAAACATCACATAGCCTTGTTACAGGTTTACAACGAGGAAAACATTTCTTACACTGTAAACAAGAAGGTCTATCTAAACCCTCTATACAATGAATTCATAAACAAAGCCCAGTGTTAACCCTGTGTTTATAATGGTGACCTTTGACCCAAGGCCAGATTGTAATAAAGCACTTAAGAATGTTCTTCCTGCTGAGCCAGACGTAAGGAAATACAGAGTTTTAATGAAGATTAGAATGCTCAACTATACCACATTAGTTATATTAAACACCCCATCAGTATTAAAGATCCTTGACCTTGGGTGCAAAAATGCTGAAACAAAAATGGAACACCCCATCAGTATTAAAGACAAAAATGGAACACCCCATCAGTATTAAAGATCCTTGACCTTGGGTGCAAAAATGCTGAAACACAAATGAAACACCCCATCATTATTAAAGATCCTTGACCTTGGGTGCAAAAATGCTGAAACACAAATTCAATCAAGTTATGTTGAAATTTAGAATTTAAGTAGGATGATTATTGTCAATATATCAAGAGACAGTACTTCTGTTTGTAAGACAAAGTTCCATTTCAAATACTTATCATTGTTTGATTAATCAGGAGACACAGTAATGGTGACCTTGACCTTGAAATATAAATTTATTACTTTAATCCTCAGCATTTGTATTAAGTTTGGACAAAATTCAAAAAAAGAAATGGAGTGAAGACTTCTGATAGGAAAGAATGGTGGATGGGATACGAAATTTGGATGACTTTTAATATTGTCTTTCTCCACTATATGACCTTGAATCTTAAGCAGTAAAAGATGGAAATAGAAATTGCAGATATTGAGAACAAGATTTGTCCATTTGTAACTGATCCAAACCTACAGAATTAATGACTGAATGTAAGGTTGTAAGACACCTGATTATATACACTAAAACATTTTTATATATTATTAAATACTGTATAATAATGAATTAACCAGCAGTTGCTTTCTTTATCTTTCAAAAGCATTCAAATTGTGTTCGTCTTATTTGCAAATACACCTATAAACTATAACCATATACAATGAAATGTGAAGCTTTTCTAGAGCTTTGGATTTCTTGGTAACTCTACAATACATAAAGGTATATATTTCAGCTATATACCATCAAATATCAGTTCATTTTATATTCATCCTAATTAGAAATAAGGGCAAAAGGGTAAAAGATAAACTGTACATGTTGAAAGTTTCTACATATACTGTATCTTGATTTCATCACATATACTTAAGGAGTAAACATGACCTTAAATCAAACAATGACAGACTGAGGGTTCTTTGTTGCCTAGCATAAAACACCATTCACAAAGGTTTTCTATTTTATTCTAGGGCACTGAAGATTCTTTGATAAAATGTACTGTTTTTTGTTTTTAGGTAGGTAACAAGTTTTGATGGGTAACTTAAGTCTGTTAACTCCCATTGTTTTGATTGTAATGGGTAACTTAAGTCTGTTAACTCCCATTGTTGTGATTGTAATGGGTAACTTAAGTCTGTTAACTCCCATTGTTGTGATTGTAATGGGTAACTGAAGTCTGTTAACTCCCATTGTTGTGATTGTAATGGGTAACTTAAGTCTGTTAACTCCCATTGTTGTGATTGTAATGGGTAACTTAAGTCTGTTAACTCCCATTGTTGTGATTGCAATGGGTAACTTAAGTCTGTTAACTCCCATTGTTGTGATTGTAATGGGTAACTTAAGTCTGTTAACTCCCATTGTTTTGATTGTAATGGGTAACTTAAGTCAGTTAACTCCCATTGTTTTGATTGTGATGGGTAACTTAAGTCTGTTAACTCCCATTGTTTTGATTGTAATGGGTAACTTAAGTCTTTTAACTCCCATTGTTTTGATTGTGATGGGTAACTTAAGTCTGTTAACTCCCATCGTTTTGATTATGATGGGTCACTTAAGTCTGTTAACTCCCATTGTTTTGATTGTAATGGGTAACTAAAGTCTGTTAACTCCCATTGTTTTGATTGTAATGGGTAACTTAAGTCTGTTAACTCCCATTGTTTTGATTGTAATGGGTAACTTAAGTCTGTTAACTCCCATTGTTTTGATTGTAATGGGTAACTTAAGTCTGTTAACTCCCATTGTTTTGATTGTAATGGGTAAGTTAAGTCTGTTAACTCCCATTGTTGTGATTGTGATGGGTAACTTAAGTCTGTTAACTCCCATTGTTGTGATTGTAATGGGTAACTTAAGTCTGTTAACTCCCATTGTTTTGATTGTAATGGGTAACTTGAGTCTGTTAACTCCCATTGTTGTGATTGTAATGGGTAACTTAAGTCTGTTAACTCCCATTGTTGTGATAAATAATCAGGAAATAATGCTACTCACAGTTAAACCTATCTCTGATACAAATACTTAACCAGAGAGGCAGTCATGCATGACATGGTAAACATATGACCTGTCAGCAATATACAGACAACACTGGACAATAGACAGAGTGATGATAAACCTATAAAGTCATTATTAACATAGAGAAGGAGGGTTGGGACATTGTTGACAATATCATTTTCATTTCATTTCATTTATCATTAACTTTTGGCCAAATTAATTAATACAATCTATCAAAGATTCAAAGTTTAAATATATTGTGCCAGCCAAGTTCACCATTGTGTTCCTTACATCAGACAACACCAATGTAGTAATTTTCATAAAAATTGGACAACATTCAATTTCAGTGGCTGTTACAGCTATCTTGGATTTAGGAAAAAAAGCCCCAAACATATTTTGACATGTACATCAATATATTCACACAATCAGAGCCTCTGGTGGCCAAATTTGATGTGTGACTGAAACAACAGTAGTTGAAAGCACAACTCCACATAGCTATCTATGCTTGAATCCCAAGGAATGTTGGACAAGGCAAAGCAAAAGAATAAAAAAGAAGTATTTACGTAAGAATCAAATTTTTATGTTAATGACCATTATCTGTTATCTTTCAAACGGCTTGATGTATATATACACACTGTGTAGGCTCCTGTGCCTGTCTCTGTAAGAGATTACCTAAAATGTAATGAGGAGTAAGGGAAACAGAGAAGAGAACTATCAACCCTAACCAATTGTCATTACTCTTGTTTTATAAGGAGCTTTAGATAACCTCCTGACCTGGCTGCATGATTTACTATACACTAAATCTTTATGCGTGTCTTTTAGCTTGTAGTCTGATCTTGAATCCCTTGTCATGACTGTTTTGGCCAGATCAGTACTTAATGTCACTGAATTAAGAACTTCCATGACACTAACTTGAAGCTTTGATGTCAACATTTCCACCATTTTGTCTTTTAAAACTACAGGCTACATAATTTTTCACTTTTATTAATGTGTTCTCAATTTTAAACAGTATACCTGACAAATTCATATGACTCACTTGAGATGTAACCAAATTATAATCTTTTACTGTTGCTTAATACAACTAAGATTAAAGAACGTTTTTAATGTTGTTCATGATAAAAAAATCTTTTCCCTTTTAAATTAAGTTGAAAGTGAAATTGTAAAATGTTTATTTAAACATATCAATATCATGGTAATAGAATTAAATGATATTTAATGTTGCCTAGTGACAAATGGGCTGGCTAGCTAGCAGCTGTTTTATTTTTATGCAGGCACACATGTATGATAACTGTAACAACGTACCAATGTGGCACTACATTGTACAGCAGGGTGAAGTGGATGTGCGTTTTAGTGGCAGGTTTTTTAAACTGGTTAACGTAAATATAAGGATTGTCTGTTTTGTTTTTTACAAGACAACCCCCAAGCAACAAAATAGAAAATCAATCCTTAAACAGAGACAATCCCAAGTGTGCCTCATTTATTTATGTTGACAATCCCAAGTGTGCCTCATTTATTTATGTTGACAATCCCAAGTGTGCCTCATTTATTTATGTTGACAATCCCAAGTGTGCCTCATTTATTTATGTTGACAATCCCAAGTGTGCCTCATTTATTTATGTTGACAATCCCAAGTGTGCCTCATTTATTTATGTTGACAATCCCATGTGTGCCTCATTTATTTATGTAGACAATCCCAAGTGTGCCTCATTTATTTATGTTGACAATCCCAAGTGTGCCTCATTTATTTATGTAGACAATCCCAAGTGTGCCTCATTTATTTATGTTGACAATCCCAAGTGTGCCTCATTTATTTATGTTGACAATCCCAAGTGTGTCTCATTTATTTATGTTGACAATCCCAAGTGTGCCTCATTTATTTATGTTGACAATCCCAAGTGTGCCTCATTTATTTATGTAGACAATCCCAAGTGTGTCTCATTTATTTATGTTGACAATCCCAAGTGTGCCTCATTTATTTATGTTGACAATCCCAAGTGTGCCTCATTTATTTATGTAGACAATCCCAAGTGTGCCTCATTTATTTATGGAGACAATCCCAAGTGTGCCTCATTGTGCCTCATTTATGGAGACAATCCCAAGTGTGCCTCATTTATTTATGTAGACAATCCCAAGTGTGCCTCATTTATTTATGTAGACAATCCCAAGTGTGCCTCATTTATTTATGGAGACAGTCCCAAGTGTGCCTCATTTATTTATGGAGACAATCCCAAGTGTGCCTCATTTATTTATGGAGACAATCCCAAGTGTGCCTCATTTATTTATGTAGACAATCCCAAGTGTGCCTCATTTATTTATGTAGACAATCCCAAGTGTGCCTCATTTATTTATGTAGACAATCCCAAGTGTGCCTCATTTATTTATGGAGACAATCCCAAGTGTGCCTCATTTATTTATGGAGACAATCCCCAGTGTCCATCATTTGCTTATAGAGAAAACCCCTTGGTACATCATTAATTTATAGACAACACCCCTCCTCCCAACCTGTGTGACATCATTTTTTTAAAGTAACAACCCCTCTCCTCAACCTGTGTGACATTATTTATTTATAGACAACACCCCTTCCCCCAACCTGTGTGACATTATTTATTTATAGACAACACCCCTTCCCCCAACCTGTGTGACATTATTTATTGATAGACAACACCCTTTACCCCAACCTGTGTGACATTGTTTATTGATAGACAACACCCCTTCCCCCATCCTGTGTGACATTATTTATTGATAGACAACACCCTTCCCCCCATCCTGTGTGACATTATTTATTGATAGATAACACCCCTTCCCCCAACCTGTGTGACATTGTTTATTGATAGACAACACCCCTTCCCCCAACCTGTGTGACATTATTTATTTATAGACAACACCCCTTCCCCCAACCTGTGTGACATTGTTTATTGATAGATAACACCTCCCCCCCCCCCCAACCCGTGTGACATTATTTATGGGTATACAACACCCCAATGTATACTGTTTATTTATACAGACAAGTCCCCCTGCCTCTCCGCGTACATCACTTACATAAAAAAATCCATAATAAACATTACATACTACCCCAGTAAATTTCATATATTTGACAAAAACAATTTACAATTTATTCTTTTTTTTCCTTAATTATTGAGGTGATCCTTATTGAATATCGACACAAAAATGGCTCCATCTTATATCATTGAGAACAGAGGCAGCCGAGACAATGATATATAAATGAATATAACAAAGACAAGATAGCAGAAATACTGAAAGTCCTACGCTACCAATGTACCTTTGTCAAAGATTTCAATCAACCAATATATAAAGTAACAGGGGAAGATGGACAAGACAATTTCAATCTATTGATCTTTATGTTAGAGATTGGTCCCTTCTGTATGTGTCTCCTTCAAGTGCCAGACTTACTGTAGCCAGTTAGCAATACCATGGTGTGACAGCCCAATAACAATCAATATACATTATAGACTCCTGGTTCCGCCAAGCTGATTTTTAAAGTGATCTTCCTAATGTTAAAATTCAGGCCTGTTTTGGATTAGTTATAACATAAGTTTGATTTCAGTGACAGATGAAGTGGTTGAAAATTATCATAAGTGGGTATTAGTATCTCTTCACAACAATGTACACTTCAACGACTTACTCAACAACCAAGAAATAAATGTCACATCGGATATTTATCGGAACTTTTTCATTTTAACCATGCTATTGCAATATCAATGGGACTAGACAACATGCTATTAAAACTTAAAATCGTTCTCCCAACATTTGGAACTCCAACCATACACTCAGTATGATAATGTTTTTTTTTTATTCCTGTACCGTTTCAAAGCAATAGGTTTGACCAGATTTCTTGTATGGTCCCGAACACGATTACAGTTACATATTAGCTCCTGATCGTCAAACTAGAATCCACTTCCACTTTATTTACGTCATATAATTTACATTGAAGTACACAAAATATTTTGGGGTATTTGTTTCAAAAATAAATTTTTAATCTTAAATTACTGAAATAATTCTTTCATGTAACATGAAAACAAGAAATAAATAAAACATAGATTGAGAATTCATCCAGCTGTTAGATAACTGTCTTTAGTTAAAGTATCAGGAGTTATCTTTCTTTGAGTTCACCAGTCCAGACATTTTGTTCCCAGAGTTACTGCCCCTTTATCACTTACTCAAGTTATTCTATATCAAAGCTGAAGTTAGTTACAACATTTTCCAAGTGCCCTATTACATCAAATATTCACACTGGCCTAATTTTTACTTGTGTATATTATTTAATCTTTTCAAAATTTCAAAAATTCAATGTACCATAACATACATTAATAAACAAGCAGATGAAAAATTAATGCATTACAAAAACTATTATTGCATGTAACAAATGTTTTAACTTATTTAGAGTGAATTTTAATAATAAAAAATAGTTTAAGATGTATGTATAAGACCTTCAAAATGACATATAAGATTTGGTCAGGAGGCATTATTATAGAACATGTACAGGTGCATGGACATATATTAACTCTAAATAGACTATTACTCATCAACTTACAAAAACAAAAAAAAAAACCCAAAAAAACCCAAAAAACATGCACAATTTGTGATTTTAATTTTTTGTGATCATGAAGGAATTGCTAAATTTGCAAAAATGAGAAAATGAAATACAAGAGAAAAGTTCTCGATAGATGGAATATTTAAATGGCATAATAGCATGGCAGAGGATCCATATGAAAGTGGCTGTTATATTAGAGTGGAACCCACTTAATGTCACCTTTGTTAATGGCACTTTCCAGTTAATATCACGTTTTCTTGAAACCCTGAAATTTTCTCCTATATGCTCTATGTAACCCTACATCTGATAATGTCACTAACTGCATGTGGACAATGCTTAATATCAGTTCATTTTACCGAATATCAAAAAACAAAAAATTATCAAAGTAAGTGAGGACAGGAACTATGGATCCGTGCCTGAATAGTCATACGTCACAACTGGATGTGTTATGTGAACATTGTCACTGCCTTACTGGCCATTTTACACCTAACACTGACCCACTTACCTATAAGGCTGAAGGAAGCCTAGTATGTTTGGGTTTTTTTTGACTAGTAGAATCCAAGTGTTAAAATAAGTCTTAAACTCTTGTCACTATGCAATCAATGTTGGAGTGGGCACCATGGCACTAAGTTTTCTAATGTGTCCGACATGCTGCCAAAACTTCTTGAAAACAAGTGTTTGGTATGCATACTGGGATCAATTTATGATAAAGTATGTTTGTTTTGTTTCTTTTTACAATGACCCATGGGATATTAAACTGCGGCATGTCCAAGTCATCATTACGAATATTGCCTTCTTTGAATTTACGAGAACACATTTCCGATACAAAGCTGAAAATGCTAAAATAAGATTTGAACTTCAGGTTTCACAAAATGAAGTCTGGATTAGACATAATTTATCACAAAATATTATCACACATTCCACAAGAAAATTCACGTCTTTGCTGATACCATGATCTTTTTTATCTCAGATGATTTGTTCTGGGTAAAAAAGATATTATATGGAATGAAGATTGGAAACTTTATATGTCAAAAATCAAAATGTCAATGTTTTAATATTTTTTTCAAATCATTTATTGCTGAAATTATCTATTGCTAGCCATGGTAAGGTGACATGAAAAATGTTCTGAAACCCGGTTTTCCCTATGCCATGTTTCACGACATGACTGGTCATTAAAAACAACAACTAATTTAACAGCCAATGAATTGAGGTGTTACAAAGGTAAACAGATCACACTATGTTGCCTATATTTGTCTGCAATGCTCGAGTTGCGATATAAAGAACATATTGTATCGAAGCTGCAGAGATACACACTGTAGATATATCAACTTTGCGATGAAGCACCACTATACAGTAATGGATGAATAAATTATACGGCCAAACATCAGCTGATGACACGGCAGTGTCACGTACGAATCTGACCACACGTAAACTGAATATGACACATAATTGTTCAAGATAATTTATGATAGCAGTTAAGATATTTCAAAGAATAAACAAACAAAACTTAAGGAAAATCACTGTTCTTTTGGGAAAAACAAATCAAACTACAAATTTATTGTCTTCAAACAATTTCTGCTAAAAACAAGTCACTTTGGCACATCTCAAAATTAACTTCCTGTTAAGAAGTTCCGGTAAAAATGTGTCTACTGTTAATGTCACATTCTGCTTATTATCACATTCCTCACTGACAAATGGACCATGATATTAAGAAGGTTTCATTATAAAACAAGGAAGAGTTAGATTGTAGTCACTTGGAATTAAAGGATTGCTCTTAATTATTTTTACCGAAACATCCAAAATACCTTCAATATGTTTCTACTAAGCTTTATATGCATTGGGACATCAAACAACAGGCTCTTTGTGAGAGTTAAACAGGCTATATGCCCTAAACTTTATGGAAGCCCCCACACGGCCAACAGTACATTCACACAGAACAGGTAGTAATGGACATGCATGCTTGATGAGTACAATCAAACAGGTCATGTAGTTTATAGTGATATTTCTTATATGTCACCAAAATAATGTAACAGTGACACAAAACAGAAAGAGCGCCCAAGGAATTCAATCCAAAGGTACTTTAACTTGTCACAGAAGATCATCCCAAGTGCAGTTCACAACAATCTGACAATAAAGGGATGAAGTCTGAACAGATATAGAACTGTGAGAAAACGTGATGGCAGATTTGTATATCAATTACATGTCTTGACTGGATTTATGAAATCAGTAGCTTGGTTCATATTTCAACCAACATAAATCCCAAAAATGGTACCCATCCATTTGCCAAGGAATCATGAAATAGCATAAGTAATGCATAACTCTTATTCTGTAAATGTTCAGAGAACAAAGCTAAGCCTGTTTCTATGGTGTTCCTAGAACAGGTAATCCAAGGTGATCTCCTTAAGGATGTTTATACGAAGGCCGATCAAAATGGTCATGTGTCAATAAAAACAGAACAACCTTCTTTTCAAAATCCTCAACAGTTGTGAAAAAATCATTTTATTGGCATAGTTGTGAGATCACACATTGTTACAGGACATGCGCACATTGTACAGTTCTATTATAGTTCAGATATATGATCGTTTTGTGGTTGATATCAATTTTGAAATAACTTATAAGTATAGGACAGGGTTTATTTATTTTTTAACTACATAAGAGACAGCAAATCCATATATCTATAGATTAGGCACATATAGATATATCATGTACAGATTGAAAAGTTATAAATATAATCAAAATTTAGAGTATTTTGTTTACAAAATGCCACATATCTCCAGTCTTAAAGTACAAACACTCATTATATATACATTATATATGACAGTAGACAAGTTATTTTTGTTTCCTAAGCAAACCGCTCGTCACTCTCAGAGGTGTAAACCTAAATACATGAAAGGGGACAGCGTTATTTGGAAATGTGTCACAAAATGGTGTGTAAGCTAATGTACAGTGCAGACATGCGGATGTATGCATGCAAGCCGTGCAGATGCTGTACCGTCCATGTTTTTGATGTGTCATTTTGTGTTTCAGATTTTACCAGACAATTAAAGATTATTGGCAATATACAGTCATGAACGTCCCTAATCTGTAAAAGTTGATATCTGTATAATACATAACTCATAACATGAAAACAGTATATTACACTAGAATGATTAATTGTGATGAAGTCATCTCCAAATTCGGAATTCAGGGGTAAAAAAACCTCTCATCCTTGCAGTCATTTGTATCAGGACAACTGTATAAAAAAACTAGATGAAATAGAAGAACACAACTTCCTGAAGCCAGGTAGACTTACACCACATTCTACTTCTACAGATAGATGTTGACATGTTTCAGTAGGAGGTTTATAGGCCTAAAAAAGTAGAAATTCATAGGAATTTTATATCCTATTATTATATACCTGAAAGAGTTAATTTTCAATATTTTCATTCATCTTTTTGTTAGTTCAGATGAATTTAAGTCTCAAATTGTGTTTGGATATCACAGTGTTTTTCAGAATATCTTATTATACTGATATCAGCTGTTGATACCAATCCCTAAGGTTTCACTTTATTTCAGTTTCTATGAAATTCTGTCAAATAATTAATGGTGAACATAAGCAGAAATTACAACATAATGGCTTTCCCAAATACACATACAAAACAACACACTAACCTAATCATGATATTATTCTGAACAAATTAATCATTAATTTGGAATAATGCATGACCGAACAGTATCCAGAATGGAATTTGAACCCAGATTTTTTTAACTGTTGTTCCCTACACAAGTTCTTATGGCCCCTGCAGAGTTTAATGTATCTATGTGATCACTGAGACATAATTGTGAAAAACAGCTTTTGAAATGTCACTGAAAGGATGACGTACATAGAGCAACATTTGGAATACACAACAGATCCCAAGAGGACAATGTATTTGAAGTTGTGGGAAGTCGTACCAGGAACAAATCAGACAGATACTATATCAGTACCGAGGAGGGATCACCAATCTCTTGGACCGACGCGCATAAATTGTGTGGGCGTCCATCGTACATATTAGTATCCATGGTAACATTCCCCAGTACACAAAACGGCTCATGGTGGAAAATCTACGATGAGTAATCAAAATTCTTGTGAAATTGGATTGTAAAAGTTCAATCAGTACCTGTTTTATTAGAAAATAAAGGAACACTTAGAACTAAGACTGAATCATCAATCCAAGGTAACAGCTTGCATGATATACAATCAAGCATCTTCAGCACTTCAGAAGTTACAATCACTCTCACTCTCTGCACCTCTGGAACATGTCATGGCAAAATTGAAGGCACAAGTGAAGTAATTTGATTGGTTCCAGGAGAAAAAAACTTCCAATCACAAGCTGATATGCTCCTTTGGAAGATTAATAAGGAGTGACACTTAACCTTGAAGCTATTACAATATACCATTACGTGACCTAGAGATTCCTATGATGTGAATTAAAGGATCAAACTAGTCTTTTCCTCTTGTCCACAAAGTGTCGCACATAGAACCTTCAATTTGGCCATGACATGTTCCAGAGGTGCAGACAGTGATTGTAATCCCTGGTTATGGAGGATGGCTATCAAGAAAACGAATCTGAGGTTTATTCAAGCCTGGTATCTTTCAATCTATGTCATTAAAGCCGGATACAACAATTTGATTCTGTTAAATGTTTGTTTAAAATGGCTTAAAACAGCAGCTACCAATATCTGGAGATTACAAATAATATCAAATACACATTTAAGTGTTGTAACAGCATTTGATCTTGACCATGAGCACAGCACCATGAACCAATCAGTCAAATGTATAAACCAGTTTTATCAAATCCCACTGAGAAATCACCTAATAATTCAATAACTTACAGAAATACACGTTTTTCCTAAGATATTTCCAAAACGACATGGTCAGCTTTTTCTCGTAGTTTTTTGGTAGCAATGTTTTTTCGCTTACAGATAAAAGGTTATATTGTCATGGAAACAAGAACAGCTAGCCCATCTGCTTATTGTGGAAACATGTTAATTACAAGGTAGACTAAATCACATCCCAGTGTTTAGTGGTAGAGTGAGATTCTGATCAAGGTTGACAATGGTGTGACAGCCGATATAGTCACTGTGGTTATTGTGTAGTGGGTTGGAGTAATATCTGATCACTGGCGCCATGACAAGATGAAAGCAACAGAGCCAGGTGAGAAATAATTCTCTCAGACTAATTGCTGATACCGATATCATATGGATGTTGCATGCATGGTGATTGATGGAGCGGAAACCTGTATCAATGATCATATACCCGAGTCCTAATATCCTGGTTGGTCAATGATTACAGGTGTGCTGAACACAACACCTGATAATAGGATATACGTATACAACTCAGAACTTAATATTCCTGGTAGGCTCTGCTAAGTATCTGGTACTCAAAATGTGTTCTATAAAAAAATGCCAAGTTTAAAGAGTCTGCTGTTTCTAATGATTCTTAATTATACAGACAGCAAAAGAAGGTGAAAATTCAAAAGGTGTAGACCAGAGGAAATATATATGTTCAATAGATTTTATCTTTTTTTTTAGAGAGATTTAGAGATTAATTAATACTGCCCTTTATAGTCTTGATTATAAAGTGACCATAATTTGCAAATGATGTAGTTCCAACACTAGGGAAAATAAATTGTTCAAATACCAAATTAGAAATGAGATGACAAAGGACAAGAAAACGGTAGAGCCTGCATTCAATTAAATACCACATTAGCTAAATAAAATACCAAGATATTGTTCAGGACGTTAACTTTAAAGCACAAATTCTTAATATGAAGATTGATAGATAGGAATTTCTCCATCATCAAATGTCTCCACTAGTCAAGGACTTAAGTCTCTTCCGCAAGAAACAGCGAAAAATTATCTCGCATTACATTCTAGAGTGAATGCCTATGGAAATTAATTGCCATTTTGGGTAGATTAAATATAAAAAGGCTATAATTCATCAACTAGTCTGGGTTCAGTCAGTCATTGATTAACAGTGCTCAAATAATCTACAGATTTTCATGACTGTGAATTACCGAAGTCAAATTGACCTATGACATAACCAAATGATCCGTTCATTATATTTCCTTCAAGAAATTGGTAATGTGTTTTCCTCGAGAACATGCAATCTTCACTTACTAGCTAAGATAGCTATCACGTAGGATCTCATTGTAACTATCTCCAGGTGAGACAGCATATCAATTAAAACAGTCAAGTAACAATTTAATACTTTCTTAAAGTACACAGAGTGTTTGAGACTGTCTGTCTACCGATCATATAACTCATCACCTCTCAAGGTAAACAACTTAACAGGAGATACACCGCAGACAACATAAACAACATGTAGACACGCACCTACATTTAAGTAAACCTTTAGCTCTCAGGTCCATTTACAGCTAAAAGCACTCAAGTCTACTCACGAAGAATCACCACTGCATGTAAAGCATTCATCTAACATACAACATCATTCTGACACAGACAAACTCTAGTTCGTTAGTTTGTAAACATGAAGTTTTCGTTTCACTACCTTTTGAGTGAAACATATTGTCATAGACCATGTAATATGTTTATGACAATAAGGGTCATGCACTGTAGGAACAGTTCAAAGGATTTCTATGAGTACAGTGAGTTGTGGACACTATGATAACTCATGATATCATCAGGGATGTCAGTAAATATTCAAATATTTGTTTGGTAGGGCAGTTTTGGACTTGGAAAATGATATTCTAATATCCTTTTTAGCAATGATTACAGATCTTAACATTTGGGAGACTTACCAAGGAACTCCATACAACAGTCTTACCAAGGTACTTCATACACATGTCTACCAAGTTATATAAAAGGGTTACAGATATAAATGTATCAGATTTTCACCCCTATTCTGAATTTGCCCTCACTGTTCATGGACGAAAAGTGTGAAAATTAAACCGCGGCAAAAGTTTCTCAGTAAATATTTTCTGCCATATATGATAGTCCAACACCATAAACTTTCGAAGATTTGTTCACATGTTTTTGCTTCGAAGATTTTCTTCATTACTGGACGTAAATAATAAAAAGTTATATAAGAACTATGTAGTATCTATAATACTTTTGACACCTATAAAATAGATGTTCATCAACAGTAAACTGTGGATCATTAGCTTGCCTGTAGACCTTGTTAGGACTAAGGTTAAAACCCTATACATCAGGACTGCATATCGCAAATTTTCCATACACTAACAACTTGCAACAATTTCCAAGAACATGTACAATAACAACTTACAACACTCTGACAAGAACACATACAATTGCATTTCCCCAAGGTTAGATATGACAGCAATGTACAAAGGTCACGTTCATTTAAACAATAAATTAAGGACACATACCCACAGAAGTATAATTAAACAAGGATATAGAAATAAAACCAATCAGCAAGAATCACCATCTCCATTCATTTCCCTCGCTTGACCCGTCAGTGATAGATGGCTAGATAGAATTTCTAAGGTTGCGGGAAACATTTAGCTGTCACTGGAGCCACAGTGATGTGAAAGTATGACAAGTGCTCTGCTAAACAAGCTATTACCAGATCATGTCAAATAAATCACACTGAGGTGATAAAAATACCAATAATATTAATGGTGGAGTCGCTTGGACTTCCTTATGTAATGGCTGGATCTGTCTGTCATAAAGACAGCAGGGCAACCACTTATATCTCACACTAAACACTACCTACAGTGATTGTCAGAGCCATTAGGTGATCAGACCAGAGTACTAGTTTATCATATTAAATTCCATTATTCAAGCTATTTATCTATTTATAACTGCAACTTATAAATTCTCATTTACTTATATGTACTTTCAAAACTTCTTAACTTTAAAGATCTGTGATTTTGGCAGATTTATGAAAGATGTAAGTAAATAAGTAAGATAAGTAAATCTGAGATTGAATTTATGAGAACAGGATAAATACAGGTCTGAATCGCTCACCTGTTCTGCAGCTTACAGAGAAGACTGTTGTTTTTTCAAGTCAATTTCTGCAAACATAAAAGTCCACTCTTCATGCATGTTACTAGCCAGATACTTTACGTAAAGTGACTGAGGGCATATTGCTTATTGATAAAAGAACTTTGGAATTCTTAAAATGTTTGACTATTGACCTCGAATTTATGTGCAGATAACTCATTTTCACAAAGTTGGCTTGTTTGGTCAAAGAAATCCTGCATACACACAAGCTACAGGTCCAACATCAGTATACTGGGGGTTTCAGTTACTGAGCAAAAGTTTGAGCATATTGGACTTCAGTGGCCTAACAAATTGGATGAAGGTAGCTGATCTGAACATGTTTGGAAGCTCTCATCACAGCAAACTACAAACATATCAGTGGCTGTCTCTCTTGGTTATTAAGCAAAAATCTTTCCAAGACTTGACACCTCTAATACCTGTGATCTTGCAAGTAGGAAAAAGTTGACAAAGGATGTGCCATGCCATATAAGTTCACTAAAGTGCCAATTGGGCAGTTGGACAAATGCATGTAATAAATTTTGAAGGTTAAGAAAATCTTGAGAAAAGCACATGCTGAAATGATGAAGTATCTGTTTACATTTTTACTTTTAGTTGTTACATGAATGGTGGAAACGCAACATTAATTACATGAATGGTGGAAACGCAACATTAAAAGTGTTTCTAAGAGATCAGAAAATGTTCGTTCCTTATTATAAGAACATTCCATGTTTCATTCTTAATAGGAAAGCTTACAGTACTATGACTTCTTTTTTTGGGGTGGGATGGAGGTGGTGGTTAGGGTGTGTATATACCTATTTAGTATTTTTATTGTATCTCAGCAATGTGACAAATGTATTGCAACTTGCCGATGGCTAGGGGACCCTCAAGCTTGTAAAAAGTGTCTTTGGGGCATTTCCTGTCTGCTACTGTTCTCTAACATGTGAGCGATCAATCAAAGTTAAATTGCCTTTGAATGAATCTTTCCAAACCACATCCCTATAGAGAATACACTGATATATGACAAAGAATTTTAGCTCTCCTATTCCCTTCACAATCAGTTTACAAAATGAATTATGGCTTGCTACTAACTGCTTCCAAAAAAGTACATAGTATCAGTGCAAATGCATTCTTATAACAAAACAACCCCTCCTCCCAAAATAAAAAAGCTAGATTGTGTAAATTTCAGAACATTTTCTTCAGGTTGGTAATGTCAATGGAATAGAAGTTCTTATAACACAACCAGTATAACATTTGAGTGTGACGTTTTGATGACTACATGGTCACCTTATAGGTCTTAAAAGAGTTCCTCGGAACTGTATGTGTCGCCTGCATAAAGTGTCATGGTCACCCAGAAATCGAACTGGATGTTCAACGTTCAACCATAAAGTTGTAATACCAAATTTCATTTCTTTAATTCGAAGCATAAAGGGAAAATTGCGCAAAGCAATATTCCTGAAAAATTTTCCAAGTTCAAAGGGACATATCACTGCCAAGAAGGGTTACAGACTGCCAAGAAGCGAACTCGGTGTGTAACTTTTGACCAAGAACACATATACAAAATTGCATTCTGATAACTCAAAGCATAACCTAGAAAATTCCAGAAAACAATATTCCCAAAGAATTTGAGTTCAAAGAGGCATAACTCTGCCAAGAAGGGTTACAGACAGCCAGGAATCGAACTTAATCTGTACCCTTCCAACAAGAAGCCAAATACTAAATTTCATTTTGATAATTCAAAACATAACCAAAAAAAATTCGGAAAACTTTTGTATGGACATCGCCGACGATGCATGGCGACAGACAAAGTGACTGCAGGCGACACAATAACACAACCAGTAAAACATTTGAGTGTGATGTTTACATGACTGCACGGTCATCTTCATCAGACAAATGATCAGCGTGAAGCTACTGGCACTGATGTACGTATTGTTTGAGATGGTAGGGAATCGACCAACATTTTTTGGCAGACTACAAGACAAAACATCAAGGAAGAGAACAAAATAAAAGGACAAGTAGTAATCCTTTACAACAATGGCCTCTCAGAAATCATTCAGTACAATGTAGCCATCTCGTGTACTTTGTTTTATCATCTGTTTACATCTTGTCACACTATATTTGACCTTAGTATACATAGGACAATAGAACAGCAAAAACAAATGGTCAGTTCCTTACCATCTCATCACTATGTACACAAGTATTACTTCACACTGGTCATTTGTCTAATGAAGGTGATCATGTACTCACCACAATGTCACACTCTAATCTTCTACTGGTTGTGTTATGAGATGAAGGTGATCATGTAGCCATCAAAACACCACACCCTGATCTTCTACTGGTTGAGTTATAAGATGAAGATGACCGTGTAGCCATCAAAACGTCACACTCTGATCTTCTACTGGTTGTGTTATAGAGGGGAAACGATTCATCACGGTTCACCGAAACCGCGGTATTTTATCACGGTACGATTCACGTTTCAGGAAATCCGGATTCCGATACACCTTCGATTCGGAACCGTATACTGTTTTTTACTTTAGACTATCATTCGGATCCGTATTCCATTTTTCACTTTAGACTTACTTCTGAAGTAACGCGTATTCTGATAATCGTGCCCTCAGCCAATGAAATGTTGTCTGATGAAATGCTTCATCAATCGTCATTATTATTTGTCGAAATGGCTGCCTCGGACGCATTGGGTAAAAATGAGGTCACGCTCTTATCAGAGCATGAAACGACGTTTTTTCATCGGCAGGGGATATAGTTACTGCCCAGAGGGCATGTCTCTCTGGGGACCAGGTTGATAAACTAATTTTTTTGAAAAAAAACTTGTCATAAACACAGAATTGAAGTGCTGTCATGCCTAAAGCCTAATAAAAATCCTTGAACCCAATTCTCTGTGGTTTTAGTGTTGATTTTGACAGTATTTCAAATGAAAAGTTAAATGTCATTGTTGTGTAAAATGTATCCCGATACGATACGTATCGTGACCCATGTATCGTGATACGTATCGTATCGTCAGGTAGGTGTATCGTTGCAGCCCTATTGTGTTATAAGATGAAGATGACCGTGTAGCCATCAAAACACCACACTCTGATCTTCTACTGGTTGTGTTATAAGATGAAGGTGACTCTGTAGCCATCAAAACATCACACTCTAATCTTCTACTGGTTGTATTATACGATGAAGGTGACTGTGTAGCCATCAAAACATCACACTATGATCTTCTACTGGTTGTGTTATAAGATGAAGATGACCCTGTCGCCATCAAAACATCACACTCTAATCTTCTACTGGTTGTGTTATGAGATGAAGGTGACTGTGTAGCCATCAAAACATCACACTATGATCTTCTACTGGTTGTGTTATAAGATGAAAATGACCCTGTCGCCATCAAAACATCACACTCTAATCTTCTACTGGTTGTGTTATGAGATGAAGGTGACTGTGTAGTCATCGGAACGTCACACCCTAATCTTCTACTGGTTGTGTTATAAGATGAAAATGACCGTGTAGCCATCAAAACATCACACTGTAATGTTCTACTGGTTGTATTATAAAATGAAGGTGACCGTGTAGTCATCAAAATGTCACACTTTAATCTTCTACTGGTAGTGTTATAAAATGAAGGTGACCGTGTAGTCATCAAAACGTCACACTTTAATCTTCTACTGGTAGTGTTATAAAATGAAGGTGACCGTGTAGTCATCAAAACATCACACTTTAATCTTCTACTGGTAGTGTTATAAGAACTATTCTATAAATGATGTAGAATTATTATAGAATTATACTGAAGTCCTTTGCTGTTTTTTTCTGCTTCTTCTTGGAAATTAGTTGAAAAATTATCTATCAGCCTCAAAAACAAAAATATCAATGAAAAACAGTCAAACTCTGCATTCTCAATGCTTTTATACAGATTTTCAATTACTACAAACTGTATCACATACAGAACCAAAAAAGCCTTCTTTATAGACAGGGCCTATTTCCAAGCATGGGCTTAATGTGGGATAGCTACATCATGTACCCCTACTTTAGATAGTGAGCTGGGTACAGCTGGGCAATGTTTTGGTGAAGATGATATCAGGGTATATCCAAGAAGAAATGTTGTTATTCCGATGTTGTCTACAGGATGGATTAATTAGCCGAGGTCTAAGCTATTTATCTGAGTGATGATAGAATTCATTGATGGTCATGTGACTTTCCTCAGTAACATGCATAAGTACAATGACATATAGTTAATTCTGTTTTTCCGGATTAAGGACCTCCAAGCCCTGATTGATAGTCAAGCCGGGAATCAATCTTCTAAAGCACATGCATGATGTCTAGTAGTAAAACATCTGACCTGTCAATGACCTCTCACAATGACAACATATTAATCAGACGTGAAAACAAATTTGAAACATGAAAACAATTTTTTAAAGTTTGAAAGCTGCAAGGCTAACGACTGAACATGGGTAGAAGTATAAAAGGTTTAGGTACACAGCTAACAACTGAACAGGGGTAGATTTTTTCTGAAAGCATAAAAGGTTTAGGTACACAGCTTTGGAATACAGCAAAGTGGGAAGCTTTTTCAAGTCAAATAATTGGAAAACAAATGCATTCAAGTGCTAATTAATCTCAATATATAATGTAGTGTTTGCCTTATTTTTTAACATTAGCAGAAAAGGTTAAAAAGATGACAATGTACTTTCCACACCAGTAAATGGTGTATACATCCTTCATCTGACCTACATGTGACCAGCCATGAAAGGAGAAAGGATTTTGTTTTTGTATATACCGATAAGTTATTACAGTATCATGGTAAGTGTCACATGATATCTTTTTACAGATCATCACATGATATCTTTTTACAGATCATCACATTATATCTTTTTACAGATCATCACATGATATCTTTTTACAGATCATCACATGCTATCTTTTTACAGATCATCACATGATATCTTTTTATAGATCATCTTTTTATAGATCATCACATGATATCTTTTTACAGATCATCACATGATATCTTTTTATAGATCATCACATGATATCTTTTTACAGATCATCACATGATATCTTTTTATAGATCATCACATGATATCTTTTTATAGATCATCACATGATATCTTTTTACAGATCATCACATGATATCTTTTTATAGATCATCACATGATATCTTTTTATAGATAATCACATGATATCTTTTTACAGATCATCACATGATATCTTTTTACAGATCATCACATGAAATCTTTTTATAGATCATCACATGATATCTTTTTACTTGCTATCTTTTTACAGATCATCACATGCTATCTTTTTATAGATCATCACATGCTATCTTTTTATAGATCATCACATGATATCTTTTTATAGATCATCACATGCTATCTTTTTACAGATCATCACATGCTATCTTTTTATAGATCACCACATGATATCTTTTTATAGATCATCACATGATATCTTTTTACAGATCATCACATGCTATCTTTTTACAGATCATCACATGCTATCTTTTTACAGATCATCACATGCTATCTTTTTACAGATCATCAAAATTGCTATCTTGAGCGATATGCACTAAACCATGGCGGTTTCAATTGCAATCTTGACACACGGCATACACAAGCACTTTTATGCAGCTGAACCTAATCCAAAATGATCATTTAAAGCCCAAATCCTTATCATCAACTTTAGCAGAAGTGTTCACTAATAACAAAATCAAATTGAACCAAATGTCACAAGCTTATGCTTGAATTTTTAATTAAAAGTAAGACATTAGTTGTATTTTCATGGCATGGCACCCTTGATCCAAGCTAATGACATGGGAATATTACTTTTTATTAACCATGAATCTGAGTTGATAATGTTGAAGACATACTGAAATATCATCACAACATTCCGTTATCGTTGTGATTATAAAACGTCACATATAAAGCAGTAACTGGGTCACTGAATTACTGTTTTGTTTTGTATTTTCTTCTATATCTTTCAGTTCTATTGACAACATCACCAGACACACTTGGATATCTTTCAGTTCTATTGACAACATCACCAGAGACACTTGTATATCAGTTCTATTGACAACATCACCAGAGACACTTTGATATCTTTCAGTTCTTTTGACAACATCACCAGAGACACTTGTATATCAGTTCTATTGACAACATCACCAGAGACACTTGTATATCAGTTCTATTGACAACATCACCAGAGACACTTTGATATCTTTCAGTTCTTTTGACAACATCACCAGAAACACTTGTATATCAGTTCTATTGACAACATCACCTGAGACACTTGGATATCTTTCAGTTCTTTTGACAACATCACCAGAGACACTTGTATATCTTTCAGTTCTATTGACAACATCACCAGAGACACTTGTATATCTTTCAGTTCTATTGACAACATCACCAGACACACTTGGATATCTTTCAGTTCTATTGACAACATCACCAGACACACTTGGATATCTTTCAGTTCTATTGACAACATCACCAGAGACACTTGTATATCTTTCAGTTCTATTGACAACATCACCAGAGACACTTGGATATCTTTCAGTTCTATTGACAACATCACCAGACACACTTGGATATCTTTCAGTTCTATTGACAACATCACCAGAGACACTTGGATATCTTTCAGTTCTATTGACAACATCACCAGAGACACTTGTATATCTTTCAGTTCTATTGACAACATCACCACAGACACTTGTATATCTTTCAGTTCTATTGACAACATCACCAGACACACTTGGATATCTTTCAGTTCTACTGACATCACCACCAGAGACACTTGTATATCTTTCAGTTCTATTGACAACATCACCAGAGACACTTGGATATCTTTCAGTTCTATTGACAACATCACCAGAGACACTTGTATATCTTTCAGTTCTATTGACAACATCACCAGAGACACTTGGATATCTTTCAGTTCTATTGACAACATCACCAGAGACACTTGTATATCTTTCAGTTCTATTGACAACATCACCAGAGACACTTGTATATCTTTCAGTTCTATTGACAACATCACCAGAGACACTTGGATATCTTTCAGTTCTATTGACAACATCACCAGAGACACTTGTATATCTTTCAGTTCTATTGACAACATCACCAGAGACACTTGTATATCTTTCAGTTCTATTGACAACATCACCAGAGACACTTGTATATCAGTTCTATTGACAACATCACCAGAGACACTTGTATATCAGTTCTATTGACAACAACACCAGAGACACTTTGATATCTTTCAGTTCTATTGACAACATCACCAGAGACACTTGTATATCAGTTCTATTGACAACATCACCAGAGACACTTGTATATCAGTTCTATTGACAACATCACCAGAGACACTTGTATATCAGTTCTATTGACAACATCACCAGAGACACTTGTATATCAGTTCTATTGACAACATCACCAGAGACACTTGGATATCTTTCAGTTCTATTGACAACATCACCAGAGACACTTGTATATCAGTTCTATTGACAACATCACCAGAGACACTTGTATATCTTTCAGTTCTATTGACAACATCACCAGAGACACTTGTATATCAGTTCTATTGACAACATCACCAGAGACACTTGTATATCAGTTCTATTGACAACATCACCAGAGACACTTGTATATCAGTTCTATTGACAACATCACCAGAGACACTTGTATATCTTTCAGTTCTATTGACAACATCACCAGAGACACTTGTATATCAGTTCTATTGACAACATCACCAGAGACACTTGTATATCAGTTCTATTGACAACATCACCAGAGACACTTTGATATCTTTCAGTTCTATTGACAACATCACCAGAGACACTTGTATATCAGTTCTATTGACAACATCACCAGAGACACTTGTATATCTTTCAGTTCTATTGACAACATCACCAGAGACACTTGTATATCTTTCAGTTCTATTGACAACATCACCAGAGACACTTGGATATCTTTCAGTTCTATTGACAACATCACCAGAGACACTTGGATATCTTTCAGTTCTATTGACAACATCACCAGAGACACTTGTATATCTTTCAGTTCTACTGACATCACCACCAGAGACACTTGTATATCAGTTCTATTGACAGTATCACCAGAGACACTTGTATATCAGTTCTATTGACAACATCACCAGAGACACTTGTATATCTTTCAGTTCTATTGACAACATCACCAGAGACACTTGTATATCTTTCAGTTCTATTGACAACATCACCAGAGACACTTGTATATCTTTCAGTTCTATTGACAACATCACCAGAGACACTTGTATATCAGTTCTATTGACAACATCACCAGAGACACTTGGATATCTTTCAGTTCTATTGACAACATCACCAGAGACACTTGTATATCTTTCAGTTCTATTGACAACATCACCAGAGACACTTGTATATCAGTTCTATTGACAACATCACCAGAGACACTTGTATATCAGTTCTATTGACAACATCACCAGAGACATAATATGGTAAACACACCACTGTCAGGATGTACTTGTTCTATATTTAGATACGGAGTTCTGAACACATGTTTAACCAACGCCGTTAGTCTTGTATTTTTAGATCAACCAATTTAGAAAATGGACTGAAATAGTGCCCCACCATACCTCTTTCAACTTTATTCAATGAGCGTGCATGGTGACTTGACAATTTAATTGCCCCGTAAAATAACCTTGATTAAACAAACAAATAACATTGTAATGATCTGTAGGATTTTTTGTTGAAAATGCGTTTATAAGGAAAAAACTAAAACTGTTGGCCAATAGATTAAGCATGTATGTTCTTAATAATGATGTCCAAACATATACCACCGTCAGGAGGAGACAAAAACTGAACTGGGCATGTTACTTTCAATGTCTTCCAGTGCTTGCTGGCCTCAAAATATCAACCAATTTGTTTTAAAAAAGACTGAACCCCACTTATATTGTAAATAATAGTTATCCTCACTCGCATCTTCAATTTGGCAGTAATTGTCACATACATGATTTTCCAGTTTACCACCAGTGGGCTACGCTGTTCGCAAATCATTATAAGAGGACCGGAAATAAAACACTATTTTGCCATTTATCTACAAAGCCTATGTCCTTCTGGCTTTTCCACTAATACAGTAAAATCTATAGAGATCGGGTTATCAGAAAACGGCAAATAGCCATCCTGCTATAGGCAATAGTACTGGTTTACATCCCTGTAGGAATAGATTAGGTAAGGAAGGCTTTCCCAATGAAATTATGTTCTCTCATCCTATGAATATCAAATCCAAATCTGAAACCCTGCCTCACAGCAAGCTTACGGAAATCACAGCTCAGTGACGGGCTGTGATATATTGTAAACATACTACGTTTTTATACTGCAAACATTTTCACATCCATATAAGCAATTCTTACTTCGTAAACGACCATCTTTTATCTGACCTTATCACAGTGAAAGATGTATAAAACTCATCTGTTTGAACAATAATCTTTATAATTTGTCTCTATGCTAACATTATTGTTGTTTATTACATATTGCCAATTGCTCCAGGAAAAATAAGAGGAAGATCCAGACAATCCATTAGCTTTACCGGAGAATCAAACAGACATTTATCCTGATAAATGTATGGTTTATTCATCTCATATAACAAAAGCAGTAAAATATCCAGACATTTAAAACATTATGAAAATCAATTCATTGCATTGAAATAACCGAGAGAGCAATCACTGTAGGATAAACTGCAAACGATTCAAAACATAGGACAAAGAGTTATTGTTGATAGCATGGTGCTGAGACATATAAATGTTGTAAGTAAAACAACATTTGTCAAACATTTCTACACTTCAGATCCCACTTTAGTACCAGAGATAAAACTGAAATGGTTTAGTGGTATATATGTATAGACACAAACATATGATGGTGTTTTGAATGCGGATAATTGCTGAGTTTTTGACATTGGTGTACGATACATCAAAATTAAAATATTAACAAGCCAAGTGATTTTTATGTACATGCAGATAGAAATAGGTCAGAGTAAACAGGGGCAGAAGATCCTTGCTAAGGGCCCAGGCAGGGAAGGGGTTTCAGGGGGCAAAGTATAAAAAGAAATCAAGATAATTTTGCAAATGATTTCTTCCTTTTGTGATGTGTAATACACTGCAGCATACTTTAGAAGAAGCACCTCTGTGCCTGTAAATATAGCACTTTTCATATAATAGCTAAATCATTTTGGTCCAAAGTTCTGGATTGTCATCTCATCAGAAATCAGTTTTAAATGTTTTTTTTTTTTTTTTGATGTAGAACTGGATGATTTAGTACCTTTCTTGCCATGGAGCTTGAAGGCTTGTACAGCAAGAATATTTGAAATGAAGTTATCTGCTGTAACATCACTCAGACGCGATTAAAAAGTAAGTAAGTAAAGCATCGTATGGGGACACACTAGATACCACACGTAAGCTCTGTCAAACTTGTTTTCTCTGATTAGGTATTATTTCCCATGGGAAAGTTCCAGCAAACCAAATCTTTCAAAGTATCTCTAGCTATACATCAAATGGTGTTGGAAAACAGCCGAGCCCTGCTGGTTTGAACATTTCAAACATACCTTTTATGATATGGTGTACCACTTTAGGCACAGTATCAAAACTATTGATCAATATAACATAAATTTCTTAAATGAAAAAAATCAAAACATAAAGTTTCCTTCTCACGTCATTCCTTGATGTGTGTTGTCAGGTATGTCTGTAATTTTTCTCATGGAAAATTAGGGAGGGTGAATGCTTGTGACAAAATGAAATTATATATATATGTATTAATATTTATAGAAGAAAGTATTGCACGCACAAGAACTTAGCATGTTTTTTCTTACTGGTACATATATCTAAATAAAACAGAATCTCTTTGTTTACTGTATTTGCATGTTAAAAAGAAAATTCAAAAATGCAAAAAAAAAAAAAATTGTTCCAAACATTATTATTATAAAATTTGATATACAGCTTGAATATGACAAATTATTTGTGTTTTTATAAGAGACTAATTGTGTAAAGCATTATGGACACTTGATTAAAATGTCATCACCTGCCGTACCTATGCAGAATCAATATTTGCACTATTACAGCCTCACGTCACAATAAATCACCTGCTCATTTTCGCTTTTCCCTGAAAATGTTGACCATACATATCTAATACACAATTTAACAACCATTTTGTGTCAATAGAGCTAAATCAAACCAATCAAAAAACAGATCTCAACAATTGATTAACAGGATGAAGCTTGTTCAAAAGCAATTACGTGGGCTACCTGTCAGCACTTTTCAAAGCATACCTTGATCTCATTGTGGAAATAGTATAGCTTCAAGTTACTTTCCATTTCGAGATACAATTTTCAGCTGTATCAGCTGGTATTCATGATTAAGTATAGATGTCTGCAGAGAAAGAAATAGAAATGTATAGACCATGTGACATGAGAGAATGCAGCAACCTTTAATGAAGTAATAAAGTAATACAGATTGATATTTTACTGGACGCAGGAGTAGGGTTGAAAATGACCAGAGGCGAAATGGCTTGAGTAATGAACTGGTACATACAGTCCTTCATTGTTTCATCAATACTCTCAAATTACCAATTTCTGGTGATAAAATTATACTACATCATACTTTACAACCATTACTGTACACAAGACACTACAACACCTTCTGTATTTCACACAAGACACTACAATACCTTCTGTAAGTCACACAAGACACTACAACACCTTCTGTAAGTCACACAAGACACTACAACACCTTCTGTATGTCACACAAGACACTACAACACCTTCTGTAAGTCACACAAGACAATAAAAACACCTTCTATAGGTCACATATGACATTACAGCTAAAAAATCTCACATATTTACAGTTAGGTACAGATGAATTTTACAATGTTCACATTTTCTTTAATTTGATAGCAACAAAATATGATTAAATTATGTCACCAACATAAGTAATTATAATCAATTGAAACCTACATTGCTATTTCGTAGCCACGTATTCACTCCAGTGTTAAGTTGTCCTAAGTTCTAATTGAGTGATTCAGGAGGTGGTTCGATGTTTGACAAATCTGCAGAATGCTTGTGGGAGTAACTAGTACAATGATGAAACACACAGATACATCCAGGTAATCACACAAGGAAAAACCAGGTTTCTTCAATTGGAAAGAAGATAACAGAGGGAAGGAAAGCAACATATTCTTAGCTCTATATATTTAAATGGCTTTGTTAACTTTATTTCAACAACTCAAACTATTTATTATTCTCTGAGGGAAAAACTGAGGAGATTACAAGATTTACATTAGCATGCGTTACACAGTATAGCAAATCAATATCCATACATCTTGTGAAATGTACAGTCAACTTATCACTCACGGTTACCTTTCATTTATCTTAATGTGTTTGAAAAGAAAGCAGAAAAAAAGATGAGTCTTATATGTGATGGTGCTTCATATGTGTAAATTTTTGTTTTTTGTTGTGTTTTTCATTGTATGTTATTCGCTATATTTTTTTTTACGTTTTACATTTTTAAGTCACTGAAGTTTACAAATCTTTATCATGGCCGTTCCTGCAGACAAGATTCCTGCTAATTCAGTAACTGCTAATGACATTGTCACTGGGAAATGAATCCTCTTATAGTGAGCTAATCAGCTGACCAGGCCAGCTGGTCATACAAACATAATAATTAAATAACATCAGCTTCCATTTCATTTCCACTGTGTGTACGAGATGCATGTCTTCCACAAATAGAACACAAGGCATTGACATCACTTACACTTTTTTTCCAATCTGTGTTAGTGCAACAATTGTATTACAGGATCCAAGGAGACCTTATCACACAAAAAGCATTGTCTATAAGCTGAAAGCTCAGATCGTGACCAGAACATTTAATGGTAGACTCTGAAAGGCAGACAAAGTCCAAGGAAGAATTGTGTCAATGCAAGCCTGGTTTTATATCCAAGTACATGTATACAACAAACTTTCCCACAAGAGATCAATCGATTTACCCTTTCAGAACATTCTGCAATCAGTGATAGATGATTAAAACAGGTTCTAATACTGACGGTTCCTTATACCATTAAAATTCTGTTGAAACCTGGTCACATTATGTTTGTCTAAAATGTCATTCTGTCCTGAACATTTTAATTAATGAAACTCAAACTTTATCTTAACATCTTTTTACTAACATTTCAATTTTTAATAAGACACTAAAGATAAACAACGACACGGTACATATTATATTCCCCCAGAAGCAAGCACTAAAGGGCCAACCAGCAACTCGAAGTCTGGGGTAAGTTTTGTTACAGGACTATCACAACTATCAGCAATTTATGTTTGCTTGTTGGGTATATTGCCCCATGAACAGCCAAGGTTATTTAAATGTGAGGTCTCCTTGTAGTAGCTGGTAGCTACCTCAATGAACAACATACAGGAGGCCCACTACTTCAAATAAGAGCAATTACAGTATAGTGTCTTCCCCAAGGCAACAACCATGACAGCACAAGCCAATCAAGTCACTGTTTCCTGAGAAACATAAGCAGCATTGGTAGGGACCGTCGACTATGCTTCAATAATATTACAAAGAACAATAAAAATAGGTGGGCTTATTACAAGATATCTTATAAAAGAAACAAATGGAAACAGAAGAAAGTGATAGTTTTAGTTCATCACTGAAACAATGAAACAAATAACCATGACTGAAACTCATTAGCATGATACACATGAAACGTTTTTTACCTAGAAACATTGATTGGATAGCGAGATATAAAACAGTATCGTAGAAACCTATCACAAGTGAGTGCATGTATGATGAGACAATCTGGTGTTGCATTTTGTATCACAGAGATCAAATTAGGAGTACACTGAACAACACTGGTCTAGTTCACATTAAAAAAACAAAAATGAGCAAACAAAGCTTTGAAAACTTGATTTTTTTTTTCCAGAAGAATGAAATTGCGTTTTCACAATCCTCAATCAATTCCTGTCCTTGTATCTATCTCCATCTTTGTCTCATCTATTCTGCTTCTCCTATTTGTACTTTTCCAAACCACAATCAAGTATTCAGTTTTATAAGGTATCTATCTTAGGGCGTTCTATTGTTGATATCTAAAATCAAATTAAACCAATTTATATAATCTAAAAGATGGGACTGCCATTTGGTGAAAATGGTCATTTGAGCAGGCATTTACAATCTTACACTGTAAAATGATTTAATTTGGCGCAGTCAATATTTAGCACGCCAGAGTCTGGGTACATTTACGCACAGTTTAAATTTAGCACTGGAAAGGGCGGTTTAAGTTTTAAAGTTGTGGAAGTGGGGAATTCCGGTTTTATTTATAGAGTAATCTTGGCAGTCAGAACAGGTGAGCAGAGTTACGGGTATGGTTCATTGGTTTTTCAGTATATGTCAGCATGGATACTGAAGAAATGACTATAACTTACAGGTAGTAACATGTATTGTTTTTCATTCTCTCAAGTGACACTAACATAACTAACATCGACTTAAGACTCTCAGCGTTGAAGCGTATTCACAATGGGAGGCTTGTTAGACACAAAAACAAAGAGCTCCTAATTAAATCATTTGAGACTAAAGGAATATTAGATGTGTGGTAAAAACAGCAGACTGTCCAAACCATTAAACATCGTGTTACTGGAATGTGGTAAAAAAATGTTAGTGGTGATAAAATTGTGTTTTCAGTTTTCTTTGATCTGTTTTAAGCATCACAGAAATTTTAATGGTTATATATAATTAGTGCTTCAATGGCTATGCATAAAATTTGTTAATATTAAACAAGCGCTAAAATTTCTCAATTTACTGTAAATGTCACTTCCACTTATTCAGCTTATGAAAGAAAAACTTTGTGTAAATACTGTATTTGTGCTGGCAGAATGTAGGCAAATACTTTCATTGGCAATGCCAGATCAGAATATAAACTCACTAGAAAGAAGTACAATTCAAGCTATAATGAAGGATAATACAGTGCCTGGTAATTGCAACCTAATTACTTTTGGGGATGAAAACAGCAATGGCTTGCTGTCACATCGGCTGTTCCATTTGACTAGAATGCTCTGTTGATAATTAATAACTAATATAAGATTTAATGAAATTATATTGGAATATTAAGACAGCAACATGCATAAAGACTGCACATGTATGCTTTGAACTGTGTGATTGTTATGGCATTTATGAATGTTATAAATGCCAATGAATGCTATATCATGATGGTTCACTGTTTTAAACAAGACACCTATTGGCTAAACAGTCATCTGATGATGAAATCTTTAATTTCAGAAATCATTGCTGTTTTAAATTTCTGTTGAAATCCACTTGGGCATTTAAGAATGCAATGATTGGAAAGCAAAATTTAAACTTAATTTCCCCATTTGGTGCCCTGAAGCCATGGTTATAGTCCCCACAGACTGAATAAACTTTCTGATTTTGAAAAGCAATTTATATTCCCAAGTGATAATTCTGACTATTATTTGGTTGAAATATGCTGGAGTGTTAGGAAAGAGCAGGGCCTTAATGCTGAATTTTCACTTAATTCCCCATTCCACGTCCCAGTCATCCCCTTGTCCCTTAAAAGTCAAATAAATCTTTTTAATGTGGGAATGATTGCCCACCCAGAATTTCTGGACATATGTCAGACCAAATTTGGTTAAAATTTGTTCAGATGTTAAGGAATACTAGGATTTAGAACAAACATTTTGCTTGATTCCCCATTGGGACCCAAACCCACAGTCCCCGGTGGTCAAATCAAAATTCTGAGTTTGAGAAATGCTTGTCCACTGCAAATGGTGTTTGAGACCAAATAAGCAGAGGCTTTAAGAAAAAGTAGGATTTTAAAGAAAAATTGAAACCAAATTTCTTGATTTGGTGCCATCCCAAAGTTCCCTTGGTCAAATCAACATTTTTAATTCAAGAAATAATTGCGTATCCTTAATGATTTTTCCAACCAAATTTGGTTGAAATCCTTTCAGGCATTATGGAGGAGTAACTTTTTAAGTGATTTAGTTTGAACAGTACACTTGGTTCAACTTAATTGAGAGTGGCTGTAGCATTTGCATCTATTGGAAGTGATGAGTGGTTTTAAGAACTACAGAAGTGATGACATAACAGAATTTCTCAAGTAAGGGTTGGTGGGATGTGGGTCTTTTTGACAGAGACAAGAGATTAAAGAGCATGAGTTCTAATGATAACAAATCAGTCGAATCACAAAAAAAAATTTCCCCAATTATTGTCACCAATCTTTTTTCAATCTCAATAGATATTTCTATGAATTTAGTATGTGAAATGAAATTTTCCAAAAATTAAAAAAATACTGTCTTATGTTTTAGTGTAACTAAAAACAACTGCATCACATCAGTTCAGATATCTGAAACAAATTTTCATGTGTTAACTGGTAAATAAGAATAACACTTTTGATATAAACTACAGCTGCCTCATTAAATTCTTACGCACAACTGATACGTACACTTGAAGAGAAATGTTATTAGAAGGCTATGAACTTTGACACTGTGATCAAAAGCTAAGTATAGACAGTATACAATTAAATATCTTTTTTATTGATACAATAAGATAAACTTATTCCTTCAGTAAGGCTGTTCTGACAAACTTGACCATCGAGATGCCGAAGGGCACTCACCCTTGGTAGCATTATGTTTTCCTCCATGTTTACACCTCCATTTAAAAAGTACAGCTGCTGATTTAGACTTTCTCTCTCAAAAATTGGTATGTACAAGGAAATGGAGAGAACCAAACCCACACATTTTGGACATTATAAAGTTCAATGCAACTTTTATGTGCTACATACACCTTCTTCACAAAAGAGTTCTTCACTTGACAGAATTTTGTCATACAATAAAGCCACTTGATGCCTTCAAATTGTACATTTGGATAGAAAATCTCTGATCAATATCATTTTCTCTGTATTATTGAAAAAGAAGAAGAAAAAATGTAAAATGAAATAATTCTTGTATTAATTACAGGAAACATAACCTTCACCAGAAAGATATTTTGACAGAGGTGCAGTTATGGTTGTAAAAATAGATACGTCAATATTTATTACACAATAAAGATAAACAACATGCCTTGTGTAGCACCAATATCCCTAATGACCTATTTCATTCGCTTATGAAGACAGATTCTTCAATACTTGTCTAATCATGCAAATGACGGAAATCTACCGGTCCTTAAAAAAACGATAATCCACAATGCTTCCGGATATCATAGCCTCCACGGATTACAGAAATACACCAGAGTCATATAACATTTAAACCCGTTATATGTGAAAAGAAGGAAACAAACATAGGAATCCAGCATGCAATTAATTTGCTAAGATGATGTGAATCTAGAAAAAACGCTTACCACCCTGACAACTGCCTAAGCTGAAAGAGATAGAAGTGTGGGGCCAACCACCCTTACAACTGCCTAAGCTAAAAGAGATAGAAGTGTAGGGCTAATCACCCTGACAACTACCTAATCTAAAGGAAGTGTGGGACCATATCCGATTCCACACGCAAAGTCAAGTAAGGGCATCACTTTAAATTACATATATATTGTAGATAGCTATGGAGAAGATGGAGAATTCTCCTGTCTGTCAATCACTGATTGATCAATGAATGCTGACTAAGAACTTTCATCACCACGCTGATAATTTCCTCTCAGTAGCATGAGAATTTTACACAATTTTTAGATTTACACGGACTTCATGCTTTTTAATACTTAATCTTTTAAAGATAAACACAGACTTAATGCCACCATTTTAAAAGATAAACACGGACTTAATGCCACCATTTTTAAAGAACAACAGACTTAATGCCACCGTATTTAAAGATAAACACAGACTTAATGTCTCCATTTCTAAAGATTCACTCAGACTTAATGCCACCATTTTTAAAGACTTGCACAGGTGTAATGCCACTTTCTTTAAAGATCCATGCCGATTGAATGCCGCAATTTTTAAATATTCACTCAGAATATGTCATCGGTTTTAAAGATTCACATAGACTAAATCTCATAAAAAATTGAAAAAGTTAGCTCAGACTAAATGTCACAATTCTTTAAAGATTCATTCAGATTATGTCACATTTGGTGAAGAGCTCTCGAGATTAAAAACTAGTTCAATTTGTCTCACATTGCTTACAATAAAAGTCAGAAACTTGTTATATCACCGCCTTTAATTTATATGCAGTGTACTTAGTGTAAACTCAGGCAGGTAAAACACTGGTAGTCTCACAGCCTGTACATCTCTACAGAGACTATTACCCTTGGGGGATGGAAAATAGTATGAAGTGAATGAAGTTTCAAACCAAATTACCATTAGCGTGTCATTTATATATATAACTCTCATTTCTCATTGACGTTACTGACTTTGTCAATTGCACAATGAATAAATACCTTTTTTGTTCTAATACAACCGAAGTGACACCCAAGGGACATAACTCTGGTTTTCACATTACCATGTTACATGACTTGTTTGCAACTACTTCTTTTCTCCTTTTTGAAAACTTATAAGCATACCATTCTTTATGGATTGAGACTTGACAAATCTGGACACTTGAAAGCTATAGGAATATTTGGCAAAAAGAAAAATAATTTTATCTGAAATATGTTGCTTCTATCCAACTGAAATTTAGTGGGATTTAACAATAGCTTTTTTAAGAGAAAAAATGAGATTTTCTATTATTGGATTACACTAAGGACCAATCCATCATAGTGTAGGCTTTAACTTTATTCCTGGACAAGTGATTGCCTCACCAGACACCATAATCACCAATTTAAAACATTCACCATGGTAACAATACAATTACAGTGTCATTTCCATCCTTTAAAACTGACACTTTTTTCATCAAAATCAAACCTAAATTATCAAGACATCTTTACCAAAAGACCCTACCATTAACGTCAAAAGTAGTTAATCTGTGCAGACAATAAACGCTCAATTTTGGTCAAAACCTTCATGATTGCAAGAATACCTTTTAACACTTTTAACTGCTCAAGCAGCAAAAATATCTAAATGCTCCAATAGTAAGTCTCATACTTTCTCTGTCATTGTAAGTCTCACCCTTTCTCTGCCATTGTAAGTCTCACCCTTTCTCTGCCATTGTAAGTCTCACCCTTTCTCTGCCATTGTAAGTCTCACCCTTTCTCTGCCATTGTAAGTCTCACCCTTTCTCTGCCATTGTAAGTCTCACACTTTCTCTGCCATTGTAAGTCTCACCCTTTCTCTGCCATTGTAAGTCTCACCCTTTCTCTGCCATTGTAAGTCTCACCCTTTCTCTGCCATTGTAAGTCTCACACTTTCTCTGTCATTGTAAGTCTCACACTTTCTCTGCCATTGTAAGTCTCACACTTTCTCTGCCATTGTAAGTCTCATCCTTTCTCTGTCATTGTAAGTCTCATACTTTCTCTGTCATTGTAAGTCTCACCCTTTCTCTGTCATTGTAAGTCTCACACTTTCTCTGTCATTGTAAGTCTCACCCTTTCTCTGTCATTGTAAGTCTCACCATTTCTCTGCCATTGTAAGTCTTACACTTTCTCTGCCATTGTAAGTCTCACCCTTTCTCTGTCATTGTAAGTCTCACCATTTCTCTGCCATTGTAAGTCTTACACTTTCTCTGCCATTGTAAGTCTCACACTTTCTCTGTCATTGTAAGTCTCACACTTTCTCTGCCATTGTAAGTCTCACCCTTTCTCTGTCATTGTAAGTCTCACCCTTTCTCTGTCATTGTAAGTCTCATACTTTCTCTGCCATTGTAAGTCTCTCTGCCATTGTAAGTCTCACACTTTCTCTGTCATTGTAAGTCTCACCCTTTCTCTGCCATTGTAAGTCTCACACTTTCTCTGTCATTGTAAGTCTCATACTTTCTCTGTCATTGTAAGTCTCACACTTTCTCTGTCATTGTAAGTCTCACCCTTTCTCTGCCATTGTAAGTCTCACACTTTCTCTGTCATTGTAAGTCTCATCCTTTCTCTGTCATTGTAAGTCTCACACTTTCTCTGCCATTGTAAGTCTCACACTTTCTCTGCCATTGTAAGTCTCACCCTTTCTCTGCCATTGTAAGTCTCATACTTTCTCTGTCATTGTAAGTCTTACACTTTCTCTGTCATTGTAAGTCTCACACTTTCTCTGCCATTGTAAGTCTCATACTTTCTCTGCCATTGTAAGTCTCATACTTTCTCTGTCATTGTAAGTCTTACACTTTCTCTGTCATTGTAAGTCTCACACTTTCTCTGCCATTGTAAGTCTCACCCTTTCTCTGCCATTGTAAGTCTCACACTTTCTCTGTCATTGTAAGTCTTACACTTTCTCTGTCATTGTAAGTCTCACACTTTCTCTGCCATTGTAAGTCTCATACTTTCTCTGCCATTGTAAGTCTCATACTTTCTCTGTCATTGTAAGTCTTACACTTTCTCTGTCATTGTAAGTCTCACACTTTCTCTGCCATTGTAAGTCTCATACTTTCTCTGCCATTGTAAGTCTCATACTTTCTCTGCCATTGTAAGTCTCATACTTTCTCTGTCATTGTAAGTCTCACACTTTCTCTGTCATTGTAAGTCTCACACTTTCTCTGCCATTGTAAGTCTCACCCTTTCTCTGCCATTGTAAGTCTCATACTTTCTCTGTCATTGTAAGTCTTACACTTTCTCTGTCATTGTAAGTCTCACACTTTCTCTGCCATTGTAAGTCTCATACTTTCTCTGCCATTGTAAGTCTCATACTTTCTCTGTCATTGTAAGTCTCATACTTTCTCTGTCATTGTAAGTCTCATACTTTCTCTGCCATTGTAAGTCTTACACTTTCTCTGTCATTGTAAGTCTCACACTTTCTCTGCCATTGTAAGTCTCATACTTTCTCTGTCATTGTAAGTCTCATACTTTCTCTGCCATTGTAAGTCTCATACTTTCTCTGTCATTGTAAGTCTCATACTTTCTCTGCCATTGTAAGTCTCACACTTTCTCTGTCATTGTAAGTCTCATACTTTCTCTGTCGTTGTAAGTGACATCCATTTCCTGTCATTGTAAGTCTCATACTTTCTCTGTCGTTGTAAGTGACATCCTTTTCCTGTCATTGTAAGTGTCATACTTTCTCCGCCATTGTAAGTGTCATCCTTTCTCTGTAGTGAATTACATTGTTATTAAGGGAGGTAATTCCTCTTGGCAGTTGTTGCCCCCATGACATACCATCTTCTATTCTCCCTTCCCTTTTTATAAATAATCGTCTGCAACTTACCCTCCACCTTTGATTGCACCTATATTTACATATTTAAGGCCTTAACTGATTTAATTTTCCTTGGGACAGTCCAAGACAAATTTGAATGACCTACTTTTGGATTTGAGCCTTGTGACCTTGACAATAGATCATGGTCATTCATCTGACGAAAGCACTTTACATCTGCATCATATTAGCTAATTATCATGACATACGCCATTATCACTCGAGATACTGTTTGAGGATTTTAAAACATTTGACCCCTATAACCATGAAAGTGGGTCAAGGTCATTAATCCAATCTGATCTGGTATTCTTTGATAGTTGGACACGATACCAAAGTATCACAGACCATTTACTCTTCTGGCAGATGTAAACCATAAAATATGTTTCTTATGATGACTAATGAGTTTCATATAATAGAGGTCAGGATATTCTATTATCTGGGCAGACAATCAGGTGGCATGCCACAAAAAATGATGTCTGTCTGACACCTGTATAGGATTTTTGGTTGCGTGTACATCTTTACAAGTTAATTATAAGGACATAAAACAAGACATGGAGCCATTTTCATATGTCCATCTAGATAAAGGACAAAATGATTATTCTATTGTGTCTGGCACAGATACCACTTTGAGGCTACCATAACATGTCGGCTTTCAATAGATTCCAGTACTACAGACAATTGTATCTCAAACAGACAACAAAAGTACAATAAAGCGGAACAAAATACGCCCGTGAATATCCAAATCAAAGAAGATAATTCAAGAATTACAGTCCTCCACCTGGTGTACTTTTATAGAAGTCAAAGCAGGAGGAATTTATGAAACGATCCTAAGACGTTTTTATTTTACAGAGCCTTTGGCGAGGTAAAATGAAAAATTTGACATGAGTTTCATAAATCTCACATCAAACGGAAACGAATGTAAGATCCTTTTCATCACATGATCAAATATTCACTCAAATTTATCGTAAAAATATTGAGTGATTGAATACTTTTGGAATGGTTCTGTATATATCATCTAATTAACCTCCATTCAGAAAAATAAAATCATGTTATAGAGATTAAACCTACAAAAGTTCATAAACATCGGTTGGAGGAAATATTCAGACAAGATTTTTATATTTCATATCATGGTGATTAAGTATACAAACTTTCATAAAGATAGGCTGAAAAATGTAGGAGGAGATCTCCGGACAAGATTTCTATAGTGAAATAAACAAAGGGGCATAACTCTTATTCAAATTGTCTAATCAAAAGCCCGTTCAGGAAAACACAATTTCATATTATGGTAATTAAGCCTACTAAGTTTCATAAAGATTGGCTGAAAAATGTAGGAGGAGATCTCCGGACAAGATTTCTATAGTGAAATAAACAAAGGGGCATAACTCTTATTCAAATTGTCTAATCAAAAGCCCGTTCAGGAAAACACAATTTCATATTATGGTAATTAAGCCTACTAAGTTTCATAAATATCGGCTGAAAAATGTTGGAGGAGATCTCCGGACAAGATTTCTATAGTGAAATAAACAAAGGGCCATAACTCTTGTTCAAATCACCAAATCAAGACCCCATTCAGGAAAACACATCTTCATATCATGGTGATTAAGCCTACCTAGTTTCATAAAGATCGGCTGAAAAATGTAGGAGGAGATCTCCGGACAAATAAAAGTTTACACCGGACGGACGGACAGACAGACAGCGCCATACCATAATACGTCCGTCTTTCGATGGGTGTATAAAAATAATAATCAAATTCTAAAATCTGTAGATTAAGAAAAGCAGAACCTAATGCATTGCTAATGCTAAGAAAATCTTTAAATTGTTAAATCTGACATTTTGAACATCAATGAATATATCCATTTAAATCTCTAAATTTTTGACAGAAATTTTATATTGAAAAGCTACAAGTCTTTGTCATTTAATGAGTAAAGTAGTTGTATTAGTTCCTTGGGTTATTCAGAAGAATTCTCTGTCAATTTTATAGTATTCACTTCAAGCTTACTGATTATATGACAATAGCCTAGTCACTATGATTAGTCAGATTATGTCTTGTTACAGACTTAGATCCATGTGACCTAGAAATGAGATCAAAGCAATTATGCATCAACTATGTCAAGCTTCATTCCTGAAAGCTTTCCTCCAGATATTATGAGTCTACACTGCATGGTTCTGCAGAAGTCTTTAAAAGATAGAATTAACTAAGTAGAGATTTTGCTTCACATTAAGAGAAATCTTTGTATATATACATCGATCTTGTGGCATGAAACAAAAACCAAGCTGATGTGAACACATCTCATGGAATGGAAACCAATTTCAACATTAAATCACACTAGTAACAAGAATGTTCTTCTGGTAAGTTTCTCCCCAAGGTGAACCAGACTCTTTAGTGTTTTTAGCCTTCCAGATAACACTTAGGCTACAGAAAGTTAGCACTAGAAGGTTTCAGCCAAATTCACGAATGGACCATAAAACTGTCGACCGTCCATTCACGTCTGGTTTAGTCTTTATATTAAGTTACAGTGAATGTTTAGAAGTTCATCCATTCTCTTATATCTGTCATATAAAATAAAGACAAGAAAAATAGTAAGAACATAAAGCCTTATTAGAAAGAAGAATTGTGTATGCAATTTGAAAAAATGCTCAGATGCGGCATTTTAGGAGATACATCTCACAACTATAGGGCTGTCACTAATGTGACTATATATTTAAACTTTGTGACAAATTTACCTTATGTAACCACACTGGAGAGATGCTGTGATCCAAAAGAATCATATAGATATACTTTTACTTAAGGAACACAACAATGTATGCTAATGACACCTCACACAGAATGTATAACTAATTGAGGAAAGAGTGATTGCACTGAATGGCACTTAACACTGAATTTTGTAAAAAACGAAAATTAAAATGGAAAATGAGCTAATGTATAACTGTACTAAATTGTGTTGATTTTCACAGAAATGAGACAAATTCCCTTAAAAAGTGTTGAAAGGCAAAATAACTCAAGGGGATCAATATATGATACTGGCACTTCAAACAAGATTTGAAAACAAATCCATTAGTGGAAACTTTTGTCTACAAACAACAGATGGACTTCGGGGCGACTATAATAAGGTAGGATACCCCTATAATGAGGAGTGCTGCCACAGCTCACATAAGTAAGGAACCCAGACATCATTATAACCTTATCATCCAGAATGATACCAACAGCAAAATGGATCATTAGTTTCAAATTATATAATGGATTGCCTGCCAACAATGGTAACCAACACTAACAAACATCACTACTGAGACAGGTATATAATGCTAAATAATTTAAATCTATTTAAACAGTCTTATGTTTGATCAAAACTCCATTATTTGATTAACAGATACAGCTCCTGAATAATCTATAAATAATGACAATAATTTTCACACAGATCTAAAAGTGAAAACAATGCATCTAAATTTTTTGTTTTTTTGGTCTTGTTATGTTTAAAATTAAATATTTTAATGCTCAGGAAGATAGATTGTACTGAGTTGATTATAACTCAAGTCATCCAGTACAACATCAATGATTATTAGTTTGGTACAATTACAACAGGCCCGAACCAAACAACAGCATGAGTAAACAAATACAGTCAATCCTCACAAATTTAAAAAATTTAAAACTCTGGGATGGAAAATGAACAAATGACTAAGAGATATTCTGATAGTTCAATATCAACATATAACACTCTTTCATCCCTAGATGTACTTAACTTCAAGATTTTCATGGTAAAAAAAGGGCCATAACTCTTTATATTTAAGGATATGAGAACAACTTAATATGTATTGGACACACTGCCATTGCAAGTTAGAGGAAATCCCAAACAAAAACTGTATCCAGTATGGAAAGATATAATGACAAAACTTTTTTTAATGTCTTTCATCAGGGCCAGCTTGCATATAAGTCTTGGCCATTTTGGCCAATGCACATGCATTTTATTTGATGTAAAATTCATATTTACCAGTTCTATGTATCTGATACAAAAAATCTGAACTCTCTGATCAATGTATATTATGTATGGAAGATTGCCCACGCCACAGACAGTGTGTAGCACCAAGGGAGACAAAAGTTGACCTATATGCGGAGACACGAGACGATATCTAGTTACAGAACATACTGACACAGCCCGATGAAAAATCAGGGATAAGGTCTGAAGTATTGCTTAGTGTATTTAATCCGACATTGGAAGATAATGTCACTGATACACAAACACGTTACTTCAATAAAGAGCCCTAAAAATACTCAGCTGGTGATCTAAGTGCTTTCTCTGGTGTGTTATCTAAACAAGCTAGTTAATTTAATCAACAAAGTTAACAGTGATTTTTATCAAAACACTTCAAATAAATTTCTGCATTCAGATTACTCATATTACATAACAACATCACGTTGGAGGTGTAAAATTTCTACATTCATTTAACTTTGTCATACAAGAACTATTCTCGTGGGAACCCTGCAAATGCCAGACCATTCTGCATCCACAGGATGCAAATATATAGCGATTGTGTTTCTCTAGTTAAACATGCATACAATGCATTTAACATGGTCATTCAATAATCACTTGAATAACGGGTATGTGACATTCCTCAAATCTGATTATTCCTTATAAAAAGTGAATATGTAATTTCCTATACGTTATCAAGTAATGTGTGTTCAATGCTGCTGAAAGCAATGAAAGTTGATATCATCAAAACAAACTCTCAGTTCGACTACTTTTTTATTTTATCTGTTGTTGTGGAAATATTATATCAGCTGTTTTACTGCGATAGATATTTATTGTTCTGAAAACATACAGGAGTCGTAAAAGTAAAAGAAAACTAAACACTACCAATATAAATCATCCATCTCACCCATTAACTTGTAAAAGGGGACATAATTCTGTACAACATGTCAGTCTATTTTCTGTTTTTATAAAATGAAGTACTTGACCACAGAGTGCTGTTTTCCTATCATTTACACATGATCATGCAACAAACAAGTTTGATGTTAAGATAAGAAATTTGATTTAGTATTGCTGTTTGATGACATTTTTTTTCAAATGTTTTTATCAAAACTGTTTGTTACATAACCTCTGTTTCCTGTGCCTTAATCAAACGATCAAAATAGCCATCTCTCGAGATTTATAACCACAAGTCAGCAGTGTAGATACAAGCTTTACCAATAGCAACAAGAGTGCCGTAGATACAATATACGCCGCCACAAAATATAAAGATCAAGATAAAATGGCATAAATCTTACAAAAATCAATGAACCGAAAAATTGCCACTTCATGCACATCTACCTATTGTAGTAGTGACATTGAGCAAGTTTCAAGAAATTCTGATGATTAGTTAAGGAGGAGTTGCGTTCACAAAGCTCCACTAAGAGCAAGCTACAGATACAAAGTTGAAAATGGCATAAATCCTACAAAAATCAAAGAACCAAAAAATCGCCCCTTCTTACACATCTACCCATTGTAGTAGTGACATTGAGCAAGTTTCATGAAAATCCGATGATTAGTTTAGGAGGAGTTGCGTTCATAAGAAATGGACGTATGGACAGACAGATGGAGAAGATAAGATGTCGCCAAAATACGACCGCCTCTGGCGGCATATAAAAACTGGAGGGGTGGGTATTATACCTACCATATCACCATGGCAACACTGACCTACAATGTTTCCATAGCAACAAACATAACACATCTCCATAACAACATATATAATTGGTGTGTGAAATGTGCAGTGCACATGCCATAATACCATAGTAACAAAGACCACAGTCATACCATATCATCAAAGCATCAAAGATATAACTGGAATATGGCAAGTACACATACCATATCTCCATGGTAACACACATATATCTCCATAGTAACAAACATGTATTTCCATATCAACACAGAAAACATATCTCTACAGTAATACAGACATTTCTTATTTCCATAGTAACACAGATATATCTCCATAGTAACACAGACATAACATATCTCTACAGCAATACAGACATTTCTTATCTCCATAGTAACACAGGCATCTCCATAACAACACGGCATATCAGAGGTGTCATGAATACACATACCATACTCTATAGAAACAGATATACCATATTGCCAGGCAACACAGACAAAACTGGCTTGTGATTGTATTTCCTGAAGATCTGAATCATCAATTTAATTTTAATTGCTGGTTTTATGATTTAATGTTCAGAATCAATGATGAACCCAATGTTCTACTTTGGTATATAAATGATCACAGATGACCTGATACCTGTTATGGGCAATACTTTATTCTGAAGTGACTTGATAATTGACAGTTAATTTAATATAACCCATATATGCATTAATTCAGATTAGCAGTCCTTAGCAAGGAAATAATGTATCAGGACTGCCCATTTTTCCCAAATAATAATATATATCATTTATTTGAAAGTAAAATGATGCTACACAAATCCTTTGACCATTAGCTCGGTAAAAGCATCAACAGAGGTATCATATCGTAGGAGCAAGTGTAAATCTATCATACTTTTTATCTGGAGCATCCGTCCCATATAAATCAATATTTGTCCACAACAGCTTTTCTCATTGAATAGCATTGATAATTTTCATTTTATACTCAACATATATTGATTAACCTCTGATTTGTCTGTGTATTCAGATAAATACATTATTACATAACCTTAATACCTGTTATTTTGCAGATATTACAGAAGTAATATACATACGTATACATGATTACGTATGCAGCAGATGGCGGAGTAAAGGTAACATATATGAAAATAATCAAATACTGGTCAGGTAAAGAACCGACGTGTACAGCCCGGCTTAACGTTCGAGAGCAAGATTTCGAACAGGCGATTAGTCCTCATTTCTGGCCAGAAAATGTGCTCATGCGCGAATGGGAACATCGTGATCGCTTCATTCTAATAACCAATCCTCATGACATTCACAATGCTAAATAGACACCCAGCTTCTATGATATGTATCTTTATTTCATTGCTTAACTGGAACATACAGGGTATTATGTATGGAACCCCCATGCTATCTAAGCTGTTAAATGACACGGACATTGCGTTGATAACGGAACACTGGCTTCTTCCAGAGCAGATGAATTTCTTGAACACCACTGATAGCAATTTCAAAGCATATGGAGTTTGTGATACACGAATAGCGCTAGAGCCTGAAAACAGAACTGAATCGTGGATTTGGTTGAATTGCATTGATGTGGTGAAAAGATATGGCTGTCTCACCTATTCTAAGTGAAGGGAATGATAGGGTTATATGCTGTTCAGTTCAACTTCACGGCAATACACACATATTTATAATAGGTTAAAAAGGTATATGTAGACACTCTCAGATTTTTATCGCACCTCCATGATCAGTTCTCCCAGCATGGACATGTGATTCTAACGTGTGATTTTAATGCGCAGATAAACAAATCTTTTGGAATAAATAATCACCAAAAATCAAACGAGAGAGGTAAAATATTACAAACATTCATCAATGAGCGCCATCTGATCTCCGTTAACTCTCAAGTATGGACAAAGGGCACGTCAGTAAGTTAGGTTTCCAAGGCCAGACAGGGTTCACTCATCGATCATGTCTTCATCGAAAATAGCAAAATGATTGTGTATGTGATTGCACTTTTCTCAGCGATCATTACTTAAATGTTTCGGATCATCTTCCTATACATCTACCTTATGAACTTCCTGTTTGTTTAAGCAAGCATGTATGTATTGTAAATTTTGTCAACTGGAAAAAATACACGGCCAAGCAAAAGTTAGAATACGGAAAATGATAGCCTTCAGGCAGTTTCGTGTGATGTGCATTCTCTAGAGAACAAATTTAAAAACATCATCAGTTGTATGCATGAGGCTGCGAAGAAAACTCTTCCTATGAAAAAATATCGTTCGTTTATTAAGCCGTATTGGAAATATAACCAAGTTAAGGCATTGCATGCTTCAATGCGTGAAAAACGTTCATTATGGTTAGCTGAAGGCAGACCACATGGAATGGACTCTGACGCGTTTAGAGAATACAAATTATGTAAACGCATGTTTGTGAAGGAACTTGAAATTGCTCGAAATGAATATGAACGCAAGCAGGTATTGGAACTGGAGGAAACAGCTGAAGTTGATGTTGGAACTTTTTATAAAGTTTTCCGTTCGTGACAGGTCAAACATTATGAAACATCAGAACTACAGGTCAATGGTAAGATATCGCGTGACGCAGATGTCAACCGTAAAGCGTGGACCGATCACTACAGTAAACTTGGTAGTGTCACAGAAAAACAGCACTTTGACCCTGTGCATAGGCATCAGATAGATTCCGCTGTTCATGAGCTTCTTGCTACTAGTTAGCTAAATGCGAATAGTGTATGTCAAGGCCGTATTACCGAACAGGCAGTTTTGAATGCTTTCAGAGACATGAAGAACGGTAAAGCCGGGGGCCACGACTACATTGTGTTAGAACATATTCGATACGGCAGTGCGCAACTCCTTAAATTGATAACTCAATTGCTTAATGTCATATTGGAAATTGAAGATTATCCACCATGCTTTAAACATGGAATTGTCATATCATTATTCAAGGGTGGGAAAAAAGACAGATTGGATGTCAATAACCATCGAGACATAACGCTAACACCTGTGCTTCAAAATTTATTTGAAAAATGTTATACCAGAGGATATCAAAAGTGTGCACAAAAATGAACATCCCACATCGTCTTCAGCAAGGTTTCAGACCAAACTGTGGAAGTCTTACTGCAGCTTTTACTGTTAGGGAAGCCATTTGCCACCACCTTGAACTCAATACGAAGGTCTACGCGGCCTTTTTAGATAATGCAAAAGCGTTTAATAGTGTTTGGATTAATGGTCTCCTTTTTAAGCTCTACAACCCTGGGTTTAACTGTAAGATATGGCATATTCTTGTGAATTCTTTTGAGTGAGTGACGTCATGTGTGTTATATGAAGGAAAAAGTCGAACAAGGCGTCGGTCAAGGTCAAACTTCATCGGCATGGCTTTTCCTGGTTATGATTAATGACCTTATTTCCAAACTTGACTCATCTAGCTATGGCCTGAATATCCATAGTCTGCACATACCAGCAATGTTTCTAGCTGACGATACCCTGCTTATGGACTGATCAGTTGGTAACCTCCAATGCCTCCTTCATAGGTTCATGAATTTTCAAGAAAATGGCATCTGAACTATAATCCAGTAAAGAGCTCATTGGTGCAGTTTCACAATGGAACGTCAAAACATATTCCGAGAACAGAGTGCAAACTAGGAGAGCATGCTATAGCCTGGGTCACTGTGAAAGAGTATGCAGGAATCACTCTTACTTCAAACCTTCGCTGTGATGAAAACATAAAAAAGGGAGAAAGTTGTTGAATTCACTGATAAGTGTAGGTATCCACAGCGTAGGAATGAACCCGCTTACAAGCGTCACACTAATAAAGACTCTAGTACAGTCACGCATTCTCTACAGTTGTGAATTGTGGGCCAATCCTACACAAAATTCCGTGCAAGAGCTTGAAATTGTACAAAGATATATAGCAAGATGTCAAGGATTTGAGAAGACAGCTCCAAAGCTAGTAACAACATGCACCATTGGTCTGTTAGACATATCCGGCGAAGTCGACATGAGAAAATTATTATTTCGGAACAAGCTGTGCTCTTTGAGCAACAAATACGTCTGGAAAATTCTGTTTTTGATTCAACTGTGTGCATTTGCTTTTGGCGGCATGACTTTTAAAGCTAAAAGTTTTATTCACGACATATTTGCAACTGCGGCTAAATTCGATATATCAAAATTCTATTTGACTTCTTGTTCAAGGGTTTCTGTCCAACAGAAAACATATTCTTGTAGGAGAGTGGAGGAATTTTACTTTAAAAAGTGGCGGGAAGCAATGAACTATTCAGTTCTATCAGGAACGTATGGTGCGGTTCACTCCAATCCAGGTCCTAATCCACTCTGGATATTAAGTCTTGAACTTCCAGATTGCACATGGGCGCTAGGAGAACTGATAAAACGGTCGTATCGGTATGAAAGGAATACAGTGGTGTGTAGGCTATGTAAAAAAGAAACAAACGATATCACTATTCATTTCCTTATTCAATGTCCGTCATTGTTCAACAGTCGTGAAAAAATCCTTGTAGAGTTTCTTGTCAATTTCTTAAATATTTCTGATTACGTAAAATTTGATCACCTATTGGATAAAAGACAATGTCAATTTTTACTCGGAGGCACACACGATATTCAATTGGAGCCAGACAAGTGGGCTGTAATGATGGTTACAATGGCTAACCTGATACCTCTACTGTTAACGTTAAACATAACACTGATGATCAAGGTTACCTAACATATCCCACCAGTGATTATAGAGATAGAGCTAAGGTTATATGTTACCTTATACACCCCATCAGTGATTATAGGGATAGAGTTAAGGTTATATGCTACCTTATACACCCCATCAGTGATTATAGGGATAGAGTTAAGGTTATATGCTACATAACATATCCCACCAGTGATTATAGGGATAGAGTTAAGGTTATATGCTACCTTATACACCCCATCAGTGATTATAGGGATAGAGTTAAGGTTATATGCTACCTTATACATCCCACCAGTGATTATAGGGATAGAGTTAAGGTTATATGCTACCTTATACACCCCATCAGTGATTATAGGGATAGAGTTAAGGTTATATGCTACCTTATACATCCCACCAGTGATTATAGGGATAGAGTTAAGGTTATATGCTACCTTATACACCCCATCAGTGATTATAGGGATAGAGTTAAGGTTATATGCTACCTTATACATCTGACCAGTTATTATAGGGATAGAGTTAAGGTTATATGCTACATAACATATCCCACCAGTGATTATAGGGATAGAGTTAAGGTTATATGCTACCTTATACATCCCACCAGTGATTATAGGGATAGAGTTAAGGTTATATGCTACCTTATACACCCCATCAGTGATTATAGGGATAGAGTTAAGGTTATATGCTACCTTATACATCTGACCAGTTATTATAGGGATAGAGTTAAGGTTATATGCTACATAACATATCCCACCAGTGATTATAGGGATAGAGTTAAGGTTATATGCTACATAACATATCCCACCAGTGATTATAGGGATAGAGTTAAGGTTATATGCTACCTTATACACCCCATCAGTGATTATAGGGATAGAGTTAAGGTTATATGCTACCTTATACACCCCATCAGTGATTATAGGGATAGAGTTAAGGTTATATGCTACCTTATACATCCCATCAGTGATTATAGGGATAGAGTTAAGGTTATATGCTACCTTATACACCCTACAGTGATTATAGGGATAGAGTTAATGTTATATGCTACATAACATATCCCACCAGTGATTATAGGGATAGAGTTAATGTTATATGCTACATAACATATCCCACCAGTGATTATAGGGATAGAGTTAAGGTTATATGCTACCTTATACACCCCATCAGTGATTATAGGGATAGAGTTAAGGTTATATGCTACCTTATACATCTGACCAGTTATTATAGGGATAGAGTTAAGGTTATATGCTACCTTATACACCCCATCAGTGATTATAGGGATAGAGTTAAGGTTATATGCTACCTTATACACCCCATCAGTGTTTATAGGGATAGAGTTAAGGTTATATGTTACCTTATACACCCTACAGTGATTATAGGGATAGAGTTAAGGTTATATGCTACCTTATACACCCTACAGTGATTATAGGGATAGAGTTAATGTTATATGCTACATAACATATCCCACCAGTGATTATAGGGATAGAGTTAAGGTTATATGCTACATAACATATCCCACCAGTGATTATAGGGATAGAGTTAAGGTTATATGCTACCTTATACACCCCATCAGTGATTATAGGGATAGAGTTAAGGTTATATGCTACCTTATACATCTGACCAGTTATTATAGGGATAGAGTTAAGGTTATATGCTACATAACATATCCCACCAGTGATTATAGGGATAGAGTTAATGTTATATGCTACCTTATACACCCCATCAGTGATTATAGGGATAGAGTTAAGGTTATATGCTACCTTATACACCCCATCAGTGTTTATACGGATAGAGTTAAGGTTATATGCTACCTTATACATCCGACCAGTTATTATAGGGATAGAGTTAAGGTTATATGCTACATAACACATCCCATCAGTGATTATAGGGATAAAGTTAAGGTTATATGCTACCTTATACACCCCACCAGTGATTATAGGGATAGAGTTAAGGTTATATGCTACCTTATACACCCCATCAGTGTTTATACGGATAGAGTTAAGGTTATATGCTACCTTATACACCCCATCAGTGTTTATACGGATAGAGTTAAGGTTATATGCTACCTTATACATCCGACCAGTTATTATAGGGATAGAGTTAAGGTTATATGCTACCTTATACATCTGACCAGTGATTATAGGGATAGAGTTAAGGTTATATGCTACCTTATACATCCGACCAGTGATTATAGGGATAGAGTTAAGGTTATATGCTACCTTATACACCCCATCAGTGTTTATACGGATAGAGTTAAGGTTATATGCTACCTTATACATCCGACCAGTTATTATAGGGATAGAGTTAAGGTTATATGCTACCTTATACATCCGACCAGTGATTATAGGGATAGAGTTAAGGTTATATGCTACCTTATACACCCTACAGTGATTATAGGGATAGAGTTAAGGTTATATGCTACCTTATACACTCCATCAGTGATTATACGGATAGAGTTAAGGTTATATGCTACATAACATATCCCACCAGTGATTATAGGAATATAGTTAAGGTTATATGCTACCTTATACACCCCATCAGTGATTATAGGGATAGAGTTAAGGTTATATGCTACCTTATACACCCCATCAGTGATTATACGGATAGAGTTAAGGTTATATGCTACCTTATACACTCCATCAGTGATTATACGGATAGAGTTAAGGTTATATGCTACCTTATACACCCCATCAGTGATTATAGGGATAGAGTTAAGGTTATATGCTACCTTATACACCCCATCAGTGATTATACGGATAGAGTTAAGGTTATATGCTACCTTATACACTCCATCAGTGATTATAGGGATAGAGTTAAGGTTATATCCTACCTTATACACCCCACCAGTGATTATAGGGATAGAGTTAAGGTTATATGCTACCTTATACACCCCATCAGTGATTATAGGGATAGAGTTAAGGTTATATGTTACCTTATACACCCCATCAGTGTTTATAGGGATAGAGTTAAGGTTATATGCTACCTTATACACCCCATCAGTGATTATAGGGATAGAGTTAAGGTTATATGCTACCTTATACATCCCATCAGTGATTATTGAGATAGAGTTAAGGTTATATGCTACCTTATACTACCCCATCAGTGATTATAGGGGTAGAGTTAAGGTTATATGCTATCTTACACAAGTATATAGAACCTCTAATGCAGCCTCCAAATACACTGGTAATGAAAAATGTTGTAGAGTTAAGGTTTTTAGAGTTGTATACATTAAGATGTTTTTTTAATTCATTTCTATTTTCATATATAAAGCTTTATTTTCAATCAACAGCCCTTGAATTAGTATTCATCAGTGGAATTCTTTTGGGGAAAAAAAAACAACAATGACCAATCTGAGCAGTTAGGTATACATATATAAATCTTTAGCTCGTAAATTAATGGGAGAGAAGTGTGGGCAATACGATTTCCAGAGCTTTCACGTTAATGACCGATAGTTCAGCCGTATCACATAGAGCCTTGGAACTCTTTTCCACATAAAAACACGTCATTAGTGCTTAATACAGTATTCCTGGGTTAAGTGATTTCAAGGACATTTCCCTATGTTGTGTCAAATCAATGACACATTCAAGCTATCATTTATTCTTCATTTAATCATGGGTAGATGGACAGCTTTCTCATTATTGGTATTATGTATTTTGGTTCCACTCTCATGAGAGCAAAAACCTAACATCTTTGTATACCTATTTGGAGATATCTTATAGATGTACATTGTATATGTCCAAATAAGATTCATTTCCATCATGTTATCATCATGTTAATAAGCTTAAGGTAAACAAGCAATAACAATGATTGTTTCTAAAAGAGTATTCTGTAAACAGTAAACATACCTGTAAGATGTTTCATTACATGTCTCTAGCTAAGTATAACATATCCTGGAGCCTTTTTCATTGGCTGTACCAATCAGAAAATGATTGTTGATGATATTTATATAGACATCGACTTTACATTATGAATTTATAATGATGCAACAAAATGGCTACTTCTGTTTGATTTTGTTCTCAACATTTTGACTTTAAAACCTGTTAAAATGTAACTTGTCAGAGTTATATGATAAAAAGTATCTTAAACTTGTTTTCATTGTAAGCAAGATTTTATGAAACACATCTCAAAATATTAATTTTTGCTTCAACAAGGTTTCGAAAAAGTAAGATTTTTGTCAACATATTTAAATAAAAAAATTCACATGCAATGAAATTTGACTTAAGATCCCATATTTATGGGGATAGTATTTACACTGAGGAAAAAACATGAAGTGTGCAAAACTCACACAAGTAAATAGCACCTTCCAATACAAATTAAGAGTTGAATACAGAAGAGTCAAGTAATGAATTAAACTGCAACATACAGCTGTTTCAAGCTTGTCAGTGATGCTTAACACCTAAATCACAAAGCATAAAAGAGGTCAAAAAAAGTAATTTGTCAGGTACTGGCTCGTATCATACACGCTTAACTCATACTATGTGTCAGATACCTGTATCATACATCCTTAACTCATGCAATGTGTCAGATACCTGTATCATACATCCTTAACTCATACAATGTGTCTGATACCTGTATCATACATCCTTAACTCATACAATGTGTTTGGTACCTGTATCATACATCCTTAACTCATACAATGTGTCTGATACCTGTATCATACATCCTTAACTCATGCAATGTGTTTGGTACCTGTATCATACATCCTTAACTCATACAATGTGTCTGATACCTGTATCATACATCCTTAACTCATACAATGTGTTTGGTACCTGTATCATACATCCTTAACTCATACAATGTGTCTGATACCTGTATCATACATCCTTAACTCATACAATGTGTTTGGTACCTGTATCATACATCCTTAACTCATACAATGTGTCAGGTACCTGTATCATACATCCTTAACTCATACAATGTGTTTGGTACCTGTACCATACATCCTTAACTCCACTCTGGTTAATCTTGAATTCACCGGATCTGGTGAACTTATAATCCAAGTAATTGATAACCTTATAATTTCAGTCCTAGTATAATGGTTTATATCAGATTACCCTTTATTCAAAATTATGAAGAAATTTATCCTCACTTACACCAGCATTGACCTTTCCAAGGATTTGCTTTCAAAGGTAAGAGAATCCAATTTATTTTAATTAACCTTGTTCCAAACTTTAAATATATTTTTTGTCAATTCAAGCCATTATTTATTTATATTGCTCACCATAATACCATATTATGTTCTGTTTAAATGACTTCCTTTAAGGTTGAAAATGTCAGTAAATCAATATTGCAAATAAAAAGTTTTTCATTAACTTTGATCAATACATTACCAATTGCCTTTATGTTAGTTATATTGTCACAGCATCATTTAGCTATAAATTGTTTGTCATTCTACCATAACAATTGACCTTAACCAGCTCCATATTGCTGACTCGCACTTTAGCTAGGTGATCTTAATGAAGAAATGACACAGATGATTCATATCCAAGTGTAAATAAGATGGCACAGCGTTAATTAATCAACAGTTGTAAAGTTCAGTGTGATCAAAATATTTCACAAATCAAGTATTTAAAACAATGTATGAGCAACTCTGAGGGAGAAGTGTTAGAAGGTATATGTGTGTATGTCGTTGTTTCCAACAATAAACCAGACTCTCCACTCATTCATGACATCACCACAAGTGCTTGTGCAGTGCAGTGTTTATGAGTAAGCCAATAATTTTCACATTTTCTTTGTTGCTCTTGTTCAGATTTTTGCATTAGAAAATCAATTTTAATACAGCAGTTATATTGCAAAAATGCTGCTATCAATAGCAATGGCTGAGAGCATCAGTGTTACTCAACATGTTACTTGTTGACCTTGCAGTACCTAACAACCGGAATATGCCACACTCAGCCAGGGAAAACCACAGGTCATGCTTGTCTTCAGGCCATTTCTCGAACTTTAGAAGAGTGTTGCTTATGTCAATCAAACCCTGGTCCACTGATAATCAGATATAAACTCAAATGACAGAGAATGTTCTAATAAGACACACATAGTGTCTTAATATATCTAATAACAATTAGATACATAGTGTCTTAATATATACCAATTACAATCAAAACAAGATCACAATGGGCCATAGACAACATTTAAACATCACAATGGGCCATAGACAACATTTAAACATCACAATGAACCACAGACAACATTTAAACATCACAATGGGCCATAGACAACATTTAAACATCACAATGAACCACAGACAACATTTAAACATCACAATGGGCCACAGACAACATTTAAACATCACAATGAACCACAGACAACATTTAAACATCACAATGGGCCATAGACAACATTTAAACATCACAATGAACCATAGACAACATTTAAACATCACAATGGGCCATAGACAACATTTAAACATCACAATGAACCATAGACAACATTTAAACATCACAATGGGCCATAGATAACATTTAAACATCACAATAGACCTTAGACAACTCTTAAACATTACAATGGGCCATAGACAACATTTAAACATCACAATGAACCATAGACAACATTTAAACATCACAATGGGCCATAGACAACATTTAAACATCACAATGAACCATAGACAACATTTAAACATCACAATGGGCCATAGACAACATTTAAACATCACAATGAACCATAGACAACATTTAAACATCACAATGGGCCTTAGACAACATTTAAACATCACAATGAACCATAGACAACATTTAAACATCACAATGGGCCATAGACAACATTTAAACATCACAATGAACCATAGACAACATATAAACATCACAATGGGCCATAGACAACATTTAAACATCACAATGAACCATAGACAACATTTAAACATCACAATGGGCCATAGACAACATTTAAACATCACAATGAACCATAGACTACATTTAAACATCACAATGGGCCATAGATAACATTTAAACATCACAATAGACCTTAGACAACCCTTAAACATTACAATGGGCCATAGACAACATTTAAACATCACAATGAACCATAGACAACATTTAAACATCACAATAGACCTTACATAACCCTTAAACATCACAATGGCCCTTAGGAAACTCTTAAACATCACAATGGACCTTACGAAACCCTTAAACATCACAATGGACCTTAGACAACCCTTAAACATCACAATGGACATTACATAACCCTCAAACATTACAACATACCTGACATTATTTTCATAAAGTCAGTCTGCAATTTTTATTGACAATAAGTTGACTGTATGGAATATTGCCAGGCTGTGTCATTGGTATGACCAAAACAGTAGTAGTACATACATTTAGGTAAAATACCAACTATCAGTCATACAGATACAGTTGAGGTATTTATATAATAAACAATATTCCTGAGCTAAGCTGATCAATACAGATATAAATATAATCGTCGATCAGCTAGCAAAGTCTGTCAAAATAAATCTGATAATTTCTATATCAGTAAATTGTTCTCCGGTTTTATACAGCAAAACCAAAATACTGCAGTGTGAGTGTCATTTAAGCCACTGACGTTGGAAGAAGATGTCTATCACAGTACTATTTACTTTCTAATGTATGACAGTAACTTTTTATACAGTTGATTTAATAATACAATTAGAGTAAAATTGCCTCACTGATTAGAAAAGGAGAACGTCTTTAATCATATACTTCCCAACTTATGACAATATTCAGTTTTATAACTAGGCTGTTTAACAGAATGACATCAACCCCATTAGGCATAGTCACAATATCCAATTTTATTCTTTGATATTATTGTGATACAGCCAACAGAGCAAGACAGCTAGTGCCTGTTCCATCAGAGGATGTGAACAAGCTGAAATCAATGTTGTACAGCTATCATAGAGTATCGAATGCTCACCATACATAGCTTCTGAGAACAAATTCTGATGTTCTGTATGCTGAATAATATTTCATTTATATGAAATATTGAAGAAAAAATAAGAAAATATTTGGAAAGTCCACAGATATCCTCAAATACTACCATTCTACCATAATTAAGTAAATTTTAACTCATAAATTTCTCTGCTTTAAGGTTAACTTTGGGCTAATTTCTCTGCCTTAAGGTTAACTTTGGGCTAAGCTTAAGAAATTGAGATATCACACTAGGACTCTGGGTAGACTTATATCATCTTCACTAGATATTTATTTAGGTTTACCTAAATATTTGTTTGTAACACAGCACAACTAAAGCTTGCCACTTCTTCTCTAATTTGTGCCCCTCCCCCTTTCCTACTAATCATGTGACTCAGCTGACCAATGGTCAGTCTAGCCTAAATGGTATCCCTATTTCTAGTAAAAGCCGATCTGTCAGTTTTGAGGAGTGGTTACATGAGCAGATTTCTTGCTTTCTTGGCATACCCTTTCCAGTCAGATTTTATCCTGCTTCTGTTTATCTACATCCAGCATTTCGTAAAACTTCATGTAATGCTATTGTGCAGTAATTCTTTGTGTTTATATCTGTGCACATGTTTGTATTTACATGTTTTACTTGACTTTCGTTCAAGGATGTTCTTTGTGTAAAAACGTTGTTCGTAGCATCTTTTACGGATTTGATCACATTGGGCTGCTAGCATTTGGACTTAACTGCGGAACAATCTAACAATGTAATTACAATTTTGGAGTTTTTATTTCTTTGTTATGTTCAATTCTGAGACTTTCTTAAGCCAAGTCTTTGTTCACAAAAATGGCATCATACAATCCAGAACTACTGGAAAATTGGACTATTGATCGGCTTAAAACTGCCTACAGGGATCTTGGAATCAGTTTCCCAACAAATGCACTTCGTTTTCCTACTTAGACTTTCGAAATGTCAAAAATACAGTGCCAGTAAGCCTACCAATGAAACTAGATCACCCTGGCGTCACTTCCTTCAGCCCAGGATCAAAGTGTGTGATCCCATGATGCATTAGGTGACGTCAGCCGGCAGTTAAACAATTTAGCAGCAATTCTGTCATCATTGTCACAGTCTGTTTCAATGTCAAAACAAGAAAGTGGACCATATGGAACAACGGATACAAGCTGCTGGCCTGTCTCCAACAGTAATCTACAATCTGTGTAACAACAACACAGCAAATACAACACTAAGCTCTAATCTCAACTGGGACAGGAACTCGAAACGAAGCTCCACAACCCGAATTTACCCTAACGTCAACTTACAGGGCTTTCAATAACAGTTCTACATGTTTACCTTCAGCCGCTGCTGGAAGTCAATGCAATGGGGATGACATTTGGATATGCAGCACATACTCTTTCCCTCGTCGAAACAATCTCACAACAATCGAGGAACAACATTTGACAAGTAGGAATGTCAGTCTTCCTGCCTTGCTAACTCCTTACTTTAGAGGATCAGGTGATAATGGCACTCCAGAAGCCAAACCAGACCACAAACTAAGTCGCATTTTGAACCTTGGTGAATTTATTCAGGCTTTCGGAACTTACAAACATATAGTGTGTGAAACTTTTCCCCACAGGAGGGCAGAGTTAGACATGTACGAAAGCTACATTATTGACATGGCATTCCGCTTTCCTGGTAGGTGTTTCTACGAATGTCTGCCAATTTTTTATGCATGCTGCTGCTGATCTTAGATGCAAAAATATGTGTGTAGACTGGTCTGTGAGAGACAACAACTTATTTAGTAATATGTTCATGAATTATCTTGCCCATATATATGTGTCTATTGCGGAACCTCACTGCACCTTTCCCCATTGTCCCTGACATCTCCTCCACAAAGTGCTCCATCACTGTATAATTATTTAATAGCAAAGTGTCTCTTGGTAAAGTCAACACAAACAATAAAACCGACACACATGACAGGCCAAGATTTCTTCACAACAACAAAGAAGTCTGTATCAACTTCAACGGAGAAGCGGTTGAACAATTTTGTTATATTCAAAGCTGCAGGTGTGCATTTCCTGCAAAAATAGTCATGCAAAGATTAATGGGCTTTTAGACAAGACTGGGACTCAAAGCCGTGATAGACTTGGTAGATATGACCCATGTCTGTATAGGGACATTGATAAAGGAACTATAACTTCATATTGAAACCCTGTTTGTGTCTGTATGAATAGATGGTCTGTCATCAGGTTTTGATACAGGTTTTTTTTTACAAATACCAGATCATTCCTATCAGTGCCAAAACTTATAATCAGCCCTTAAAGACCCCAATACCATCTCAATGTTAGTACCAAAAGAAGTCAGAAAAGGATTTTTAATAAGATTCCATCAACTTCTCCAAAAATAGAATAAACCCAACTGGAGTTAAAATACTCAAAAAAGAAATGTTTAATTGTAAACATGTCTGCTCCAAATAATGATCATGACAACCCAATTATGAACAGTCTGATAAACAAAGACAGCCATTCCCTAAAGTATGTGAAAATGGACAGCGCAATTAAATTTATCAAAAAGCTAGGGAAAGGGATTTGGTTAATGAAAAGACATCTCGGAGGTCTTAAAACTTATTCCTAATAAACCGGAGTTGTGGCCCTTGAATGGAGTTTCCTGGGAAGGGAAATATTATTTCTTTGTAAGACATGTGCTTGGCAGCAGATCAACCCCAAAAATTTTCGACTAACTGTCTAGGGCTATTTGTTGAATTGTGCATAATGTATTTAAAATTGGCAATGTTTGTTGGATGACTTCCTAGTGCTAGAACTTTTGCATGCGTATGCTGAAGCCACCATTGAAAAGTTCCTAAACACATTCCATAATCGAGGGGTCCCTATTGCTATGCACAAGACAGAAGGGCTGTGCACATGTTTTGAATATTTACGTGTGTGTCTGGATTTCAGTAAAATAGAAACACAACTTGCTATGGAAATAGTTTACAACATTTTGGACTCTTTTTCAACATGTAAAGCATGGACTAGGCCTGAACTTCTTTGTCTCCTGGGCCACATGAACTTTGCTAGCAGAGTAATCCAGCTAGGTCATTCCTTTATGTCTCACCTCATCAAACTATCTACTTCTGTCACTAAATTGCATCATCATGTAACCTTAAATTCAGCTGTATGTTCAGGTCTAGCTATCTGGTCATCTTTTCCTTCATCTTGGAACAACATGTCTTTCTTTCTGGATAACAACATTACCTTAGCCACAAATATAGAGATATTCACTGATGCTACACCCACTTCCTTCAGACGTTTTCATGGAGAGCACTGGTTTCAGGGTCATTTCCTTCCTGAGGTTTTACATGAGCAACAATCTATAGCTCTTTTTGAATTGTACCCCAGAGTGATGTAGTTACGACTGTTAGGTATACGTGGCTTGGGGAGTTTGTCTCCTCAGAGTCTAGTAAGTGTAAGCACCTGTTGAGGACCGCCTCATAAATCACATTCTTACAGCTAGATACTCTAGCTACCTACTCAACAGCTTGAATCGATCAAGTTTCGGGAATTGTCTCAATCTTTTTGAACAAGTCACCAGCTCAGGATTGCGTAAGCTTAGGGATCACCCCATTCTTGTCCTTAGTCATTGAATTTGAGATTACTCAAGGTCTGGGATCGCCCCACGCACATTTATTGACTTAGTTTAGAAGTTGATAATTGTTTTAATTTATTTATGTTATTTACGTGTTTCAAAGATGTATAAAAGCAATTATTCAACTAGTTTGTCTATGCAAAGTTATAAGGCCTGACATTACGCACGGTTTACTAAACGATATCCCCATCTGTGTCTGTACTGTTGAATATTAGTGAAGGCTCTTGCATGCTGACAAAATTCTTATAGTCCCATATTATTTCTTTTAAGTTACATGAAGTCATTCTTATTGTAAACAAGCATGGCGATGATCTATTGATCCTACGATACAACAAGCTATTGTAAACTTCTGCTATGGCTTCTGAAGCAAGCATGAAAGTTCAGAAAATATTATTGTGTTTCATATCAAGAAGGTATGATCAATTAAATTCACGAGAATGGTACTTTTATTTCAATCTAAAAGCATCTTGTATAAGTTACAAATGACAGTTCTAGATAATTTGTTTTAGTCACAAACATGTGATGGACAGGTACTTGTAAAAACCTTATTGTACTGGTGTACAGGTATCCTTGCTTTAAATCACTATTCTTTATTCTTTCTGGAAGTGTGACATGTTACAGCAACCAAAACATATCAGGGTGTGAGGTCAAGCAGGTCAGTAGTGCATGTGATACTTCTCAACAAAATGGTCATTACAAAATACATAATGGTCAGAAATTGATGTCCAGACAACACTCTTTTCTTTCGAAGGTAAAAAGCTGTGACTTATAACCCGGAAAATACTGCAATATTTTTTCTGAGCTACTGTTGACTTATTATCTTATAATTCTGTAAATCAGACTTATAATTCAGGGAATTTACCCTCAATTCATAATATATGATATATATATTGTTGTTTTAACAGTGATTTGTAATCAGATAGTAAATTTATTAGGTACCTGCCGGAGATCACCCTTCTTAGTCAAATACATTTATAAATCCTGATTAGTAGGGTTATGTGTAATTGTAATTACGACTGTTAGGTATTAGGATTGCCTAAGCTTGGGGATGGTCCCATTCCTGTCTGAAGTAAATGAGTTTGAGATCGCTCAAACTCTGGGATCGCCCCACGCACATCTATTGACTTAGTTTAGAAGGTAAGAACTGTTCTTATTTTCTTTACCATACAATTTTTTGTAGATACATTGTTTTGTATTTTGTAAAGTTATAATAGTAACTGAGCAGCCCCTAAGAATGCTAAAAACTATTAGTGATGTAGGCCAAACAAGTTACATAGTTCTGAACAATAAATGTTGGAACTTTCTGTGATTGTTGTATGTAAAGAATTAGATATTGCAGAGGGACTTGGGGCTAGATATCACAGTGGGACTCAGTACAGGCTAGTTTGGGCTAGGCTAGGACTTTGATACCATACTAGGACAAGCTAGACATTTATAAGTGACCAGCTTAGATAACCTGTCTCTGTAGAGTAAAAGTGTTCCAGTTACAAATCCCAGTCTGGTCTGATCAGTTAGGATATAGAAAGAGTATCACAATTGAATCAATGCCTGTGTCAGAAAATCTCTAAAAATGTGATGGTGCCTTTAACTGACTACCATTTTTATGAGGAGGGGGCATCATTTGTTTTTGAACAGAAGAATTTTCCCCACCACTTCAAAAACACGATATGTGGATAGCCTACACATACCTGGGGGCAATGGGTATTTGCTAGAGAAATATGGGAGATTTTGATAAACCACAAAGGTCCTGATTTAGATACAAAAGTGTACATATCTTTTGTACCGACAGAAGTTTCTATGACATTTAAACTGTATCTTGAGACTGTTTCCCAATGTTTGTCCTTAGCCTCTAATACAAAAACAACTTTTTATGGCGATGTTGTCAGCCATATACTCCCAATTTAGAGCTAACAAAGAAAGCCATCTACGAGCACTGACAAGAAAATCGTCAGTGATCTTTAGAAAATATCTCTCTGTTCATTAACCTGAAATTAAAAAATCAATCATGAAAAACATTTTAGAATTAAAACACATAACAATCATACAGAGTAAAAAACAAAAATCTAGACTTACTTTTCTAGTTTGTGGAGATGTGGCATCCTACGAGTGGGTTGTGGCTGAGTGGTGCTAGCCCCCGAGGATTGTGTCCCAGCCCCTTGGGGCTGAGTACTTGTTGGGGATGAGCCACCTGTCCCTGCAACACCTCCACTTATTGGTGAAGACTTATTTGTCTCTGTGGTAACCTTCCCTAACCTCTTCTCAGCTCTTGAGTCACTTAATTTATCGTTCTCCATATTAAATTGTGGTTACACTAATGTATTATCCAAAACGAAATCAATTTCAACACAATATTTTAAAAACAGTTTTAAAAATCACAGTCAATCACAATAAATTCACTATGAAAATTCCACAAATCTTCCACACACTAATTTCCAATAACACAAATCCAAAATACTTCACTGCAGAAAAACTTTACACATCACCTCCAGCCACAAATCCTTGTGAGCTATGGAATTTTGTCAATGAAAACCAACATATAAATTTGATCCCTTTCTTCAGGTTTTATTTTCTATTGGCTAAAGTGTTGTGTCTATAGTACTGTCTTTTTTCTCATGTGATAAGCCTGATATGCCTATTACGCTGTAACAAAACCAGAGACCAATATCAGTGACAACAGTAGGACACCTTTCCCCAATGACAATCCACCTGAGTCAGGATTTCCAATACCGTAGTCAGCGGACATCCCCTGACTGCAATCTGTTGGCTGTATTCCTATGGGAGAACCTGTATGCCATACCCTGCAGTGATTGTAGAGCAAGGACAGGCTCCCACTATCTGTTTGCTTGAATAAACACTGTGATACAACCACACACTAATGAAACTACACTACTAGCCTCTTGGTAGAGCTTGTACTGGTGTCGAGGAGCTCCTCACCCAATATTATAAGTATACAGCTAACAGTATAATAATGCTGTCTGTCCCCAAACTTATTGTCACCATGCCCAGGCCAGATTCCACTCCGGAGGTGGAAAAAAAAAACGTGGCCTGAAGACTGTCCTGATTTGTAAACATTAATACAAAGAAAACTTTCAATCATTTACATATAGTTAATCAGGTCATTAAATTTAATGGAAACAACTCCATGTGATTATCAGTAGGAAATGGATGATCAGATACAATTACCGGGCATATTCTACAACCATTAATTAGCAAGTTAAAAATATTCGATGATTATCATTTCTCTTTCCTTCACTGCTTTAAACATTCCTACAGTGATGAAGACCATATGACATTAATTAATCTGGTTTTAAAACAAACTTGATCATGTCGTGATTTTATATTACAGTGCAGAAATCAAATTACAAAATATCCAAGTAAGATTTTGGCACCCACCATTGTTTAATATTTATTTGTTCATTAAACGTTGGATGTTTTTCCTTCTTTTTATTATGCTTCTCTTATCAGATCCAAAAATAGCTTAATCACGGACAAAGGAAAATTACAAGATGGCCACCTATCTGCCATGTTGTTTTAAGCAACCAATGAACTATGCACCTCTAAGGAGAAGAATAGCACAAACAAGGACCAAGTGGAATTAATCCAGGAAGGCCACCTGTCAACCACATTGTGTTAACAATCAGTCTAAAAATTAATAATGCATAACTAGGGATCAGGAGAAACCAACATAAGAAATTTGAGAATGATTCATCCTGTGCTTCTCCAGAAATAGCAAAATCAAAATTTGTTTCAGGACTGATGGACATTGAATGCATGGTGATTTGAACAACGTACTGTCTGATTAGGTGAACATTTCAATAAACTGGGCTATATCAATTTGACTCCTTTTAAACGATTTAAGGCACTTTTTTTCTCAAATATTCACATGCAAAAGATCAGGAAGCATTGGCTTAGACCTCAAATGGATATACAAGAGTCATTGGCTAGGCCTCAAATGGATATACGAGAGGCAATGGCTAGGCCTCAAATGGATATACGAGAGGCAATGGCTAGGCCTCAAATGGATATACGAGAGGCAATGGCTAGGCCTCAAATGGATATACGAGAGGCAATGGCTAGGCCTCAAATGGATATACGAGAGGCAATGGCTAGGCCTCAAATGGATATACGAAAGGCAATGGCTAGGCCTCAAATGGATATACGAGAGGCAATGGCTAGGCCTCAAATGGATATACAAGAGTCATTGGCTAGGCCTCAAATGGATATACAAGAGTCATTGGCTAGGCCTCAAATGGATATACGAGAGGCAATGGCTAGGCCTCAAATGGATATACGAGAGGCAATGGCTAGGCCTCAAATGGATATACGAAAGGCAATGGCTAGGCCTCAAATGGATATACGAGAGGCAATGGCTAGGCCTCAAATGGATATACGAGAGGCAATGGCTTAGACCTCAAATGGATATAAGAGAGGCATGGCTAGTCCTCAAATGAATTTACAAGAGGCATTGGCTAGGACCTCAAATGGATATACAAGAGGCATGGCTAGGCCTCAAATGGATATACAAGAGGCAATGGCTTAGACCTCAAATGGATATACGAGAGGCATGGCTAGGCCTCAAATGGATATACAAGAGGCATTGGCTAGGACCTCAAATGGATATACAAGAGGCATTGGCTAGGACCTCAAATGGATATACAAGAGGCATGGCTAGGCCTCAAATGGATATAAGAGAGGCATGGCTAGGCCTCAAATGAATTTACAAGAGGCATTGGCTAGGCCTCAAATGGATATACAAGAGGCATGGCTAAGACCTCAAATGGATTTACAAGAGGCATGGCTAGGCCTCAAATGGATTTACAAGAGGCATTGGCTAGGACCTCAAATGGATATACAAGAGGCATGGCTAGGCCTCAAATGGATATAAGAGAGGCATGGCTAGGCCTCAAATGGATTTACAAGGTGCATTGGCTAGGCCTCAAATGGATATACAAGAGGCATGGCTAAGACCTCAAATGGATTTACAAGAGGCATGGCTAGGCCTCAAATGGATTTACAAGAGGCATTGGCTTAGTCCTCAAATGGATGTACAAGAGGCATGGCTAGGACCTCAAATGGATTTACAAGAGGCTTGGTTAGGACCTCAAATGGATTTACATGAGGTAATGTCTTGGACCTCAAATGGATGTACAAGAGGCATTGGCTATGACCTCAAATGGATTTACAAGGTGCATTGGCTAGGCCTCAAATGGATATACAAGAGGCATGGCTAAGACCTCAAATGGATATACAAGAGGCATGGCTAGGACCTCAAATGGATTTACAAGAGGCATTGGCTATGACCTCAAATGGATTTAAAAGAGGCATGGCTAGACCTCAAATGGATATAGGAGAGGCAATGGCTAGGCCTCAAATGGATATACGAGAGGCAATGGCTAGGCCTCAAATGGATATACGAGAGGCATGGCTAGGCCTCAAATGGATATACAAGAGGCATGGCTAGGCCTCAAATGGACATACAAGAGGCATTGGCTAGGACATCAAATGGATTTACAAGAGACATTGGCTAGGCCTCAGTTGGATATATAAGAGGCACGGCTAAGACCTCAAATGGATATACAAGAGGCATTGGCTAGGACCTCAAATGGATTTACAAGAGACATTGGCTAGGCCTCAGTTGGATTTACAAGAGACATTGGCTAGGCCTCAGTTGGATATATAAGAGGCACGGCTAAGACCTCAAATGGATATACAAGAGGCATTGGCTAGGACCTCAAATGGATTTACAAGAGACATTGGCTAGGCCTCAGTTGGATTTACAAGAGACATTGGCTAGGCCTCAGTTGGATTTACAAGAGACATTGGCTAGGCCTCAGTTGGATATATAAGAGGCACGGCTAAGACCTCAAATGGATTTACAAGAGGCATTGGCTTGGACCTCAAATGGATCTATACTATTTATGAAATATATACCTTATTTATATTTCTGTTCCTGCATCAGAGTTAGAATTTCAAATATGATACTATGTATCAAACACAGTATTAAATCAGAACTGATTAAGATAAATGAGGTGTAGAGGGTCTGCTATACAGATTCACAGGTAGGCAAATTGATTCCAGGAATAGCGTATTGATTAATAGCATTGTGTCTAATGGACATTTGTTCTCAGGATACATATACAAGAATTCTATATGTGTGATTAAAAAATTGTTTTATCAGTGTACATTATGAATAATCAAGCTAATGCTGTTTATGTCAAAGCTCTAATGCAGACATATAGGTTATACAGTCAGACTGTTTACTGTTGTTCAAATATGTTTTTAGAAAAAAATGAGATTATAGGGACACTTAAGAGCTAATACAAATGAGAATTTCCACTACAATAACAGACAAGGGCACAGAGCTGCTTGGACAATGACAGAGCCATCTGAGTCAAATGATTGGTCATCTGTATGGAATTGAGAATTATGTTTTATTGTCTGGTTTTTTCTACTGAGTGTGATTTAGTATCACTAGAGAGAAATGAGCTTCACACAGAGACAATTGTTTGGATTCACTGACAACTCAATCTACATTCTAATATCTCTATACAGGGATGGAGTTGTCAAACAAGATTCCAAATGGGCCTGAATTGCTCACCTGTTCTGAAAAGAGAAGAATTTGAAAGAATGAGTCAATTTTGACATATTTAAAAGCCATTATCCCAATCATACCACTAATCAAATATCATGACCTTTGGCATTTGGCTGATGAAAAGAAGTCCTGTGAAGATTTCAACACATTTGCCCTTTGTGAAAATGAAAGTAGGCCAAGGTTATCCATTTGAGCAAATCTAAAAGCCCAGTGACACTCCAGCATGCCACTAGACAAATATCAAACCTTGTCCTTTTGGTTATTGAATGTAAGTATTTTGAACTCTATGTCCTTGAAAGTGGTTCAAGGTCATTCAGTAATACAATATCACAAACCTGGACTTATTGATTATCAAGAACTCCATTGAAGATTTTAACCCATTTTAATTAACTTTGAAAGGTAGTTATGAAACAATTTGTCTGAACAAACTTGAAAGTCATTCTTTCCTACATTGTGCTCGCTACATTCACTATGACTTATTTTTAAGTATCTTGTCAATGACGGCTTTTCTTAGACAGTTAATTACCATGCAAGAGCAGAAAACAGTAGAATTACATAAGCATCTAATTCAAAACGATACAGTCTATATTGTCAAGCATTGTTACACTCCTTCCTTATTTCTGCATTTTCAAAGCAAAATATTTTCTTAATTCTCAACCATCAAAAAATGCTACATAGAGAAAATTTGATGTATTATATTATATTTCTGACATATATCGTAACATTATCGTTTCATTATTAAGCTTTTTCAGTTTTTCTTTGTACTTGAGAAAATATCAATATTCTGTCATACTCCTGAAATATTCACATTAATATCACAGTAGAATTTTAAAGGGGAACCAACTAAATATCTCCTTTCATTTTTTTGTTTTATTGGTTCTTGCTGTTTTTTTATTTTGTAACACAAATGTAGGTATCAATAGACCTTTTTCAGCGATATCAAGAAGAGTACTGTAAAGCGCCTGTGATGACAACAACAAAGTCTCCAGGGACATTAGAAATATCAGTGATAACCCTGTATGTGATAAGAATGTGATGGCACCAATATGATTTGTGTTGGCTTTCCTCAGTCCAATTAGGTCTGATAATGTAACATTTAAAATCATTCACAAAAAAACCACTCAAAGTGTGTCCAATGTGTTTGAAGTTTATACGATACCTTAAAAAATTATGTTTAATGGCCTGCTTTAAATAGTATGAAGTTGTATCTCGGCCATTTAATGATTGTGTCACCTTGTCATCTAACTTGTGATCATCAACAACAAACGACTTTCACATTTTCATTTTTACCAGCTTTCTACTCTTAAAACTATCATCCATGTAATGTGTTTATCCTTCATCTTTTTGAATCACCCATCTAACTTGGTTAATTTTCCTCTCAAACGTTAGCTTTGTTATACGTAATAAATATCTGACAGATATATACATGAACAAAATGTTCCCTTCAGATAGTGTCTACCACTATAGTACAACTAGACTGTGTCAATTGTTGCTGACAAGGTTACAATTAAACCACAATTGGGAGAGAGTTTGTCTTAAGTAATGTGGATCCTGGGTTCAATCCTTAGTCTGGTCATGCAGTTTCTTGTTCCTTTTGCAAAACTAGTCATTTGATAGTGAAAGTTTTACTCCAGTTTTTTAAGTATATTTATCTAAGACAGTTTTACACTACAAATTTCTATGGTTGAATTTCATTAAGTCCAACATTATTTCGTAAATATATCATCATTCAGGACTGTCTTTATTTCATAACTCTCTGTCTTCACTTACTTAAGAAGATGTTCATCCTGAATGCACCAGGGGCTATGATCGCTTTCACTTTTTGGAACATATTTCCTGACAAAATCGTAGTTATTTGATTGGTCTAGAGCAGATTTCAGGAGAAAGAACATGGACTCATCTGAAGACTGATACACTTCTTCAAAGGTTGCAAAAAAACAACACCCATCTTCAAAGCCAGTACAACATAACCATTATGTGACACTGAAATAGTCTGATACACATCAAAGGATCAAACTAATCTTTTTGTCTTATCAATAAGATGACGCATGTAGAACTTTTGATTTCACCATGAAATGTTCCAGAGGTGTAGTGAGCCATAGTGAGAGTAACCCATGGTATAATGAATATGGCAACACATTTTTTTTCAAAACATTGTACAACCTAATATCTAAGCAAGATACTGCTTACATATTATGACTCGAGGCTTTCTGGTTCTTTAGACAATGCCATTTTGTTGTTTACAAATATGACATCCATGACCTTGACTCCAGAAATGATTCAAACATTCATAGAACTGTTCATATACTTGGTAACTATTCCAGGAACATCTGTGACCATACAATTAATGAGAGTATCTGAAAGTGGGCAATATACAAAGCAAGCAAATTTCCAATCACTTATGATGTGAACACAGACATCAATTAATTGAGAAAGCAAGTGCAAAAACCAAAAATCTGATGCTTTAAGGAGAATACATAGCAAATGTAAGTGATTAGGTAGCAATGTTATAACACTACTTTAGATTCTGGGTAACTGGGATCTGACTGCTTAGTACTTCCTCCCTCCTGTTACAGCTATATTACACCATGTTGATACCATAAACAACAACAATACATAACAACAACATCCATAGCATTTCTGCAAACAAAAATCTGCCCAAAGGTTGAACCATCCGATTATAAGATTTTTTCTCAGAACGTTGGGGTGTGGGCTAAGAATGAGGACAATGACTCCGGAACGAGGCACAATTAGCTATACACTAATTCTCCTAAGGCCATGACAATGTACGGATGCATGGTTTCCTTGGTGAGGCTCAATTGATAATGATGAAAGGAAAAACATTTCCGATTTTCAAGAAAAATCCATAAAAAGGCAAGTGTGTAGAACATTAATTCTTGTCGGAAAACAAAAACGACACTGCGTGATACTGGCTGATAGGTGGCACTCAGGTGTCCTTTGAATCAATGATAACGGTTGATTCCATTTGGTGATACCAACTGTGATTCTGAACAGGATAATTTAACTAAGGAATATCTAAAAACAGAATCTTATCTAATATCTATCAAGGCATTATTCAATTTCTCATCTACTATATCTTTATTGAAATTTGAATTTATTGAGAAAGGAAAAATGAAATAAAAAAAAAAGATAATCATTTGGTAATCTGGTAAGTGATCACACCTGTATCTCGTTAATGAGATTGTTTCCATGATACTATCAGAATCTGAACCATGTTCAGGATCACAATTACATTTTAACTCATTCACTATTCCAATTTTATATTTCAAATCCCTACATAAGATTTTATCATCGCAGGTATTAACAGAACATTTATTCAAATATAAGATTTTTTCATCAAAGTGATGTTATTCTGTATACCAATTCAATAAAACTCAGCATAGGAGGATTAAGCATGACAGATTTGTATAGCTGGCAGGTCACATCAAAGATATTCAAATTAGTGGAAGGTGTTAAATGAACCGAATGATTATAATGGCATAGATTTTGAGATGGAAATAACGTACAACTGCAATACTGCCATGAGGATTCATTAATTTCATTACATAGACATCACAATATGATCAATATCTAGGAGATGTGATGATGCTAAGAACCATCAACAAAATTTTCAAAATAGATTTGTTTAGCTCTTTCAATGTTTATGATTACTATCTTTTTCAGAAAGTGTTTCATCACCTTCATGATGACATGAAAATAACCTTGATTGCTTTGTGACACCTACATCTACAAATTTGTAAGTCTTCAAATGGGTAAAGTTAACTGGTACAGGAAGATGAAAATTTGTAAAACTTGTTTACGAAACAAAAATCAGGGAATGGAGGACAACTTACTACAAGACTGCTGACACATTGAGCAGATAAATAGTCCTACCATCTGTTTTTCTACCAAGCGATTTGCAATATTTCTATATAGATATTCATCTGGAATGTTTCTACTCATTTCAGACAATAGATTGCAACAAAAACATGGTGACATCATAAGCACCACACAGTTGTAAATGTTCCTTTTACCAAAGCCAGCATTAAACCTTGCAGGTGCTTGTTAAAGTCTCCTGAGGAAAATATCAAACTTGCAATAGCTTCCGTATGCATTCGAGTCAAATACAGAAAGAGTTAATTAATGCAACTATTGAGTTAAATGAGTACTTGATTTAAGCTAACAAAGACTTAACATGACTTTATCATTATTCATTTCACAAAGGTTGTCTACATGCCTGTACAGGAAATATAGTTTCTGAAAGCATGTGGATGGTTCTTATCATGTGATGTTCTGGTGAATGTTTTGTTTATGGCAATTGCCAGATGTAGGTTTCAGACCAAATTTGTTTAAAATTCATTCAAGCATTAAGAAAGAGTAGCAATTTGAAGCAAAATATTGTCTAATTTCCTCTTTTGGGGCCCCAGCCTGAAGTTCGTAGGGGTAAAATCAACTTTATGAATTTAGGAAATGATTCCCCATCCTCAATAGTATTTCAGACCAAATTGTTTTGAAGCAAAATATTAACTAATTTCCCTTTTTGGGGCCCTGCCTCAAAGTCCTTCGATGTTGAATCAACTACATGAATTTAACAAACAATTTTCCACTATCAGTGATGTTTCAGACACAATTTGGCAGAAATCCATTTGAGCATAAAAAAGGAGTAGTGTTTTGAAGCAAACAAAATACTGTCTAAGTTCCCCTTTTGGGGCTCTATCTACTTCCAGGTCCCTAGTGGTCAAATCAAGTTTCTGAATTTAAGAAATGATTACCTGCTCTCCATGATGTTTTTGACCTTGGACTGAGATCCATTCAAGCATTAAGGAAGAGTAGCATTTTGAAGCAAATATTGTCTAAGTTCCCCTTTTGGGGCCCCATCCTGAAGTCTATAGGGGTAGAATCAATTCTCTGAATTTACAAAATGATTCCCCATCCTCAATGGTATTTCAAACCAAATTTGAGTGAAATCCATTTAAGCATTATAAAGGAATAGAGTATTGAAGCAATATATTGAATAATTTCCCTTTTTTTGGGCCCTGCCTGAAAATCCTTTGGAATCGAATCAACTACAAGGATTTAACAAACAACTCCCCACCAGCAATGATGTTTCAGACCAATTTGGCAGAAATTCATTTGAGCATTAAAAAGAGCAGTGTTTTGAAGCAAAATATTGTCTTATTTTCTCTTTTGTGGCCCCCATCCCCAAGTCCCTAAATGATGAAACAGGCTAAAGCTTGTTGAAATCCACTCAGGCAGAAAGGAAGAGTAGGGCTTTAAATCTAATTTCAGCACTTTTAACTCTGGGGCTCCTTCCCTCAAACCCTTGGAGTCGAATCAAAATTCAGAATTTAGAAAACAATTTCACTTACCCACTGATGCATCAGACCAAATTTGGTTGAAATCCATTTAGGTTTGAAAGAGGAGTAGGATTTTAAAGAAAAGGTTTACACACGACAATGGACGAAGCACGATGGCTATAGGTAATCTTTGGGTCATTTGACAAATGATGGTGATCGTATTGTCATTGAAACATCACATTCTAATCTTCTATTGGTTGTGTTATAAGAACTATCATTCTATAGACATGCAACTAAATGGTTTAACTTACAATAGTGTCCCTATTCTGAAAACATCCTGATACAATACAAAATATGCACTGTCATCAATCATTACTTGTTTTCTTCTCCAGTTGGAGAAATTACAATCACTAAACTTTTTCACACATCATCAACTGAACGATATCAGCTGTGTTTTCTGAGTGGTGTAATGATGAGACGTGACTGCATTTTAACAAACTGCAGGTTTCCACGTGCCAGGATATTAGATTTGATGTATTGAAGTGGTCATACTGTTCCCTGATGGTCACAGCAGAAGCATCATGTTGTAACCTTAGATGTATCTCAACAGTACGGGATAGCCTAACACATCAATCACTTGTCTTCCTCTGTTTGCTCACACACCATGGTATAGCTATCTTCACACGGCTCATAGACAATACTATAACTATCACATGATCAGTAGTACCATTTAAGGAACTGGAGGTCAGGGTGGAGATTTATTCAGTCTTTTTTATATACAAGAGGCCCAAGGGATTTAAAGGTCACCTGGGTCACAATGCTTCTTGTAACATGTCATAGAAATGACTTTATCAAAAAAGGTTCAAACTATTTCCAATAGAAAATAAACAAAGAACGTCCAAAAATGTGATTTTCCCATATAAACTAGAGTAAACTTTACCCCCTCCCGAGGGGAAAATGTGAGACCCTGGGATCATGAAATTTACAATTTCTGTAAAGCATCTGAATAGTACTTGATTAACCATATCTGGGATTTGAGAAGAAGATTTTTGAAATATTAGTCAATCTTACTTTTTTTGGTCCCACCCCTCAGGTCCCTGGCAGTTGGGGACCATATCATTTTTAATTTTAGAGTGCATTTAGCCATGGAAAGTTTTTCTAAAATTTCACTAAATCAGTTCAGGAGTTTGCCAGAAGAAGTTGAAAATGTTACAAGTTTACAATGCTCGACGCATGATGCCAGACGAAAGGGATTCACAATAAGTCACCCGAGACCCTGACCTCTGATGCTCAGTTCACACAGCATGCTTCTTTGACTCGGGGGACAAGGACTATGAGCTGGAGACCTACCACCAAAGTGCCTGGCACCCTTTTCTATCACAGATAGGATAAAAGTTAGTGAATACATCTTCTTTCTCCTTTGTTATTCTTGCATAAGTACTGTAGCACTAATTCATCAAATTACTATCTCAATGTGGAAGATCTGAAAAAGTTGTCAATGTTCTGTTCTGGTCAAGCTACATTGTAGAGTTAGATATTTGTCTTTCCATAACTCTATTCCTATGATCTTGGTCATCATCTATTTCAATCTAAAATCAAGAAAATTTGATTTTCTTGGCAAATTTTATCGCCTCATGGACAGCCAGTGTTAATTTCAGACAAGTCTCCATGTATTATCTGGTGGCTTCCTCACTGAACATCACATGGGAGGCCCATCACATGCTCTCCAGAGTAATTAGAGTAAAGTGCCCAAGGACACCGCCACGTCAGCACAGATCAGTCTGTTTCTCAGCCTCCCGTGAAACAAACTGTCAGGAGTAGAGAGCATCAACCACACCCCTCGGGATTTTCACCACAGATTATGTAGGTCAATGCTGTAACTCACTGAACTATTGTGTCCCCTTAACCTGGATGTGAAATCTGAGGTCTCTCATACTGCACACTTCTTACTTGCAAGGTAAGTATTCACAGAAGGATTTGTCATTCTTGCAGAAAACTCTGAGGTCTCTCATACTGCACACTTCATACTTGCAAGATAAGTATTCACAGAGGGATTTGTCATTCTTGCAGAAAACTATCTTTCCACTCAGTCCTAAATTTGCTATAAAACTTATTTAACTCAAAAAAGCCTACTTAAATTTTTACCCATCATTAAAGTGGTGCAATGAACAAAAGCAAAACACAAACTGTCTCTATATGAAAGTTAATACTGAAAATCAACACAGCATAAAAAGAAATAAGACCTGTAACGAGAATGACAAAATACACTGGATTCCAGATCTGAACTTTGGAGTAATGGGTAAAGAAAAAATGAAAATACTTGTTGATTACTTGTCAGCTAATCGTCAACAAATAATATTGTGCTGACAGAAATAATCGAAACAAAAATGAGGAAATTTGATTTAGAAATGTTGCATTGATTTTATTGTCTGTCAAGTTAAGCAGCTGTAATTAATTTTCTTTGATAAAGAGTTTGAGTAAGATGAGAAGTTTCAAATTTTATTTCAACTCTGAAATATGGCTTAAGAGGAAATATCCTTCAGCTTCCATAGTTCAGCTGCACAGCTGTGCAATTGGTAAAGATAACGTTGCTCAGGGCCTTTTACACCTCGTCTGATTATTACTATGGAAAGCATATTTCACACTTGTAAGATTCAATGTGTGATAATGTCACAAGTATTTAATCACATACACAGCTAGCAATTAAAATAATCAGCTTTAATACAATTATATCACATTCTGTGCACATCAATCTCTTGATTTCAACTTCTTTCATTTGTTTGACTAAGATTAGGTTAAGGTAATTAATCTTTACCTAAAAGTGTGTGTAACACAGGGAAATTCTAGTGTGTGTGTGACACAGGGAAATTCTAGTGTGTGTGTGTGTGTGTGTGTGTAACACAGGGAAATTCTAGTGTGTGTGTGACACAGGGAAATTCTAGTGTGTGTGTGTGTGTGTGTGTAACACAGGGAAATTCTAGTGTGTGTGTGACACAGGGAAATTCTAGTGTGTGTGTGTGTGTGTGTGTGTGTGTGTGTGTGTGTGTGTGTGTGTGTGTAACACAGGGAAATTCTAGTGTATGTAACACAGGGAAATTCTAGTGTGTGTAACACAGGGAAATTCTAGTGTGTGTGACACAGGGAAATTCGTGTGTGTGTGTGTAACACAGGGAAAATCTAGTGTGCGTGTAACACAGGGAAATTCTAGTGTGTATAACACAAGGAAATTCTAGTGTGTGTAACACAGGGAAATTCTAGTGTGTGTGTAACACAGGGTAATTCTAGTGTGTGTAACACAGGGAAATTCTAGTGTGTGTGTAACACAGGGTAATTCTAGTTTGTGTGTGACACAGGGAAATTCGTGTGTGTGTGTGTGACACAGGGAAATTCTAGTGTGTGTGTAACACAGGGAAATTCCAGTGTGTGTAACACAGGGGAATTCTAGTGTGTATAACACAGGGAAATTCTAGTGTGTGTGTAACACAGGGAAATTCCAGTGTGTGTGTAACACAGAGAAATTCTAGTGTGTATAACACAGGGAAATTCTAGTGTGTGTGTATCACAGGGAACTTCTAGTGCGTGTGTGACACAGGGAAATTCTAGTGTGTGTGTATCACAGGGAACTTCTAGTGCGTGTGTGACACAGGGAAATTCCAGTGTATGTGTAACACACTGACAAGATTCCTATTGGATATTAAGAATAACATTAAGTTATTTTCCCCCTGTAGGTTTGTATAGTTCACCTGTTACCCAGCTTATAATTTAATGGAAGAGTTTATTTTGGTTACTTACATGTTTATTCCAAGGTTATCAAATCTTCCCTACAGTGATTATGTCGCATTTGATTCGTCTGACCTCAACAGTTCATTAAAGTCAGTAATTTGAAAAGAAATCTTGATAGCCCTTCATCTAGGAATGCTCCTGGACAAATTCCTTGATCTTCTTGTTAATTTACTTGACCCAGGGACTCTGAATGTTGGTAACGATCAGTTATTTGAACAACTTGAAATTCTTTGACCCCTGCATACATAGATCAGCCAAATATAATTATCCTTGACGTCTTGGTTACTGAGAATTATTTTTTGAAGAATTCAATTTATTTGACCCTTGTGAGGCCTAAAGTATCTAGGTCAAGGTAATTCATTTGAATACATTTGAAACACTGTCATCCAAGGATGCTACTGGATAAATATCAAGAGCCTGGAGCTCTTGACTATTAAGAAAAAAAATTGTTCAAACAGAAAAGCTGATATTGGTATGATGCCAGAACATGGTAGCTCTGTTCCCCTGCTCTTCAGGCAAGTGAGTAGTAATGATATTAACATCCATTTAAAGATGAATTTGCAAGAAAAACATTGTTTTGTAAATTTCCTATATATAGCATTATAATGACCTTGACAATGAAACTGTTAAGTTTTGAATCAGCCATCTGATGTGTTCCAAATACTCAATTATAAATCAAGATTGTTTCACTAAAGTGATGAATCAAAATGAGACATAAAATGAGAGGAGCAAAAGGTTCAAGCCTCACTGATATGAATGTCACATGGACAATTTAATGAGCTGTAATGACATCTAGTAGTACAGAGGTGACTGAGTTTGTAAGTACAAGTATTGGCTGAATCTACACTGACAGCATGAGCTTGATCAGCATGGCACATTGACACAATAATGTAGTTTGGTTATATCAAAAATATCCAAATTGGTTACTGGTAGCAGCTGATTAACATGGTCGTCAATGTCAATCCAGATTAATCATAATATACAGTATGTATAGTATGTATGTGACTGTAAATAAGGCCATGTGGAAAGAATCTTGGCTTCCCTTAAGGAGCCATAAGAACTGGTGCTTATACCAGTAAAAATAACGACAAGGCAAGTTGGTAACTCATCAGTCTGGTCTAAACTTTGTATGAAAAACACTAAAACTTAAACAACACAAAATGGGACCAAGTATGTGTAAGTAAAATAAGGTTTACTATACAGAAATTGGTACTCTTTTTGGGTGCAACATCCTGCCAGTTACATTATTATCAAATTGATGATAAAATCTACATTTAATGTCAATTTTTGGTCATATCTTTCTATGTGGAAATTAATTGCCTTCAGTTCCATATCATGATTAAATCTAACCTTCCAGAATTTACAAACCAGGAAATATAAGACCTCTATCTTGCTACTATCGATTACTATCCCACAATTCCTTTTAACCAATTTCTTCCAACACTATCTCATACCACTGACTTAGACCCCAATGGATTTTTCTTTTTTAAAAAAAACTTTAAAATTTCAACTGAGAAAAATTATTCTAAAAGCCTTCTAGTGGTAATTGTTACTAAAGAATTTGTAATGAAAACGATGATTGTTGTTGAAGCTCTAAATGCACGAGGAACTTTACCATTTTTATCCTATAATTAGACCATGCCAGATAATAAGCACACTCAACATATTTCAATTTTCTTATTTTTTATCTTGTAATAAGTCCATTTCCTGCTTTTAGTTAGAGCTTGTGCAATCAGCCATCTGTATAGATTGTTTCTGTAAGACAATAAGGTAATTAGCTCCCTTCAATTCATAAACCAATTCTATAATCAAACAATCATTAATGCTTTGGATTGGTATTAACAGAAAGCATGCACACTCATCAGTAAATTACATCTTACTTGAGATCAATTAAGTCACTTATACCTGACAATATACAGGCAGTTCCTGTCAATATACCATTTCACTGGAATCCTTCCATCAATCCATGTACAAAATACTATCTCTGGAATTTAGAAACTTTATACCCAACCTAGAAGTCCCTAAGGAGATGTTACATTCCTGGATATGGTAACTTTAAAGTCTTTTACACACAAATCTCTTCACTATAATCAACATTAACAGAACGATGCTCGAAGTTTCATGACCATCTGATCAGTAAATCTCATTCGAACACCAAACATCATGTAACATTTAATCCTTAGTGAAGCCATCAATTTCCTTTCATGGAATTTTCGAGGTTTTAAGAATTTAAAGTTATTGTATTTAAGAAATGTTCATGAGAATTGTTGTATGTTTTAGGCATGTAGTAGAGATAAACTGAGGGATTACTACAGTGAATCAACATTTAGTTTTGCGAGAGTCTGGGGTTCCCAGGTTCCTGATCTGGATACTATTAGTATAGATTACTTACAGCAAATACAGATTAGACTGGAACAAGTTCCTTTAACATTTCATAACCAAAATGAGAAAGATCCCAAAGAGGTGCCGTTAGCATCTGAACTGAACAGAATTTGTCTAGCTTTCCATGAAGTAACTTCAGGCAGTATTTGATTGTCTTAACTCCAGGCAGTATTTGATTGTCTTAACTCCAGGCAGTATTTGATTGTCTTAACTCCAGGCAGTATTTAATTGTCTTAACTCCAGGCAGTATTTAATTGTCCTAACTCCAGGCAGTATTTAATTGTCCTAACTCCAGGCAGTATTTAATTGTCCTAACTCCAGGCAGTATTTAATTGTCCTAACTCCAGGCAGTATTTAATTGTCCTAACTCCAATGCTGATCTTTCTAATATGTATAAACTATTTTTTTCAGTACGGGTAATTAACCAACAGTTATGACAACATATTGCTGAATGATCATTCCAATAATTATCCAGGGGCTGTTTTGTAATTATCATTATAGATGATATGGACATCTGATCTTTGAAGTTTTAATATGTAAAACAATTATGAGCAAACAATCCAGTAATCAAGGGCCTAATTGAGGCACGATATACGCCACTCTGCGATGGAGAAGCAGTATTTGACTGAATAACTAAGCTGTCTTGGAATAATCTGAATATCATTTGGGGAAGTTATAGCCATGTCATACCACTATTTACTAATATAGTATGTGAACTTATGATTTACATACACTATATACTAACCAGAGAGCACAGACAAGGGAAGCTTACGAAAAATCAACTAAGGGGGGATAACTCAGAAACTAGGCATGGGAGGCGGGCAATTTTTATATGTGACACTTCGGCATCTCTAGACATACATGTGTACAAATCAAGGTGACCAGAGAGCAAGGAGTCATGAAGTTATGGCCCGGACAAGGGAAGTTTACAAAAAATCAACTAAGGGGGAATAACTCAGAAACTATGAATGCGAGGCGGGCAATTTTTACACGCGACATTCCATCACCTTGAGATATAAATATGTACAAAGTATGATGACAATAGACCAAGGACTCACAAAGTTATGACCCGGACAAGGAAAGTTTAAGATGTAGGGACATATGGACGAACAGACAACGCCATACCATAAGGGAAAATACATGTACAACATTGATTATTGGGAAACTACAGCACAAAAACAGAAGACCTGTTTAAGAAGTATACTTTACCTCGTGGTATTATATAGGAAAATCTTAAAGTAAACAATGATTTAGAACATAAAAGATAGCTGCTAGCATTTTATTCTCATGATCTATTACCAAGACAAACTTCCATTAAGGGTCTGGTATGTGTTTAAATTTGATAATTACGAAGCAGTACCCACTGGCAGAATTAATAGTCATTCAGTATCTGGGATTGGATGTGTGCAACAGTGTTTGATTCAATTCAATTATGTTTATAAATTTTCTCTGAGTCATTGTATTGATTTCACGTCTTCAACAAAGGCTTTGTTTCAATCTGATCAGCACTTTGATCTTTCTGTTCTCTGATAGGTATGCATCTATATCTATTTTAGATGACCATGACCTAAGACCTTGACCCTGATAAAACCTTTAATTATCCTTAGGTCACAGGAAAACAATGTCTGCATTATGATCTAAAAAAAAAATAAAAAGGAGAAAGATGTGTTTTGAAAATTGTAGGCCTGTATTCTTGATCTGAAGACATAGGCATGCAAGTTTCATGTGAAAACTAAAGACCTGTAAGTTATATTTTAAAACTGTATGCCTGTTAGTTTGTTTTGAAAACTCAACACCTGTAAGTTAGATCTGCGAAGCAACAGGCCTGTATTTAATGGCAGATATTGTGTATGTGTATGTTATATTGCTGTAACATCCAGAAAAAATCCTCATGTCTTAGATTCAGACAGTATGACTTCCTATGGTCTTTGTTATTTTCGACAATACACTCTGTCTTCTCTATTGCTTCAGGATTAAGATCTAGTCAAACGAAAATCAAATTAAATGTGTTATGACTTTGACAACTTTGGGTGAAGGTCATAATAAACCCAAAGGACATATGCGATAATGCTAAGTTTTATGAACCATGTCTGGCAAAAGGATACCAGGTTACAACTCAGATTTTCGTGAACTCCATAATAACAACCTTAGACGTACATTCTGGCCTTAAACAGGTACTCATTAGACAGTCCCTTTAGACAGATACCAAGGTTAGACAGTCCCTTTAGACAGGTACTGAGTCAAACAGTCCCCTTAGAAAGGTACTGAGGTCAGACAGTCCCTTAAGACAGGTACCAAGGTCAGACAGTCCCTTTAGACAGGTACTGAGTCAGACAGTCCCCTTAGACAGGTACTGAGGTCAGACAGTCCCTTTAGACAGGTACCAAGGTCAGACAGTCCCTTTAGACAGGTACTGAGTCAGACAGTCCCTTTAGACAGGTACTGAGGTCAGACAGTCCCTTTAGACAGGTACTGAGACAGACAGTCCCTATAGACCGGTACTGAGGTCATACAGTCCCCTTTAGACAGGTACCAAGGTTAGACAGTCCCTTTAGAGAGGTACTGAGGTCATACAGTCCCCTTTAGACAGGTACTGAGGTCAGGCAGTCCCTTTAGACAGGTACCAAGGTTAGACAGTCCCTTTAGGCAGGTACTCAGGTCAGACAGTCCCTTTAGACAGGTTCCGAGGTCAGACAGTCCCTTTAGACAGGTACTCAGGTCAGACAGTCCCTTTAGACAGGTACTCAGTTCAGACAGTCCCTTTTAGACAGGTACTCAGGTCAGACAGTCCCTTTAGACAGGTACTCAGTTCAGACAGTCCCTTTAGACAGGTACTCAGGTCAGACAGTCCCTTTAGACAGGTACTCAGTTCAGACAGTCCCTTTAGACAGGTACTCAGTTCAGACAGTCCCTTTAGACAGGTACCAAGATTAGACTATTTGAGAGGTACCAGTTGTAGATTTCACTTAATAATCAGGTGACTATTGGCTATCAAGAATATCATGTAATATAGTCAGTGTTATTAGAACTTGTCTGGAGTACTACAGAGGTGTAACTATTGGTCAATAGTCAGTGTTATTAGAACTTGTCTGGAGTACTACAGAGGTGTAACTATTGGTCAATAGTCAGTGTTATTAGAACTTGTCTGGAGTACTACAGAGGTGTAACTATTGGTCATCTGATAGATACATACTTACATACTAATGTATGATACAAAACAGAAAGGGAAGTAACTCTATTATTGTGTATTTGGTGTTGTTAAATTACGACAGGTCTGACCCAGACAGACATTTTGGGAGATAATTACCTCATAATTTAACACGGAATTGGTCTATTCTTCAACTGGATCCAAGGTTAAGATAGAAAATTTGTCTTACAGACGAATCCTTTCATTACACCTGCTGAAGTCACCAGCACATCACCAGTACACAAATATAAAATCAGCATTATGTGTCGCTGTTACCATATATTTCTTCGAAAAAAAACTAAATCATAAAACTGCTGGTGGTATTGTCTAGATTTCATCTGTGTATAATGCTTAAATGATGTTAAATAATGTTCATGTTGATAAGGGCCATGACAAAATTTGTTGATACTGAAGAATTTTTATAAAATGGCTGAGTTTATTTAAAAAATACTTGTCAGTGACTAATCAAAAGAAGTTTGAGTCACATTGAAATTTTATGAATACTAAGATTTACTTACAGATAAGAGATACTTATAAGATATAATTTTTGTTGGACCCTTTAACTGTTTCGATATTCATGAGGTTTTAAGATGTCACAAACAGTGTTCCTGTATCCTTCATAACATTCCGAGACATTACTGAAAACATGCGAAACATAAACAGTTGTACTTCCCTTCATTCTATCAAACAATTTCTCCATATTTCCAAACAGATATTCAATAAAAATTGTTTGAACTCATTTCATATGATAACAGCAAATACATGTCAGCATAGCATTATAAGCAGTCACATGTAAGCCTTATATCAAGGCAAGAACTACAGCCATGTGCTCGGAAAAGTGTCATGCACAAATTGAAAAAGGACCAACATGGAGACTTCCAGTAGCAACTGTGAAATTTTAAATGAGTACAAAAAAGAATTGATTGCTTAATATCATTCCCAAAATGTCTTACAGCACCAATTCTAAGAGCTGTTCTAAATGAATTTTAACAGAAGCATACAGTTCTATAACCACAATCAGCATTCAGGTTTTTTATTTCAGGTAGAGCTCCGAGGAAAGTGGTTCAATCATACTTCCGTCTGTTTGTGTTCACCAACATCAAGGACTGTCCTGTGCTATTGATGCTGTGTCGTTAAGCCAGAAATTGCATCAAAATGTGCTTTAGATACTTTGTGTTGGGTCTCCGGTGTGTTGCTTAGATGAGGTAGCCACCAATTATTGCAAGGAAAGCCTGTATCTTACGAACCTGATCTTAGCTTAGGGCAATAAACTCACTTAAAATCAAATGAGAGACCAAAATTAAGGAAATTTCAAATATTGTTTCAAATATTTATAATACAAATTACTGTAAACTAAGGATTTGAATACATAGACATTTCATTGATTCTTCTATAAAGTTGCATGTCAGTGAGCTGTAAGGCTACCATCTTTTCCGACCAAAACAAATGTAAGCTGTAAATCAAATTAAAGGATGAAAAACAAATGATTTCACAGATAAAAGGCTTCTGTCAAGTAAATTTTGTTTAATGTTCACGTCCATTACTATCATTATTAATTCAACTTCAAAACAGAAGCATTACGTAATAAAATTAAGCATTCCGTAAAATCACTACTATATCGATCAATTAAAACAGTTTTTGATCCAGACACCATAAAAATCTCCAATGACTAGTAACTCAAAATTGTCCAGATGTAAAAATCCTGCGTGGAATAGCAGACCTTTTAACAGCTGTTACTCATGTCTAGCAAGAAAAATATTCCATTCTCTTAATTATGAGTGAAGAGTTCAAAATGCCAGAGGAAATTCATAATGCATTATTCGTGCTAGCTTTGTGTTTTATCATCGTAACAAATTGTTTTCTTTGGTCCATCAATAACAGCTATGACCAGAACTATAGTGCTAGGGCAACACCTGCCATCTCCAGATGACGTTTATTTTCATATCAAATGTTGAAGTGACTGTCACCTAAAAGCCAATGTCGTCACCTTATCAGGAAAAAACAAGAAAATTTGACAAGATTATTTCCTCTTTTGGATATTGTCAATGTTCTCTCTGATGACTGTCCTTTAATCACTTGAACAAGGAAAAAGGAAAAATAATGAGGGAGCATTTTCCTAGTTAGGTAACATACTATAGGGTGAACAATCACAATAGCTGCAGACAGGGGTTCTAAACCCCACTCTGATGGTGTAACCAATCACAACAGCTTCAGACAGCGGTTCTGAACCCCACTCTGATGGTGTAATCAATCACAATAGCTGCAGACAGGGGTTCTAAACCCCACTCTGATGGTGTAACCAATCACAACAGCTTCAGACAGCGGTTCTGAACCCCACTCTGATGGTGTAACCAATCACAACAGCTTCAGACAGCGGTTCTGAACCCCACTCTGATGGTGTAATCAATCACTGCAGCTTCAGACAGAGATTCTGAACCCCACTCTGATGGTGTAACCAACCACAGCAGCTTCAAATAGGGGTTCTGAACCCCACTCTGATGGTGTAACCAATCACAGCAGCTTCAGACAGGGGTTCTAAACCCCACTCTGATGGTGTAACCAATCACAGCAGCTTCAGACAGGGGTTCTGAACCCCACTCTGATGGTGTAATCAATCACAATAGCTGCAGACAGGGGTTCTAAACCCCACTCTGATGGTGTAACCAATCACAACAGCTTCAGACAGCGGTTCTGAACCCCACTCTGATGGTGTAACCAATCACAACAGCTTCAGACAGCGGTTCTGAACCCCACTCTGATGGTGTAATCAATCACTGCAGCTTCAGACAGAGATTCTGAACCCCACTCTGATGGTGTAACCAACCACAGCAGCTTCAAATAGGGGTTCTGAACCCCACTCTGATGGTGTAACCAATCACAACAGCTTCAGACAGCGGTTCTGAACCCCACTCTGATGGTGTAATCAATCACTGCAGCTTCAGACAGAGATTCTGAACCCCACTCTGATGGTGTAACCAACCACAGCAGCTTCAAATAGGGGTTCTGAACCCCACTCTGATGGTGTAACCAATCACAACAGCTTCAGACAGGGGTTCTGAACCCCACTCTGAAGGTGTAACCAATCACTGCAGCTTCAGACAGCAGTTCTGAACCCCAATCTGATGGTGTAACCAATCACAACAGCTTCAGACAGGGGTTTCGAACCTGACTCTAATGCAATAAATGATCACAACAGCTTCATACAGGGGTTCTGAACCCCACTCTGACAATCAATTCAGAACCATTCAGAGCCCCTTTCTAAAGCTGAAGCCAACCACAACAGCTCCAGGGTAAGCAATAAACTATCTATTCCATAAGTTGTGAACTCTATGTTCTTACACAGAAAACAGAAAATCACAAATTTAAACAATGCTAATATGTATCTACTTCCACCAGATTTAGAATTTAACAACGTGCTGTGTGAGCTCATCATGACCACATTGACTTTGATCATTTCTTTTTCCAGTGCAATTAAGATGAGTAATGTGTACTTGATAAAATCAAGTCGATATATTTCAGACATAAAATCTCTGATTACTGAGATATACATCTGATACAGAACAGCTTTGTCTTGTATCAGCCTACTTATCCCAGGAATCCCAGTTTCTTATCGCAGCCATTTCTTAATTGTCAACCAGGAAAGCTTTGTGATAATCTATCATTGATATATATAGCAAGTCACTGGGTGTTGATGGGAGTTTTTCCTAGTTTCCTTATTTTAACAAATTATTTTAAGTTACATACTGGTGAGCTTTGAAAGAAATCTACAGCAAACCAGAGGTTTAGGTAGTATAACAAATGATGCCACACAGAAAATGATCAATTTCAGTGTTAAAGACTTACAGTGAACAAAATACATTGGTAAGCAGAGTTCAATATCTGTTAACACATTATTGATCAGAAAAGCTTCTGTAATCAAGATGGATTAAGGCAGACAACTGACAATAACATATAAACCTTATTCTTTACAACAATTGTGAAACAAGTTATTGAACTTATGCTGATCATGTTTATTGGTCTGTGTGCGAGAGGTCTGGCTGTGAGAGGAAACCACAGCACGCAGGGAACAACCATGTGGTCGGGCAGGTGACCCCTCAACTCTTCCTGTTTGTTTGAGTAATCAAACTCTGAACATCTTGGTGAAAGGTGAGTTTGTTACCAATGCACTGCCTGACCATCGACAGCTGACAAATTTTATCACTGGTATGTTTGCAAGAGGTCAACTCTCAAGAGTTGTTGACAAAGATGATACCATATATTTTTATCAATATATGACAAGCGAAATCTATAACTTTCCCCTGTTCCTTGAACTTTGTTCAGTTTTTCTTCCCAAAACATTAAGTTTATGGTATCCTAGTACACTTGCATGAAATTGAAAGGCGATAATCATCAGATTTCTGTATCAGAAAGTTCAATATATATTATGACTGGGGAATATATAAGTGGAAAGTATAACATCTGTATCTTGTGTAATTTAAACCTGTTATCTGTACTGTAATAGAGTTATCTCTCCCAATATACACGAATGGATGTGATACAGTGAAAAATCTATAATTAAGTTTCGCTCATTTTATCATTATAGTTTAAATTATCTCCTTCATGTGTAATTCTCCTGGAAAAAGAGGTAAGTAAATGCCATAGTCTGGTGACATGTAGCCTTAAATCCAATTTTTTACAGTTGGTTTGTTCATAATTGTTGATCTTTCATTTTAAAAGTCTACTATGTGTGGTTGAGTTCTGGCCCTGCCAGACTTGTAAGGTTTATAATTATAATTCTTAATAAAAAGAATATCTGTAACATCTCTAGTGGTACAGTTAAGATACACACTCCATGCTTCCTCCTACTCCATCTCCAATACAGCCAATGGGCACTTTGCTAGTTAATAACCAATCACTGAAATCTGTGACTAGCTCCCTCAAGACAAACCATCTGTCATTTTTTATGTGAGTCTGATACAGATATGTAAGTTAATTTGGTCCAACCTTATTTGGATTTATGTGAGTCTGATACAGATATGTAAGTTAATTTGGTCCAACCTTATTTGGATTTATGTGAGTCTGATACAGATATGTAAGTTAATTTGGTCCAACCTTATTTGGATTTATGTGAGTCTGATACAGATATGTAAGTTAATTTGGTCCAACCTTATTTGGATTTATGTGAGTCTGATACAGATATGTAAGTTAATTTGGTCCAACCTTATTTGGATTTATGTGAGTCTGATACAGATATGTAAGTTAATTTGGTCCAACCTTATTTGGATTTATGTGAGTCTGATACAGATATGTAAGTTAATTTGGTCCAACCTTATTTGGATTTATGTGAGTCTGATACAGATATGTAAGTTAATTTGGTCCAACCTTATTTGGATTTGAGTCTTTTCTCTTCTTTTCTTTTTATTGGATAAGAGAAGTTCATCGTGTTCATTGTGAGGTCATTTTAAGTGTGACATTTAAGTTCCATATCTCCATTGTATAGAACAAACATAGGGTCATATTAGGTTTATGTAAGTGCCTGTATTTTCTGGTAACCATTTTCACTGGTAGGTACCAAACAGACAAATTCTATCATTTCTATCAGTCTTGTTCCATTTCCATTCAGACTATCAAACAAGGATATATACAAATGTACATTGGGTATATCTTGTCACATGTCGCACATGAAGACACATGTTCAATCAACTGTAACTTAAAGCCAACAATGTTTCCATTTTGAATCTTGCTTACCATTTGAGAACATCTGCATACAGGATGTTATCAGCAATTGATTTAAATAGCTTTTCCAAGCTGTTGGTCAGTTAATCATTCTGTTTTACCCAATTTACACAGGTTTTTATCAACAAGTAGAAGGTCAGTTAACAATTTTTTTCTGTACACCAGTTGAGAGGTCAGTTGACACAAGTTTAAGTTGGAGACACAAGCTCTTTGTACACAAGTGAGAGTTAAACCCTGCAAGTAACACAAGCTATTTGTACACTATTGAGAGGTAAGTCCTTCAGTTAACACAAGCTCTTTGTACACTATTGAGAGGTAAGTCCTTCAGTTAAAACAAGTTTTTTGTGCACGAGTGAGAGGTTATGTTGATTATACATTTTTTTGTATACAAAGTGGAAGGTCAGTTTACAAAGTGATTTCCCTTTTTTCTCACACCAGTGATAGGTCAGGAAGTTTACACAGGTTTTTTGTAAACTAGCAAGAGATCAGTTTACACAGATTTCATCTTGGATTGAATGATTGTAAAAGATTTTAGTAGGAGCTTGGAACAAACAATATCTGAAAATGGTTTAACAAACATCATCAAATCAACATAGACTTGAAGATAATTCTTAGTGTTTAATGCAGCCTTATTGTAGCTAACTGTAATTATCATGACACAAATATGGTATATAACATTAGAGTATTCTTTGGTTTTAAAAAACAAGCAAAAACATATCAAATTTAACATTCAGAAATGAAAACATTTTATATCAACTTTTCTTTTCATCTTTTGTCATTTGATACGACAGCCTGCCTTTCAGGAAATATGGTTAATGGGTTATTTCCTAAAATTCTGGATTAATATCACACTAAAGTGGAATTTAAACTTTTAAAGGTACTAATAAGCGATAACAATGCATTTTTGGTTTTATTTCCTATCAATTTAGAATCATAACAACCCAACAGCAGACAAGTTGGCGACTTAAGAATGTAATACATTTGTCTGCTAGTATTTCCATCACAAACTACAGCCATGCAGTAAAATGTATCTTTGTTCTGCAGCTCTCTATCAAACTTAAGGAGTGATCTACAGGAAACCATATGGTAGTTGAAATATTCATTCCCCCACCCACCAGAATTGTTCAGGCATATAAGAAAAGCAGCACCTCCTGAAACTATTCAGATTTTCAAAAGCATCATTCTACCATTTCCTAAAGCAAAATGTCATTAGAAAAATAGACCATCTTAGCAATATTGGCTTGTGAAAAATCTTTATGTATTGTAGATGTAAGGTGGATTCATTCCCTAAAACAAGGTAGACTAAACAGGCAACATCCTGAAAGAATGGCATCACAGAAAGGTACAACGGTTTCTGTATTACAGACACATATGTTAGACTGAAATAAGGTTGTTACATGGACTATTTACCCCCAATAACACGCTTCTCAGTATTTTTGAAGATACATCAAAATCAGCCATTTGGACTGCTGGACAAAACGTTACTGGGAATAACCTGATGCTGACATTTATACAAGGTATATATAAGGATAAACATCATTGGGAACAACCTCTCACATTTATACAAGGTATATATAAGGATAAACATCATTGGGAACAACCTCTCACATTTATACAAGATATATATAAGGATAAACATCATTGGGAACAACCTCTCACATTTATACAAGGTATATATAAGGATAAACATCATTGGGAACAACCTCTCACATTTATACAAGGTATATATAAGGATAAACATCATTGGGAACAACCTCTCACATTTATACAAGGTATATATAAGGATAAACATCATTGGGAACAACCTCTCACATTTATACAAGGTATATATAAGGATAAACATCATTGGGAACAACCTCTCACATTTATACAAGGTTTATATAAGGACAAACATCATTGGGAACAACCTCTCACATTTATACAAGGTATATATACGGATTAACCTCACTGGGAACAACCTGATGCACACATTTATACAAGGGGTATTTAAGCATAAAGTCACCATATTTCATTTCTATAACTTGAAGCATAAAGGGAAAACTGTGCAAAGCAATATTCCTGAGAAATTTTCTAAGCTCAACAGGGCATAACTCTGCCAGGAAAGCCAGGAATCAAACCTTATGTGTAATGTTCGACCATGAAGCCATTTCTCATATTCCATTTCAAAAACTCTAAGCATAATCAAGAAAAGTACAAAAAACCATATTCTCAAAGAATTCTCGAAGAGGCATAACTCTGTAAAGAAGGGTCACAGACAGCCAAGAATCAAAACTAATCTGCACTGTTCCAACAAGAAGCCATATACCAAATTTCCTTTCTATAACTCAAAGCATAACCAAAGAAAGTCAAGAAAACAATATAACCAGAGAATTTTCTAAGTTCAAAAGGGCATAACTCAGCCAAGAAGGGTCACAGGCAGCATATAGCAAATGTCATTTCGATAACTCAAAGCATAACCAAAGAAAGTCAAGAAAACAATATTCCCAGAGGATTTTCTAAGTTCAAAGGGGCATAACTCAGCCAAGAAGGGTCATTGATAGCCAGGAATCACACTTAATCTGTACCCTAGCAACAAAAAGCCATATACCAAATTTCATTTCAATAACTCAAAGCATAAGCCAAAATAGTCCGGAAAACAATATTCCCTGGAAATTTTCTAAGTTGAAAGGGGCATAACTCTGCCAAAAAGGGTCACAGACAGCGGGGAATCGAACTTAATCTGTACCCTTGCAACAAAAAGCCATATGCCGAATTTCATTTTGATAACTTAAAGCATTACTGAAAAAAGTCAGGAAAACTTTCGTACGGACGCTGCCGCCTCCGACTACGACTGACGACGGACAAAGTGATCCCTAAGTGTCCGACAGGTCTGTAGGCAACACAAAAACCTTGTGCTCACAGTTTTACATGGTATCTATAAGAAAAACAAGAGGCTTAGCGGCCTTAACAGTCACCTCAGATAAGCAATATTGAATATAAAGGTTTCAAGGGTACTTATCAGGTGTCATGAAACAGAAATTGTGACACTGAATACAGACAATGTCAATACAAACATTCCATCAAAACTGTATCTTATACTGATAATTCTTATCAAGATAACCAATGTTATGATCAAAAATGCTATTTTTCTATGAAAATTACAGTAAAGTTTAAAAAAAACTGTGAGACCCATTTTGGTACACTCAAGATTTGAATCAGGAACAGTAGAAAATCTTTCACAGTTAATTCAATTTGACCCCTTTTGGCCTCGCCCAACAGCCCTTGAGGGCCAGGACTAATATTGGCATACCCTCAAGATGTCATCCTTCACTCATAACTCTAACCAAGTTTGAAATATTTCCGATGGAAATTCAACAAATTATGCTCAAAAATCAAGTTTTCCTGTATAAACTAAAGTAAACTTAACCCCTCCACAAAAGGAAAAGTGAGACCCTGGGCCCTTGATATTTGCAAATTTGGTAAAGCACCTTAAGATGAAGGTGATTGCAATAGGTCTTAGGTGACCTAAAAATCTATGCAGTTTCAAAAAATATTTGCAGTAACCATTACAGATTCGAGCATGAGGACAACAATGTACTGACAGATATAATTCTAGGATTATCTCACAAACTCCATAGGGCCAGGCAATATATATTATTGTCTCCTTAGCATCTTGTGGTAATATTTCCTTCACATCCATTTAGAAGCCAAATCAGTTGGACACCAGACACACCACCCACTCAATCAGTTATTCCTAGACTTGCAGACAGCTTCCTAGCTTTATGTCTCTTTTATTGTCACCAAGCATCACAAAATCATTACATTGCATTGACAATTACACGTCTAGTGTTTGTCTTTTAGATTTCTGTTCCAAAACAGAATAAATGAAAGGTTGCAGGCACTTAATGATTGATGTCATAACAATTTATATAAAGTCTACACAATTTACATAAAGTCTCCAAAGAGTCTTTTTAACAATTGATATCATATGTTTTATTGAACAATTATTTGAAGAGACTGTAATAGCTTGGACAAAGCATTAGCATACGTAACCTCAGACGAAGATGCAGCGTGCATGATTCCCTGCTCCATGCCCACCGGAGTTTGTATTGCTCAGGAAACTGAGAGACAGACCAGTCTGTGCTGATGTGATTTTGTCCTTGTGCGAGACATTTTACCTAGATTGACATAGATGGCATGGGACAGACTATTGGTCAGTTTTATGGTGTCTAGATACTTCAAATGGACCCCAACACCAAATGACCATGGCAATAAACACAGTGTAACAACAACAATAATTTGACCAAACATATCTGTTTCTCTTTTTTTCTGTGCTTATTATCTTATTGAAAATACTAATATGATTGAAATTTATAACATGATATCTCACCTGTGTTATAAATACCTCAAATATTGCAGTGAAAAAGATGTTTCCATTGAACTGCAAAACACAGAGAACCCAGTCTCAGAAATCAATACCAATTATCAACGTGATCAAACCTGATTAGACCATGAAAACTTACCCTCATTTCTAAATCTCAACATCAAATACTATTTTCTGAAATAAGAGGCCTAATGGGACTGTATCAATCACTTGCCCAATTGCTTATAAAAAGTAAACACTCATTGGTAGGGTTCCTATCAGAAAAAAATTGTGTTTATCAAGAGTTTTTAAACCATTCCTTACACTGTTTATGTTGAAGGTGAAATAGCAAAAATCTGAGTTCTTTGGCTTTCCAAAAGAAGTAAGTTAGTTAAAGATTTAAAACATTTGAATCCTGTAACTTTTAAAGTAGGTCAAGGCCATTTAGTTATACAAACCTGACAGCAATTCATCCCAGCATACTACTGGCACAATATTATGACCCTGGCCTCTTGATTATTGTGAGGAAAAGATGTTAAAACTGAGAAAAAATCATTTAAAGGTAAAAGGTGATGCTGGATGGACCTATTGCCAGCTAACTGTACAAATCCAAAACTCCTTATACAACATGACCTTCATGGAACATCATTCCCTAAACAGTATTTACATAACTTTACTTCTTCTGACAAATACCAAATGACTTCTTAAAGTTAGTTGTCTCCAAATACTACATTACCTCCAATACTATTTATTCTTTTGTAAACCAAAACAATGTTTTCAATTCAAATGTTGTTAGGACAAATCTATATAAACATTTCAATTCTATGGTATCATAGCAACAATAAGTCTGATATCTTTTTTTTTTAATGTTCAAAAAAGATTAAACTGGAATCCTCATTTTTGATGAATTTATATATCATATATCTATGAAGGCTTTTTATGACAGAAGCTTATCAGATCAATGACTGAGGCTTCAGATGAGCTAGGAAAGGTGATATTGACACAAGCAGACTATCATCAAAACATGATTCTACACAGAATATAGCAAACTGTTGGCAGCATTACAACCCCTATCAATCTTGGCCAGCATTTAAATATTTTTTGTTTTTATCTTTTAACAAATATTTTGAGATTTTCCTTCTGTTTATTGTTTGACAGTCTTTGGAGAATACAAAGTTCATGGGTGAAGTAAACAAGGTGTCAGATCTACATTCTGATCTTGGAAGGCAAAATATGTCCTTCATATATCTAAAATCTGCTTTTCCAAGAGATGTTCAAGGTCAGTACAATGCTTGCTTCTACCATTGATTCTTGTTTATGTAATTCTTTAAAGAAATCAAATCCTCTATCCAACGGTGCTGTGTACAATCTTCTAAACCAAATCAAACATATAGGCTGTATATTGTATATAGATAGATTTTGTGTTTTGGTCACAACCGTTCCATCAAGTTTCTAGTCATTAGATTTTACTCCTTGATATCACATCAAGAAAACAACTATGTTGTAGAAAGCTAAATCGATGGAGTACATATCTTATTATTGTTAACGCTGGTGCCCGAAGTAGCGTTGGACAATGACTTTCGCAGACAAAGTCTGAGATATAATGCTGTGTGTTCTACTGTTGTGTAGTTCTCACAGTGGAGGATTATTTCGGTCATTGACTGAATCACACCACGGGATGTCTAATTTACCGCCATCCTTACATGAAATCCCACGAGGTTTACATATGCAATTGGGTGATAAATCAAATGTGATTGCTATACATATAGTATATGACCTAGTAAAGCGATCTCTCTGTCAAATACAATTGATATATAACAGCTTATTTTATCAAAATGATGAAATTCAGATTTGAGAATTACGAATATTATTCCATGATCAGGAAAAAAATAGTCCAGTAAATTGGATATTTGTTCAGTTATCTCTACAATGTAAACACAATGAACTGTAAATGAATGTATCATGTCTAATAGCTATAGAAGTTGATAAATACACAGGATCAAACAGCTACACAAATGTTCAGGAGGTCTGTGTGACCACTGGCCAGTCACCAGTAATCAATATCATCATGTCCTGTCATTATTATTATACAGAGAGAAGTAACAAGGAACCATCATGGTTCCTCCTTATCAACTATATCTGACCACTGAGAGCTGTAACAAGTAGCCAACAAGACTTGTCTTTATTACATGACAACATGGCCTGCCATGACCTGCTATTTTAAATGTAAAATTTAATATTTTTATTAAATTTGAGTTTATACAAGAAGCTGTTCTCCTTCTATAGCTTCCTTTTTCGTTTGTGATTTTTAATTTTATCTTATTTCTCTTTGTTCATTTATATGTCGTATCTTTATGCTAATTAGTATGCTAACGAGTGTTTTTCTTTATCTTTAACCAATCAGCAGTTACTCCTTAGAGGAGTATCAGTATTGGCTCCATTAAGTTTCAGTATTTGATGAGTGAGAGGAGTGTTTTATTTTTTTACCTTACCCACCCGCAATCCCCTTCATCACCTTTAGGACAGACGGTTGTATGTTTTACTTGTATGTACCTGTTTAGTGTTTTGCTTTTATTACAAATGTATTTAGTTCTTCTTTATTTGCAAATGTTTGTATTTTGACTGCTATTCTGGTTGGGCTACTCACTCTTGTTTGGGTTTGTGTTAGCTTTTAACTCTCTTCCCCATGAATTTTAAATTCCTGGGGAATTTTATCCCTTATGAGAAATTTTACTATATTGGATGTGCGTAAATGGGGGTCAAGCTTCTTGACAGGGTCCTTTCATGAGTAAAGTCACTGCTCTGTAACGGTTCAGAGTTCAGAGTCTTCTCATTGGTTACCCTGGAGTCAAGTTTGTCCTTGTATTTTGCTAGCTGCTCTGTGAGTCAGTGTCAGTCAAGTCACTTCTCTAGAACCTTCTGAGTCTTTTAGAGTCAAGCACTTCTCTATACTCTTACAGAGTCCAGCCCTATCATTCCTGGCTTCTCTGGCATCTGTGAGTCTAGTTGCTTCTCTGTTCATCAGAGTCAAGTGATTTCTCCTGTTCCGGAGTGAAGCACAGTTCACTTTAACTTCGCTTCTCTGATGTCACAGAATCAAGCTTGTCACAATTAAATGTTCAATAGTTTGCTTATGAGTAAGTAGCCCCTGTAGCCCCAAAGAGATTGTTATGCCCAAGAGATTGTTTTTTGTTGCTACAGAAGACTTCTCGTTAAGCTTAACTAGTAGTCAAGTCTTGAGTTGTTTTTTTGTATAAATCTGAAAAATGGTCAGTGACACAAGGAGTGACATTCTCCCCTTTTTTTAACTGACAACATGAAAGTGTATAAGTATCATGTATCCAATTACATGGCCACAATGATTGGAGGATATGATCAAAGCTAGAGGATGTAGGAATACAGTGTATCTTTATAACCAGGTAAAACGCTCATTTAAACAGCCATCTGAAGTTCTTAAGTGCCTTTACTTCTCTGTTGTTTTTTCTCTCCTATTACATTTGGTCCAAATACACTAATGGATGGTATGGGGTCTTTAGTGTGTCTTAAGGATCAAACTTGAGATGAGGAGATGTAGAAGAAATCGTCACGTCTTTTCTAGTGACAAGATTTTACTGGTTAAGTGTCTGTATAGAGTTCTGGGTTAGAAGTTCTTCTCTGGTATGTGTTCTAATGATCAGAATCTGGCTAAAACAGATATACCCCCACCATCACAGTGACTAGGTGGTCAAGACATCCGACCATCTTTATCCCTAGCACTCTATACCTGGGTCATAGATGAGGAAGAGTCTGGGGCCCCCCTCATCCCTGTTTACTGACCAGCTGCATCATGATGACCTCCTGGACTAGCCATCTGTAAAGGTTGTTTTTCCTGTCAACTGTTTTGGAACTTTCCCAATCAATGAGTCAGACTCTCAAACATTTATGACAAAGTGTTAAAAAAAGTGTAGTTGAACTGACTACAGCTTATAATGTTATCATCTTGTGTACTTTTTGCTATAGTCTTCTAACCATCTCATCTCACTATTTCTTATCTTAGTGTACTTAGAAATACACAACAGCTAAAAGAATGGGTTGACTCTTTATCATCTTGTACACTATATTTGTATGTATGTTAGTGCTAGTACGCAGCACTGCGGTCATTTGTCTGATGGAGGTGACCATGTGGTCATTGAAACACCATCCTTAAATCTTGTACTGATAGTGTTAAAAGAACTTTTATTTCATTAACCTTTTATGGAGATAATGTAGCTGTGGTAACAGAAGTGACCTTGACCTGTAATCATTAACCATGACCCTGATCTTTGAGCCAGTACCCTTAAGCATGAGCTTTATCTTTTGTTTACCTAGGTGTAAGGTTAGAGCTTTTATCTCATTAGTAAGCCAATAAAGAGAGTTTTATAATTAGGCTGACTGCAGGTTCAGTTGATTCATTGTTGTGTGGTTATTAATATCTATATTATCATTTCTGTTTTAAATCAAACTTTTCTGTGATTATTTATGGTCTGAGATGTTTACGTGACAGAGCTTAATGTCATCTATCATTGGAAATCTTTTATTTCCTCGGTGGAACTGCTTAGACGTTAATGGCTACCGGTGGGAGGCAGGACGCAAAACATTAATAAATCATTTTCTTGGTATTTCTTTTATAATATTACGTAAGTAGACTAAACAATTTTACATCAATATTCTCCTATATGTCTAAAACTTCGCCATCTGGTTACAGAACATTTCCATCTTCTGTCAGCTTACTGGAGAAATGGAACTGAAATATGTCTATCTGTGGAATTTTTGTTTGTTTATGGTATGATAAAGGATTCCAATGAAGAACTAGCCTTCTTTTAGCATTTTTTTTCCAGAAAGGTTAGAATTATTATTTGTACTGAATTTTCTCAATTTTGATGACAACAAAAACTAAAGCTACTTAGTAACAAGGACACAGTCATCAAGATTCCCTGCCCATGTTCATTTGTTAAATATATACATATTGAGGGATGACATGGAGAACTAAAGTATAGTAACAATTTATTATTCATGTTCAGTTAAAAATTCTGTTGAAAGTTATCAATATAATAACAATTTAGTAGCATAATATTGTGAATATCAAAATCAGCTATCATACCATTATATTCCCTTCTTTTACGCACTAATGATAGAATATTTGTCATTTAATTTCAGGTAACAGGTGTACCAACCAAGTTTAATGAAAATCTGACCAATCCTTTAAAAAAAATCATACCACAAGCAGCATTCACATATTTTAGATATGTTTATTTTATTTATCATTCTTCATTGTCATTACAGATTAAGTTTTTTCACCATACACTATTGCATGCAAGCATTTTGACGAACTGAATAAGGGGGAGATAATTATTACTGGTATTGATGTTTTACACATTATGGTAAACTTCATATACTATTTATGTTGGAGCCAGACTCAACCAAAAAAAAGGGAAAGTCAATTTAAAGAGGGAAGCAGTAATTATGTAGAAGGCTTATGATGACAACATCAGGCTACAAACCCTCAAAAACCACTTTACTTTAGAGTGGAAATGGTTACTGAAAAATGTGGTATGGTGCTTGTCAAGTGTTTGGCAGATCTGTCGAATGTAAATCAAATACTCAAGTCTCAAATATGGATAGATGGAACAGGTAAATTAAAAATCAAAATGAAATATGAGCCAAAGGATATGGATTTGATTGTGAGTTTGATGAGGAAAACACCATTTCAAAAATAATGGCTATTTATATGGAAATATTTTGTGTGAAGTTGAGTTGAATTTGAGTTAAATTGATTGAGTAAAAGAGCCAATCTGCAAAGAAGCAAATAAAACCAACACTAAAGAATTCTACAGTAAATATGCATGTTTAATGCACAACTTTCTTTAAGGGATTTTTTGGTGTTTAAAAAACGTGATGAGTACAGAACACATTAAACAAGGCATTTTCATGAAAGGTCATGCTCAGACTTTGGTCTTTATATAGGCCAACATAAAGAAGAGTTTCTATCACAGAATTTTAGAACTGCATCAGAAAGTCGATAAATATATATCCATTCTCAATAAGCACTAAAAACAATATTTACGATTACTTAAATCTACTGACAATGCCAGGTACGCAAGTTTCAACGGCTTGTTCTGTTTTAGGAAACGCCAAACATATGCGAAAGAAGGTTTGTTGTTTAATGGCTCTATCAAAACGGTGCTTTTTGAGATGTAAACCATTCAAATTACACATTGTCGACTCCAAAGTGCTGAGATATGTTGCTAGGTCATTTTAAACCAGGATGGAGACATCATTACAGCAGAAACATGTCCACATGTCCTCCACTTCAGAGCCAGTCCATTATCAGGGTAAGACAGTCATTTTACATATTGTCAGAGTTTTGTTGTCTGGACTTCTGATATTGGATAGTATTAATCCATGCTGTGAGAATCAAATGACCTTTGCAAATCAGCTCAGATATTTGTACATTTTCTACTTTGATACATGAGTATTTAGACTTGTCTGTGATGAAGAAAGATATGAAACTTTTCAATTCATAATGCAAGATATTTCTTGGAGTATAAATTGCAACCTGAGTGTTGTTTTTGTGAACTATATTCTTTACGTATCATATGAAGATCGATGATATTGGAAGGAATCAATTACCATTAGTTTTTTTTCTGGCACTGTCTTTGTCTTGTTATGAAAACCTTGTGGGGTCCAAACAATCTTAAATTTCCCAAAACCTATTGTCTATGTGGCTATTTCCTTTCACACTTTATCTAACAAGTAAATTAGACATGAAGTTAATTGTATGCCTGTTTATACTTATTATTAAGTTAAAACTACAAAATAAGATTCAGCTATGATATGTATCCTGTAATAAGTCCAGGGGACAAACACAATACCTTTGACTAAACATCTAGTAGGTGGGCTTAACACTTGACAAACAGTAATAATCTAAAACAACACTTTTGGTACAGAAAACAATTTTCTGTAGCCTCTTGAGTTTTATACTTTAACCCTACTTCCTGTTCTCCCCTTCCTTCATACGTTGTTTCGTTGTCTTGACATCAGGAAAAATATTCTCCCCAGTGCTTTGACCAAGTCTTGCTTTATTTCCTATTTTCTAGAACAGCCAGTATCAAGCATAAAATGTATACAGATATGTTTTATGCTTTTTTTTCTATAACCTACTAAACTTTACCCTTCCTCCCTTTGTATAAAAAGTACATCCCTATCACATAACCTCAGCTTCAATGGAATGCTCACAAAACAATTATCTAACCTAATATGTAACTATCATCACAAACCTGAAAATCCCCACCCCAAGGCAATAACAATAACACACTACACTTTTCATCTTTTTCTGGATATTTTCTATCTCAATCCTCAAAATTTTGTATAGGGGCTACATTTGTCCCAGACCACACACAGCAGTAGTAGAGAGTACATTTTATTCATGAAACTGATACATATGCGTATTGAACCACATTTCCTGAAACAATTTGATTTTCCAGACACAAAAGCCTTGAAGCTTTCCAGTATAATTGTATTTAATTTTTTCCTACCGACAAACCAATATACCTCAAGTCTAACAATCAATCTTCATTCTCAGTCACAATTTTTATTCAATTTATCTTTAATGGAATCTCCAACTAAAAGCCCACTAAAACATAGAACTAATATTTCTACACTGTTAACAGTCCATGAATTTAAAATCAAGATGGTTGAGATTTCCAACATCAGAATCTTTACATCATCAAAATTATTATTTATGTTAGAAATGTTTAAATACCAAGTAATATATTCATTAAAGTTACAAACATGTGATTTTATCACTTGGACAAGGTTTCCCATTAAATGATTATTTGGGTTTACCTAAATATTTGTTTATGAACAGCACAACTGAGGCTTGGCATTTCTTTCCTAATTTGTGCCTTCCCCTTCCCTACTGATCACACGACTCAGCTGACCAATGGTCAGTCTAGCCTAAATGGTATCCCCTATTTCTAGTAAAAGCTGATCAGTCAGTTTTTAGGAGTGGTTACAGAAGCAGATTACTTGCTTTCTTGGTATACCGTTTCCCATCAGATTATTCCCTGCTAACTTCTGTTTATCTACATCCAGTGTTTCGTAAAACTTTATGTGCTGCTATTGTGCAGTAATTCTGAATGTTTATATCCTTAAATGTGTTTGTTTTTTTTGTATTTCCACTTTCCACTTGAGTTGTATTCTAGGAAGTTCTTTGTGTACGAGCATCATGCGTTACATCTTTTACGGATTCGATCACATTGGGCTGCTAGAATTTGGACTTAACTGTGAAACAGTCTGATATTGTGATTACAGTTCTGGAGTGTTTATCATGTTTAATTCTGAGACTTTCTTAAGCCAAATCTTTGTTTACAAGAATGGCACCTAAGAAAAGACTGGCCTAAAGATTGTCTCGGTATGATCCAAAACTACTGGAAAATCAAGACTATTGATCTGCTTAAAACTGCCTGCAGGGACCGCCAGGAATAAGTTTTTCAACCAATGCGTATCGTTTTACCCTAGTTAGGCTTTTCAAAAGTCAAGAATACAGTGCAGCAATTGCAAAAAGGCCTGCTGACAAAACTAGGTCACCATCCCATCACTTTCTTTAGCCTGGGATCAAAGTGTGCAATCCCATGATGCATTAGGTGATGTTAGCCATCAGTTAAACAATTTAGCGGCAATTATGTCATCATTGTCACAGTCTGTTTCAATGTCAAAACAAGAAAGTGGACCATATGGAACAATGGATACAAGCTGCTGGCCCATCTCCAACAGTAATCTACAACAGATACAAGCTGCCGGCCCGTCTCCAACAGTAATCTACAACGGATACAAGCTCCCGGCCCGTCTCCAACAGTAATCTACAATGGATACAAACTGCTGGCCCATCTCCAACAGTAATCTACAACGGATACAAGCTGCTGGCCCGTCTCCAACAGTAATCTACAATCTGTGTAACAACAACACAGCAAAGACAATGACAAGCCCCAATCTCAACCAGGACACGAACTCGGACAGATCTTCATGTATTAAGCTGTACCTAGCTGATATCCATTATCATTATATTAAGCAGGATGTAGGTGACCCTTTGAAGATTTACTTTGCTTGCCATACATTTTACATACTATCAAGAAAACTCAAAATAATGTCAACACAACACAAAAGTTCTTCCCTATTACTTTTCCTATAACTGAGAAACTTATGTACTGCTCAACGGTTAGTTTTTCTTTTTTAATCCATTCATTGATCTTACGTTGTGCTTTTAAAAGAAAATTCTATTGTTTTTCGCAATGTGGAGAATTCATCAGTAGATCTTCAACTGGAAGTTTTGTAAGACTTTGTGATGCTACAATAGACAATACTCAATCAAAATTTCTTTTATTTTTACGACATTCTTAAATAGATCCTTTGGCAAAGGTGTAAATGTTTCCATTTTTGAAGATGAATCTTTGTTTCCAGTTAATTCTATGATAAGATATTTGATTGAAAGACAGAGACTAGGCGCTACCTATGATTTTACTTTATCTGTAGAGAATGAAGTCAGTATCAGGCCTCTTACTAACACTTTCAGTGACCATTCTTTTAGAATAGGTTCTTTTACTTCTTGTGCAGCAGCAGGGGTTGAAGGTCACGCTCTTCAAGTTTCAGGAAGATGGAGGTCTGACTGCTTCCATCTGTACATTTGTACCTAGCTTAAGACTGTATGAATTTTACAGATTTGTATTCAATAGAATTACTAGGAAGCAATTTATATTCTTTGTTATGTAAAAAGCTGCATGTGTCAACAATTTATCTCTATCAGTCCTGGATGCTCTCCCTTTGTTACATTCATTAATTGTAACTTCCCTTGATTTGGACTCATAATTCGAGAAATTTACCCTCAATTCATAATATATGATATATATATTGTTGTTTTAACAGTGATTTGTAATTAGATAGTAAATTTATCAGGTACCTGCCGGAGATCACCCTTCTTAGTCAAATACATTTATAAATCCTAATTACCTGGGCTATGTTTAATTGTAGTTACGACTGTTAGGTATACGTGGCTTGGGGAGTTTGTCTAGTCAGAGTCTAGTAAGTGTAAGCACCTGTTGAGGACCGCCTCATAAATCACATTCTTACAGCTAGATACTCTAGCTACCTACTCAACAGCTTGAATCGATCAAGTTTCGGGAATTGTCTCAATCTTTTTGACCGAGTCACCAGCTCAGGATTGCCTAAGCTTACGGATCGCCCACGCTTGTGGATCGCCCAATTCTTGTCTAAGTCATTGACTACGACTATTTATTGACTTAGTTTAGAAGTTAATAATTGTTTTTATTTCCTATACAATAAGCATGTTGTGTATATACATTGTTTTGTATTTTGTTAAGTTATAGTAATAACAGAGCAGCGCTTAAGATTGCCTAAAAATTATTTGTGACGTAGCATGAACATGGTTCTGAGCAATAAATTACTTCCCGTGATTGTTGTGTGGTGTATAAATGTTGTGTATGTGATGAATACAATACAACAATGTCACAGCAACCATACTGGTTCCCTGTATTGCATACATTCCTTCAGTTTTCGAAGGACGTTTTGCATACATACCAGGTGACAATAAAGTAGAAATAAAATTACACAGACTAATTTCTTTGTTATTCCTATGTTGCCTCCTTTATTAATGAAGTATTTTGAGAGAAAAAAAACATACAAAAAAACCCAGCACTTTTCAATAGCAATTTATTATTGATGGAGACAAATAATGAATTCAACTTGCAATGCATCCTTCCAGGATGTGTGAAGAGACAATGAAGGCCTAAAGTGTTAAGCCTAAGTGCCAAAAAAAAAAGGGATGGCTTTGCAGAATTCAATAAAGAGATATTGCACTTAACTCTGAAAGAGCAGCGAGCTATTCGAGATCATTGGCGAAGTCAATCACACTATACATAACCAATGACTATAGGTAAACATGTGTACATCATGACAGGGTTACATTTACAATGTTCTCCACTGTCTATATTGTGATTTAGGATAGTAAATGTGCTAGAAAAGGTAAAGCAAAAGAGTAGCTCAATAACCAAATCACTGCTTTATACATGATAATCATGAAAACCATGCCTTTGACACTATCTGGTCACTTAATTGTTACTGGTACTATCAGCTGCATTTCATCTGATCCCATCTGAATAATGATACAATGTCAATAAAGCTGGGACCAAAGGAGCAAGCTCTGGAAAAACGACGAACGTGGGTCTTAACATCGACAGCTACAGACAATAATATCAAAATCACTGACAGTTAAGTTGTAAATTCAAGATGGAAAGTATATAAGCTCATTATGTTTTTGGTCTGATTTGATTCTTCAATTTTGTGGTATTAGTGCACTCATGTACCAATTTTTGAGGATAGGATTTAAATTTTATCTTATCACAATGGTTCAGCTGCCTTAACGTTAGTACATGTGTGCACTGTGTGTCAAAAATGCATTTAAATCTGGGGGACCTCCATGTTTTAGTGCATGTTGCTCAAGGTAGCAACTCTGACAATCTGTAGAAAACACAAAATTTTAAATTGTTAGATGATTTGAAGAGAACTTCTAAATATATGTAACAACACTGTTTTTGTATGACATCTTATTGAAATACGACGAAAAATAGATCCCGCCTTAAAACTTTAAAAGTTTCATCACAACACCACCGTCTGTGAATATCTTGTGGTACATGTTGTATAATTTTTTCCTTACAATTACAGAGAGTGATGAAATTCTTCATCTGATAACTTCAAAATTTTTTTTTTTATTTTTTCAGAGAAAATTATTTATTTAACCAAAGGCAAATGAAAAGTTAACATTATGTGTCCTCATACAATCAATATTAATATTAGATTTTAACCAGGATAATTTCTATTCTGCTCCTCAAAAAATATGATCAATATCACAGAATGCACATGTAGGGTAAACAGCAATACAAGTTCCTTGTGAATATACATGTGTTAGTGTGGTGATCACTACCGACCAGTTATACCGGTCATCAGTGACTACAGGAGACTGCATGCTGAGTGACAGGAAATATCATACGCAGGCTTGTTACTGTAACATCCAAACAAGATGCCAATCAAAGTAGATATATTGATCTCTGATCATCATTGTACATATATAATTTGTTCAGTGACTTCAAATCATTCCAGACTTTGACATTATTGTAAGAGATCAATTTCACTGCAATTTGTGTTTGCTAAAGTATCTCATTTCAAAGAACTGTACCACACTCCCATAAACTCCATATTTTTCAATAATTGTTAATCAAGCAATTTATCAAATTAAAGGTTGTTCCTTTAAATTAAACACTTCAGACTTCAAAAATCTTTCTTGATCAATTTATAGCTACCTGCCATGACAGAATAACTTAAGAAAACCGTTTCGGTTAGACATTCAATTAATCTCGCCACACCCATGATGCCTATCAATTTACAAATCAAACCAGATTATTTCTTAGAATTGTCAACTTGACTCGGCCGCTGTTGAACACTTCCAAAAATAAACTGAAGAATGTAATTTCCAGAACATGTTTTATTTAAGAGTCCAAACATATGATTCTATCTCACAAGCTTTGAATCACTTGCTAAGATAAAGTTTGTAATATAGATGTTGATTTACAGACAGAGTTTGACTGGAGTGAGAAGATCTACTGTCACATCACCAACAAGAAAACATGCAAAAATCATAGATTTCCTGAAAAACCCAAACAAAAACATTAGTTCTATTGATGTTGTTTGGTCTCCTTTGGCAGGTAGTAATCTTTAAATTGTTTCACAAAATACCTTAAAGGCAATTCTACTATAAAATTTCCATACTTTTAGAATTACATTATTCATAAAATCTATTTTTTTTTAAATATATATATAAAATTTGCTTCTAAGGTAGAGTAAAATTTGAAATGACATGAAACATAAGAAATACGACTAGACTAGAGATTGCCCAACAGAATCTGTACAGTTAAAAGTGTTGATGTCATGCTGCATGTAATGTATTAAATGGATGATATCAGGACTATCGTAAATTAGCGGGTATAGTGTGTACTAGGGTACAGTGCACAGATACGTTTTTCAGGTCAGATTTTTTTAAAAAAAAGTACATATAATATAGATATTGATTACCAGTTACGGGGGTGCAACAGTTGATGTCTTGATCAATCGATAATTAGGAAACCACAATGAGCGCAACCCCAACGCATTTGATTATCTTATGTAATCAAATTCATACAGGTGCCTGACTTAACAAGCATGGAAGGCTAGGCTAACGGTATCCGAAGGTACTTAATGATAAGATTGCTTAGGTTGACTTCGACATGGGGAAACAGCAAACATCATTTACAGCCAAAGAGAAACTGGACGCCATTTGACTATTCCGAAAGACTTGGGTTTCGTGCCACCCTACTTTGACATCACAGAATACAACATTCAGGTATGGAATAAAAAAGAACACCGAAAGTCCCAACTCCTGACCAGAAAGGCCGACAGAGATGAAGAGATGAAGAGTATAATTTTGTATGCAATCACTGAGATGACCACAGAACTGCACATGCGGACCATGCAGATCCAGAGTGGTCATAAGGTCACCGACTTAAAAGCATTGATGGGTTTGGCTGATAGTGGACCTGCCGTTGATGTTGAAATGGAGGACAATTATAAGGATGATTATGACCTGTTTTACCATGACAACGTAAAATCAAGTTCGATCTGGCATTCTTCTATAACAGTGATAATGATGAGGAGTAATACGAAGGATTTCAGTGACAATAAACTGCTTCCTACTTAGTGCTCTATGGATTTATCAGTCATAAGTCTTTTTATGTAAAAATATAATGAATTGCATTAAAACATTTGAAATTTATTTTATTCTTTGTTATTTTTATCTGAGATCTCTCATATATGACTGATGACTAAATATAACCTTGTGAAGGGAGGTAATCCAATGTGGCAGACAGAGAACTCAAGAATGATAACCCCTGGAATGATATGTTCCTGCGTAAAGTATGCACCCTATTTTTGACACAACAGCTTTTGCTCAAAACACTGTGCACTATACGCAAATAAAGGTCATTAAGGGCAACATGTAAAAAGGAAGGTGTGAATATTATACTCTATCAAGCTAATTCAAAGCAATTATTTGTTCTTAAATCTTGACTGATATGCTCTAAAATCATTTAAAACTTTTAAAAATACATTTAGAGGTTGAATCATAAATACAAAGAGGAAGACTGAGAGTCCTTTATTATTCAATCGTACAAGATCATCACTGTCTCAAAGCTTTTAGGCGACCAAGATTTTATAATGTACAAGTGCCGTAAAAGGTTGCTCTAGTAATGTCAAAACTAATTTTTGCTGATATAAATCATTGTGAAAACATTTTCTTTCCTCAAACATTTCGATAAATTAACCTTTGATAATAAACAGCCCTTTGGGTATCATGACAATATGAGTAGTTTCACCTAAGATTTTTATATATTCGTCATCAAAACTAATCAAAATGCCAAGGAATAAATTATCTTTATTCTATGTGAATTATTGGGACAGTGTTGGCTAATATTTTAAGTTTGTGTCTGAATTTCTAAACTTTATAAACTGGAGTCATCAACTTATAGCAAAAATCCACAGATGATGACAGATGAATATACAGGACACTGAATTGTTCAAACAATATTGGTCCATTTGATTTATATGGCTTTGGTATTTAGACTTCAAAATGTCTACTGGTTTCCTGTAGTTCATGGCTTTATGAAGCTTTAATTAACAACCAGTGTATCTTTGGTAAAATACAGAAATCTTCATCAAATGTAATTGTCAAACATTATTGCAATTTATTGCACAAGGACTTAATTATAATATAAAATTTTTAAATGAGATTGGTTTGAAAGCATATAATTGAAACAGCCAATGCAGAACTAATACAACAGTTGAAGTCTAACCTTCTTAATGTAAATCTAAAAGGCCTAGCTCACAGAATTCTGACGTCTTCACCAAGTGACATAATAAAACATTCATTATCTTAATCTCTGAAGAATTGATGCTCAAGCACCTTGCAAGATTAACTTGTCAACATTAATCACCCAGAAAAACAAATAAAAAAAACTTTCCACATTTGTCTGTCCTCATGGACTGCCCTAATAATGTAGCGCCTGGAATAATGAAGAAAATTGATGCTTCTTTCGAAGGTAACAGTTGTGCAGAGAAAATTTTAGATATTTCTCATAACAATGTATTTCATCATTTCTTTAACTGCATGAGACTCAACTGAATGACTGATGTGTAAGAAGTGTGCGAGATCCTACATGAACCTTCAGATGTACGCTATATATGGAGAAAAAGAAGAATCATTTACCAGTTCGGAAGACAATAGGACTTGACCTTTAATTAGAGTATCTTGACAATGACCTTCGGTAATACATTCCTCATTGGATTCCTACCAGTTCTGTGTTTTATCATAAAAACAAAAGCTGAACACTTAACTTTGGCATTTGAATAAGGGTAACGACCTTAGTTTTTTAACATATGCTCTTTTCTATGATATCCAGTGACATTTCAGTTTCATTTAAAAACATTTTCCAGTTATGAGATAACATTTGACCTTGACCTTTTACCTGGTGATTTGGACCTAGAACCATGCACACTGTCTCAAATCCAAACAAACAGCCTGAAATGCAATGGCTCCATTGTTCTTCTCATCTGTAAACTAAAAACCATTATGTACAACTCTGGAAAGTGTAATGGAGAATCTTCAAAGGGAAACAAGAATAATACCCAGGGCAATTTCTGAAAAAGTTCTAAGAAAGATATGCCAATAAATTTCTGATAAATAGCAATATCAAAGTCTGACACCTCAATCGAAGAAGGCAACCTGGTAGCCATTTACTTCTGAATTTCTGCAAATAAAAAGAGATGCTGCAACAGTGGATCCCTCTGTGTAAAATTTCAAACAGAGTTCATGATTTGACATTCACAAATAGACAATATGCCATATCTGTGTTATAGCAGCCTGGTTGTATTGTCTCATCACCCTACATAATTAAATGACAGTGACCAACCAGATGGAGAATTACCGGACAACAGTAGTCCAATATCACATCAAATAAACATTACAAATGTCCATACTATCAGCATGAATCCACACCGCGACTAATAATGAGCAATTCACAATCAGGCTTCAATACAAAATAGCACATTTTCTAATTGGAAAGAAGTTTTCTATTACAGAAACAAGATGTATCAACTTGATGAGCCATTTTAAGATAATATAGAAAATCAATGGAAACTGCATCATTATGGCTGTATTATCTACTTTCTATCACCTGTCCGTTTTATATAACTCTGCGTCACTTTTCTCGCTCGTTGTTTAACCAGCCACTCAGTTTTCAAATGCTCTCTTTCAAACAGATTTATTATCATGACATAAAATTGTGTTTCCCTAAACAGCATTTAATTAAAAACATTTCTAAGGAGTCATTGCCATTTTTTTCACAGCTTTTTAATCACACAACTGACCTGAAATTCTATCTGATGATGCACTGAACAGCTCAATAGTGCAGATGTTATGAATACAGAATAGGATTGAGGAACAACAGACCCACAGTTTATATAAAATTGGTTCCCTTTCCCCAAAAGAATGCTTCAGATCAATTTTTTTTTCAAATCTGTTCAGTTGTCCATGACTTGTTCAGTTTTATATGAAAAGTGATCATACACCACCCTATCACTATAGCTCACTTGGTCCTTTGGCCCAGATAAGCTAAAAATATCACCATAAAACAGCTGGAATTGTTCTATATCACATAGTATATATAGGAATGAGACAAAAAATACAACATATATGTAGGAACAAATTAAAGAAAGAGCTGTTCAAATCACAAGGAAATATTAAAGAAAATTCTCAGGTTAAATCAAAATAGTCTTTTGTCTCTAGCATACACAGAGAACCTATATCAAAATTTACAGTAATGACGGGACCTGCTGTGAAGTAGATGTCTTGACTTCTTTGTGTTGATAATGGATATTTTAAACAATATGACAATTAGTCCTGAATGTAATTCACATTATTCTTAATAAAACTCCTCAATTTTAAATGAAAAATTATTTACTTCAATAAAAGCTTAATTCAAAGTAATTTCAAAATCTGATATTCTTTCACCACAACTGACATATTCATGTCTACTATGGTATATGACTCTTTGAAATTGAGCACCCATCATATTCTTGGACATCAATAGATTGCTAATCACCAGAAAACAAGTCAGTTTAGATGATGATGTGGGTTGTCATACAGGCAATCCGAATGACACAGAGGAATTGGCTAGGTATATAATTCAATTCATGGAAGACTTAATGTCTGGAAATATACATAAGAAATAACTGCTGTGTCTATCCAAATATATGAAGGCCCTGCATCAATGAAGTCTACTCCCGTCCTTAAAATATCAAAAGAAAGATTCACGTTGTCTTCTCATCCGATCGTAGGTTCCTATCCTATCCAATCAATATATTGCCTCCAGTTTTGTTGTCGAGGTTATATTGCAGTCCCCACAGTAACATATGGGGACAATACCTTAACATGATCAAACATACATCTAAATTGGTACAAGACCTGCAACACGAATACGGCATTTCCAGAATGTTGTCTGTGATATAGTATGTATGTAAATATTGGACTTAAAATAAGATTAATTTGAGTGAAATAAATTGAATATGAACCTCCTGAATGTGCTTTACACACAGGCATATCATAGCCGATAGATAACTGTCAAATTTGATTTACCTCCAATTTACCGACCTTTATCCCATAGAACAAGTTGTTTTATCTTCTGGCTAAGGACAGATATAGCATTAAGACACGCAAATTTAATTTGTGCAAATTAAAGAGGCTAAAAGAGCCCTGGCTATCTGAAGTGTAATAAAGATACACCTACATGGCTGTGTAGCTCCCAGCAGGATCTACTACGTATTCTTTGCCTTGTTGGTGATTATCTGATCATCGCAATCTTGCTTTTTTGTACAATCATGTTGACAAATTTGAAACCAGTTACACCAATGCCCGTAAAACAGATTAGAGAGAGATTAAATTAAAGCCTCATTTTTCTCACTTTTGAACAAACCACATGTCGACTCACCATAATCAATTTATACACAGCACAAGTTGTTTCCCTTGTCTTAAACCAATGATAAATAGCAAAATGACACATTTCAAAAGTTCCTCACACCTCACAACCACAAACCCGAACTTCACAAAATTCTGGCCAAGTTGTTATTTCTTCTTTTTTTCTCCAATAATAGGAAAGTTAAAAGCAGATTGACAGATAATGTATTATGACATTCAACAAATTTAAACACTCTTAATGACAATGACTTAAATTTATTTGATGAACTATTGTAAAGATAACAGGTAATTAATGTATATTAAAACATATAAACGATAGAATAAATAGAAGCCAGTTCCAACAGCTATATATTCAATCTGTTGTATCAGTAAATATTAATTATGATGAAGCTATGCTATGATGCTGGATAGGAAGGACAGAACCAGACCTACTACTTCACTTGTTAATTAGTCACAAGGTTCCCCACTCATGACGGAAATATCACTCAAAATAATTTTTGAACAAATCACACAAATTGCTAGAATGCATTCGTGTGTGTGAAGCAGCTTGTTATTAATGAAGGGCTGGCAGTGTTACAGCCTACAGAAGTATAGGGCGGTCTACCGTGCTCTCCTGCTACAATTGTCACCAACAGTTATGGAACGCTTACAAACTACAGTCTACTACACCATCCACACATACTTCATTATCTTAATGGAACACTAAGTTCCAAATATCAAACAAACAAATTTTTATATAAAATTTCATATCTTTTTTTCTAATTATCTTTTTTTAATATATAAACAGTTTTCCATATATGGTCATGTTTACCAACATTACAACAAAAACTGCACAGAAGTATACATTTGTCAAGAGAGATGACTGCACTGAGAAATCACTTCCATCACTGAAGTATCTGAGAGAAGATGAGATTCATTTTTAACCATTTTATCACATGATGTATCTAGGGTTCAGTTTAGATCTGTCTTCTCGTCAGTTTAAGGCTCATGAGGGACTGGAACAGATTGAGCTGATACAGCCAACAATTTACTGTTTACTTCAAATCCCACGATATCCATTAGCCTCTGACAAGGAATGACGCAGTGAAATCTCTTGGCATATAAACTTGTCAATAAAGGGTCGTTAGTAAACTGGCCTTCATGACCATAAAATTGTACATGTTCAGAAATAAAAAAGCAAGGAGCTGCAAAGCGTGACATTATTCCAGACACCCAGCTGTTGCTGTAAAACCCAAATATGGTATGATATATGTATCTATTTGTCAATTTGTGACGTCACCTAATTATGTACCCTTGCTACCACCTGAAGATCTAATACAGTGAAAGCTAGTGCAAAAGGAAAAGTATTCTTTTGTCAACTATCAATTAAATTTCCTTGCATCTCTTCAACGTCAACATTACATATCTATATATATAACATGTATATCTAATACATCAACCTTATACAGAGAGTTTATATCTTAATGTAGATCCTATGTGTTTGACTTGATATTGGAAAGAGCTTGGCATTGTCTATTAACAAATCTATGCAATAGATTTATAAGCTATGGAGAAATACAAGAAGTCACAAGAAATGGAAAAATTTGATGGTATTAGAAAAAAGATATATAACAAGAGGCCAAATAGGCCTGCAGAGCTCACCAGGCATACATATACTAGCAAATTTGACTATCAGTCATTTCTTTTGGAAAACTTTGTCCAGCTACTCCCTAGGAACATACCAGCCAAACATCTTGTCTCGAGGCCTTATAGTTCATGAGGAGAAATTTTTTAAATGTTTTAACAAATTTGATCCCTGTGACTTTGAACATAGGTCAAGGTCTTTTCTTTTCAACAAGTCCTTTTCTTTTCAACAAGTCAGGATTCATTCTAGGAACATACCAGTCAAATATCATGCCTCTGGTCTTTTCAGTTCACAAGAAAAAAAGTCATTTAAAAGTTTTAACAAATCTGACCCTGTGACCTTGAATATACTTCAAGGTCATTTCTTTTCGCAAACTGTGTTGGGTTTTATCCTAGGAATATACCAGCTAGATATCAAAAAATTTGGTCCATAGGTTATTGAGGAAAAGTTGTTTAAAGAAAAAAGTTTATTGCTGGACAACGGACGGATGGATGAAGGACAACGTACGATGTATCACCGTATAAGCCCACCTGGTCTGAAGGGCCAGGTGAGCTAATAATAAAATGTCCTCAATAAAAAAGGATCAAACAGGGCACTAACCTTATATATACAGAAAGTTTTGTGGAGTTAAGAGTTAACCTACATTGCCTGATATGTCAGTATATTTGTATGTAATTCAATCTGTTTACATGGCATTTGTGTTTGATGGCAAAGACAAATGCAGTTTTAGCTTGAAAAATTGAATACACAAAAAATTGCCACTTAGCTTCAGATTTTACTGCTCATGGTTGTTAAATATGTCAAACATCCTTGTCTGATTTGAGAGTACTAACACTTAGTATGATGTTTTCCTGGAGATGATTATGTATTCAACAACTGTAATTATATCAGAAATAAAGAAATAAGGATTACTTATTTGCTTGTAAGTGTTTATGAATTAGTGTTGTTTTGGAGTACATCAAAAACACAAAAGAGTTCTAAAATTTGGGAGCAGCATTAATTCTACTGAGAACATTGTACCATTGTAACATTTTTTTCTAAGTATGAGTCATTAAACTGGACACTTGAACTGAATCTGCGATTCAAAATAATGAACAGTGACATATGGGAGCAGTTTTAAAATATACAGGTTTTTTGTAAATGTGTGTTGATATCCAGTGAAAGAGGTTAGCTTGATGGAAATTTTGCTGATTCTGATATGAATAATAACTTATCTATAGTGTGTTACAATTGCTCTCACATATGGCTATGCTTTATTCTTAATAATTTATGGAAAAAAGGTTGCACCAGTGAAAACTTCTGAGAGGTGTTAATGTTGTTTGATTTCTAGGTCATGTGACCCATCAGAAGAAATGGTAACTGCATTACTCAGTGTACACAGGTCTATAACAACCACATATCATGGTAAGTTATGTGGAAGATGGTTATTTGGTGATGTGATAAACAAGAGGCCTACAGGCCTTGACGGTCAACTGAGATAAGCAATATGAAATTAAAGGTTAAAGGGTTGTTATCAAATGTCAGGAAACAGAAATTATGACATTGATGACAGTAAGTCAGTGTCAATACATGCATACCATCAAAACTGTCATCCTATACTGATAGTTCATATAAAGTTACTTGCAGTGGGAAATAAGCAATGTTATGATCAAAAATGCTATTTTTCTATGAAAATTACAGTAACGTCTAAAAAAATTTTTTCCTCCCCAGGAAGAAATGTGAGACTTATTTTGGTAATTAAAGCACCTTAAGATGCTTCCATTAATGAAGAGTCTTTGATTCTATCATATCTACCTCTTGAGAAGAAGATTTTTGAAATCTGAGTCAAATTGAGCCTTTTGGCCCTGCCCCCCAGGCCCCTGGGAGTGGGGACTGTATAATTCACAATTTCTGTTCATCTTAGGCCAGGAAATGTTTCTGCAAAATTTCACTGAAATTGGATCAGAGGTTTTATGAAGAAGTCAAAAGTGTTAAATTGTTTAAGGATGCAATCACAGGTGTGCACTGCAGGCAGAATATGTAAACAACAACAAAATGTATCCATTGAAGTCAAGATATTTATACAACAATAGATATCTATTGTAGTCAGGTTCTGTAAATAACAATAGATCTATTGTAGTCAGGGTCTATAAATAACAATAGATCTATTGTAGTCAGGGTCTATAAATAACAATAGATCTATTGTAGTCAGGGTCTATAAATAACAATAGATCTATTGTAGTCAGGGTCTATAAATAACAATAGATCTATTGATATCTATAAATAACAATAGATCTATTGTAGTCAGGGTCTATAAATAACAATAGATCTATTGTAGTCAGGGTCTATAAATAACAATAGATCTATTGTAGTCAGAGTCTATAAATAACAATAGATATATTGTAGTCAGGGTCTATAAATAACAATAGATCTATTGTAGTCAGGGTCTATAAATGACAAGAGAAGTAAGGATCTGTAAACAAGGATGACACCTTTTGTTATTGGAATTCCCAGCATGTTTTTACATATCTAAGTTAATATTGCTCCCTGAAACATCCTTATGTAACAAATCCTTAAATGATGTCATTGTGTTTACAACAAAAATCCCATCATAATGACCTGATTTCACATAATCATGTATGAAATAAAGAGTTAAAAAACTCTTCAATAATTCTACATCAATACAGATATTTGTTAAGTATTTGATCTTCGCAACAATTAAACTAAAGTAAATGTGATTTCCTATCTAATATCACAGCAAATTGTCACTATTGGTGCAGTTACTTTCAGCTTATGGAAAAGGTTAGCACAAACAATTAAAATGAAAAATCTTAATTCTAGCTGTTAATGCACTTTTTTTCTGAAAATTTTGCCAAAAGCTCATCTTGATTTAATATGTTTTTAATAAAAAACAAAATATTCAGAAGAGCAGTACTTTTAGATTCGTTTCAACAATGTACTTTCAGGTAATATAATTTTTGATTATATCAATGTCACTTTGAGGCTGCACTCTGAAATTTTATGCCGAAGTTAATGTTGCTCAACATCTCTGTCATGTGACTTAATGCAAGGTGCATGTGAACCCACAACACCATGATGGTGTCAGGCCATGTGTCCTGTAGCAAGACAGAAATGAGGAATTTTCGCCATTTAATCAAATGTGGTATAATTTCAAAAGTTAAACAATGAAATGCAATATAAATCGTGATGCTTATCTTTAAAACCCAGTGCAGTCTATTTGATGCAGTAACAATGTGAATATAAGGTTGACCACATGAGCTTTGGGATATTATATGATGAAATAAATTTATGGATTGCATATCATATTATCATCTATATATCAATCACTAAAGGATATGATCTCTCAAGCAAATCGCTATGAAACTCCAGATGGATGTTGATTTTCCAATCTAAAACCTGCACATCATAAATTTAAAAATGAAGATGGAAAAGCACTTCAAGCTTTCTTTTAAAATCAAGACAGACTCACAAACACTATAGTCATGTTACCTAATACCTTTCCTTCTGTAAGTGAAGGGCACATTGATCCAGGCTTGTGAGGAGAAGCCACTCACATAAACAAGTTCTAAAACCTAGAAAAATATTGGAACCAAGTTTTGAAACAGATTTATATTTGCAATTTCATCAATGTAAAATACAATATTTTTCAAAATGAACTCATTCTACATTTTTCAATATCCCAACACAAAATTACACACATTTTTTTTCTGACAAAAAAAATCCAACTCTTACATTTAACTTGGCCCCATTTTGTTGACATGCATGTTTCTGAAAACTCAAATTTCAAAAATTTGCACTGGTTCTACAAAATTATTACCACAAGGCGTTAAAGTCTCAGATGGTGCATTTCCAGTGAATGACATTTGACAAATATTCTTCAACAGACAAGCTAGTTATGATATGATCTACAAGTTGATGATACTCTTTATCTTGAAGATAATTTGAAAGCAATTTGCTCTCTGAAACATTTGTTGTGTTTTTCCTATCAGAAACCACAGTGGAATATTTAATATCTGCTTTTCTAGATTTTACAATCAGTTTAATACTTACAGTAGTGACAAAATCATACAAACGGCTTTTCCTTCACAATGTCTCCAAGAAATAAAGGACTAACATTAAATGCAGGTGTGTTTCTCATTAAACTATTTTGGTATATGATGGAGGTGTTTACTTAGCTTCATGAAGTCTTTTGTGGATAAGACAAGACAACTAAAAATGATTATGTATTAGGTTTTCCACAATGATATATCAAGGAACAGTAAATATCTCTGACAGAAATGTAATTATTCCCTCAAGAAACCATTGAAGGAAAAATGGAGGCTGTCTGACCTTGTACAGCTGTCCTCGCCATTTATCAAACAAGTTCAGCAATTATGTGGTTCATTGGGGTTTGCCTTCACCAGCTGTTCCTGCCACAAGTAAACAAATAATCACTCAAACAGCAGATGTCAGTAGACAGGGGCAGATAACTATAATTTTCAGTGTGGATGTCTATAAATAAGGACAGATAATTGTCATTGTCATTGTTACACTAGACTCACTAGACAGGGACAAATAACTGTTTCTGGCCAAATGTATTCATCAAACAGGAGCAGATAACTCTAAATGTCAAACTGGCTTCATTAGACAGGTATAAGTATCATTATGGTTGTTAATGGACAAGATTAGATGACTTACTATCACCAAGGTAGTTAAAGGATTAGAGTTGATAACTATAACTATTACAATTGACTCTCACTAGACAAGGGCAGATAACTATAACTCTTACAATTGGCTCTCACTAGACAAGGACAGATAACTATAACTCTTACAATTGACTCTCACTAGACAAGGGCAGATAACTATAACTATTACAATTGACTCTCACTAGACAAGGGCAGATAACTATAACTCTTACATTTGGCTCTCAATAGACAAGGGCAGATAACTATAATTCTTACAACTGACTCTCACTAGACAAGGGCAGATAACTATAACGCTTACAATTGGCTGTTGCTAGGGTGAGGCAAATACAACGTTGGCTGCCACTGGACAAGGAAAAATAAGTGCTACTCACTGGACAGGGGTGAACAATTGTAACTCTCAAACTGGCTGTCAGTTCAGACAGGGGCAGATAACTTCTACTCTCACTCAGGCAGTCATAAGACAAGGGCAAATAACTATAACTCTCATACTGGCTCTCATTAGGAATGTGCTAACTGTAACTATCACCAAGCAAGATTCAAAGTCAAAGAGTGAGAAAATTGAGGAACATTAATTTAATCTTTCACAATAAAGTCAGATTTGACAAAATAAACCTAAGTGATAAAGATCCTAAATCTAGTCATCTTTTAAGATCATGTTAAAAAATACAGCAAATACAATTCATTTGTCATCTCAGCATGGAGTGGGAAAATCTAGAGACATTAGTTAAATTATGGCAAATGAAAAATGATCGGAGACAAATGGGGGCAAATATAGCTAAGTCTGATAACAAATACTTTGCAGAGGTCTTCAACACATCTCTTTAAAGAAATGAGTAGGTGGTAAGGAAAAAAATTCCTGAAAGTTTTGTAATATCATTAGAATCAAATCAGTTTCAAACACTAATGAAGTCAGACACTTATGACAAAAGATGAATTCTGAAGTATTAACCTTTTGGAAAAGAGTGGAAGTTAGAAATTTTCATGTGGGTGGCTTGGAAATATTGCCATCTTGGGTAATATTAGGTGAGGAATATATCCAAGCAAGGTATTGTCTTCAGAGCACCGGCTTCAGGTCTCAGATCACTTATAACCTGTTTAATTAGATCATCCTTATTGATTTTTCCGAAATGCTGGTCCAACACACATAATCTTTACCAGTTGACACAAAATCATTTCCTAATCATCTTCTCTGTCATTAAATTAACATAATATTTAAACTTCTTTAAAATATTTTTCTGGAAAGAATGACATCAACTGGTAACAAGGATGCTAATGTATCATCCTAATACAAAATTACAAGATAGAGTATAACATGATGTCACAGTCAACATCTCCAAGATTTATCTGGCTAGTTATCTGTGGCTGCCTTTAGTTCTAGTTTGCTGGATTTTGATGTGCTTCAGATGTTCACACTATCATCGATCCTTGTCAATTTTCCCTTGAGAAGCCTCAATACCCACAGAAATGATAAAGATATTTCAAATAAACACATAGATATATCTATTTAGGAAATCACAGGAAAAATAACAAAAAAATGTACTTACTCCCAATTAACATCGTTGAGATTTGTAATACTGTCTGTGTATTTATGACACAAAAGGAAAAAAAAAATCCAACAGTTGAAAACAAGTCTCATATAAGTCCGTTTCATGGAAATAAAATGAAATTTAAAACAGATATTCTTCAAGAAAATTATGATTATGCAATCATATAAATGGTTGCCATGATGAACTGTTGATAAGGCTGAAAAATAACAACACTTTGTAGGCTGCTTTTCCATTACATCTCCACCAATGTTCACCTCCACAACACCAGTTTGAAATGTGTCTTTCTGGTTGGTGGTCATGATGGCCATCTTAGATTGCGGACCAAATAAAAAAATAAGAATCTCACTGTTACAAGAAAAGAAGTAGTTAAATATGTGAAAAGTTTACAGTGCATAGGAATAATGATGTAGGAAACATGATCCTACGGCTATAGGAGTCAGATTACCTTAAACATGATCCTACGGCTATAGGAGTCAGATTACCTTAAACATGATCCTACGGCTATAGGAGTAGGATAACCTTAAACATGATCCTACGGCTATAGGAGTCAGATTACCTTAAACATGATCCTACGGCTATAGGAGTAGGATAACCTTAAACATGATCCTACGGCTATAGGAGTCAGATTACCTTAAACATGATCATACAGCTATAGGAGTAGGATAACCTTATAACCTTTAGATAGATGCTGAGCAGTACTGGACACATGAGCAATGACTTCATTAACAGGAGCAACAATTAAGACACCTTGTAAAGAATGTTTTTTCTCTAGATGTTGGTGACTCACTCAACCACAGTTTACATTACTGAAATTCAAGACAAAATGTCCTGACAGACATGATGAGAATACCATCTACTAATCTATACTATTTTCTATATCAGTTAAACCACAGGAGCTTCCATTTAACAATGGTTGTGGGTTCCCTAGAGTAAGAACGTACCAATGCAGTGTTCATTTCAACAAGCAATGACATCCCAAAGGAACCTCATTCCTGACATTATTTTATCTTGTTACAGATATACATGCATGTAAACTTTTTTCACACTTAAATAATCTATTAAATTAACAAGGGCAACATTGATATGTATTTTCACAATTGTGCAAAAATTGTGTTTAGAAGTCTGAAAGATAGACATGTTCCCCTGAGAGTAATGTACAGTGCCAAAGATACTACAAGACACTGTAGGTCAGAGACAGCATTGCTGATTTTGTGTGATGACTGGGAAGTTCAAATCCCTGTAGTTCTATGTGTATGCATAGGTTGATTTTCCAGAAAATTTGCAGTTAATAAGACTAGCCTAGTTTCAAAGAAACTATAGATTATTATTCACCTCTATAACCAAGATTTTATTAAAGATTTTATAGTAAAACATTTGCAATAAAATAGTTTGCATTTGGAGATGAGTTTGTATATCTATGAATGGTTTCTTTCAAAAGAAAGATATTTGTCAAGATCATTATGATATCAGAAACACCAAAAATTTGCTGATTTTTTTCACAGTATGTTAAATCTATCAAGAATGTATTAGATTATGTAAGAACTTTTGAAAAGAAACCTATTGAAAGATCTGTCACTTAAACCTGACAAAATATATTTGAAATATATAAATCACATCATAATACTTTTAACTTCTGAAGAAATAACAGCATTTGATATATATAGAAATCACCCATAGATATATATTGTTTTTGCTTGGACACTCAAATAATGATACTTAATTATTAGAAAGCCATCAAAATTATAACAATTGGCCAATAGGATCTGAATTACTCACACATGGTTTTTGCTTGGCTGAAATTGTGATATACAAACTAAAGGAAAAGGATTTGGAAGGTTAATCTATTTCCCCTATTGGGCCCCACTCCTCTGCCTCTAGGGGAGGGTGTATGATCAGCCCTGTCAACCATAACATTACTTTATACAAAGCCATTTTTATCTAATGATCTTCACTCCCAAATTTTGGCAAGAGTCCTTTCATTTCTATAGAAGAAGAAAAGGTTTAAAAGAATTTATTTATTTCCCTTTTCACCTGAATGGCTTCATTTCCCCAAAGAAGGACATTTCTTCCTCAAAGTTTTTTTCTTCCCTAAAGAATGCCAATTTACTTAAAATATCTTATCCCTATAAGAGAAAGATTTTAAAATGGTTATTCTATTTCCACTATTTGACCCTGCCTCCTCCCTGCTTACAGGATTGGTCAGACCCACCATTCATACAAACTGAAGACTACTTTACCTAAGGATACTTCGAACCAAATTTGCACCAAATCCTACTATTTCTGTTAAAGAAGTATTTTGAAGAATTTGCAAAATTTCCTCTTTTGGGCCTTGCCCCTAAGGCTCATCTGCAATATATCTTTGTATGTCCTTTAACAGAACATAATTTTTCAATGTACATTCAAGTGTCACATAGACAGACATCTGTCTGGAGTTAAATTACCCAACTTTATACACATAATCACGACACAAACGTATATAGTACTCTTACACTACAAACGAAACATGAACAGGCAACCTTTCACCAACTTCAGCACAATAAATGGAGATCTGGTCTAATGCCAAATTGCCTTTCAGTGGCATCACAATGTTCCAAAACCACATGTATTAATTATCAAGTTTTTTTTTTCTAAATTACTGTGACTAAAGATGAATTATTGTTACAATATCACCGTGACAATATGGCTGTATATTGTCATAGTGACAGGTTGCCTCTATATTATCATAGCAACAGGATGACTGTAAAATTCTGTAGTGAGTGTATGACTTATACATTAACATGGTGACAATATGGCTGCGTATTCCTATAGCTACAGTAAGGTGTAATCCCACAGTGACAGACCAGAACTACACTTCAATTCCCTTCCCATCAGTATATTCATTAGAAATCAGTTAAAGACTTACTGAGCAGCACGTGTCAGGAAGAGAGATTCATCGACGGGAAAAAAAATTTTTGACCGATCTATCAACTGATTAGTAGACTAGAGTGGTGACAAGAAGATATATGTGACGAGCCAAATGACCCATTAGCCATACTGTAGTGGTGACATCACTCAAGTAGCTGTAATTCTTATAATGCAAAGGTTCTATTGTCGGGAAACCTTCCTTTTTAAGTACAGTCAGTTCCACATAAAGCCAATCTTTTTATTCAAGAGGTCAGAAGGGCCTGCTATTTTGTGATCTGAAATTTAATGTTTTTGGTTTATGAAACACTTCTTTCAAACATCATCTGGTTTATATACTCATGTTTTAGGCCAATAGATTCTTCTAGGTAAATTTATTTGAAACCTTTTAAGACCTGTGTTCTTAAAACTTTTTCATTGTATAACTGTATAACCTGGGACCAAATCCTTAATTAACATGTAGTGTTCATCTCTTCAATAAGTATTATGGTTGTTGCTTCAAAATCTTCAATGTTTCTAACTCATAAAAATCACTTAATTCCTGTGAAAATACTCCTAATCCAATAAAAGTTCTTCTGTCCAAGTCCACAATTATAAATATAGTAACAGGGTGGATATCTCATCAGTTCCCAAGTCACCAATTTAGGACAATTTAATAATGTTTCTAGGAGTAGCCAGATCTTTGTATATTTGGATAGTTATACAAGATTTTACACACTGTATTGATCCTGTAATAAGACCAACCATTGTTCTATAAATTACTTCTTACTCAAGGTGGGCATATTGTGTAGCATCAAATATCCAGGGGTGTTTTATTTTACAATTTAAACTTGTCATAAACACTTGAGTATATGCCTTTAAATACATCATCTATATATATATTCTTTTTTTTTAATTTTGTATATAACCTGATTTGTTTTAATCTTAGTTGTGTGTCTGTTGCCATGACAATGGTGAAAGTTTCTACATGATAAATATTACATATGATAAGATATGTGTATCTCTGTTATTGTGGAACCTTGTAATCTCTAGCTGGTTTATCTGTCAGGATGGACTTAACACCTACATGTAGATTGACATGATTGTTCTGGAATAGACATGTAGTTGGTATCCAATCAATTAATGTCAAATTCTAACCATGATTTATTTTAATGTATAAATCTCAGGAAGCAAAGTACATTCTGTATGTATACATGTAATATTTGTAGATACATTTTTTCACCCTTTAAAGTCATGACTTCATTTCAAAGGTAAAATCTTCTGTGAATACAACATTACTAGGATCTTATTTTTATCTTTAAAGTCTTATTCATTGTAGTAAATTGCTGAGGTTTTTCAATAGACACAAAAACAAATGTTTCTACCCATCATGCAGTATTTAAGGACTATTTCACTAAGTAGTTAGTCTTGTACATGTACAGGTGTGAATTCAGTGTTCTCATTATACCTCTGTTACCAGAAAAAAGTAGTCTGTTGTTCACCCACCATTTTTTCTAAGAAAATGTATAAAATGCTACTACAGTCAAATCCTCTTAATATTATGTTACATTTGTCAGGAGGAAATGTGATAATAAGCAGAATGTGACATTAACACGCAACACATTTTTTCCAGACGTGTAAGCCCGGAAGTTAATTTTCAGATGCACCAAACTGACTTGTTGCAAACAGAAATTGTTTGAAGACATTAAATCTGTGATTTTATTTGTTTTTCCCAAAAGAACAGTTATTTTTCTTAACTTTTGTTTGTGTATTCTTTGAAATATCTAAACTGCTATCATAAATTATCGTGAACAATCATGACAATTCATGTCATATTCAGTTTACGTGTGGTCAGATTCGTATGCGACACTGCGGTGTCATCAGCTGATGTTTTGTTCTATAATTCATTCATCCATTACTGTGTAGGCTTCATAATAGGACATCATTGCAAAGTTGATATATCTACAGTGTGTATCTCTGCAACTATAATCAAATGTGTTCTGAAGATCGAACTTGAGCACTGCCAACAAATACAGCCAACAGAGTGTAAACTGTTCACCTTTGAAATGCCGCGTTTCATAGGCTGTTAAATTAGTGGTTGTTTTTAATGTCCACTTAGATGTCATGAAACAGTAAAGAGAAAACCCAGTATCAGAATATTTTACTGTCTCTTTAACAGTACTCATGAGACTTAAGCAATATATAATTTGAAGAAATATTAAAACGTTGACATTCTAATATCATGACCAATTGAGTTCCAAATCTTCATTCCATATGATACATTTTTTCACCCAGAACAAATTATCCGAGAAAAATGATTAAGATATCAACAAAGACTTAAGCAGTCCAGTGAAGCTTTACGGGACATGTGTGATCATTTTCTGTGATAAATTATGCCTATAATCCAGACTTCATTTCACGAAACCTGAAATTCAAATCGGTTAATTTAGCATTTTAAGCTTTATATCGGAAATGTGTTCTCTTACATTTAAAGATATCGAAATTCTTAATGATAACATTCAAGTGCTGCGGTTCCGTGTCCCATGGGCCATTATAAAAAGAAACAAAACAAACACAATTTATTTTACAGTTCATGGCTGGTTACTTTCTGAAATCTCTTTTGAAATTTTTGTTTTGCTTTGAAATTGATCCCCATATGCATACTAAAGACTTAATTTCAAGTAGTGATTTACCTGTGGGTTTTTTTTGTGATTGTTGGCAAAATGAAGTGATATTAAGCATTGCTCACATGAAAATAAGTGACATTATCAGCTGTTGGTTTACACAGAATATTAAGAGAAAAAAATTGTTTCAAGAAAATGTGACATTAACTGAAAAGTGACACTAACAGACATGATGTTAAGTGGGTTCCATGGTATATGAATAGTGTTGGTCTATTTTATAACTGAACAGCTAAACAGTTTTGGACTTATTACCAGGCATGGGCTTCCTACTGGTATATATCAATATATTACAACTGTTTCTTTTTCACAACATGGAGAGTGACCCCCACACGGCCAAGGTTCCATTCCAATCATAAAAAGCATGCATGACAGGTATGATAGAGAACATACATTTTTCATGCGTAGCCGTTTTAAACATGCAGTAACAGGATGTGAACCTTAAAAGTTTTAATATTGATATTCTAAAAAAAAAACAAAAAAAAACAAAACAAAGAAGTTTGCATCAAATGTGGTCTACAGCAAATAAAAGAGAATCATTTGGTTTGATGTCATATCACTGTGTGGCTTTCAACATCTTTGTAAAGGGGATTGTTTTTGTGCACTTTTCATTTTCAATCTTTAATTTCTTAATGGTATGGTCTTCTGCACAAAAATAGACTGCTCAGAAATAGATGAAGTCTTAATAACGTAGCAGACACTTTAACAATAACACATCTATTCTTGATCACAGCAGACAAAAAATAGAACCTTGCCAAGGCTAAAGTGTGGTTTTATGTCAACAAATATAGCATAGTTTGCTAGAGAATTCTGTTACGTAATTTATGAATCATTACAAGAGGCCCAGAGGGCCTGTATAGCTCACCTGTATCTTTATGACCAACTCTACAATATCTGTGCATATGTTCCACAGTAGATGCTTAAAGCGATATGACACATTACTCCATATGGGTTCTGTCCCTTAGTAGTCAGCCCCCTCATCTGTGCAATGTTGAATTGAGACTTTCTTATGATGTTTCCATTTAAATGTAATTAATAGCTTTTTTTTAAATCAAGGAAAGAAGATGGTTAAACAATATAGCAGAAAAACTCTTAGTTATAGCTGGACAGATGACCCAGGACAGCAGAAGCTTACTTGCCCTTTAGATCATTGTTTACAAACACAGATACAACATATTTGAGACTTGCACAAGTCAACAATATATAGCAACAATTAAATATAAAGACAGGAAAAATTAAGGTACATGTAATTATAAACCATAATCCTAACTCAAAACCAACAATAAAATGTTTCATGTGTATCATTAGTGATGTCAGCATGGTCAGTTAAGCCCTGGTTAATGGAGATATACTGATAACAGTTTACTGTAGGCCTATAAACACTGCACAGCAAATGCGATCAACTTAAAATTTCTTATTTATTTATGTTATAATTATGAAGAATTTTAAATCAAAATGAAGCTCTTGCAATTCTCTTTTTGATCAAGTAATTGGCAAACATATAGTTTTTCACATTACTTAGCTCAATCCTCACAGGCCTCCAGGGGGCTTGGCCTTATCTATTTTTTGGAACAGTGTGACATCACTGTGAAAGGTCTTTATAATTTATTCCAAATTATGCCAAGAAAATTCCTAGCCAACTATATTCCATTGTCATTGGAAGGTTCTACATATTTGTATATAAGTCTTTGTGAAACTTTCACTGGCCAAATATGATAGCCTTTGGTCAATCGGAAGTTGTTAATGATTTTACCAAATATAACTCCAGTGACTTTAAATATTTTTATGGGTCAAGCTATTTTTTCAAACACTATGTGGGCACCATAAAGGGAACCTTTTGGCCAAATATTATGATATTAGACCTTTTGGTTAAGCAGAAGTTGTTCAAAGGTTTAACACAATTGACCATAATGACCTTGAATATGGGTCAAGGTCATTTCTTTTCTCAAATATTATCGAGCACCATTGTGAAACTAATTTGGCATAATATCACTATCCTAGATATTTGGTTAGTCAGAAAAAGTTGTTTAAAGGTTTAACAAATTTGAGCTCTGTGACCTTGACTATGGGTAAAGTTCATTTCTTTTTGCAAACTTTCTTTTACTTCATAAAAGGAACTTACTGGTAAAACATAATGATTCTAGGCTTTTCAATATTTCAGAAGAAATTGTTTAAATGTGTTAACACATTTGACCCCTGTGACCTGGAAGATTGGTCAAGGTCATTTCTTTTAGCAAACTTTGTGGGACACCATAAAAGGAACATACTAGCCTAATATAATGATTCTAGGACTTTCGGTATTTGGGGAGAAGTTGTTTAAATGTTTTAACACATTTGACCTCTGTGCCCTTGAATATGAGTCAAGGTCATTTGTTTTCGCAAAATTTGTTGGGTTTCATCAAAGGAACCTTCCAGCCATATATAATGATTCTAGGCCTTTCGGTATTTTGGAAGAAGTCATTTAAAGATTTTAACACATTTGACCTTTGTGACCTTGAATATAGGTCAAGGTCATTTCTTTTTGCAAACTTTGTTGGGCTTCATCAAAGGAATCTTCCACCCAAATATGATAACTACACCTTACGGTATTTCAGTTTTTTAAATGAAAATTTGATTAATGCAGGACAGCCGGACAGACGACGAACACCGCATTATGGCATAAACTCACTTTGCCCTTAGAGCCTGGTAAGCTAAAAATCATTGTATTTCCGAAATAATTGTACAAGTTATCATATAGATTTAGAACACTTACAATATCAGTAACATATATCTTGTTGCGATGCAGAATTTAAGCAGAAATATTCATTGTGACAAATAGTAGATGGCAGTTACTGATCATTAATTGGTGCTAATATTCGGTAGAATAGCCATCTTATTGTGGAGAACACTCCGTATTGTACTGAAAAGGTCACAAGAGTTTCCAAGTAGCTAATGAACTTCAGCTTACTTTCCTCAGTTGTAAATTTGCAACCACTACTTTCAATTTGCAGGTCCAAGCCATGCAGTCAAACGTGAGACAACCCATTTAGAATATCTTCTACAGTACAATAGCATTCAACTCTGAAGATGCTTTGAAGTGTAACTTTTCTGTGGGCACTAGAGCAATCAAACATTACAACATCAAGGTTGATCAAGGTGACTTTACATTCTATTCAAAAAGAACAATGAATATTTATTGATGAGCCCAATAACTATGGAAGAACATGAAAATTCCTGGAAATGAAAATTGTTTTAAGTGAACTTTATCCAAAAATATTTGATTTTTGAAATTTTGTTTTAATTGTATGTCAAAATATTAAAAAGGTTAGACATTTGCACTGATGTATATATCTTAAATAGTGCAATAGTCTTACCTAGCACATGATAGTGGCTTTAAGGAATTTTACCGTATAAAAAACAGCATTCAGACAAGGTCTTAGTGTATAGTAATGTATTTTAATCACTGGTGAACAAAAAAATTGACCCGTGTAATCATTCAATACTTTGCAGACCTAATGTAAATCATACTTCATTTCTTTTGTTGCAATAAATGTCCTTTAAGTGAAAGGAAAGTTCGATTTATGTGTATTTTAATCATAATATTGTTACATCTTTATTGACGGGAAAAAGCTGATCTGGCCTCGGCAAATATGATCCTTTTATACGTTACATTAAACAACGCTCTTGTGGGATTTCCAGTAATGAAGTCTTAGACAATAACATCCATTTGGTTACATTCGAAAACGATAGGCAGTGTAATTCTCAAAACAATTAACAAAGAGCCAAGGAACTTAGCCCAGAATACAATCAGCACCTAAAAACTTAGAAGTATTTAAGATTTACAGTCATCTCCCTTTCATTAACAATGCAGTAGCTTTCTGACTTTGATGACAAAAGCCATTAAAATCTGAATACCACTAGTCATTCAATTATTGTCTATTGTAAACAATTTTGCTAATCTTCAGAGAAAGTGACACTGGGAATTCTCAGCATCAAGTATAAGTTACATGATAACATTTGCGTTTCAGCACTCCCAAATACAACATCAGAATTAAAACAAAAAATCAATATTTCTTTCTTTCCAGTTTTGAAATATTGACCCTCTTTGAAAACTTATTAAGTATCAAGAGTTATCAGAAATTAATGAATTTCTTCGTTTTTGTTTTCAATCTTTTTGAAATTTTAACACGACACTTGACTTAATTTGATAATTACTTTTAATAGCTTCCAAGTTCAGATTTATTTGATAAAGAAGCAAAAATGCCACAATTCTAACATGCTTCTCATTAAGTTTCCATTCTGGGTTTCCAAATCTTATGATAGATTTTTTGCCTGAATGCAGATTTTAAAATGATACAGAAAGTGATTTGTTTTTTATTGGGTCGGAGTTAGAAGCATGATGGGGAGTAGTAGAAAGTCCTAACAACTTAATGGTACATGGAGTCTCAGCCTTTCAAAATGATGGCACTGTGATCCTACACTTTACAATTTTAATTGTTGTGAGAGCATTTTTACCCATCCAATTCCTTTACAAGAATATAAAGTAGAAATGGTACAAATCTAGAGTGATGTAAATGTATTGTAGGCTGAGTTACAAGCCCAAAGAATACCATAATGTTGAGCCAGTTAATCTCGCACTCCTGAAAAAGACAAATCATGTCTGAACATGGTTTTGAAATAGGAAAAGCTGTTTGTATTGATTGCTCACCCTTTAGGCTGATATGCTATAGATACAGAGAAGACAAAAACAAGGCCTGTATCACTTTCTTTTCTTAATATGAACAGTAAAATAAACTGAAAAGATTCAAGCATCCCAGACCAATAAATCATTATTTTGTAATATTGGTAGAATGTTGGTTAAAATTGAGTTTACAGAAAGAGAAAGAATGATAGTAATTATCCACTCCAGGCCCACTACATGGTTAAAAGAAACAATGATTTCATATGACAATGAATCTATCCTTGGCTCTGAAATGGAAATCATTCTACCTGTTTCAGCAACAACACCATGACTAGACTGTCACTGTCACCATGAACAGATTGTCTGAGTCACAGTGAACATACTGCCACCATGAACAGACTGTTAGTGTCACCATGAACAGATTGTCTGAGTCACAGAGTACAGACTGTCACCATGACTAGACTGTCAGTGCCACCATGAATAGATTGTCTGAGTCACAGAGAACAGACTGTCACCAAGAACAGATTGCCTGGGTCACAGAGAACAGACCGTCAGTGTCACCATGAACAGATTGCCTGGGTCACAGAGTACATACTGTCACCATGAACAGATTGTCTGAGTCACAGAGAACAGACTGTCAATGTCACCATGAACAGATTGCCTGGGTCACAGAGTACATACTGTCACCATGAACAGATTGTCTGGGTCACAGAGTACATACTGTCACCATGAACAGATTGTCTGGGTCACAGAGTACATACTGTCACCATGAACAGATTGTCTGAGTCACAGAGAACAGACTGTCAATGTCACCATGAACAGATTGCCTGGGTCACAGAGTACATACTGTCACCATGAACAGATTGCCTGGGTCACAGAGTACATACTGTCACCATGAACAGATTGTCGGAGTCACAGAGAACATACTGTCAGTGTTACCATGAACAGATTGCCTGGGTCACAGAGTACATACCATCAGTGTGACCATGAACAGATTGCCTGGGTCACAGAGAACATACTGTCACCATTAACAGATTGTCTGAGTCACAGAGAACATACGGTCACCATGAACAGATTGTCTGGGTCACAGAGAACATACCATCAGTGTCACCATGAACAGATTGCCTGGGTCACAGAGAACAGACTGTCAGTGTCACCATGAACAGACTGTCAGTGTCACCATGAACAGACTGTTAGTGTCGCCATGAACAGAATTTTGGTGTAACCATGAACAGTGTCTGTACCATGATGACTAACTGACAGTCAGTGAAATACACAAGATGATATTTTGCACTGGTATTGAGATAAAAGCTGTCAACACTCAGTTATGTAAACATGTCTCCATTTATGATATTTGCAAAACAGAAGCCATTATTATTGGACATTATCGTGAGCAATCGGTATTTACTGTAAACATGTATATGTTTCTTAAAAGATATAACTCAGCTTCAGTATGTTTAATCTTATCGTTGTACAATTACCAAGTGGAAGTTCTCTCAGAAATTTATTGAAGCTTGTAAATTTTCCCTATGAGGCATATGTTGGGGCTTTCAGTGTAGGCCACCTACCTCCCTATAACATAATTAGCCATGGCAACATCTTAGATTCTGCACCTCAACTGGTGGCTACATTTCTGACTCTACAATCCTGTTTATAATTCCATCATTAGTTCATTTGCCTGTTGAAAAAGGGCTCTGAAAGCAGCAAACCATGGATGATTGCACTTAGAATACCACATAACTGAGGTACCTCATTGAACTTGCTGGGACTGTCATCACGTAACACACAACTGTGTGACATTGTTCCTGGCTGAGACAGAAACTCCTAGCTTTCATCCTAACACAGCCAGTCCATACAGAAACAGCTCTCCAAACACGTTTGATCCCAATGATGTTTGATATCACATCAACACATGCTACCATGATTTCATAGCTTAACATTAAAATGCCTTCTCCATAGATTATCAAACAATTTTTATATGTCAAATCCATTTTGTTTCTTTAACAACATGTGAGCTTGCCATGTAATTTCATGCTTGTGGACATCAGTTTAGAGACACAGTTTCTACAAACTACCGGCACGCTACAACTTTAAACTACAAAATATCATCGAAGACTTGTATTCTGTTGAAATAAGTGTAGCCATTCCCTTAAACTTATAAAGAATTAATACACCAAATCCTGGGGTGAGAAGAATCTTCATTGGTTAATTAAAACCTCGTGCAAATTTCCAACAAAAAAGAAGTCTACAGCTTGATTATTGTGTTTCTGAAGGCTTTATTCATCCTGCAGTAAGTCTAGGGGCCAGTGCATCACCTCTGACTCAAACTCAAGGGAGGGGGATGGGCTTATTACAGGGCAATGCAGCAGTTACAGTATTTACAGATGATTTTCCTGAACAGCAATAAATGAGGGTCACTCATGGCCTTAATATCAAACATGGTACTATTGCTGGAAAGATAAGGAAATCACAAAATTCTATGATAAGACAACATCATCCATACATATTTGATTTCTGAATTGGAAATATTGCCAACAAACATAAAGTCCATTTCTGTAGAGGTCAATCAGGTCTCCATAAAGTCCATTTCTGTAGAGGTCAATCAGGTCTCCATAAAGTCCATTTCTGTAGAGGTCAATCAGGTCTCCATAAAGTCCATTTCTGTAGAGGTCAATCAGGTCTCCATAAAGTCCATTTCTGTAGAGGTCAATCAGGTCTCCATAAAGTCTATTTTTGTAGAGGTCAATCAGGTCTCCATAAAGTCCATTTCTGTAGAGGTCAATCAGGTCTCTATAAAGTCTATTTTTGTAGAGGTCAATCAGGTCTCCATAAAGTCCATTTCTGTAGAGGTCAATCAGGTCTCCATAAAGTCCATTTCTGTAGAGGTCAATCAGGTCTCCATAAAGTCTAGTTCTGTAGAGGTCAATCAGGTCTCCATAAAGTCTATTTCTGTAGAGGTCAATCAGGTCTCCATAAAGTCCATTTCTGTAGAGGTCAATCAGGTCTCCATAAAGTCTATTTCTGTAGAGGTCAATCAAGTCTCCATAAAGTCTATTTCTGTAGAGGTCAATCAGGTCTCCATAAAGTCTATTTCTGTAGAGGTCAATCAGGTCTCCATAAAGTCTATTTCTGTAGAGGTCAATCAGGTCTCCATAAAGTCTATTTCTGTAGAGGTCAATCAGGACATCATAAAGTCTTTTTCAGAAGAGATCAATTACATGTCATCTGAAAGTCTAACAAAGTCTTGACAGTTTGATAGTTACTAAATCTGTTGTTTGAGTACCTTAAATGGTGCCCTAGAAACATTAGCAATTGTGAAGAATACAGACTATTGGGAATGATGTAATGACTTTGTAGCCTGCCTGTTGGACAAACAAATGGCCTGTTGGCGTGATATGGATTAACTTAGGAGTCTTAAGTTCCTGAAGCCACACACACTATCATCAGTTCCCATCCTACATACTTAACTTCTCTCCCTTGAGAAGTGTAAATCAAATCATAAAGAGTTCTGTCTATGCCACAACTTAAACATGTCAACATAATGTTAACGAACACTTCTGAAACTTCCCCAACAATTTCTTTTCCAGCAGTGATCTTTCCATATGGACTTTTCTGTTTCAAAAATATATAAATCATGTGATTTGCTTAACAGGATCATTATTTTCTGCCTATAGTTTTTAACTTTAGGTCAGCAGAGATCCCTTTTTTTTTTACATAATCTTAATCACTAGTATTTTACCTAATTATAAGCTGTCTTAGAATAACAACTGAACATTTTGGATAGTGTAGCACCATGTTTTAAGGAAATCAGGCAGATTTATTAACCTTATTAACACATAATGTCATACTACTGGATAACAAGAGGCCCATGGACCTTAACTGTCACCTGAGGTCTTCAGGCCTTTGGACACCTTAAGAACCTGTTGATCAGTCCCAGCATCGGGCAGACAGAACAAAACTGATGTATGCATACTTACAAAGTTTTTATTGTTTCTAGGTTTGAAGGCTAAATTTTCAATTAAATGCAACAGATACCACTGTTTGTTGTTGTAGTTTGGTACATTTGACCCCTGTGACCCTGTGAATGAAGGTAAATGTCATTAATTTGTTACAACATGACAGCCGTTCATCCAAGCATGATACTAGACCAGTATCATGACCCTGGACTATTTGGTCATTCATTTGAACAAATGTGGTAGCCCTTCATCTCAGCATGCTGCTGTCCCAATATTATAACACTGGGGCATTTTGTTATTGAGAAGAAATTGTTTAAAGATTTTTAAAACATTTGACCCCTGTGAACTTGGTTATTCATTTGAACAAACTCGGTAGCCCTTCATCATAGCATGCTACTAGCTCAATACCATGACCCTGGGTTTTTTTGGTTATTGATAAGAAGTCTAAATTGTAAATTGTTTGCGACGCATGACAGACGATGGCGGACCAAAGATGATTGCAATAGGTCACTCGAGACTTTGTCTAAACCATGGTGGTCAAGTGGTTAAAGCCTCAGAGCATCTTTATCACTGCACCACTGGGTTGCAAGATCAGGGCCTTCATTCGGCAGTTGCCAGGGAACGGCCGCAGGTCAGTGTTTTTTCTCTGGAAACTCTGTCTTTCCTTTACCAACTAAACTAGTGGCACATACTTAAATGACTGTTCATGGGGCATAAACTAAACCAAACCAATCAAGGTTACTGTAATATCACTGCAAAAGAATCAAAACTTTATAAAAGAATTTTATTTTGCCATGCAACAACTTCATGCATTCACAATTTGATATTTTTTTTATCTGAAATAATTGTCAGCAACTCAAAATAAAAATCTGATGATATTTATCTAACCTTTGTGAATCTCAGCCAAACAGCTATTATTACATCATCAATGTACAATTGATATAACAAATATTAGACCTCATATCAACAAAGACAGCTGATAGTGGTTTGTTTATATCAGATTTTCCTGAATTCTAAGTCTTGGGAAAGCTTCCTAAATGTTAGATCCGTTGAATCTCGAGGCAAGACTTATGTTATCAGACATTCTCAGCTCTTCCTACTTACAAAGCAAAACAAATCCTTTGTTTCCCCATATAACATTAGGTACTTAGACATGTATAACCACTACAGAATTTCAAGGTCAGTAACAGGAGACAGGAATTCTTTCACTATTGTAATATGGCTAATAAAGTTAGATTGTTGTGAAAACATCAGACTTGTTGACAATACTTAGTCTTACAAATATCTCTTAGAATGTCTGATTCCATTCACAATTACCAGGTATAAACTGCTGAAGAGGTCAAAGTTCATCGTACAAGGACTGAAAGACTGGAATCCACAAAAATCATTTAACATCTAACACAATGGCCAGTCTGCTTCAACTTTTCAAGGTCAGACTACTGACCAGACACAGGTCATCAGAAAGAATTATCACAATTCCATTAAGGATATTTGATCATGCTTTGATAATGAAGTTGTTTTAAGTTATGGAAGGTTTTGTAATGTGTGTTATAGATTAAACATTCATCCTTTATTCCATCTTCAATTTCCTCAAAATTTCAATGTGAATATCACCCCAAATTACTTCAGTAATAATGCAATAATATAACACCTGCTATAATATGTTGTCATTTCCCTAGCTTAAATGCAAAGCAAAGCTATGCTCTGAATAAAGTGTTTTTAACAAAGGGCAATAACTCTGTAACTGTGGAATAAATGGTCTGGGATTTGGTACACAATGCATTATCTCAGTTTAATCAAAACATACAAGTTTCATGATCCTTGCATAACTGTGATCAAAGTTATGCTCCCGACAACAAAGGGGAATAGTTCTATAATTGAGGGGGTCGAGGGCCCTGAATTTGGTACATTGCAAATTGTCTCGGTATGATCAATGTATCCACCAAGTTTCATTATCCTTGTTAAAATGCAAGCAATTTAATTTTGTACTCTAAATACAAACTTTTAACAATTAATAGAGGGCAATAACTCTCTAATTAGAGGTTGTGGGCCCTACATTTGGTACACTACACACTGTCCTTGCATGATCAATCTAAACACCAAGTTTCATTATCCTAGCTAAAACGCAAGCAAAGTTATGCTCTGGACACGAAATTTTAAAAAGGGACTGTAACTCTGTAATTCTGGGGTACACTGCAAATCACCTTAATATGATCAATGTATATACCAAGTTTCATGATCCTTGTTTATTTGTGGGCAAAGTTATGCTCCAGACACCAAAGGACAAACAAACAAAACAGACATACAGACAGACAGATTGACATACATAGTGACAACTATATGCTCCCCTGAACATTTTGGGGAGCATATATAACAATATAACAACTCCTGTCTTTATAAATGAGAAATGTAATACATTCTAGATCATCTTTAAAAAGCTAGAATATAACACCTTCTATTGTCTTTATAATGCACCAACATCACACCTTCTATGGTTGTCTTTATAAAGCAGCAAAATATCACCTTCTGTCATCCTTACATAGTAGTAATGTAACAATCTTTGATGGCTGTCTTGAAAATAGTGGTAATGTAACATCTTTGATGGCTGTCTTGAAAATAGTGGTAACGTAACATGTTTAATGGTTGTCCATAAATAGTTGTAATGTAACACCTTTAATGGTTGTCTATAAATAGTGGTAATGCCACACCTTTAATGGTGGTCTATAAATAGTGGTTAAATAGTGATAATGCCACACCTTTAATGGTGGTCTATAAATAGTGTTAATGTAACACCTTAAGTGGTTGTCTATAAATAGTGGTAATGTAACACCTTAAGTGGTTGTCTATAAATAGTGGTAATGTAACACCTTAAGTGGTTGTCTATAAATAGTGGTAATGCCACACCTTAAGTGGTTGTCTATAAATAGTGGTAATGCCACACCTTAAGTGGTTGTCTATAAATAGTGGTAATGTAACACCTTAAGAGGTTGTCATTATAAAGGAACAATGTAGCATTTGTAGATCATATATTCATATTTTAGTGACAGTTTTATCGTTTTCATTCAGCTTTCTTTAGAATCTCTTTGAATAAAACAGAAGCAGATCAACATTTTGTTTAAGAATGAAAGAGTTACCTCCCTTATAAAGTGATGACAAAAAGTTTTTGGCCAAAAGTTTCTGGTCCAAGATAAACAGACCTCGATTGACAACTATGAACATATTGAAATAGATTGAAGAAACAAGTTATAATAAATTTTTCCCTGGTCTAGCAGGAATAAAATACTTCTATTTCATTAATTATACGGGACAACTCGCTTGTCTTTATCTGCTCTTAACCTTGATTAATTAGAAAGTCTCATTCAAGTCATATTTTTCCCAACTAACTTTTGCCTTCCCCATCCACAAAAAAATAAATACAAAAAGTAACTAAGTAAATAAACGAAAAAATAAAAATAAAACAAAAAATTATCTTGCATGAAAATTGTTGATGAATCAACAGGAACAAGTGCCACTTCAGTCTGAATTTGATGAAGGATAACAGGATAGTGTCCCTTGGGCGGTGGATCTAAAGAACTTGAAGGTAAAGAAAGACAACTCTAGCAGCTTTCAGTGATCAAGACTTTATTTTTAACAAAAGGTAATCATTATCCTTAAAACAGCAGTCATTTCCCCTAAGCATGGTCAATGTTGTCATGATCAATTTTACAACACCTGATGATAAGGATTTCAAGCATTACTTATACAATTGTTCCAAGACCAGTGAAAGGGCATCCATATTGCTGGCAATGCTCAACAGAGCATGAACATCTCACACGATTCATATGTCATGCATAAAAAGTTTGAGTATAATCTGTACTGATCTCAACACCACCATAAGCCTACACTCTAGGTAGTTGTCTCCTGGCCTCAGACAATTGACTTCCTTCTATGTGAGAACACAAAGCAATCAAAAAACTTTCAGATAATTGATCAGCCACAAGCAGTACATGTAGTTCCCTCTGTGTTTTTCAATGATGCAATCTATCTTCTGTCACACCAACTTCTAACTAGAGAAACTTCTCCAACTGTAATAATCAGGTATGATGATACGTAAAACTCATTATGTTGTAATTAACTCAATATACCCCTAACTTAATATATCCTATTATGTGGATTCCAGATTTTTTAGTACATTTGCGAGGAACATAAATTGGCAAAAAAAAAGTGTTCTGCTACACATATATTGATTCTTCAATTTGTGTCTACACTTTTTTTCCAGCATTACACAGATATATCTAACTTGAATCTTATATGAAGAAAAATTGTGTTTCTGGTAGTATTGTGAGGTATAATTGAATTATGCCATGCATATCCTATCAATAGGTTTTGGTACAACTTTGAGACTCTCGTCGTAATATTGTGCATTAAAACCACTTCAATCTTCTCCGACTTTTGCCTCATGTTATAACAATTTTAACAAATAGTGGGCATGATTGTTTCCCCATGGGACATGACAAATTTTATTATAGGGTGAGTAACATCCAATCAATTTGATTCAAGTTTAAATCTGAATATATGTATATATATAAATTTAGAGCAACGTTTCACACTCAAATTTTCTCTTGTGCAGTGCTGGTGATGTTATTTACTGTTTTGAAACATTTAAACATTTCTACAGCTGCTGCTTACTCCAACCTGGTAATGGTAACAGACATAGTTTGTTTTGTGTCTGTTATGTATTATGCAGGGTTAGGTATAAAAACAAGTGACAGTATCAGTACTGGTTTAATCCTGTTTGTCCCAAAACTGAAAATTTATAATTCCTGTTTGTCCCGAAATCCTGTGTGTTGTTATAACAGTAAGGTACTGCAGTGTTGTTTTAACAGGTAAGGGAAGTTGTCCCAAAATTCATACAGGTAAATTAGTATGTGGTATTTTGTAAAAATGTGTACATATATGTGTGTGTATTTCAGTTTAAAAAAATAATAATAATAAACAAATAGATATATAATATTATTTTAAGCATTTTGTTTTCTCTTAAACATTTCATCTGAAATTATCGTACTATTAAATGGGTTTGTGATCGTTATTTTATAGAAACTTATTCTGAACTCAAACTCATAATTAATCTATTTTAATGATTAATTAAGAAAATACATATCATGGATCTCATAAAAACCAATTAAGACAATGAAGGTTTTTAAATGAGTAATTAAGAGAACAACTATGATAGATTTGAATGTGAACAGTTAACACCAAACTGAGTTTGAGATGAATACCCAAGCTACATGTCATCCTGTTGAGTGGAAATAGTGAATACCCAAGCTTAACGGAAGTACATATATATCACAAGAGTTGGAAATGGACATTATCGTTGCAACTATGGCAAACTACCAAGTTCAAGTTGAATTCACAACCAACAAGCGTGGTGGTCGGACTCTACATCAAGCCGGATTTAGTTATATGGTGAAGAACAACTACCGAGATACAACCTATTGGAGATGCTGCATTAGAGACTGTCCAGCAACCATCAACACCAGAGATGACATTCCAGCGAAGATGGGCCACCAGCACAACCACCAACCCAACCGATTTCAAGTAGAAGTAAAGAAGGTCATGAATAGTATAAAGAAGAGATGCAGAGAAGAACGTAAAGCCGTACCCGCCATCTACGACGAAGAAATCGCCCACTTACAGACATTAGATTGGACAGATGACAAACGACGAATGGTGGAACAGATACCAACCTATCCCTCCTGCAAGACATCCCTCTACCACAGCAGAGCGAAGCTACTACCCAAACTACCGACTTCAGTGGCAGATATCACACTAGAGAACGAATGGACACTCACCAACACAGGGGACCAGTTTGTACTATTCGATGACAACAGAGACAACTCGAGGATTTTAGCCTTTGCCACTACCAGTAACCTAGAGATCCTGTCAACAGCTACCACTCTGTATTGCAGCAGAACATTCTACATTTGTCCGAGGTTCTTCAGTCAACTTTACACCAGATTCTTGGAGAAGTCTACAATGGAAGAACGACAACTTCAACTGAACCCGACAGTGATATTCATGGACGCCGCCAAATCCATATTCCAAGGAATTACAGTGAAAGGGTGCTTCTTCCACTTCACGCAGACCTTCTACAGAGACAACGAGGATATCCACAGACTTGTTAGACGTGCAGCTGTTCTCCCACTTATACCTCCACAACGCATTGAGGACTACTGGTTCAACGCAATGGATGACCTTGAAGATGTCGACCTACCAGTGGATACAACACCATTCACCGACTATGTCACAACCCAATGGATAGAAGGAGACCGACATGTTTGGAACCACTTCGACAACGACGGGCCGAGGACTACCAACAATCTTGAAGGATGGCACAGCAAACTCAAGAAGAGGATTCCACATGAGCACCCAAACATCTATCTGTTCATCCGTGTACTGAAAGACATCCAAGCTGCCAATGACATCAACCGGATTCAACGTGCTGCTGGAGGTTTACCTGTGCCAAAGAGACAACGCTATTGGAACCTGGATGACCGCCTGATCCAATTGAAAACTCTCCTACAGAACGACGAGATCAACTTCATCAATTATGGAGACAGAGCCACATATCTATTGCATATGGAGTGATAAAACTGTGAATATATCCAACAGTGTTATTCTTAGAACTATCTTAAAGTGTTTAATGGACCATCTTACAGTGTTTAATGTGTCTTCGTGCTAAATGGAATTATCTTGTAGTGTTCAAGTGTGATACAAAATGGAATCACCTTATAGTGTACAAAGAGAACAGTGCTTATTGGAACCATTTTACAGTAACAAAAAATAGTGTATTAGTGTTTATAAAGCTGCCTCTTCTTAAAGTGACATTTTGTACATATTCTATGCACAGTTGTTTTGATTTATCCTCTCTCTATAACCATATATCTATAGTGCATGGCAGTGTTACTGAAAACCCTAAACAAGAGAACCACTTGACAAACTAACATTCATCTGTCCTATGCCAAAGAAACATTAAGGTTTTCCCGTATCGAAAAGAATACAAATATGAAAACAATATATTATAATAAGTCAAAATGTCAACAGGGAAACAGCGCTATATGTTTGAATGATAAATCAAAGCATATCAACTGAAATTTTTTAGAGATGGATGGAAAATTGAAAAAACTTCTGGACAAGATAAAATGCTCAAAGCAGTAATTTTTCTTGAATAAAAAAATGTTATTCAAGAGAACATGATCTCATGTTGTGGTAACTAAGTTTCAAAGAAATAGGTTGAAAACTTAACAACATGAAACTGTTCAAAATAAAAACAAAAGCTCTTTCCAAAATTATAAAATCACAGTGCCAGCAAGGGAAGCACCATTTCATGTAATAATAAGAGAGCCAAACAAGTTTCAGTGAAATTAGTGAAAAACTGAGGAAGCAGACCTTCTTAAAAAATTAAAATGCTATACAAACAATGGGTAGTAACTCCTTCAAATATTGTTTAATCAAATTGTGGTGTAGGATAACACCACTTCATGACATGGTAAAGCTTACCAAGTTTGAAAGAAATTGACTGAATAAAGATTGAGAGAGGCAAACAGAATGAAATTGTAAAGTTACTTTTGTCAAAAGAGAGTGCATGTGATGTCAAAATTCAAGAACCTGTAGTGGTATATGAGGGAGAAGTGAAACTAAATGCAGTATGTCTTAGTTAAATATCTACATTGTATGTACAACAATGTAACTGTTGGAATGCCATGGCCTAATTTAGTCTTAATACACCTCTTTCTAATCCATCAGTGTTAAAAGAAATGAATGCAGGCTGCTTCGCTGTAACTGTATTGACAGTCACATGACCTTCAACAATTAATTTAGCAATTCTGATACTTGTCCAATTACAGAACACAAATTTATACATTAATCTAATTAGCCTTATTAATGATGATTAAGAAAAACATAATTAAAACACGACTTTGAGAAAAGTATAACCTTTGTGATTTGAGGCCAACAAATGGGGTTTCATGTAGCACTTCTCTGATGTAATACTTTACTTCTTTCCACAATGTATCCAAATATTCTGAAGACAATATTTTTTGCTCCAATTCACCATTTTATTAACGTGTTAAAATCCAATTACATTTCCAACAGTTGAAGCTCAATAAAATGAAACTGATTTAACAGCATACACATGACTCTGATTGAAAAATTAGAAAATATCAGTTCAGATTTATGGTTTCAATAGCATTTGTATTATAAATTCAACTTTATTCAAATCCATAACTTAACTCAAATGAGAAAAGTAATTGAAATGTTTGAACAAATTTAACCCCTGTGACATTGAATATGGCTTAAGGGTAGTTCTTTTGCAAACTTTGCAGGGTATGCCCTCATCCCAGGAACCTATCAGCCAAATATCATGATTCTAGGCCTTTTGGTTACTAAGAAGAAGTCATATGAAAATTTGAACAAATTTGACCAGTGATCTTTAATAGGGGTAAAGGTAATTTCTTTTCAAAAACTGCCTGGCTTCATCCAGGCAAATATCACTTTTTATTTTTGTTATTGAAAATAATTCATTTATTGGGTACAGTTGACATAAGGTGAACGAACCACAGATGCAATAACAGTACAAGCTCATTTCACTTTTTTGCACTGTTAACCTAAATACAACTTTTCGTTTGAAAGTGTTAATCCTTCCATATCCCTGCCATGGGTAAACTAGTGTCTACTAACTGTACCATTTAGAGTAGCTAATGGCCTCTTCAGCTACAGTATTGACGATAGTAAGCCAGCTGAAGAGGCCATTAGTTACTCTAAATGGTACAGGTATTAAGACTGCCACGATTACCAGTACCCAAGAGTTCCACAAAAATGCCTGTACCAATGAAGAGAACAAGAAGCCTACATGGATGTGTTTGGAAAGTCGATTCTCAACAAGTTCCAACTCCAGAACTGGCAGTCCTGCAAGTCTAAACTCCCAAACATCTGGATCAAAACTCTGCTCTCAAACATCTGGATCAAAATTTATGTGCAGATAATAATGTCATGAATAGACCTAAACCCGTAAGGGCAAAACCTCCATCCACAACCAGAAGTGTCCCTGCCAGAACTGGTGTGACCAGGTCTAATTCTGTTGCTAAAGCCAGCTGTCAAACCTAGCGTTACAAGGTCTACAGTCAACATACTGAGGATCTAGGGGCCACCACTGTGACAGAGATCATTATTTATTTCAATGCCTCCGCTAGGAATTGAAGTTCTCTCTAGCCCGATTGGTTGAGCATCAGACCAGTAAGCCAGGGGTCCCAGGTTCGATTCCTGGCAGAGGCATTGAAATATATAATGACCTCTGCTACATTGGCGCCCATGTAGGAACCCGGGAATAGTACTTAGCCATGCTCCACCAGCATCACTCTAACACCTAGAAACTCGAGGATGAGTTACTTCCTGGAGGGGGGAGTATGTAACCCTGGTAAAATGCTAGCCGCAATATACCACTCGGCTAGAGAGAACTTCACGTTAGCTGGATTGGTTGAGCGTCAAGACTAGTAAGCCAGGGGTCCCGGGTTCAATTCCTAGAGAAAGCATTGAGATAAAAAATTACCTCTGTTACACTAGTATTAACAGTATGGTACACATGAACAGGGACATATTAAATGAATGCATGCAACAGCAATGTATTGTCGTATTTGTTAATATGATCCCATTCATTCTTAAAAGTTCCACCCAATGGCTGAAAAATTTGAAACTCAGAAATTTCTTTTTGTTTTTTCTGACTATTTTTAAAATTATGCACAAAATTTCAAATTTCAGTTTGTGTTTTATTGACAAGATGTTAATAATCAAATGACGTGAAATAGCTCCAGACATATTCTAAAAGACAAAATGCTACAGAATACTGTCTTTAGCATCGTTTACAGGAGATTTATCAATAGTGCCACTGTATGTCGTCGGTAACTAAACGACCGAGCCAATTACAGACCCCACAAAGAGGATTGGTAAGGGACTGTTCAAAGAAGACAAATATAGCAAATAATCTTCATTCTGTTTACCGTGAATCACATAATGAAGGACGCGCAAATGTAGGCAAGCTCATTTACGGTCCTGATCTTGCATTTCTTGAAGTAGTTGACCCTGCCATTTGATGTTAACAAAAATTAGGAACCTTCAAAGCAACCTAAAAACAAGATAGCTTCTGATAATGTTCCTGTAGTTTTTTCAGCTGATGAGACGGAGAAGGTGTTTTTTTATAGGGTCATAGTGCCCTGCTAACACTGTAGACAAATTAAGGTCTGGTGTTGAGACTTCCAAGATTACAATTGTTATTACAATGGACTATCAATGTCCCTAAACCACGACAGCAAGTCTAAGAGTACAGCAATAAAAACAAAACGAAGGTATTTCAGACAACAAGTAATGACTTCATGGAACTGGAGATTTGATTACTTCAGTTATATCCTTTACCTCTGAGTAGTATTATCTCCTGATTATTGCTGTCTAAAAAACGTGAGGTCCTACCACACAAATGATTAGTGATCCCTCGTCACAATTATAAACGTGATTAAAATGGTACGTAGTGGAACGTCGATCCTTCCTGATAACCAAACTTATTTCTGGAACACTAGACTCTGATTGTCTCCCTCTAAATCTAATACTGTGTTTGATTATCTTGTCAATCTCCAGTTGATTTCTACCACACATATCCTCCAATCACACTCAACACATTAATACTCCTCTTCAGGTCACAGCTGTTTGAACCACAAAAAGTTGAGAAGACTGGAAAGCTGTTCTGCGAGAAGTATTCACCCTTCATGCGTAAACAACCTTCAGCCTATATATGGGTATCTACGTCAACTTTAACGGCAGAATATCTATGTACATGAATTCTGAATAGTTATGTAGCACTATCCAGGAATGCACAGTGAAGAATGGGGAAATGTAACATTATCATTGTTTGTCAGAGCAATGTTTGTTACGTTGGAGGAGAAGCTATATTTCACTGTCTGACTTTTTTTGTACCATCCTGTATGATCACCACAAGAATCAGGTTTCATTTCTAAATATATTTATGATATTGTTATATACAAGATGACCTAGTACAACTATCACTTTTTCATAGAGTGAACACAAAAACAGTGTTTTAACATTCATAAGCACTGATTTCAGTTCACAGCAATCAAAAACATTTGGTGTTATACTTAGGCAGCTAAATGTTGTACTACAAGTAATACTGTCTTATTTCTAGTATATCTACTGATGTGTAAAACATGGTTATGATTGTACTAACATCTTATTGATGAAGGCCTATAACATATACTTTATATATACACACACATGTAAACATTTCTCAGCCTTGCAAATAACCTCTTCAATCCATCATGTTCCAACTTGTGATATATACAGTCATTTTCTCGTCAGTGCACCATATTTGACAATAAGAACAATACCAACATTAAGAGTTTCATAGCTGATTGTTCACCCTTTTTTTAATACAGATTCTTCTTTCTACCACTGTATGTATTTGCTTATGTAACAATAATTCACAGAATTTCTGCAATAACATTTGATAGTATAATATTGAGTTCTGTATTTTTCACATTATAAGCTGTACCTTTATTAATCATGAGTCGGGCGTGTGGCTTATATACCTGTGTGGCTTATATACCAGTGTGGCTTATATACCAGTGTGGCTTATATAACTGTGTGGCTTATATACCAGTGTGGCTTATATACCAGTGTGGCTTATATACCTGTGTGGCTTATATACCAGTGTGGCTTATATAACTGTGTGGCTTATATGTGGACAGAAAAAAAATCAGCAGGATGAAAAAAAACAAAAAACAAAAAACAAAAAAAAAACGGGAAGCATTCCTGCACACAAGTACGAGAAGGTATACTACTATAACATGAGAAACTGCTAGTCGGACATTTTATTATCTTTCATTATTGTGTAGACTGTGGCTAGACGGCACCTGTCATAAGTTTCTAATATTGTTGGAGTTGAGACAGTATAGAGTTCATTTTATTAGTACTTGCCCGTCACATGTTTGTGAGTGAAACAGATTGTTCAGAACCATCATCTGCAATTGTTTACAGGATGATTTGAAGATTGAAATAAAAATGACATTCATGTGGAATAAATTAATCATATCTTTTCATATGAATCATGAACTTTTGCAATTACTTACAAGACATAGCAGAAGTTTACAATAGCCTTTTGCATCCTGGGATCGATAGGTAATCAGGTTATAGGTCAAATTCAAGAATAAATGGCTTCGTGTAACTTAAAAGAAGAAATAATATGGGACTATAAGAATTTGGTCAGTATGCAAGGGCCTTTGTTAATATCTAACAAAAAGGCATCGATTGAGAGACCGTTAAGTAAACCGTACGTAATGTCTAGCCCTATATCTGTGTGCAGACAATATGTGAAAGCATCCAAGCCAAACAAGTTTCATATTTGCTATTTAATGCTTTTTTTAACTACTTCAATGAAATAATGGATTATCTGTGTATAATTCATTTGTAAACTTTATTAAATGTTTAACGGACAATCTTAATAAATTGCCATCTGTTGTCTGTTATGTAACAAACTTTAGTCAAGGTAATAGTTACTATTTTGTAAGAACTGCCTTCCATTTTCTGTTACCGGTATATCGAAGGTCAACAATAGTGGTCACCATAACGTAAGAAAGGATGCAGCTTATATCTGGATCTAATTGAAAAATTAGTGAAAATCGGCTCCGCAGCCTATAACCCGGAAAATGCAGTCTTTGATTTGCCAGAGTGATAAAGAGTGTAGATGACATGTTTGGAGGACTCGTGTAGATATCACAATGTATCATCCACTTCTAAAACATTGCCTCCTTCAGCTTAATATCCATGGACTGTATGAGTGGTCAGTTAGTACAGAAATGTCAATAAAAATCATGTATGTAAAACATATTGTATCTTGAAGACCACAAAGATTTTTTAATGAAATTTAAGATATTACTTACCGATATGGTCTGCTCGAAGCATTAGGTTCCAAAAGGTCTTGTTCCATGGTAATAGGGTTAAAGGTCAAAATATGCTGTCATATATTGGAGGTTAAAAGCCACATGAAAATGGTTAACTGTTATTATTGTCCCACACTCTGAAAGAAATAGGAAAACAAGACTAAATTCAATAACGTTGACATTTGTTATCTCCCTTAGCAGATACAGACTTGTGACAGGCACTTCACTTACTTAACTATACAGCTACATACACATTATGTCACAAAATGAAGCAGATTACCATATCTACCTCAAAAAAAAACCCTGCCCACAACGAAGACCATTTCTTCATTTTCTCAGAATCATTAATTTCAAAACAATAAGCTAAATATGGTTCACAACTTTAATACCAGATGGGTGCTTATTTCAGGATAAATAAGGTATTTGCCAAATTGCTTGCTAGGCTACATGTTCTACAGACTGAAAAGTCAACCTCTGACATGTTGACAATATTTTTTGCAGTATAGTTGGTATAATAATTAATTCATACATAAAACTGTAATAACATAATGACTGATATGCTCTACACAGGGTGCTCAGAATTCACTATAAAGTACAGGATTCTATTGATTGTTGACTGCTATAACACGATATCAAACATTTTACATTATCATCTAAACCTGATACTGCTCAATGGTAGAGATTAGAAATTACATAGGTTTAACCATCAATGTAGTGTATCCTCTTGTGTTTGTAATCTGTCTCAGTTACCAGCTACTGATGTTAACACCAATTTCTCTGTTTGTTTCCCGATTACTAACTAAAATGTTCGAGTATGTATAGGTTATGTTTTTTTAATAACAAGGCATTATTTACACCTGAGGGATAGTGAGGGTGTAAGAAGCCCTGAGTGATGAGAAATTATACAAAAACTGATTCTCATCTCCATTAAACAGATAGAGGGAGTGATAAAACCTCACCTTGTCAGCCCCATACCAACCTCTTCATTGTTTTATGTATAATTTGCATTTACTTGTGTATTTCTGCTGTGAAAATGTTTAGTATCACATTCATTTTGTCAGGAAAAAATGTGACAATAAACCGAACATGACATAAAAAGTTAACATGTTTTTATTATGTTTAACTTGTTTTTCTCATAAGCAAAGTGATTTTTTACCACTTTTGTTAGTTTATTATTTTAAAATATGTCACTTGTCTAACAAAGATTAGGTGGAATATATGACAAGAGGCCAAAAGGTGTATATAGTCACCTGAGTCACAATGCTTCTTGTAACATGTCATAGAAATGATTTTTGTTTAGAAAAGTCCTAAAACATTTACTATATTGGACACATAATGTAAATGTAAATTGTGTATACAAACATATGTTAACTTTACAATAGCCATGTCTCAAAAACAGTTGACTGTAATGAGTTTATGCAATTATACTATTTGTAGACAATTCCCATATCTAACACGAAAATACAAAATATGTCAAACATGAGGCCCACAGGTCTTAATGGTCATCCAACGATAAAGACATATATATGAAAGAGGCCAAATAGGCCTAATATAAATTGCTCAAGTACACGACTTAGAAGATATTGGTTGGTTCATAAAGACATTTTTTGCAAACTCAAAATCATATCTTTTATACATGCACTACACAAATGCCATTACTCCTGACATATTGCTTGTTGAAAACGCATGCTACAGGCCCAATATCAAGACCAAGAGCCTTCTGTTTATTGAGAAGACATCATTTGATTGGAAAGTTTACGCACAGTGGACGGCAGACAGCGCCCAACAACAGATGAAACATGATGGCTATAGGTTATCTTGACGCTTCAGGTCAAATGACCTAAGAAGTTAAATTCTTCTAACCATTCATCAAAATACTATAATTTTTGCCGACATCAGCCAAGCCATGTTGTAATTCATTGCCTGAATTATACTTTGAGGTTTAAACTGTTATGGTCTAATAAAAAAAAACTTTACTTCTTAGTCATTCTATGCTGCTAGACATGCTTATTTAATCAAATATAGCCAATCTAATGCACCGTCTTCATAAACACTAATAATGAATATGTGTCTGGTAGCACAACTGCCACAAAGGATCGACCAATTGATTTACACAAGGGAAATAACTCTATATATTTTAACTTCCTTGGTTGTTTACAGGTAGAAACAGTGCTACCTGTACATCATGCAATACACCAATCACTTTTTTAAGACATTCTCCTATGGTTACACGAAAAACTTTTATTTTCATTGCTGGTGACCTTTAAGCAGTAAGCAGTCTGATTACTTTATCAGATTGTCTGTACTAATACCTCAAGGGTACTGGACTTGTGTAAAAGAAAAAGTTTGATAGACAATATACAGGCAACTCTCACATATAAAAAAATAACTGAAGGCAAGTTACTATAAAAAATGTGACCTGAAGGAAATTTTTCTCAGGAGAACTGAATTGGACGGGATGTAGACATCAATTTATGTTATTAACCATAAACATAAGTACCATTCCACAGATTCTCTCACCATGATGTAGCTAATATGGACATGAAGTTTGACTTTTAAATAGCATCATATTATATCTGCCAAGACCTAAGATCCAGCTCAAATTTGAATATTTTTATTTGTTTTAATGGATTGATTACAGTGGGTATATATTCATCATCATCATTAAATAGTTTTTACAAATACAACATCATGTTATCATATCTTAACAAATTTTAGTTTTTTGCAAAATAAAGAATTGCATGTGACTTCATTACAGAATCACTACTACTGCTCTTTTAAATGCTTGTTTTTTGTTTTAATGGTTTCATATACTGTGGGTTCATATTATTCAACATCATATAGCTGTAAACAAGAGGCCCATAGGGCCTGTATTGCTCACCTAGATCTTGAATCCAGTGATAGGGTGGAAATCTCCATTTTTAAAGGTATAACCCAAAAGTTAAGTCCAGAGGGGTGGGGCCAGACCCAAGAGGAAATTCTTATATCATGATTATGTTTATCTCTTAATGTCCCGCATTGCTATTTATGGTTACTTGGTGGGGATCTCAATTGTTTCAAAGATATAAGCTTCGAACAGGCGAGCTAAAACTCAATATAAGACAACTTTAAAACAATAATTTAAACAGCATCTTTGTAGCAATAACCCAAAAAACAGTGACGTTACATCAGAAACAACTATTCTCAATGATTGTGTGAATCTGCAGAACATAGAGCAGGCCCATCAAATGCCATTTAAAGTAAAGACTGTTATGTCTCTCTCCTTCCCAGTGAGTATAAATCACCACAGGAAGGGAGGATGAAAGTACTTGGTAAACACACCTTGGCTCTTCACCTGTGATTACATAGACCAACAGTCTAACTGACTGTCCCACTCACCCTCCCCCTCCCCCTTCCACCACTCCAACAGATGATAATGACCATACCCAATGGAGGACTGTGTCTGATAATGACCATACCCAATGGAGGACTGTGTCTGATAATGACCATACCCAATGGAGGACTGTGTCTGATAATGACCATACCCAATGGAGGACTGTGTCTGATAATGACCATACCCAATGGAGGACTGTGTCTGATAATGACCATACCCAATGGAGGACTGTGTCTGATAATGACCATACCCAATGGAGGACTGGTTCTGATAATGACCATACCCAATGGAGGACTGTGTCTGATAATGACCATACCCAATGGAGGACTGTCTGATAATGACCATACCCAATGGAGGACTGTGTCTGATAATGACCATACCCAATGGAGGACTGTCTGATAATGACCATACCCAATGGAGGACTGTGTCTGATAATGACCATACCCAATGGAGGACTGTGTCTGATAATGACCATACCCAATGGAGGACTGTGTCTGATAATGACCATACCCAATGGAGGACTGTGTCTGATAATGACCATACCCAATGGAGGACTGTGTCTGTCTGATAATGACCATACCCAATGGAGGACTGTGTCTGATAATGACCATACCCAATGGAGGACTGTGTCTGATAATGACCATACCCATTGGAGGACTGTGCCTGATAATGACCATACCCAATGGAGGAGTGGTTCTGATAATGACCATACCCAATGGAGGACTGTCTGATAATGACCATACCCAATGGAGGACTGTCTGATAATGACCATACCCAATGGAGGACTGTGTCTGATAATGACCATACCCAATGGAGGACTGTGTCTGATAATGACCATACCCAATGGAGGACTGTGTCTGATAATGACCATACCCAATGGAGGACTGTGTCTGATAATGACCATACCCAATGGAGGACTGTGTCTGATAATGACCATACCCAATGGAGGACTGTGTCTGATAATGACCATACCCAATGGAGGACTGTCTAATACACAATGGAGGACTGTGTCTGATAATGACCATACCCAATGGAGGACTGTGTCTGATAATGACCATACCCAATGGAGGACTGTGTCTGATAATGACCATACCCAATGGAGGACTGTGTCTGATAATGACCATACCCAATGGAGGACTGTGTCTGATAATGACCATACCCAATGGAGGACTGTGGCCCATACCCAATGGAGGACTGTGTCTGATAATGACCATACCCAATGGAGGACTGTGTCTGATAATGACCATACCCAATGGAGGACTGTGTCTGATAATGACCATACCCAATGGAGGACTGTGTCTGATAATGACCATACCCAATGGAGGACTGTGTCTGATAATGACCATACCCAATGGAGGACTGTGTCTGATAATGACCATACCCAATGGAGGACTGTGTCTGATAATGACCATACCCAATGGAGGACTGTGTCTGATAATGACCATACCCAATGGAGGACTGTGTCTGATAATGACCATACCCAATGGAGGACTGTGTCTGATAATAACCATACCTAATGGAGGACTGTGTCTGATAATGACCATACCCAATGGAGGACTGTGTCTGATAATGACCATACCCAATGGAGGACTGTGTCTGATAATGACCATACCCAATGGAGGACTGTGTCTGATAATGACCATACCCAATGGAGGACTGTGTCTGATAATGACCATACCCAATGGAGGACTGTGTCTGATAATGACCATACCCAATGGAGGACTGTGTCTGATAATGACCATACCCAATGGAGGACTGTGTCTGATAATGACCATACCCAATGGAGGACTGTGTCTGATAATGACCATACCCAATGGAGGACTGTGTCTGATAATGACCATACCCAATGGAGGACTGTGTCTGATAATGACCATACCCAATGGAGGACTGTGTCTGATAATGACCATACCCAATGGAGGACTGTGTCTGATAATGACCATACCCAATGGAGGACTGTGTCTGATAATGACCATACCCAATGGAGGACTGTGTCTGATAATGACCATACCCAATGGAGGACTGTGTCTGATAATGACCATACCCAATGGAGGACTGTGTCTGATAATGACCATACCCAATGGAGGACTGTGTCTGATAATGACCATACCCAATGGAGGACTGTGTCTGATAATGACCATACCCAATGGAGGACTGTGTCTGATAATGACCATACCCAATGGAGGACTGTGTCTGATAATGACCATACCCAATGGAGGACTGTGTCTGATAATGACCATACCCAATGGAGGACTGTGTCTGATAATGACCATACCCAATGGAGGACTGTGTCTGATAATGACCATACCCAATGGAGGACTGTGTCTGATAATGACCATACCCAATGGAGGACTGTGTCTGATAATGACCATACCCAATGGAGGACTGTGTCTGATAATGACCATACCCAATGGAGGACTGTGTCTGATAATGACCATACCCAATGGAGGACTGTGTCTGATAATGACCATACCCAATGGAGGACTGTGTCTGATAATGACCATACCCAATGGAGGACTGGTTCTGATAATGACCATACCCAATGGAGGACTGTGTCTGATAATGACCATACCCAATGGAGGACTGTGTCTGATAATGACCATACCCAATAGAGGACTGTGTCAGATAATAACCATACCTAATGGAGGACTGTGTCTGATAATGACCATACCCAATGGAGGACTGTGTCTGATAATGACCATACCCAATGGAGGACTGTCTTATAATAACCATACCTAATGGAGGACTGTGTCTGATAATGACCATACCCAATGGAGGACTGTCTTATAATGACCATACCCAATGGAGGACTGTGTCTGACAATGACCATACCCAATGGAGGACTGTGTCTGATAATGACCATACCCAATGGAGGACTGTGTCTGATAATGACCATACCCAATGGAGGACTGTGTCTGATAATGACCATACCCAATGGAGGACTGTGTCTGATAATGACCATACCCAATGGAGGACTGTGTCTGATAATGACCATACCCAATGGAGGACTGTGTCTGATAATGACCATACCCAATGGAGGACTGTGTCTGATAATGACCATACCCAATGGAGGACTGTGTCTGATAATGACCATACCCAATGGAGGACTGTCTAATAATGACCATACCCAATGGAGGACTGTGTCTGATAATGACCATACCCAATGGAGGACTGTGTCTGATAATGACCATACCCAATGGAGGACTGTGTCTGATAATGACCATACCCAATGGAGGACTGTGTCTGATAATGACCATACCATGGAGGACCCAACCCAATGGAGGACTGTGTCTGATAATGACCATACCCAATGGAGGACTGTGTCTGATAATGACCATACCCAATGGAGGACTGTGTCTGATAATGACCATACCCAATGGAGGACTGTGTCTGATAATGACCATACCCAATGGAGGACTGTGTCTGATAATGATCATACCCAATGGAGGACTGTGTCTGATAATGACCATACCCAATGGAGGACTGTGTCTGATAATGACCATACCCAATGGAGGACTGTGTCTGATAATGACCATACCCAATGGAGGACTGTGTCTGATAATGACCATACCCAATGGAGGACTGTGTCTGATAATGACCATACCCAATGGAGGACTGTGTCTGATAATGACCATACCCAATGGAGGACTGTGTCTGATAATGACCAATGGAGGACTGTCTGATAATGACCATACCCAATGGAGGACTGTGTCTGATAATGACCATACCCAATGGAGGACTGTGTCTGATAATGACCATACCCAATGGAGGACTGTGTCTGATAATGACCATACCCAATGGAGGACTGTGTCTGATAATGACCATACCCAATGGAGGACTGTGTCTGATAATGACCATACCCAATGGAGGACTGTGTCTGATAATGACCATACCCAATGGAGGACTGTGTCTGATAATGACCATACCCAATGGAGGACTGTGTCTGATAATGACCATACCCAATGGAGGACTGTGTCTGATAATGACCATACCCAATGGAGGACTGTGTCTGATAATGACCATACCCAATGGAGGACTGTGTCTGATAATGACCAAACCCAATGGAGGACTGTGTCTGATAATGACCATACCCAATGGAGGACTGTGTCTGATAATGACCATACCCAATGGAGGACTGTGTCTGATAATGACCATACCCAATGGAGGACTGTGTCTGATAATGACCATACCCAATGGAGTGTCTGATAATGACCATACCCAATGGAGGACTGTGTCTGATAATGACTGTGTCTGATAATGACCATACCCAATGGAGGACTGTGTCTGATAATGACCATACCCAATGGAGGACTGTGTCTGATAATGACCATACCCAATGGAGGACTGTGTCTGATAATGACCATACCCAATGGAGGACTGTGTCTGATAATGACCATACCCAATGGAGGACTGTGTCTGATAATGACCATACCCAATGGAGGACTGTGTCTGATAATGACCATACCCAATGGAGGACTGTGTCTGATAATGACCATACCCAATGGAGGACTGTGTCTGATAATGAACATACCCAAAGGAGGACTATGTCTGATAATGACCATACCCAATGGAGGACTGTGTCTGATAATGACCATACCCAATGGAGGACTGTGTCTGATAATGACCATACCCAATGGAGGACTGTGTCTGATAATAACCATACCCAAAGGAGGGATGTCTGATAATGACCATACCCAATGGAGGACTGTGTCTGATAATGACCATACCCAATGGAGGACTGTCTGATAATGACCATACCCAATGGAGGACTGTGTCTGATAATGACCATACCCAATGGAGGACTGTGTCTGATAATGACCATACCCAATGGAGGACTGTGTCTGATAATGACCATACCCAATGGAGGACTGTGTCTGATAATGACCATACCCAATGGAGGACTGTGTCTGATAATGACCATACCCAATGGAGGACTGTGTCTGATAATGACCATACCCAATGGAGGACTGTGTCTGATAATGACCATACCCAATGGAGGACTGTGTCTGATAATGACCATACCCAATGGAGGACTGTCTTATAATGACCATACCCAATGGAGGACTGTGTCTGACAATGACCATACCCAATGGAGGACTGGTTCTGATAATGACCATACCCAATGGAGGACTGTGTCTGATAATGACCATACCCAATGGAGGACTGTGTCTGATAATGACCATACCCAATGGAGGACTGTGTCTGATAATGACCATACCCAATGGAGGACTGTGTCTGATAATGACCATACCCAATGGAGGACTGTGTCTGATAATGACCATACCCAATGGAGGACTGTGTCTGATAATGACCATACCCAATGGAGGACTGTGTCTGATAATGACCATACCCAATGGAGGACTGTGTCTGATAATGACCATACCCAATGGAGGACTGTCTGATAATGACCATACCCAATGGAGGACTGTCTGATAATGACCATACCCAATGGAGGACTGTGTCTGATAATGACCATACCCAATGGAGGACTGTGTCTGATAATGACCATACCCAATGGAGGACTGTGTCTGATAATGACCATACCCAATGGAGGACTGTGTCTGATAATGACCATACCCAATGGAGGACTGTGTCTGATAATGACCATACCCAATGGAGGACTGTGTCTGATAATGACCATACCCAATGGAGGACTGTCTGATAATGACCATACCCAATGGAAGACTGGTTCTGATAATGACCATACCCAATAGAGGACTGTGTCAGATATTTACACAGAAATCAATGATTGACTGGGTTTGAAAATTGCATGGAAATCAATTAAGGACTAGGAGTGTGATATATATATAAATGGAAACCCAAGTAGAATTTGCTGAATGGTTTCATTGACATGAACACTGCACTGTAAATTGCTCATTCTTCAGTGCACTTTAAATTTTACATCACATCGCTATTAATTCCACAAATTCATGCCACAGTATTTTGTTTTGAACATGTTTAACAGCATAGAAATAAATTACATTTGTCGATCAATATGAAAACATGAAAAACACCTTATAAATCAGAGTCTGTACTCTTATTACTCTGTCCATTATTTAAAGCCGACATCCACTTCAAAAGATGCTAAAACTGATCTAAAACATTACCTGAAGATATAAATCTCTCTTTTCTCATCTATATAGCAGTTTTATACCCCACAAGCACGACAATAACAAACACTTTCACTCTTACAATATGTGAATTTCAATATCAAAAGACTTTTCTTTCAAAAATAAAAACTGAATACTATCAATAATCATTATTTTTAAAACCTCTGTGAGCAGTTAAGTTGGAGAAAACAGTAAACCTTACTTCTCCACATCTCTGTTCTAATGACTCCATTCACTAGACTTCTACACAGCTGGATATTACTTTTCTAATACCAGGCCTCTCATTTAAGGATAGGAGATGTGGAAATGCCATTAATGTGTAGTCACATATTTCAGAGCTACAAATTTTACTTCCGCTATAAAAGAAACACCATTATTTTATACAATCAACTTAATAAAGAATTTCAACAATACTTAACACTGCTTTTCAACAATCTCTGAAAGTCATCACCCTTGCTGTTAAGGAACTAATACCATTGAATCTGATCTAAAGTACCGTCAAAATTAATAAAAAAAGATTAATTGTAAAATAACTGATGAGAAAAGGTCAATTTTAAATTCATGACATTAGCCTATTTGTATCATTGTTCAACTTACATTTTTAGTCAATACTTTCCTATTGAACAAATATCACAGCACTGGCAGCCTCCGAGCCAAGCTGTTCCCTATAAATGTCTCCAGAAAGTCACAATATTGGCAATATTAATATTTTCTACAAACTAGGAATTATTTCAAAACGTTATACTTGTGTTAAAAAGTGTACCAAGTTAAATATGATTATTTTAATAATAATAATCTAATTTTAGCAATTTTTGTCCTTAAAAGTATTAGACTAAAATATGATTCCACTAATGGCAGTTTTTATATGACCTTCATATACAATGTAGCAAATATTGTGAACACACTAAGTCACCATTCAGCTGATTTGTTAGAGAAAGAATATGCACAAAAATATGATTTTGCAAATATAGTATGTTAGCTGTAAATTTTTTATGCCGATATGTAACAGAAAAGTGATGAAACCATCTGCCTTAATTGATCTAAAGCTGTAAGTAATGTATATCTGTGACTCTACCCACTTACAATTCATTGCCATTAATTTTCTGGGAATAGTTTTCACTCCTCGGGGAAATCTTGCCCGATTATTCCTTTTTTTCACAGCTAAGAAAATCCGCCATGAAAATTAGAATGCCAAATGATTGCAGACGCGATGTATAAAGCTTTACTGCTCAGAAGCTGCATCACAAATTAGGTCTGCTGTTTGAGGATTCAGAATAAATCTAATTCCCATAACCCAATCATTTATTCAAATTTAATCAATTTAATAGATTTTACAGCAAACACAACAAACATGCATAAGTATAGGGCCATGATTTCTGTTTTTGTGGTTTTTTTTTTTTTTTTTGCTTTTTGAAAAAAAGAGAAACTGACTATTTCAAATGCAGAATTAAGCTGATTATTTGAAAAAAAATATGTAAATGTTCAATAGATATGTATGTGCTGATACTGTTAACTCTGGTCAGATTTCTTGAGCTGTGAAGATAACACAGAATTAGATTACAGCTTTACACCCTATTGAAATATTAAATATATATACCCAGTTCTACTCGGCTTTATATGGCAGCTAAATGTTCTTTCCAGAGAATTCCAACCTAGTATATTGTAACATTTGTAAACACCATTCCAACTTTGGTGAACAATTAATTGATTAAAAACCAGTCGATTCTACACAGCAGCAAATGTCTATTTTCACTGAACTTGAATGATCACAAAATTACAAAGATCATCACAAGGAAGTGCAGTAACCATTGTACTGAAATTAATGAAAGGCTTATATATGTCTTTTAAACTTTATAACCAATTTGATTTAATCTAAACGCTCGTTTTTCTACACATATGAAGTAAAATACACTTCTGCCAAAGTACACCTGTACTTTTCTCTGCATATACAGATATATCTGTATCTACCTGTACATATATCTACCTGTACAGATATATCTACCAGATAGATCTACCTACATATATCTACCTGTACATATATCTACCTGTACAGATATATTTACCATATATATCTACCTGTACATATATCTACCTGTACAGATATATTTACCAGATAGATCTACCTGTATATATCTACCTGTACAGATATATCTACCTGTACAGATATATCTACCAGATATATCTACCTGTACAAATATATCTACCAGATATATCTACCTGTACATATATCTACCTGTATATATATCTACTTGTACATATATCTACCTGTATATATATCTACTTGCACATATATCTACCTGTACATATATCTACCTGTAATATACCTACATTTATTGACCGATTCCATTGTCAGTGAAATCATATAGGTTGCATTTCACTCCTTAATGTCAATTTGAATATGAAAGTGAAATAATTTTAAATGTGTTGACATTTGCATATTTATTTCATTGTTAAAACATGTCTTTTCTGACATTAAGCATCAATCCATGATAAAATTCACCATGTGTGAATTTTTTATTTACATGTTTGGAATCAGAAATCCTCCTCTACTTGACCACTAACAGGTTCCAAGTACGAACCCGATTTGATTTGCCTCATATAGAATAATGACAATTAATATGGAAAGTAACTTTGTAAACATGTAATTATTATGTGGTATTCATTACAATTCCTATACTAACAAGACTTTCCCCTTTCCCGATTCACTGATCATGATTCAAGTGTTAAACCAAAAGTCACACTGGTGCAGGTACAATGCAGGGGGAGAAAACTTGTAATACACACAATAACTGATATATGTAGGAGAGGACAGCTGCTGACTCAAAATATTAAGCTTGTAAACTTACAAAACTTTTACAGGAAATAATTATCAAGACTAGCTCATTTTGTAATTATTTGAAAACACTATTTTTGAGATGTCTTGCATTATTAAGATAACACGTGTTCTGAAAATAGCATCTTCTGTGTCAAAATGGAAACTGTGCTGTACATGCAGATCATATATAACATTTGTATCTAAAATTCAAGAATGTATAAAGAAAATGTAGTATAGTTGAGTATGTTGAGGCATTTTAGACACTTACTGATTCCAGAATCCTCTGGGCATGTTCTTGCCTCCAAGAAAGTGACTTCTATTTACGATGGAACTTGACAATACCTTGAGATTATATCATTGTGGTAAGTACCAGGAAGCAGTACAACCTTTGGGTCGTTTTTTTTTTTTTTTAAATAAATAGAGCATAGACTTTTCCTTATTAAATTGTTAACCTTCATCACTGACCCCCTGGGAAAATAGGCCTTGGAATTTTACACATACTCTCATGTGCCTTATGAAGTCAATGACCTTCATCAGTGACCTTCACCTAGGAAAATAAACCACAGGAACCAGAAACTTACTCCATACCTTTAACCAACACTACATACAGCTTTATTTCACATTCATAATTTGACAAAAGTATTTTTTCTCTTTGTTCCCAACACTCATCTCTGAAATATGTATGACACAAAGAATGTTCAAAAGCTGACTGACATATGATTACTGACGAGCTGATGTTCAGATCACATTCAGAACAAATTTCTCGATATGAAAAAAATACACAAGAGTATCCTGTTGGTATAGGTTTTCCTTGAGCTTTATCAAAATCAAATATTAATTTATGACTGAAATTGTTAACACACATGATATCATAGACATCTGAAATGAGACATCTTGCTTAATGATCAGAAAAAAAGTTTCATATTTACACAAAATCTATAATGGTATCATAGAAGAAAGGGTTTCCCTTCTACATTTCACACATTAATTATATCACTGTCCCACAGACCTCTAGAATCAACACAGAATCACTTACAAAGCCAGTCGAACAGTGCCCCTATGTCCTAACACAATGATCTATGATATCATTAATTGCCTGACAAAAAGGTGACAGACAGCTCAGGTTTGGGAAACTGACCCTAACAATGTCAAGGTCATCTCATCATTACTGATCAAGTTATAGTCCACAAAAGGCTCTTCACTAGCTGGCAGGGCCATGTTTTACCACGAAGTTATCACCATGAATGACAACTTAATAATCAAAGTGTGACTGTTTGATGACAATGTGACAATATTGAAACCATTGATACATCACTTTCTACTGACTAATTTTGTCAGTTGTCGTGTGAAAAGGCTGGGTGATTTAGAAATTCTGGTTTTTAATTACAATGTGTCTTTTACAGCTACCACTTTGTCCTGAAATTAACACTACAAACTCTGATTACTTGAGGATTGGCTGAATTTTATTTTATAGAGTGTTACTGATATTGAGATTCAAGCACAAGCTCCTGCATGAGTCACTTTTGATGCTTCATCATTATCTTAACAACTAAACAACCAAACAGACAGTAGGGTGGTCACACTAAACAACCAAACAGACAGTAGGGTGGTCACACTAAACAACCAAACACAGACAGTAGGGTGGTCACACTAAACAACCAAACAGACAGTAGGGTGGTCACACTAAACAACCAAACAGACAGTAGGGTGGTCACACTAAACAACCAAACAGACAGTAGGGTGGTCACACTAAACAACCAAACAGACAGTAGGGTGGTCACACTAGGGTGGTCACACTAAACAACCAAACAGACAGTAGGGTGGTCACACTAAACAACCAAACAGACAGTAGGGTGGTCACACTAAACAACCAAACAGACAGTAGGGTGGTCACACTAAACAACCTAACACAGACAGTAGGGTGGTCACACTAAACAACCTAACACAGACAGTAGGGTGGTCACACTAAACAACCAAACAGACAGTAGGGTGGTCACACTAAACAACCTAACAGACAGTAGGGTGGTCACACTAAACAACCAAACAGACAGTAGGGTGGTCACACTAAACAACCAAACAGACAGTAGGGTGGTCACACTAAACAACCAAACAGACAGTAGGGTGGTCACACTAAACAACCTAACAGAGAGTAGGGTGGTCACAAAAGGCCAGTGATAGCCCCAGTAAGACAGAATATTCCACAGCATCACTAAACATGAACAGAATATTCCACAGCATCACTTAATAAGGACTGAATATTCTAGGACAAAATATTCCACAGCAACACTAAACAAGGACAGAATATACCACAGCATCACTAAACATGAACAGAATATTCCACAGCATCACTTAATAAGGACTGAATATTCTAGGACAAAATATTCCACAGCAACACTAAACAAGGACAGAATATACCACAGCATCACTAAACATGAACAGAATATTCCACAGCATCACTAAACATGAACAGAACATGCCACAGCATCACTAAACATGAACAGAACATGCCACAGCATCACTAAACAAGGACAGAATATGCCACAGCATCACTAAACAAGGACAGAATATGCCACAGCATCACTTAATAAGGACTGAATATTCTAGGACAAAATATTCCACAGCAACACTAAACAAGGACAGAATATACCACAGCATCACTAAACAAGGACAGAATATGCCACAGAATCACTAAACATGAACAGAATATGCCACAGCATCACTAAACATGAACAGAATATTCCTCAGCATCACTAAACATGAACAGAATATTCCACAGCATCACTAAACATGAACAGAATATTCCACAGCATCACTTAATAAGGACAGAACATGCCACAGCATCACTAAACATGAACAGAATATGCCACAGCATCACTTAATAAGGACTGAATATGGACAAAATATTCCACAGCATCACTAAACATGAACAGAATATGCCACAGCATCACTTAATAAGGACTGAATATTCTAGGACAAAATATTCCACAGCATCACTAAACAAGGACAGAATATGCCACAGCATCACTAAACATGAACAGAATATTCCACAGCATCACTTAATAAGGACAGAACATGCCACAGCATCACTAAACATGAACAGAATATGCCACAGCATCACTTAATAAGGACTGAATATTCTAGGACAAAATATTCCACAGCATCACTAAACATGAACAGAATATGCCACAGCATCACTTAATAAGGACTGAATATTCTAGGACAAAATATTCCACAGCATCACTAAACAAGGACAGAATATGCCACAGCATCACTAAACATGAACAGAATATTCCACAGCATCACTAAACATGAACAGAATATTCCACAGCATCACTTAATAAGGACTGAATATTCTAGGACAAAATATTCCACAGCAACACTAAACAAGGACAGAATATGCCACAGCATCACTAAACATGAACAGAATATGCCACAGCATCACTAAACATGAACAGAATATTCCACAGCATCACTAAACAAGGACAGAATATGCCACAGCATCACTAAACATGAACAGAATATTCCACAGCATCACTAAACAAGGACAGAATATGCCACAGCATCACTAAACATGAACAGAATATTCCACAGCATCACTAAACAAGGACAGAATATGCCACAGCATCACTAAACATGAACAGAATATACCACAGCATCACTAAACATGAACAGAATATGCCACAGCATCACTAAACAAGGACAGAATATGCCACAGCATCACTAAACAAGGACAGAATATCATCTTGGTCAATGGTGTAGATGAAACTTGAGAAGTAGTTCAAAAGATCTGTTCAGGATGAGTAATGCTGGATTTTGGACCAAAGTGAAAAAATAAGATTTGCTTAATCTCAAGATCACTTCATGCACTTTTCATATCATTGCCACTCCCTAATAATGTTTCAGGCCAAATTTGGTTGAAACTTATCCAGGCATTAAGAAGGAGTAATGTTTTGGAGCAAAACATTGTCAAATGTCCCATTTTGGAACCTCACCCTTAGGGTAAAATCAAGTCTATAAGAATTAATGGCCCACTCCTTATGATGCTTTAGACACAATTTGGTAGAAGTTTTTTAAGCATTAAGGAAGAGTATAGTTTTTAAGCACAATCATTGACTAACTTTCTCATTTGGGCCTTGCCTCAGGTCCCTAGGGGGTCAAACCAACTTTCTGAATTTAAGAAATGAAAACTTACCTGCACGATGTTTCTGAATTTACAAAATGATTCCCCACCCTCAATGTTTCAGACAAAATTTGGTTGAAATCCATTTGAGGATTAGGGAAGAATAGCATTTTGAAGCAAAGTATTAAGTAAATTTCCCACTTGGGGTCCCATTCCCGGGTCCCTAAGGGATTTAATCAACTTTTCGAAGTTAAGAAATGATAATCTACCTGCAATAATCTTTCAGACCAAAATTGGTTGAAATCTACAAGGGCATTAAAAAGGAGTGACGTTTTGAAGCAAAAGATTGCCTAACTTCCCCTTTTGGGCCCCTTTTGGGCCACTAGGGGCGAATCAACATTCTGAATCGAAGAAATGAGGATTTCCCACCCTAAATGAGTTTCAGACCAAATTTAGGTAAAATACTTCTAAGCAGTAAGGAAGAATAGAGTTTTGAAGCAAGATATTGTCTAACTACCATTCTAAGGCCCCATACCTAGGTCCCAAGGGGTTGAATCAACTTTCGGAAACTAATAGATTATTTCCTACCCTAATGATGTTATAGGCCAAATTTGATTGAAATCCACCAAGGCGTTAAGCAGGAGTAGTGTTTTAAAGGTTTATGGACGACAGAAGGCACACAGCTCAAGACAATGGACAAAGCACGATAGCAATAGGTCATCTCTACCCTTCGGGTCACATGACCTAATAAGGAGAAAAGATGTAACAGCATCATGAGACCAAGATAAATAAGAATGTTTAACATTTTCGAGTTATACATGTGGCATTAAGTCCATTCTCTGGTTTTAACACCTCTGGAATATTTTCCTCAATTGATCGTGTCCATATTAGGAGTAGATTAAGAGCACATCAGAGTTTAACCTACTTGTAGAGACTAGGGTTATGATATGTCTGTGATGAAGAGTGTAGCTCTTGGTCTATATCAAATTCATTGATTTATAAGCTATATATAATCCTGTCTGTCAATAGAATCCAGGATATAAACTAAACATAGAACATCAACATTCGATACAAAAGTCAGCAAAACAGAATACTAGCTGCTTATAACACCTTCCAATTACAAATTCCATTTGACACAAAAAAAAACCCAATTTCACCTGTCTGTTCATGAATATAGAAATTCAGTTTTACTTGTCTGTCCATGAATACAGAAACACAGCCTTGCCCAGATTTAGGGTGATGAATTGCACTATATTCATAATCATCAAAGATGGCACATTAAAATCAAATACTGAGCAAATGTTAATAATGATCAAGATATAAGGAAATCTATATTCTGTTCTTATACATGGATACCAATGTATAGACATACATGGACTTTAATCATCATAAACTAGTGAAAACTGGAATGACAGCAAAATATTAGCACCTTGAAATTATACAACTATACCAATACCATGCATCTTCAGAGCACTGCAATCCAACAGTAGGTGAAAAAGGTGTACAGCAGTATTCAATAAGATCTCTTTAACAGTTTGAAAGCTGTCACTTAGACAGGAAATTATTGGAAAGATTCACACTTATTTGACTTTTGACCTAGAAGTCAAAGTTGAAATGATCCAATGATCATAAAGCGCAGCACTTTATTAATGGATGATAAAAGTATCTAAAGATTTTCATTATAACTTTAATAGTTTACAAGATACAGCTCTGATTAATGTTCAATTAGAGAGAGGATAGAAGTGGACACGATGGAGAACTGGGAGATCAAGGTTGCAGAACATAACTTTAAACTTTAAAGTAATTTCTAGGGGATAGATGAAAGAAAACTAATGTAACGGATTAGATTTGTCTAGTGATGACAAAGCCACTGGGTTCATTCTTTACATTTATTTGGTTGAAGGATTTAAAAGAAACATTCTGAAACATACAATAAAAGATGCTAAGCTCTACTGAACTTCATATTTCACTCATAACACATACATAACATGCACTCAGTATAAGCTGAATTACCGACAATGTAAGTGAAATAATATAGTTTTGTGGTTTCACTTCATTTACACAAATCAAATAGGTTAAATATTTGTGGGAAAATAAAAAGAGGTGGAGGAGTCCAACGTCCTGTGAGTGGTACTAGTTGGTAGATGTATTGGTAGAAGAATCCTTGGTGGATCCGAAGGATTCTAGCAGAGCTCTATTACCAACCTGTTCTAGATACCATGTATTGCAATAGAAACATATCCTACGAAAAGAACCAGAATGGATTCCCCTCCAACCCACGAGAGCTACCAGCAGGTTGGTAATGGAGCTCTACCAATTAGTACCACTCACAGGACATTGGACTCCACCACCTCTTCTTATTTTCCCACCTTGTGTCTTTGTGGAGATCCCCTGAATCCTATATGGATCTGTCCAACTCAACAACCTGTGCCATACTATATGGCCAACCCTTCAACAACGAACATTACCAACCTGTTCTAGATACCATGTATTGCAATAGAAACATATCCTACGAAAAGAACCAGAATGGATTTCCCTCTGAAACACTCAGAAGAGAACGAGAGCTACCAGCGATGCAGATACCAGCTCCGCCATTCCTGATTAGAGAAAATGTCACACACTTCCGGACTTGTAGCCAGTGTAGGAGGCAAACCAAAAAAACGTTGGAATACTTTACCATAGCATGACACGGATGAACTGTTTTTTTTACTCATATTTACTTTTCATCATCAACATTTATTGACACTGCCATCCCAATGACCGCTAGCCTAGCTGGTCTCAATGCATCGATGATACATTTAGAACTTCCAATTTACATTTGAAAACTGTTACAGAACATTTCAATTACTTTATAAACAGCATCGCTGTACCACTTTTGCATTTTATATAATCTTTGCTACCTTTGTTCCTTTACTTTGTATAGTGTAACAAACTGTATTGTTATCATCACGTGATCAAGACAATGCATTATTACATCACGGCTGAACAGTAATTTAAGCTTATCTATGCAGATACTTGTACCGCTGTCAGGTTAAATACTTGTTTTTTCCAGTAAACAAAACTATTACAACATGTATCGTGCACTGATGCAGGTTCACACCCCATAAACGTTGGTCACGTCGCCTTACACAGAGAAAACGAACTATTAAGATAAACTACTTATATAACATATAACATATATCACAATTAGTATGCAATACTTATTCATACTATATGCTGATGTTACAGTCTAGCCAGAACAGCATGCACGTATACCAAAATTTTATAACTGCAACTTAACAAGAAAAACACATTAAGAGAACCATTTCATTATAAAATCACTCAGTCATCCATATGGTTGAATTACTTGAAATAGAAATGAAACCAAAATATGACTTGAGTTACCATTCACCATTCATGAAGTAATGACGGTCTTCAACAAAGACAAATTCAAAAAAGTCTGAACACAAAAGAAACACATACTAAATACATATGAAAAACTTCCAACCAATCAAATAACTTCGTCAAAGTCCGTCAGAATTGTCACATGTCCAGGCGGTCTCTGACCACTACTTAATTACACACATATTCATGTACATAACACAGACAAAGCAACATACACCCTGATATAGCACAGGTAAAATGTAGTACAATCGCCTTACCATCATAACAGAATGGACACAATCCATCCATAATTAATTAGGTAAACAACACCAATCAGGTAAACATTTTACTAATTAACACATTATATAACCCTACTGCACAAATATCTCTCTTACCTTGTTTTGAGATGGTGTTGCTCCAAAGAAACACATATTATTACCAATGTTCATTACCAATGAAAGGCTCCAGTGTCTGAGACTGTTGCTGAAAGCAGGTGTATTCTATAATCCATAAGATGCCTCACACTGCATAAAGATCTAAATCGTAGCTTAATTTTCTGTCACTGAAATCCCTCGAATACGGAGATGAGCGAAAGAATTAGGTAGTGTGTGTACAGTGTACAAACCAATGCTTGATCCTGTGTCGTCTGCTCACAAGCTTTGCTAGCAAACACAGATAGGGGAAAGGTCTGCAGTCACAATTGGTCCTAATTGCATTCTATTGCTATCAAATGTTTAGGATTATATGTTATACTGAGCCATTTCCCCTCTAGAAACTGGGAAAGCTTTAAGACATCAACAGCAGAGGAATGCTTCCATGCTGTTAATAAAACACCGGTTGAATCTATCTAAGTACAGCTTCCATGCAAACTTAATAGATTTTGACCCCTTGTCAGCAATTTACAATGTTTCTCTAGCAGCACTTCCATTTATACACTTCCGAAGTAAATTATTTTGACAGAGGCAATAATCAGCTTTCCAGTATGATGAATGTATTCATGGACATAATAACAAGTGCTGGACTTAATGTGATTGCAGTTTCCACTACTTGTTCACATCTCTGTACTGTATGGTTAAAGAGAAATAAATAAATTGAATTGAGGTAGATCAAGATCCATTATTTAGAAGTTTTATTAATCAATTAAAAAATGCCATCAATTGAAACTGGGGTAAAATATATCAATGTTCAATACAATTATCAGAATGATCGGATGTGAAAATGTATTCAGCAAAAATTAAAACAAGAGTATCACTGAAATTGATGAATGCTTCCCGAAAAAAACTGATTAATCACAGAATTTTAACAAAAGGCAATAACTCTGTAATTAAGGATTACAGGCCCAAAAATAGTACACAATGTACATCTTCGTAGTATGACCAATGTATACACCAAGTTTTAAAATCCTATATTATGTGAAAACAAAGTGATGCTCTGGACACCAAAGGTTTAACAAAGAGTAATTACTCTATGATTAAAGGGTTGCATGCTGTTAATTTGTTGTACTGCACATGGTCTTAGTATGACAAGTTTCATTATCCTTATAGTTTTAATGTAAGTTATGTGGAGCATAATGAAAACCAAAGATGACAATTATATATGATAAAATTGATAGTTTTATTATAATAAAGCTGAATAAGTAGATGTTTATTATAAAACTGAAAGAAATGAAACCTGAAGTGAAAAATGCCTGACTGACTAATCATTTTCTTTTTGTGTGACTTTAAACAAAGGCAATTAAAATTCAAGGATGATGTACACAAAATTACTTATATGATTAAACAGATCATGTTTAAAGTGATGCCTATGACCCCTTACAAATGGTGTATAAAAAGTTTGTGTAATCATTAGAACTTATAATCACACTTAATTGATATCAATTGATGTTTCTCAATCAAGGGGAAAGAATTTTGCAATTTGAGTGTTATTATTTATTTCAAGAAAAGATGAAAGGAGGCAATAACCAATTTTTCATTTGGATTGGTCCATACCTATAGAAACACAAGTGATAAACCTGTCCATTTGGTATGTCTTTAATCAAACACACCATTCTGTTCAAGGCCAAAATTTTGAACGAGGTCATTTCAAGGCAATCTAGTAACAAAACAATTAGTATTTACATCTCGCTAGTGGGAATAAAGTTAAAAGAATATACATAAAGATTCCACGAAAAATAGCCAGCAACCTCTCTTATATTTATCAGATAATGTGTATCAATATCAAAGGGAGGCAACTACTCAGGGAATAGCAACTCTCAAAATTCTAACTCATACAAACCAAATTCTCAAAATTCAATATTGGCACAGGGGGTTATCATTCTGCACTTGATGCTGTGTTACAGGCGAAATCTGTCAACTATTATCAATCCTGAGATGTTTAGGACAATTTCAACACTTATGTCCTGAGGTGTTTAGTACACTACAGTCAACACTTATGTCCTGGAGTGTTTAGTACACTACAGTCAACACTTACATTCTGGGCTGTTTAGTACACTACAGTCAACACTTAACACTTACATTCTGGGCTGTCTGAGGTGTTTAGTACACTACAGTCACACACTTACATTCTTACATTCTGGGCTGTTTAGTACACTACAGTCAACACTTATGTTCTGAGGTGTTTAGTACACTACAGTCCACACCTATGTCCTGAGGTGTTTAGTACACTACAGTCAACACTTACATTCTGGGCTGTTTAGTACACTACAGTCAACACTTATGTTCTGAGGTGTTTAGTACACCACAGTCCACACCTATGTCCTGAGGTGTTTAGTACACTACAGTCAACACTTACATTCTGGGCTGTTTAGTACACTACAGTCAACACTTACATTCTGGGCTGTTTAGTACACTACAGTCAACACTTACATTCTGGGCTGTTTAGTACACTACAGTCAACACTTATGTTCTGAGGTGTTTAGTACACTACAGTCCACACCTATGTCCTGAGGTGTTTAGTACACTACAGTCAACACTTACATTCTGGGCTGTTTAGTACACTACAGTCAACACTTACGTTCTGAGGTGTTTAGTACACTACAGTCCACACCTATGTCCTGAGGTGTTTAGTACACTACAGTCAACACTTACATTCTGGGCTGTTTAGTACACTACAGTCAACACTTACATTCTGGGCTGTTTAGTACACTACAGTCAACACTTATGTTCTGAGGTGTTTAGTACACTACAGTCCACACCTATGTCCTGAGGTGTTTAGTACACTACAGTCAACACTTACATTCTGGGCTGTTTAGTACACTACAGTCAACACTTATGTCCTGAGGTGTTTAGTACACTACAGTCCACACCTATGTCCTGAGGTGTTTAGTACACTACAGTCAACACTTACATTCTGGGCTGTTTAGTACACTACAGTCAACACTTACATTCTGGGCTGTTTAGTACACTACAGTCAACACTTATGTTCTGAGGTGTTTAGTACACTACAGTCCACACCTATGTCCTGAGGTGTTTAGGTACAGTCAACACTTACATTCTGGGCTGTTTAGTACACTACAGTCAACACGTATGGTCTGAGGTGTTTAGAACACTACAGTCCACACCTATGTCCTGAGGTGTTTAGTACACTACAGTCAACACTTACATTCTGGGCTGTTTAGTACACTACAGTCAACACTTATGTTCTGAGGTGTTTAGTACACTACAGTCCACACCTATGTCCTGAGGTGTTTAGTACACTACAGTCAACACTTACATTCTGGGCTGTTTAGTACACTACAGTCAACACTTACATTCTGGGCTGTTTAGTACACTACAGTCAACACTTATGTTCTGAGGTGTTTAATACACTACAGTCCACACCTATGTCCTGAGGTGTTTAGTACACTACAGTCAACACTTACATTCTGGGCTGTTTAGTACACTACAGTCAACACTTACGTTCTGAGGTGTTTAGTACACTACAGTCCACACCTATGTCCTGAGGTGTTTAGTACACTACAGTCAACACTTACTGGGTTTAGTACTGTTTACATTCTGTGTTTAGTACACTACAGTCAACACTTATGTTCTGAGGTGTTTAGTACACTACAGTCCACACCTATGTCCTGAGGTGTTTAGTACACTACAGTCAACACTTACATTCTGGGCTGTTTAGTACACTACAGTCCACACCTATGTCCTGAGGTGTTTAGTACACTACAGTCAACACTTACATTCTGGGCTGTTTAGTACACTACAGTCAACACTTATGTTCTGAGGTGTTTAGTACACTACAGTCCACACCTATGTCCTAAGGTGTTTAGTACACTACAGTCAACACTTACATTCTGGGCTGTTTAGTACACTACAGTCAACACTTACATTCTGGGCTGTTTAGTACACTACAGTCAACACTTATGTTCTGAGGTGTTTAGTACACTACAGTCCACACCTATGTCCTGAGGTGTTTAGTACACTACAGTCAACACTTACATTCTGGGCTGTTTAGTACACTACAGTCCACACCTATGTCCTGAGGTGTTTAGTACACTACAGTCAACATTTATGCCCTAGGGTGCTGTACCATCATATCAACCTTTTTTCTGTGTCATCTACTGTATATGATATAAGGAATTCTCAAAGATTTATTTAAAACAGATGGTTTTGATCTTTCTTTCTTTTGCGAAAATTAACTTGTGTTTTTAACAAAGATGATAAAATATATCCAAACTATCTTTTTTTAACACAAGAATTTCAGTATGTCATCTGTAATTAGTGGCTATCAGTTTTTTTAAACGAACTTGAATTTGAAAGACACAGCAAATGCCAAGACTTGGAGCGTCATTATAATCTTTACAGTACACTGTACACTGTCTTTAGGTGACACAGACAACCATTAAAGCGTATCTGCTCTTATTCATTGTTAACATGGGGTTTTTCATTTTCTCTGGTACACTTTTTGTAGTTTTATTGTCTTTGCAGATACATCACATGTCAGAATCTTTTTTTTTCACATTTAGATATATCACACAAGGAAGAGCCTAACAGCTGTTTATTTTTAACCATTTAAACTCTTACCAAATCATTACAGTAATACTGATGAACGCCGCTCCTTCACTAAGCACCATGGATCTGCTAAAAAGTACTACACGTGACTTTTAATGTTATCAAAAACAACCAGTAATGTATAAGAGTAAGGGAGGCAATCCAGGCAAAATAAAGGCACTATGATTTTAGGAATTAAAGCCTTTAAAAATAATGTAGTGATGTAACTGACTGAAAAGATCTACAAAGATCTAACAAAGTAGGGCTTATCCTTTCTCACCTGTCGTTTTTTGACTGAAAATGCTGACTTATCCAAACTACATGGAAAGGAATTCAGTTCATATCCATTTCCCCATATGTCAGCAAAACTATTTATACAAGTCTCTTTCACTCAAGAATGCTTCAGACCAGACTGGGCCAGAATCCAACAGAAGAAGGATATCTAAGTATTTGATCTATTTCCCCTGGTGGAGCAACACACAGGCAATATACAAATATGCCTTATTGAGTCAAAACTTTTTGTTTCATGGTTTTGATAAAGATTGCTTATATGTTCACTAACAATCTCATATAGAACTGGATTATGATATCATGTCATTTGTCCAGTTTCTATATATACAGTTTTAAGAATATTTTGTCAGTGGGAATAGGAAAATGGAAATCAAATTTACATGTGGGTGTTACAAATATCGTATCTACATCATTTAATTTTAAGATATATATATAAAGCTATTAGGCATGGTGGGACTTTGGGCATTCTTGGTTTTTATTCCATACTCGATGTTGGATTCTGGGATATCGAAGTGGCAACCAGCGTCACCAAAGTCTCTCTGTGTAGTCAAAGGAGTCTATTTTCTCTCTTTGGCTGTAAATGAATGGTTGTAGTTTCCCCATGTCGACATTGAGGTAAGCAACCTATCATTAAGTACCTTTGGATACCGTGATATGTACACATACCATGAAAGATCATACAAGTACTGAACATACCACCTGTTTTTATGGGGACAAGGTACAACTGAATATTTTAAGACTGTTAAAACAACATCGTCTTCTAACCACGTGTTCGGCCCAAGCAGGGTGTCATCAATCTCCTCATACTTAACGTGTTACCTGTTAATAACCATTAATTATCCAATTAGCCTAGCCTCCCATGTTTGTTAAGTCAGGCACCTGTGTGAATTTGTTTACATCAGGTAATTAAATGTGTTAGAGTCAAACTAATTGTGGTTTCCTAATTATCGATAGATCAAAACTTCAACTGTTGCGCTATGGTAACCGATAATAAAAATTGTATAAATGTATATTTTTAAAACTCTGACCCTAAAAAAAACCTCAGGCACTATACCTGCAAATTTTCGATACTTAATAATATGTTACCAAAATGTAAGGAAGGCTTCTCTGATGTATACCATGTAATAACACTAACATGACGAGGATGTTAACATCACCATATGAAGTAATATATAATATAGAAACAAACCAATAATTTACTGGTATACAATGTAATATATAATATATAGAAATTTACAAACCATATAATATATAAAATAGAAACAAACCAATAATTTACTGGTATACTGGTATATAAAATAGAAACAAACCAATAATTTACAATGTAATATATAATATATAAATAGAAACAAACCAATAATTTACTGGTATACAATGTAATATATAATATATAAAATAGAAACAAACCAATAATTTACTGGTATACAATGTAATATATATATAGAATAGAAACAAACCAATATATAATATATAATATATAAATAGAAACAAACCAATAATTTACTGGTATACAATGTAATATATAATATATAATTTAATACAATGAATATATAATATATAAAATAGAAACAAACCAATAATTTACTGGTATACAATGTAATATATAATATATAAATAGAAACAAACCAATAATAATTTACTGGTATACAATGTAATATATAATATATAAATAGAAACAAACCAATAATTTACTGGTATACAATGTAATATATAATATATAAAATAGAAACAAACCAATAATTTACTGGTATACAATGTAATATATAATATATAAAATAGAAATAAACCAATAATTTACTGGTATACAATGTAATATATAATATATAAAATAGAAACAAACCAATAATTTACTGGTATACAATGTAATATATAATATATAAAACAAACCAATAATTTACTGGTATACAATGTAATATATAATATATAAATTTACTGGTATACAATGAATATATAATATATAGAAACAAACCAATAATTTACTGGTATACAATGTAATATATAATATATAAAATAGAATCAAACCAATAATTTACTGGTATACAATGTAATATATAATATATAGAATAGAAACAAACCAATAATTTACTGGTATACAATGTAATATATAAAATAGAAACAAACCAATAATTTACTGGTATACAATGTAATATATAATATATAAAATAGAAACAAACCAATAATTTACTGGTATACAATGTAATATATAATATATAAAATAGAAACAAACCAATAATTTACTGGTATACAATGTAATATATAATATATAGAAACAAACCAATAATTTACTGGTATACAATGTAATATATAAAATAGAAACAAACCAATAATTTACTGGTATACAATGTAATATATAATATATAGAAACAAACCAATAATTTACTGGTATACAATGTAATATATAATATATAAAATAGAATCAAACCAATAATTTACTGGTATACAATGTAATATATAATATATATAATTTACTGGTATACAATGTAATATATAATATATAGAAACAAACCAATAATTTACTGGTATACAATGTAATATATAATATATATAATTTACTGGTATACAATGTAATATATAATATATAAAATAGAAACAAACCAATAATTTACTGGTATACAATGTAATATATAATATATATAAATAGAAACAAACCAATAATTTACTGGTATACAATGTAATATATAAAATAGAAACAAACCAATAATTTACTGGTGTACAATGTAATATATAAAATAGAAACAAACCAATAATTTACTAGTATACAAATACCTTATCATTGCATATAGTCTGCCCAATGAAGTTGCCAAGTGTTTAAATTGAATCTGTTGATGATTTTTTTTATATAGCAAGAGTGACCTTGGACAGACATCAACAACACTATATGCTTCCCATTTTATGTTGGGAGAATAAAAAAGTCACAACTCCTGGCTGCCTAGTGATAAGAACTGTTACTAGACCTTGTGGTAAGTACTGTTACTAGACTTTGTGGTAAGTACTGGTGTCACTAGACCTTGTGGTAAGTACTGTCACTAGACCTTATGGTTAGTACTGTCACTAGACCTTGTGGGAAGTACTGTTACTAGACCTTGTGGTAAGTACTGTCACTACACCTTGTGGTAAGTACTGTTACTAGACTTTGTGGTAAGTAGTTACTAGACCTTGTGGTAAGTACTGTTACTAGACTCTGTGGTAAGTACTGTTACTACGCCTTGTGGTAAGTACTGTTACTAGACCTTGTGGTAAGTAGTTACTAGACCTTGTGTTAAGTACTGTTACTAGACCTTGTGGTAAGTACTGTCGCTAGACCTTGTGTTAAGTACTGTCGCTAGACCTTGTGGTAAGTACTGTCACTAGACCTTGTGGTAAGTACTGTCACTAGACCTTGTGGTAAGTACTGTCGCTAGACCTTGTGGTAAGTACTGTCACTAGACCTTGTGATAAGTACCGTCGCTAGACCTTGTGGTAAGTACTGTCGCTAGACTTTGTGGTAAGTACTGTCACCAGACCTTGTGGTAAGTACTGTTACTAGACCCCGTGGTAAGTACTGTTACTAGACTTTGTGGTTAGTACTGTCACTAGACCTTGTGGTAAGTACTGTCACTAGACCTTGTGGTAAGTACTGTCACTTGACCTTGTGGTAAGTACTGTTACTAGACTTTGTGGTAAGTACTGTTACTAGACTTTGTGGTAAGTTTAGACCTTGTGGTAAGTACTGTTACTAGACTTTGTGGTAAGTAGTTACTAGACCTTGTGGTAAGTACTGTTACTAGACCTTGTGGTAAGTAGTTACTAGACCTTGTGGTAAGTACTGTTACTATACTTTGTGGTAAGTAGTTACTAGACCTTGTGGTAAGTACTGTTACTAGACCCTGTGGTAACTACTGTTACTAGACTTTGTGGTAAGTAGTTACTAGACCTTGTGATTGTGTTTGGCTCCTAAGTTTTATTGAAGAGGATGTTGACATTTTGCTGCAAGTAAATATTTTCTGAGGCTATAGAATTAGCAAATAAAAATGATTCACTAAAGGAAAACAGGGATATGTACTATGAATAGATAAGTGATTAAACATGCCAAGTCATCATTTCCTGTAAAATACATGGTTAACAAAGATAATATACATACTTAAAAAAAAACTCCAAATTTATACATTTTTTTTTTCATTTGATACAAGGCCTCAGTACAGCTTGAGATGTTTTTTGGTGCTTGACCTTAAACATCAGCTGGATGGCACTGTTGTGATTAGGTCAGTCATAAAGTCAACAGTTTTTTCATTAACTCACTTTCGCTCTTAACACTCATGTTACATCCTGTTCCATATTCAAATGGTAGCACGTTGCATTATGTATTTCTGTTGACAATTCTATGTTCAGGGTAATGGTATCAATTTTTACATTCATGATAATTAGGACAGTCTATTGTCAAGTTTTTTTTCTGAATTGATGTAGTTTCTGTGTCATTTACTCATTCTACACCTAAAACACATAATACCTGGTATGTATGATAAACAAGAACATTAAGAGGATGTCAAAGGCGGCCAACATCATAAGGTCATAATAGGTTTTCCACTGCTTATGGGAATGTAAGGAGGTACAAATGTATGTTCAGATATTTAGAACTTTGTTAGATCTACTTTTAATACCTTTTACATATAATAAGGATTCATTTCGGAATAGTCCCACAACAATGTCGCTTGGTTGATAATGAGATAATAATCCTTATGAAACATTATATTTATAAAACCACATGTCTTAGCAACTCTTTGAATATCAATGCTCTCATCGTTGTTATAAAAGATAATTTTTTGGTTCAAAAATATATAAATAACAGGCAAAAGGACTATATCAAAAGTACATTTGAGTTAGGTTGGAGAAAATGGAAACCCTTAATAGATCTATAGCTTCTTACTGCCGTCCTAAACTCTTAATTATTTCAGCTATCTATGTTGTATTTTGCTGTTGTAAACATATCGCCGACTAGCCCGATAATTTGTCTTTTGCTGTTATTATTTCAATATTTATTTGTAGAACACAATAATGAAATCAAAGAAACACTACCTCCCTCTCTTTCTTCTTTCTTTCTGCCTCTCCCTTTCTATATGTCCGTCTCGTCTGTCTGAGTGGATGTTAATCTATGCGTTTGATTAGCATACAGAAATGTCAATGTCATTATTATTATTTTTTTTTTTACCTTCCACATCTTTTTTCTTGATGATGATGATGATGATGATGACGAAATTATAAAAAGATGATGATGATGATGATGATGATGATGATGATGATGATGATGATGATGATGATGATGATGATGATGATGATACTAGTGATAGTGTATCATATGATGTGCGTGCGTACGTGTGAGTGCACGCGATCATATGTTAAGGGTATTTGAGTCTGTGTGACAGTTATTTTTTCTTGCATTTATTTATGTATATTATGCATATATGTAAAATTTTCAAAAATAAAAAAAATTAGTTATTCATCAGTAGCAAGTTTTGCTTTTTTTATTTAACTGACTCCAAATTGAAATATGAATAAGTGGCCAAGGGAAACCTGGCCACACATGAAATCTGAGAATGGTCATTCAGAACCTATTAACAACTAGAGAAAACAAACTCAAACTGACAAAATGGTCATCTGTGTGTGATTTTGTTTTATAATCAGTCCCTAAATGGACAATGTATATGTGAGGATGAGGAAGAACATACAGATGAAGTTTAAGGACGATCCCATTCCACAGATTCTTAATAAACAGCAATAACAAGAACTGTCTAGAGAGGACAGGCAACAGCCAAACCACCTGATAGTGAGAGGCTCAAAACATGAAAACTCTAACTTCTTCAAAAATCATAAATCACTTTTACTCTCCATGAGTAACCTTCTTGAAATAATTTGATAACTTCATCTTTGCAGCTGGTTTTCAGGGTGTAATATATTTGGATTTCAAAATCTTTAAACAGCAATGAGTGATTTTAAAATATGATTGTTTAGTTGGAGTTTTAGATCATCAACTTTCTGCATGTAGTGTGCAAGTTTTACTTAAAAGGGTAAGTATGCACCATTTCTGTATTTCTGTCCAATGTTAGGAGAACACCACTATCTAACAGGGTGGAACAGAGATAACTTATTTCAGTAAAGCATTAGTCTAATTACGTGATCAATAATGAAGATCTAAAGTGTGGTTCAACACCCTCTACCTGTCACAGTGGTGTTTTCCAGGGAGCTGACAGACTAACCAGTCAGGCTGCTATAGTTGTGTCTTTGAACAAGACACTTCAATGGAATGTGATGGGTCCCTCATATATTGTTCAGTAAGGTAGCCACCTGCCACTTTAAGGAAACAAAGCAATCTGACATGGTTAAGATTATTCTGCAATTTTGTTGGATTTGTCAACGACCTATGGATTCAGTCCCAATACATGAATGTTTCATCTCTATAACATCAATATTTTACTGGTTTATACCTCTAATAGACACTCACTGATACAAAACCTACTACATTATACACATCATAATGCTCAGATGTGGCACAACACTTTTATAGCATTTAAAGCTAGTTTTAACAATATCATTTCTTCTCAATTTACAAGCAAGCACTTGTCTTTCTTAAATGACAGTTATATATAATTGAATGACATCACAGAGAATACAAGAAACAATGCTTCACAGTAAACTCAGTAAAGGCTCCTTTGTTTGATTAATTATCAAGTGACCTTTGACCCTTTACCCAAAAGTCACCTTAATATAACAACTTAATGTTATGATAAAAAAGGATATGAACCAAATCTGTTGATAGCTTCTACGATATGACCTTGTTGGGAGGGAATGGCACAGATTGACATTGGGGTACACTATTGATGCTCCCTAAAAATTGGGGAAAGGGACAAAAAAAATTCTTTTTGAAGCAATCTAAAATCTTTGTTGTAGTTTACCAAAATCTTTGTTGAGTTAACTTAATGACAAAAGATAAAATATAATTGGACGAAGGGGCTGTAGGTTTGAACATTGTGAACTTTGAAGGTGAAACTAGACAAAGGGCACACTGATCATTGGTGGCTATAATAGATTCAAATAAGTACAGTTTTCTGTGATTCAAGTGATCAACAATAGCCAAGAGCTATTCAATTCCCTGTGTACATACTGATATAGCACCTAGGATGCTACTTAGAAATAGGTCATTGTACTATGTCAGTAAAAATAAGAGGCCTAACAGGCATGCATCACTTACCTGGTATTCAATATCTTTATTTTTTCACAAAAATATCAGCATCAATATTTTTCAAGGCTGCTATTGGTTCTATCTAAACAAACTTATGCCAAGTAACACTATTATTAACTCTGTTTGTCTTAACCAAGTTTGTGAGCATTTGAAACAATTTGAGTATTTTGATAAATTTTACTCTTGTGTCCTTAAATATAGGTCAAGGTCATTATCTTTACCAGCTAACATCATGATTCTGATGTAGTTTTTGGTCTAGAATCTGTTTTTTTTTTTTTTTTTTTACATCACACTATTTTTGACCTTAGTGTACATAGAATTATAGTGCAGCCAAAAAAGTTGGTAGTACATTACGTACAACAGTGCTAGTATACTCCACACTGGTAGTTTGTTTGATGGAGGTGATGGTATAGTCATCGAAACGACACACTCTAATATTCTACAGTTGTGTTATAAGATGGAGGTGATCGTGTAGTCATCGTAACGACACACTCTAATATTCTACAGTTGTGTTATAAGATGGATGTGACCATGTAGTCATCGTAACGACACACTCTAATATTCTACAGTTGTGTTATAAGAACTTCTATTCTACAGAACTGTCCTACAGTGCTAGTAGACTCCACACTGATAGTTTGTTTAATGGAGGTGACCGTGTAGTCATCGTAACGACCCACTCTAACATTCTACAATTGTGTTATAAGAACTTCTGTTCTACAGAACTGTCCTACAGTGCTAGTACACTCCACACTGGTCATTTGTTTGATGGAGGTGACCGTGTAGTCATCGTAACAACGCACTCTAATATTCTACAGTTGTGTTATAAGATGGATATGACCGTGTAGTCATCGTAACGACACACTCTAATATTCTACAGTTGTGTTATAAGAACTTCTATTCTACAGAACTGTCATACAGTGCTAGTACACTCCACACTGATAGTTTGTTTGATGGAGGTGACTGTGCAGTCATCGTAACTACACACTCTAATATTCTACAGTTGTGTTATAAGATGGAGATGACTGTGTAGTCATCGTAACGACACACTCTAATATTCTACAGTTGTGTTATGAGAACTTCTATTTTACGGAACTGTCCGGGTCTTATTTATCTGCCTTTGTTTATTTCAAACTATCAGAATCAAAAACAATTGTTGTTTGTAAGTTTACTAATCCAGACATTGTCATGGACAGTTTCCTACCACTAAAACAATTCATTAATGTGCATAAAGATCCAAGCCTCATTCAATCAAGCTTTTATGTTAATTTTCTATTCATTTTTTATTTGCAGAACACTACTTGAGACTTCACGCAAGTAATTTCTAAGCACACACAGACATTTCACACAAGCTGATACACACAGATTTATAGTGATCTTACCAAAACTACTGTGAGAAACATTATCTTAAACTCTTAGCAGACCTCAAACAATATTACCCATCACTGAGATCTCATTTCTTTTTTTCAATACACTTTGTATTTCAAGGTTGTGATATGGTCCTGGTTATTAGTGTGACCATTGTTCAGCTATGACCTTGGTGTATTGTTACACACTAGTAATCTTATTATTTCTACATGTATGTCTGACCTTTTTCATTATATTGGAACAATATCTCTATACTCTAATTTGTTACTGTCCAGCAATCATCGGTGTTTCCAGCAGGTCATAAGCTGTCTTAGTAATTACAACAATATTACCAATAATTACAATATTATTGAGGATGCAGACTACCTAATAAAGCAAACACATTAAGGACTCAGACTACCTAATAAAGAAAGCATATTGAGGACTCAGACTACCTAATAAAGAAAACATATTGAGGACTCAGACTACCTAATAAAGTAAGCATATTGAAAACTCAGACTACCTAATAAAGTAAGCATATTGAAAACTCAGACTACCTAATAAAGTAAGCATATTGAAAACTCAGACTATTAATCCAAAAACGCAGGGACAAGAGATCCCAGAGGGATCCTGGCATCCACCATCATTTGGTCTTTAATTCTTCTTAAACAACTTATTTTTTTCTCCCTTTTATCTTTTTTCTCCGTTTTCCCCATGTGAAATTTGAAAATTTCTCTAAATTGGCAATAATAAAACTGAACTGCCAAATCTAAATTGATTGCCTGTCAGCTATTCCGTTTTTCTGATCAGTCCTAAAATCAAAGGGCAAACTAGCACAAAGGGAAACCAACATAAGAATTATGAGAAAGATTGATACAATACTTCCCAAGAAATACCAATAACAATTTTTCTTGTCAAAATTCAAGATGGCCACCTGTCAGCCATTTTGTTTGTCTGATCAATACAAAACTCAAAAAGGCACAAAAGCAACTATAGAAAGCCTACATTTGAAACTTGAGAAAGGTTCATTCAGTACTTTTCAAGAAGTAGCAGAAATAATCTCTCATCCAAAATGGCTGCCTGTCAGTCTTTTATTTTGTTGATCAATACAAAAATAAAAAGGAAACAACAAGGGATCAAAGAGAGCCTACATTTGAATAAGGTTACATCCGAGTGCAGCCATTTGATAAGTGTGTGTGAGTGCAATATTGACCAAGAAATCAAGGCTTTCAAGAAACCTGGTGAATTTTTTATTTTTACTTTGCAAAACAACATCACAGACATTCACCGGAATTCCTGTTGTCATAGCATTTGCAGACAATGGTTTGATTGAAGTAGACCTATAATCCTAAAATCTAGTGGGCACAATTAGAGACTAAGATGAACATTTTTATTTGAAATTTGAGAAAGAGCCATCCAGTTCTTTTCAAGAATGAGCAAAAACATCAGTTGTTCAAGGACTAAAAATGGACAGATGATAGATGGTGCATGGTGGGTTAAGAAATGCAGTATATCTTAGAAAACTTTATACATATATTGATTTGTATTGACACTGACATTTACTCACTGACCTGAAAAAAGTTTCCAATATGAATTTGATACACCTAAAAGAAGCCAATTTAATACACAAGGAAGTTGCATTGCATGAAAATAAAAACTTGAATATCAATATCGTTCTTGATTATATATACCAGCACTTCTTGATGAGGCAATCAAGACAGCAATGTGTGACTCCTAGTAACATTACTCTGACTTTACATCTATAAACCATACAATTTATTAACATGATTTAAACATGCCATCTGGAGATCAAAATCACGCCCAAGATAAAACAGCCAAGACTTTGATCAATCTTCCATGAAACGGAGCAATCTAAATCATATTTTTCATCAGTATGCATTTTAACTTCACCTGTAAGATATACGTAATACCGATCAAGCTTCTAATCAATGAGTTGGGTATATCAATGCTGGCAGCAAACGATGTTTATTGAGGGACATCATTGATGGTCGTAAGAATCAAGGATACTTCTTGAAGGTTGACCTTAAAACATATCAGAAAACAATGACAGTTTCTACGCCAATGACCTTGTGGTGAGTCTCTAGAGGTTATAGGCAGAAGTCAATCAATCAAGCTAGCACATCATGTTGTGTAGTACCAAGCAACATCCTTCTCAAAGGATGCACCGAACCAGATGTTCAGCTTGATCTCCATTTATGGAGGGGAAACCAATTTTCTGGCTACAGTGATTACTTTTGATCTTTGACTTCAGACCAAATTGATTGCCAAACATGAATTAGAAAACAATACCACTTCATGAAGTTCATGTTTCACTGTCAATAGTATCCCAAAGTGTCAATGTGTGAACAGTTGACAACAAGATAGTGATTCTAGCATGTCACATTGCCATGTCCTTGATATCTCCTTACTCTCCACCTTATTAATTTAATTAATTGAAAAGCAAGCATTTTCTCACTTTGACTTTTGATACAGATCTTACAAAGGTTTTCTAAAATAAATGAAGCCAGCGTTTTTTTCCTTCTTTGGAATAAAATACATTTAAAGGAACTGCAATTTTCATTCCTTGTAAACAATCTCATGGACGATACACTAAAAGCTTATCAACTTGTCCACATGTTAAACTATTCTATATGTGCTTTACTACAACAACCTACAGATGTACCACTTAATGGACACTTTTATATCTCAAAGAAGCTCCTAATGAAGTTCTTTTGAAATATTTCCTAGCTACAAAACGAAATGATCCATGACACACATCACAAGGAGGACAGGAACTGCTAACACGGAATGGGGACACTGAGCAAAACTCGGACTTGGATTATTGATTAAAGGTGAGAGGGCAGCAAGCACCCAGCATGTAGCGGTCGGTGAGTTCATGTGGGACTCAGAATTAAATCAAACATCCTTATTCATGCTGAAGGAAATGGAATTAGAAACTAAACTCTTAAAATAGTTAAGTCAGAGAAATTTATCATCACATTTCCAAGTTAAACCTGCCATTCATCAAGGATGTTGATCAGCGTCCAGACACCAAGGTGAAGTTTAATAGAGCCTATATAACAGTGTATGTTAATTCTACAGTATTGACAGTGTTCCAAGGCTGGCAAAGACAACAATTTATCTACAGAGGAGAGATATCTGTAGGTGGTTCATCCAAAACAAAACAAACAAGATGTACCTTTACCATGTGTAGGCTCCAGACAACTATATCTCTGGTTTGTATTACAGCCTCATCTGGTCATCATTACTTGCATGTTTTGTCTATGTGAAACTATAACCTTCAAATAAAAGATCTTTTTGTATCCTGTAAAAAACATATTGTCTATACTATTCCCAGCTGCTCTCCTCTACAATATCATTGCATTTCTTTCTCCAATTAAAATGTTTGGATTTCTTAGTGTTGTAATTTCATGCCAAGTTAAAGTTGTCCTCACCAACCCATCAATACATCAAGAGGCCCAATGGACCTGTATCACTAGCCTGGTATTCAATGTTCATCAAAAATAAATTAACATGTGCACCATTGGCATTCACAGTAGGCAGATCCAATCAATATTAACCAATTTTCACGACAAACTTCAGCTTCTAACTCAGCTCTAAAGAGTGGCTGTTATGACCTAAATTAAAGGTTACTGTTCATTTTTATTTCTAAAAAGTTGGGCTTTGGCCTAGAACACCTTTCCACAAGATATTCGCTTTCGCAGATTTTTGGTTTACCAGTAGAAGTCTTTGACCCCTGTGACTTTGAATGTGAAATTTCTTTTTGCAAACTTTGTTGGGCTTCATCCCAGAAACCTAAATATCATGCATCAAGAACTTTTGCTTAATTAGATGAAATTTTTTAAGTTTTAATAAATTTGACCTTTGTGACTTTGAATATGGGTAAAGGTCATTCCTTTTCGCACACATTATCAGACTCCATCCTTGGAACCTACCAGCCAAATATCATGCTTTTGAACCTCAGAAGTAATCAGAAGAAATTGTTTAATTTGAAAAGTTGATGTCAGACTGACAGACGATTGACAGATGGGTGAAGGACGATGCACCAGGTAAGCTAAAATTGGTGTCAATGATCTGACATTTTCTGTGATCAAACAATTCCAATACAGATAAACAGCCTATAGAATTGTATAATATCTCATTAGGTGCAGCAATGGTTTGTTTTCATGCACACCTGTCAAGACATCAAAACTTAAACACAAGTCATTCATAAACTTTAAAGTATTAGTTATGTTACTTGAAGTCAATTATAGTCTGTGCTTGAATATATTATTACAACCTCATGAACTGCAATCAACTTAGTTTAAAAGAAAAGAACCTGTTCTTTCTCAAAAGAAAATAATAGATTTCAAAGATCTGAAGTTTGGGATCAAACTCCTATACTGGAGACCACAAAACAAAAACAAGTTGTTGATTATATTGTTTTCTTACTGTAGTGTGGTCCTTCCTTACCTACTGCTATGTACTATCTCTTTCTCGATATACCTCAACTATCCCCTTTATAAGGCTGGCACATCAACACTAGCAGCATACAGGCATGTTTTCTAATTTCTTCAAAAGATTTGACACACGCAATAGCACTGATATGTTCAAGATAGCAATGGATCAATAGTACAATAAATGTAGATATCGAATTAAACACCGAAAAAAACAAGAGGTCCAATGGATCTGTATCATCCTATCTACAATTTGAATAAGGAAAACATTTTCATTAACATATATTTAGACTGACTTAAATTCTGTTTGTACCAAGCACGATACTGAACAAATATCACAGCCTTAGGTCATTAAATTGTTTAAAGTTGTGACCATTATGATTTTGAAAGCAAGCTGAGGTCATACATTTGGACAAACTTAGCTGATAACCTTTCAATGCAGAAAAGCTATAAGTCAAATATTATGACCTTGGGCCTTTTAGAAGAAATAAAATATTTTAAAACCACTTGACCTTTGTGATTTTTAAAGTACGTCAAGGTCACCCATTTAAACTGAAAAAAAAACTTCATAGCCAAACCATGCTAAAGGCAAATGGCATGATCCTGGACATTTTAGTTCTTTAGCATTAGACATAAGAATACATTTGACTCGCGTGACCAAGACAGTTGGTCAGGGTCATTCATTTGAATAACTTGATAGCTCAGTATCGCAGTGTGCTACAAGTGTCTTGACATATGGCTTTTTAGTTATTGATTTTCATCCAATAGACTTTTATTAAATTGAAAGTAATTTAAGGTTGTTCATTTAAACGAAACAAGTAACGTTTCATTCCAGCATGATATTGACCAAGTACCACAACCCCCAGAGCTGGTTGTTGATGTAGAGAATTCATTTAAATGCAAAAGTAGTGGTGCCACACAGAGGGATGGTATACGTTCTCATTTCACACCATTAGACTGGTAATACACATATAACACCATTGTTTTGTTTATACACCTCCCCCGCGAAAATTTCCACTACTAGAAAATATAAAATAATTTTCGTAAAGATTAGGGGAACAAAAGAGTATGTCTTGATGTAGTTGGTATACAAGAGTGTAATGTCTCTATCATAATAAATAAGGACATTTAATATTGCCTACAGTAATAACAAATATATTTCACAAATGTGTCTAATATTTTAGTATCTATCACTTGTGCTGTGCACCCATGAGAAAGACACAAAAAAATATTTGAAACACAAGTGAAATACATTTGCTATTACTGAAAACACTATTAGATATTCTATCTATTACATTTTCACCAGGAAACTAGCCAAATTACTGGTATATTTAGAACACATAAAAAAAGGAAGCTGGCTCGGCATGTTATGGACATTACTCAATCATTATAACTTTGAAGTACGTGACAAGACATAGTCTGTTCTTTAAAAATTGTTAAAGATATGTAAACACAAAAATAAATTTTTAAATTTGTTTTTATATTAACATTAAGAATGTTGATTATTCATGTTACTAACAAACAAAATTTGCTTTAAAACATTCTGAGGGAGTTTAACTTGTTACTATATGGCTGAAAATATGGTGGCAACCTACATCTGTCACTGCAGATGACACAAATTCCCCCTGATATGTCTAATGTGTTAGCTTCACATTCAAGACGTTCAGTTGGGAATTGGGTTTGATCTCTGATCAGATCATTTGTGTTGTTTGCTGACTTTTGTAGAAATGAAACTTTATCATGGAATTAAAGGTTATGTTACTAGTAAATAACACTTTCAGATGTCTGGTTTTGTGTTTTATGTATCGAGGTTTATGATTTATCAATTTTATAAGATGATTTGTGTTTTCTCATGTCACTGGTGTAAATCTGCAAAAGTGTTGTTTTGCACTAGGTTATCAATGAGATATTTCTCTATATTTCAATGGAACAAATTGTAATAAATATCGACATCCTGTTGCTGCAATAACTCTGTAGTTATGTAACTGTAATTGTATCAATGAATCTTTATCAAATACACTCAATGATCATTGTCACTACTGCAGATAGTTAAAGTGAATTAAACACTAGAAGGAAAGAAATATAAACATGATGGCAAATTGAGTTAAGCTTGTCAATGTTGATCACAGAGTGCATTATTAACTCCAGAGATATAGAGATACAGATATTATGTATAATGTGCTCTATAACAATAGGGAGAAATGACGCTTATCAACATGCAATTGTAAAATGTTTGGAAGAACACAATTTCCTTACATTATGCGAGGATTTATCATAATGTTAATTCTGTTAATTATATATGTTTCACACCAAAAAATTATTGAATCTGACTTTCAGAAATCCTACTCAATGGCTTTGACTTCAGTAAAGGACAATCAGGGAAAATTTCAAAAATGATATAGCTTCATTTCATAACCTTTAAAGAATATGACCTTTAAACTGATTGTACCTTCACAGAGTGACCTTTGACCTGATTGCACCATCAGGCCAGACACCAACAGACTATATTTACTAGTCATTAGTCCCAACAATATCAATGATATTACATATTATTTACCTATCAGAAACTCTAAACATGACTTTGACCTTTTTGAATTTGTGAACTGATCTTGACCTTGAAACTTTTTGTAAAGCTCATAAAGTAATTTCTATCAAAATCACAAGTGTAAATTGCTGCAATACCACTCAAAAATTTAGTTCTTAATTAAACTTTATTTGGTTAACAGAATAAAAAATTCTTTATTGACAATGATGAATGAACAGAATTTGTTTCATTTACAATCTGCTTGCTATACAATATCTGTGGTCAGCAAATTTTACAATGTAAAGACTTCAGTGGATAAATCTATTGGCCAATTTACTTTAATAAGTATTATCTTAGTGCATTATATACCTGTATCACTGTCCGTATATATACTGCTCATAATACAAATGTCATCTTAAAGTCAATTGATGCCAACAAAGATCTATGTACATGTACCTACAGAGCCCTAACTTTAAACAGTAGATCTAAATAAGGATGAAGTCCTGTACTATGTATGAGAACTAGAGAAAATAAATCTAAGCAGATTTTTTTTTTCTCTGACAGAAGTATCCATGTAAACTCTGACAAGATTGTCACTGTAAGCTCTGACAGAATTGTCAGTGTAAGCTCTGACAGGGTTGTTCGTGTAAGCTCTGACAGGATTGTCACTGTAAGCTCTGACAGAATTGTCAGTGTAAGCTGTGACAGGATTGTCACTGTAAGCTCTGACAGAATTGTCCGTGTAAGCTCTGACAAGATTGTCAGTGTAAGCTGTGACAGGACTGTCCGTGTAAGCTCTGACAGGATTGTCACTGTAAGCTCTGACAGAATTGTCAGTGTAAGCTCTGACAGGATTGTCCATGTAAGCTCTGACAGGATTGTCACTGTAAGCTCTGACAGAATTGTCAGTGTAAGCTGTGACAGGACTGTCCGTGTAAGCTGTGACAGGATTGTCAGTGTAAGCTGTCAGTGTAAGCTGTGACAGGATTGTCAGTGTAAGCTCTGACAGAATTGTCATGTAAGCTGTGACAGGATTGTCAGTGTAAGCTCTGACAGAATTGTCCGTGTAAGCTCTGACAGAATTGTCAGTGTAAGCTGTGACAGGATTGTCAGTGTAAGCTCTGACAGAATTGTCAGTGTAAGCTCTGACAGGATTGTCACTGTAAGCTCTGACAGAATTGTCAGTGTAAGCTCTGACAGAATTGTCAGTGTAAGCTCTGACAGGATTGTCAGTGTAAGCTGTGACAGGACTGTCCGTGTAAGCTGTGACAGGATTGTCAGTGTAAGCTGTCAGTGTAAGCTGTGACAGGATTGTCAGTGTAAGCTCTGATAGGATTGTCATGTAAGCTCTGATAGGATTGTTTGTGTAAGCTGTGACAGTACTGTTGGTGTAAACTCTGATAGGTTTGATGGTGTAAGCTCTAACAGGATTGTCCATGTAAGCTCTGATAGGATTGTTTGTGTAAGCTGTGACAGGATTTCAGTGTAAGCTGTGACAGTACTGTTGGTGTAAGCTCTGATAGGGCTGATGGTGTAAGCTCTGACAGGATTGCCCATGTAAGCTCTGATAGGATTGTTTGTGTAAGCTGTGACAGGATTGTCAGTGTAAGCTGTGACAGTACTGTTGGTGTAAGCTCTGATAGAGCTGATGGTGTAAGCTCTGACAGGATTGTCCATGTAAGCTCTGACAGGATTGTCCATGTAAGCTCTGATAGGATTGTTTGTGTAAGCTGTGACAGGATTGTCAGTGTAAGCTGTGACAGTACTGTTGGTGTAAGCTCTGATAGAGCTGATGGTGTAAGCTCTGACAGGATTGTCCATGTAAGCTCTGATAGGATTGTTTGTGTAAGCTGTGACAGGATTGTCAGTGTAAGCTGTGACAGTACTGTTGGTGTAAGCTCTGATAGAGCTGATGGTGTAAGCTCTGACAGGATTGTCCATGTAAGCTCTGACAGGATTGTCCATGTAAGCTCTGACAGGATTGTCCATGTAAGCTCTGATAGGATTGTTTGTGTAAGCTGTGACAGGATTGTCAGTGTAAGCTGTGACAGTACTGTTGGTGTAAGCTCTGATAGAGCTGATGGTGTAAGCTCTGACAGGATTGTCCATGTAAGCTCTGACAGGATTGTCCATGTAAGCTCTGATAGGATTTCAGTGTGAGCTCTTAGAAAATGGTTACTTTAAATTCTGACAAGATTTGAGACTGGTGACTGCATGTTGTGTAATCTTAAAACATTATAGTCAGTGTAAGCTCTGACAGATCTACAATATTGGGCAGGCTACTGTCTTATATTCCAGATGGTATTTGAAGAAAGATCACAGAAAAAAGTGGCAACAAAAACAGGTGAATCAGAGAACCTGGCTGGAAGTACATTATATAACAGTATGGTATCTATCATACATAATCACATGTGTGACATTTATAAAAACAATCAAATCCAACAAACATCAGATTTCTTTTAAGCTAATTTAACTCCAAAATCATGATGATTTACCAGAATACTTCACTATTCAACTTGTAAGCTATCATCAGTGACACTATAGAAAAACCTTTTGTTTCATATAAGCTGAAGATGTGTTTATCCAAAAAAAAGAACAAAGTCAATGACATCTTCATGTGCAGTTTCAAAGAAAACATTTCAATAAAATGTCAATTTTTGCTGACAAATGCTACTGTAAAATTCAAATAGAAAAAACTACTGAACATATTGTACATCATTTACCCTCATACCACGCAATAATAACAAATATAGACAATTTTCAGTGCGGACTGACAATGACAATAATAAGCTGTAACATGACTTACCAATGGAAGTGTCACCCCTTTACATCCAAACATCTGTGTGACTGTGACACACTTGTACACATTTAGCCACTGGCTACAAGCCTGCAATGAGGAGGAATCCACAGCAGAGCTGGGGGCCTAGTGATATCTTAAAACGCCACCACACACCACATAACCATCAATATCAATAATCAAATGAACTTATCCCCGAGGAAGAGAATTTAAATTACATTAGTTTCACTGAACGTAAAGATCAGTAAAGATTTCAAACACTCCTTCACTAAAAGTCAAACTTTCTCAAATTAGAATTCTACCAGTAAACATTTGTAAGGAATTTCTTAATGATCTTGCCACTGCCTTCAACAGATGCCAAAATCCAGAAGAGTATAAATTGATCAGCACCTGCAGTCCGACTTTCTATCTGTAGTTATCAATAAAAAGAATTAGGAATTGAAATCCCTTGCTAGCATCTTATTTAGACACTGGACCATATTTACTTACTGGTTTTTGTTCTTTTTGCTTTTGTTTTTGTTTTTCTATTTCCTTTTAATATGAGAGAATATATCAAGGCAGAATTTTTATTTTAGTTTAAGAAGATTATTTTGAATTCCCATTTCAAGTAGATATTTGAATTATCCATGTTTCAACATTTTTAAGACAGGACCTTTAATGATAGTAATATTTAAACCAATACGTTCAAGCTGACAACACTTTTGAAAATCAATTAATTTTCCCTTTAAAGAATTGACTAGAAATTCAATAACATATGACAAATTAATTAATAGATGTTGATTTACTTAATTAAATCTGTCAAATATAATAATTATAAAAGTTGAACTGAGAATACTGGCTATTGATTCTTTAAATATTGATTCTTTCTATCACCATTTAAATCTATTACAGCTCTAGTATAAGAAGTTCAACATGACACGTCTATTTTTAGCTTTCAAAGTTGGGATTACACCTTTATTGTTAATTCTTACTAAACATTTCAAATATTTCGGTGTAAAATTTACGATTTAACTACTATTTTAACAGATTAAAGAGATATCTATTTATCTTTATTCCTTATTGTTTAAATTTTCCATTGCTTTACATAACAAATATGACATGCTCAGCATAAATACAAATACAAAAATACAAAAATATAAATACAAATACACATTATTGTATGATATCAATTAAATATTTCTTTATGTTTATTATATCCGTTATATTTATCATTCCCTTGTAAATCCATACCCCAATGCTACTTCCTTGTCTTGTAACATTTGAACATCCACGATTATCTACAAGGATTGGAATGGAATACTGATGTCGCCCCAAATTTATCAACATGAGGTATATAACGTAGTGTAACACCAGAATTAGACTTTAAACAGTATCATTTGAAACAACCATTGACGTAACATACTTTCTTTGACTGTTGTTGAATTTCCCATAGAAACATACCGTAGATCCCATAAAGCCTATTTTTCTGGCAATGAGCCCATTCACTGTAATAAGCCAACCATAGATATTGCTTTTTACTAAAATCATCAATAGTACTGCTATCATCATCTGTAGGCCCACCACCTGAGGTAGAGTTAAATGCTGCACGTGTCCCCCGCTAGGTTGAAATATTACAGGACACATCATTTCGTGCTATTCTTTACTCCAGAGTGAATGACCTATGATAAATGTATAACAAAGACATCTATTTTGAAAACATGGAAATATTCTACTTAAGGCATTAAAAAATGGACAATACCCATTGGATATAAAATGTCTGTACTTGCTAAACAACGATACCAATAAGATCAATTTTCTTATTTAAATGACAGTAAGCCCTGGCCTCATGATCAACACGCAGTTTCAATCAAAATGCCACCATCTTATTGGCGTCAATCTCCCATGTTTTTTGAGGCTTTCATGTTGACTTTGTTTGCTTAACAATGCTCATTTAAATTTTTTAAACTGTTGAACTGATGATCTATAGTAAATCTTTCTGACAGAGACTTCACCATAATCAATGTTTAACTTAACTTATTTTTCCTGAAGCTTTATAATTACAGCCTAATGACAAATTCTCTCCTCAGGAAAACGATATTCAATCAGACCTTCATAAAAGAAAAAAGTCAACAAATCCATTTCTCTTTAACAGATCCACTATCACGGCAATGACAGAAATAGGAAGTAACTTGTCATTAGAAGCTGCTGGTAGGGAAATGACAGATTTCTTCAATTGCAGTGGTCTTCTGTCCATGGATAAATCTAACATGCTATGAAATGGGCTTGTCATGCAGCTCGATAATATAATTCCTTATCAACTTATCAGAGAGGCAATACTCTCACCATTTCATATGGTCCATTGCCCAGTCATGTTGTAGAATACTGGAACTAACAGCTCCTGCTGTCTACAGTATTTAAGGAAGATGTAGGTGATAATTCAGTTAGAACCAGTTTGGAAATAAAACATTTTTCCAAATTCAAACCCAATGGCACCATTTAGCCATAAGGTAGGAGTGTAAAACTGAGTTCACATCTAACAAACGACAGTTGTTTTTTAAGATTCCCAAATACACGCTGCATGGATATTATGCAACAAATATAGTCAAGTATAAGATGTGATACAACCTTAAGTCACAAGTGTCTAATATATAGCGATACCTCAAGGTCAAAATACATAATATGAAGGCTGAGTTCGTGAGCCTCATATTTAAAGGTTTGACTTCTGACGAACATATTGCATTATTTTCAGTACCTATATACTTTTACCAGTAATGTTTAAAGACCTCAATGCTATTTTTAAAGAAGTCATTTTCTTAACTATTCAGAGAGCCCTCCACTGCACGTATGACATCATCATCTGACAGAAAGTAGGTATGAAAATGGCATATTTCAATTTTGGAAATAGCTGAAAGTCTGATGGAGCGAGATCAGGCGAATAATGCGGATGCTCAATCAATTCCAAGCCACAATTGTTAATGGCAGCCATGGCAATGACAGATTTGTGAACAGGGGCATAGTCCTGGTAGAGTAACACACCTTTATTGAGTTTTCCATGGCGCTTGAGTTTAATATTTTCTCTGAAGTGTCTTAGAAGTGATGCATAATATGTGCCATTGATTGTTCATCCCTTCTGTAGAAAGTCTACCATCAGAATACCATCAGCATTCCAGAAAACTGAGGCCATATTCTTTCCACTTGATGGAACAGTCTTTACCTTCTTTGGCAGAGGTGAACTAGGGTGCTTTCATTGTTTAGACTGTTGTTTGGCCTCCGGGGTGAAATGACAGACCCACACTTCATCCATAGTCACAAACCTCTACAGAAAGTTAGCAGGATCTGCCTCTAAAAGGTTCAGTTTAGCACATGACAAAGTCCGCCTGATGTGCTTCAGGTCAACTGTCAGAAGTTTGGTACCTAGGTGGTGCTAGACCTTTCTTATACAAATATTGAATCACTATTTCAACGATTTAGTCCATTTTGAAAAAATCACTTGCCTTGCTTACTTAAAGAGTGCTACCTCTTTGACATAAACAGACCTAATGACACATCAGTCTTCGAGTACCCTGCCTTAAGTAGTCAGAGGACAGTAGAGCTAAAAAAGGGCAAACCTGCTAAACTTCTTCAATACAAGGCTCACAACTTATCAATCAGCCCTGATATGTGAATAATGATCTGATGAATATAATATAACACTAGCTATAGAATGATGAAAAAAAAATTCAATTAGAGAAATCTTCGAACCAGCGACAAAGGAGTGTTGTGGTTTATCTCCTAGGTTACAGGAGGATGCCTAGTGGTTCTGTAAGCAGAGACCTATTGAATAAAGTAAACTATAAAAAAATATTTTGCGCCCAAAGACTGTATCAACAAGATGCATCGGTAAACCATTTTTCTCTCCAAATTAAAGGACAACCACTGAAACAATGAATACGCAATTAGCTCACCCGACAATTTCTATCTCGCTTTATCATAAATGGAACAAATCTAGCCAGACAAGCCCACAAGATTAGTGTTGATAGTCACTGTTCATTTATAGTAAATTGTCTAGACGGACAGAGATCAGTAACATCCCCACTCAAACACTCACATGTTGAAATTATCCTTTACTCTTGTCTCCTTGAAACCCTATATAGAAAATTGTATGCAAAACAAAAAAAAATAAGAAAGATATTACAAAAAAAATATTATTCCATTAAAAGTAGGAAATAGGATTCGATAAAAATCTAGAAAGCAAGAACACACGTACCTGATAAGGAATTTCTGTATTCTTGGGATTATTTCACTCCTTTCACTCACAAATGGATACAACAAATGAAAGAAATAGAAAACCACAAAAATCTGATTAGTCAAAAAAAAATCATCACATGCTGCTGAAGACATAAAAAGAGAGAAATGACAAAGAAAAATAAGATTTATCGCACACACTAGCCAATATCAAATCAATACCCTAAGTTGAACACATATTGGAGGACTATAGCCGAATACATATCCAAGATGTAATTGCGTAATTTGCTGGCAACGTGGCATATCGACCACACAGCTGCACATCAAGATTTCTTTGGTATATTGGAGTGAATTAAAATACTGTTTTATATCAGAAAACATTCACTGTCAAATCAAAGTTTTTTAATTTTCGCCTCATAATATTTTTGTCATGAAAGGACAAGGGCAAAAATCACACAATTTGAATATTTCTTAATTGAAATATGCCAATTCAATATTCGGCATGTAATCTTATGACCAAAATAGTGAAATTTAGACACTGGCAAAAACAAGAGTAACAGTGAAACTGATGAATGCTCCTCATAAACAACTTTATTGGACAAAAAATTTAAACGAAGGGCAATAATTCTGTAATTAAGGGGTTACTGGCCCTAAGTATGATATACTGCACATTTTCTCAGTATTACAAATGTATTCACCAAGTTTCATTATCTTAGTTATAATGCAAGCAAAACTATGCTTATGATACATACTTTTAACAAAGGGCAATAACTCTGTAAAAGAGGTGCCATTTTCCTTGACATGCCCTGAAGACAAAATTAAATGAGGAGCATTGACTCTGTAATTAACAAGTTTTGGTCACTAACATCAGTATATACTGCACATTTTCCATGTATGATCACATTGTCCACCAAGTTTCATTATCCTTGTTTAAATGCAAGCAATTTAATGTTGTGCTCAAAACACAAAATTTTAACAAAGGGAAAAAGTCTCTAATCAAGGAGTTTCAGGCCCTGAATTTGGTATACTGCACATTGTCTTAGCATGATCAATATATACTCCAAGTTTCATTCTCCTAGCTTAAATACAAAGTTACATTCCAGACACAAAATGAAAACAACGGGCAGTAACTGTAATTTAGGGCTCATGGACCCTGAAATTGGTACTCTGCACATTGTCTTAGTGTAATGTAAACACCAATTTCTATGACCTTTGCTTAACTGTAGGCAAAGTTATGCTCCTGACACAATAACAAACAGAAAGACAGACAAACATGGCAGTGACTATATGCTCCTCTGAAATTTTTCAGGAAGCTTTAGAACCTGTTATAATAGTATACAGCAACTTTCTCATTTAAAATGAGAATGATTATAGATTTAGTGTGATAATGAATGAATCTACAATCCTCTCTGTAGCTTTAATTCATTACTTGTGGAAAAGAAATTGAAACCAATGTACTTTTAACTATGATCTAGTCAGGAATGTATCAAAAAGATGGAATACCAACAGTGGAGACCTTAAACCAATTAACAAGATTTCCCTGGAAGTGGATGTGTCGGTTTCAGGGGACAAGATTTATGGGAAAATAACCATAAATATTCAATGTATTTATTCCATTAATATAATTTGTTTGAGCCCCTAAGAAGCATTGTATGAAGTTTGAGTCTAATTGTCCAAAGAAAAATCAATTTGTTTTTACAGCTACAATGACCTTGACCTTTGACCTTTTGCCCTGAAGAACAATCCCAAGAAAGTACCTTTGGTAAGGAAGCACTGCATGAAGTTTGAGTGTAATTGTCCACAGAAAACTGAAGTTATAAAATGGAAACCAATCTCATATATATATATATGTATTTATCGCACCTCGGACTAGAATGTCCTAAAATCATTGTTGGAGAGACGTCACATGGTGACCCACTATAATTCTATAGTGCCACAGGTTTTATAGGGGGTCACTTTGATTTAATGGCGCCGACCACGTCAACCGCTTCGGAAAATGAACTGTGTTCTACTTCACAAAATTGCCTCTGTCCTTGATCTAAGGAAAAGGACAGTTTTTCAGCTCATAATTATTTTGAAAGTTATATAATTTCCTAACCACGGTTGTGTTTAAATTCTGGATAGCGTTATCCGAACAGCTTCAGAACTGGGAGTGTAACCTCTTGAAGGTAAACTATACATCAAGAAGACTGAAAATTTTTGAAAAAATGAGCAAACCACGTTCGTACGCCGAGGCGGCAATGGCAAAAATGGCGGACAACCAGGTGAGAAACACTGTTAAGCCTGTTTTTATAAAAGAAATAGACATTTTTGGTGTGAAAAATCCTCCTAGAGATCAATGGTTGAACCATGTTGAAATATATAAGGCTATAGCAAGAACTGTTCCTCCCGAGAATATAGCCGGTCTACAACGGGTCCGTGGTCTATGGCGGATCTATATGGATTGTAATGACGCGAGAGAGACTTTCGCAACAAGTGACTTTTGCCTCCGTGGGAAAAGTATTGCAGTGTACGAATCTAACCCTGGCAGCACTTATGTTGAACAAGATAATATAACCAGAGTAAGGATAAAGAACATCCCCCTTTCAGCTGATGATGGCCAGATACGGCGCTCACTTATGATCAAGGGATGTAATATTACAAATATGTTCCGAGAAAAACTCAGAGTCGATGGAAGACTTACAAATTGTGAGACAGGCGATAGAATTGTTCTGGTAAAAGATTTAGCGGACCCCCTTCCAAAAATCATGGAAATCGGTCGATACAGAGCATTGGTCGTACATAGAGGTCAAGTCAATGACAAAGCAAAGTGTTCAAAATGTCTCCGCTCTGGTCATATCTCAAAAGACTGTCAGAACGAAGTGGTGTGTCATTCCTGCAAGGAAACCGGTCATGTAATGTCAGATTGTCCAACATCACTAACTGAGGCAAATAATGATGTCACATATACGTCTTCTAGCGAAGAAAAAAAGTGAAGATGACACGGATGATGAGGCTGTGCTTGATGTGCATACAAGCTCCAAGAATCAACAAATTAACGTGGCACCTGTAGTTGTGCGCAATCATGAGCTTGAAGAGCCAACCCCAGTATCATCCGGAACAATTTCCCAAGAAAATCCAAAACAACGGCCTCGAAAAACAAAGGGAAAGGGAAAGAAATTGAACATCGATTCAACTCCAAAACCCAAACGAACAGGTACTCTAGAAAGCTACATACATATTCAGAACACAGGTATGGACACACCGGTAACATCTAGAAAATCATCCAACATTACCAGTGACAGGAGATCGCCTCTGAGTCCACCAAGTGATGACAGGTGTCAAAAAAAAATCCAAAGACACAGGTTAACTTGTTAACTCAAACTATCGTTCAATATATATATATTATTATACAAAAAAAAAAAAAAAGGAGAAAAACATAATAAAGAAACAATATTTATTGATATCTGAAAAATGTAGAGCACGAAAGCATATTCATGTATACAAATTATGAAATTCCATACATATATCTCATATGAATGAAACAATAAAAAAAAAAAAAAAAACTACACAATGTCAAATCAGTATTTCTTTGCTAAAGATAGACCAATTATATAATATAAAATGTTAATACAATTGTTGTAATATCAATTATAACAAAACACAGAAAATCATGTGTGTATTTTATAAACATATTATATCTGAACTTGGAATGTACATAGGTATATGTATGTATGTGTGAATGTATGTATGTGCGGTGTATGTATGTATATGCGGTATATGTATGTATGTGCAGCGTATATATGTATGTATATGCGTTGCATGTATGTATGTATGTGCAGCGTATGTATGTATGTATGTATAAACAAATATAAATGTAAGCATATATATATATATATATATATATATATATATATATGCAGGTTACAGTATATATTTATGTGACTTCTCAGCATTTTTCAAAGCATTTACACATGCTTATATGTAATTATGTGCAAACACATGTACTTGATGTGTGTTTTGTAAGTAACACAATAATTATAGTCAATTTGTGTAACATACAATTATAATGAATATATTCTCATGTCATAAAGTACAACTTAAATTTACAAATGGTAAAACTATTTAATATTTTTTACTCTATTACATTATGTTAAAATTACATTTGATAACATTAAATGTGCAGGGATTAAGAGATAAACAAAAAAGAAGTAGATTCTATGAATGGGTAAAACAACAAAAAAGTCACATAATTTTGGTACAAGAAACACATTTTACACAAGATATAGTTCCAATTATTAATGCTGAATGGTCAGGTGAAATAATACATAGTTTTGGCACATCAAATAGCAGAGGAGTAAGTATTTTCATACATACAAAGATCAACTCACAAATAATGAATTCATATAAGGATAATGAAGGCAGATTAGCAATAGTAAACATAAAAATAAATGACGACATATACTGTATCACAAATGTATATGCTCCAAATAAAAAACAAACTAGAAATATTTTTCTAGGGCAGGTAAATGAACAAATATCAGAAAATAGTGAAGGCTTCAACATAATAGGTGGAGACTGGAATGAGGTACAAACACCCGATGATAGAAAATCTATAGCTAAACATCAAAAACCTGTAAACAACTTTAAAAAAATACTAAAGGAAAAGAATTTTCTAGATCCTTGGAGGCATAGAAATCAAGGAAAGAAACAATATACATGGAAGAGAAAAAATAATAATCATGAAGCCAGCAGAATAGATTACTTCCTCATACAAAGGGAGTTAACTCCACACATAATATCATCTGATATTCGCCCTGCAATAATTAAATGCACAGACCATTTTCATTGATTTTAAATACTGAAAAAGTGAAAAGGGTTCCTGGTTACTGGAAATTAAACAACAGCCTCCTGAATGATGTAATATATATAAATATGATACAAAAAATTTTAAAAAGATACAATAGATCATTAGAAGAAAACAACAAAAATAAAATAACATTGTGGGAAATGTGTAAAGTAGAAATCAGAGACAAATCAATTAAATATGGTAAACTAAAAGCGAAAATAAAGAAAAATGTTATAACAGAACTAGAAAAAAAGGCTTCGTGAAGCCATGGAAGTAAATAATAATGAAGAATATACAAGAATAGAGAGTCAATTAGAAAATATCTACATAAGTAAAGCTCATGGAGCTCAAATAAGATCAAGATCAAAATGGTGGGAAGAGGGTGAAAAAAATACAAAGTATTTCTTATTACTAGAAAAAACTAGACAAACACAAAAATCTATAGTGAAAGTATATGACAGTCAAGGTAATATTTTATCAAATCAATTTGACATATTACAGCGTGAAAGGAGATATTATGAACAATTATATACATAAAAAAAACCAGACGTAAAACAAATTTATAGTTACATAAACAATATAAAACTAGAGCAATCCTTATCGGAGACTGAAGCAAATACATGTGAAGGACTACTTACGTTAGAAGAATGTACAAAAGCTATTTATAGAATGAAATTAGATAAATCACCTGGGTCAGATGGACTGACAGTAGAATTCTACAGAAAATTTTGGCCTAATTTGAAATCAATTGTTGTAAACTCATTAAATGAAGGCTATCTGACTAACAAATTATCAAACTCACAAAGGAAAGGTATATTATCTCTCATATATAAAAAGAATGATCCACTTGATTTAGGTAATTGGCGACCGATAACACTATTAAACACTGATTATAAATTAGCAGCCTATTGTTTAGCACAAAGACTAAAACCTATACTTCCAAATATAATAAATACAGATCAGAATGGATTCATTAAGGGCAGAAACATACACTACAGTATCAGACTTATTCAAGATGTTATTGATTATGCAGAGAAATTTGATGTAGATGGGGCGGTTCTTTTCTTAGACTTTTCTAAAGCTTTTGATTCTATTGAATTTGACTATATGTTTGCAACTTTACAACATTTTGGGTTCAGGGAATCTTTTCTAAAATGGGTTTCTACCTTGTATAATGATATCAGCTGTGCAGTTTCAAATAATGGTTGGATATCTGAATCTCTTAAAATAACACGGGGAATTCGACAAGGCTGTCCCTTGTCTGCCTTATTATTTGTTATTACAGTAGAAACAATGGCATTAAAGATAAGACAAGATGAAAATATTAAAGGTATAAAGTTTTTCAGTAAACAAAGAGAGTTCAAAATATCTCAACTGGCAGACGATACAACTTTGTTTTTAAAGTCAAAAAAAGATATAAGCAAAGCATTAAACTAAATTGAAATATTTGGTACTTTATCAGGATTAGTCCTTAACAGACAAAAAACTCAAGGAATAAAATTAGGACAAAGGTTACTTACAGATGAAAACTTTGAAAACATTGAATGCTCAAGTACATATGTGAAAGCATTAGGAATATACTTTTGTAAAAATAAACAGTATGATTATAAAAACTGGGAAACTAAGATAGAAAAAATTTTAAAACTTTTAATTTCTTGGAACAAACGGAAATTAACAATGTTTGGTCGAATACAAATTATAAAGTCCTTACTTATACCACAAATTACATACACCTATTCGGTGCTACCAATAACAAAAACAAAAATAAAAGAAATAGAAGGCATATTGTATAGTTACATCTGGGGAGGGAAAAAAGAAAGGGTTAAGCGAAAAACTATAGTTCAAAATTATGAGAGGGGAGGATTAAATACAGTTGACCTCACAGCACATGTTAAGTTAATGTTAATAAAATGGGTGAAAGCGCTAACAGACGAACAGGATAGTCAATGGAAAATAATTCCGGGGAGATACCTTACCAAGGCTGGGAGAAAATACATAATTTTTGCTATGAATATTGATAATATAAACCAACTGAAAGAATTTGACATTCCCACATTTTATAAGAAAATTATAAAGGCCTGGATTGAAATGGGAGGGGGACAAAAACAATATCCAAAACACACTGTAGACATTGGAGGCCAGATAATATGGGGAAATAGATTCATCACATATCAAAATAAAGTTATAGTCTTTGAAAAATGGATTGAATCAAATATTATAAGAATAAAAGATTTATTAGATAATCAAGGAAATATTAATGAAAATATTATATTAGCAAAATTAAGAAACAAACACAATTGGATTTCAGAATTCGCTATTTTAAAGAAATCCATTCCAAATAAATGGAAAAATAAATTAAAAAACTCAAATATAGACAAACATATATGGAATACAGAACCTTTTAAACCTACTATAAAACTGAAAACATCAACAGCTATATGGGAATTAGATCAGTTGTGCAACAAACAAATATACAACTATCTTAAACACTTAATCTCCCAAAAACCAATCTCCTACATCTATTGGACTTCCAAATTTCCTGATGAAGGAGACTTAGACAAAAAAATGGCAAATGCTCTGAAATTCACTTTCACTCACATTTATGATAATAAGCTGAGAATATATCGATGGAAATTGATTCATAAAATCTTAATAAACAATCAGTTATTATATAAATATAAAATAAGGATTAATCCACTATGCAACTTATGCAGTGTAGTTGAAGATTTTGATCACTTTTTTACAAAATGTGACTTTATAGTTCCTATAAACAATCAACTGAATAAAATTTTTGAGTTGATAGGCTATAGAAAAGACATGATAACATTAAAAAACTTAGTGCTAGGTTATAAACTCCACAGTGACAACCATGTGAATATAAATATTTTACTAACACTCATTGGATTCACAATTTATAAGGGTTACTGTATGAGTGATAACAAACAAAAACAAGTTAACTTAATAAACGTTCTAAAACAAGAATTAGAAATGTTTCTTGAAATTCAAAAACACAAAAATAAAAGTATTCCTAAAATTATAAGTAATTTCTTCAACCACTTAGAATAATCTAAGTATTAATTTTAATCTATAACTCTTGTGCGTCTTATCTTGGTCAATGCACCCGGATGGCCGCGAACAGCATGTAAACATAACAACACGTGACCATTTCCAATGTAAAAATAGCTTCCTCAAACCGTTAAGCCTGCCTGAAACAAAGTCATTTGATATTAAATATTACTTTACCTAATACTAATAAATACACTGTAATTACTATAAATTACATAAGACAGTCATAACTTATTATCTAATTTGCAAGAAAGCGGGCTTCAACCAAACTTAGGCCTGCTACTCTGTTTCTGTTAATGTATATAGATCTACCTGTAATTGAGCTTCAGAAATATCATGCCACGATAAACAAAAAACGAATTCAATAGACTAAAAATACCCTAACAAATAAACTGAGGTTTTGGAAACAAAATAAATGTCTAGACTTACCATGTCAAGCAGTAAATGCTCAGCGTTATGCAGCCATGTGCTCCGGTTAAAGTACCGTTGGCGCCTATACTAGTGCATGGAATAATCGTGGGCGCGTTCGACTCAAGCGACGCGCATACAACAAATAGTTATGAATACTTAATACGTCTTTTTATTGTCTTAATATTTTAATATGTTTATATACTTATAAACAAATCGAAATTCTTTGTTGGAATGAATGTGATATCTAATTTATCTACTGTAAACAAATAGCTATATGTCAGAATACAGCTACATGTATTTAGGATGAATGGTTATGTGAAAGGCGAGTGAAGAATGTGAGCCCTCCTGCGAGAGGATATTTCTGTATCTGTTTGTTTATCACTGAATAAAAAGAATGTGTAAAAAAAAAAAAAAAAATTGCCTCTTCCGTCATGATGTTGAATACAGCTGCATCCTTTGTCTTTCGAAAAAAAAAAAAAAACATGACAACAATAAGAGTTTATCCCCTTATATCGTAGAAATTTTAAGTGCAGTTCTGAGTTATTTTTGGATGGTCACTCCGAACGTTTACAAAATGGACCACTTTGGGCAGACGACACCGGCAGATATCAACTAAACAAGAGGCACATGGGCCTTAACGGTCATCTGACAAAAAGCAAGCCAAACTCTAACAGTGAGTCTGCTGTTAAAACAGTGGGCTTTATTCATTTGAATAACCTTGGTAGCCCTTCCTTCCAGCATCCTACAGGCCCAATATCAGCACTCTGAGTCTTTTGGTTACTGAGAAAAGTCGTTTACAGATTTTAACATATTTGAACCCTGTGATCTTGAAAGTGGGTCAAGGTCATTCACTTGAACACATTTGGTAACACTTCCTCAAAGCATCCTACAGGCCCAATATCAGCACTCTAATCATTTTGGTCATTGAGAAGTCATTTGCATATTTTGACATATTTAACCCCTATGACCTTGAAAGTGGGTCAACGTCATTCATTTGAACAAATTTGGTAGCATGTCATCCCAGCATCATACAGGTCCAGCACTCTTGGACTTTTGCTTATTGAAGAGAAGTTGTTTGTATATTTTAACATATTTGACCCCTGTGACCTAGAAAGTGGGTCGAGGTCATTCATTTGAACAAACTTGGTAGCCTTTCCTCCACCGGCCCAATATCAGCACACATGGTCTTTTACTTATTGAGAAGAAGTCATTTGTATATTTTAACATATTTGACCCCTGTGACCTTGAAAGTGGGTCAAGGTCATTAATTTGAACAAACTTTGTAGGGCTTTATGCCAGCATGCTATGGGCCAAGTATTAGCCCCCTAGGCCTTCTAGTATTTGAGAAGAATTTTTTTTAATGAAAAGTTTACGGACAACGCAAGGCGGACGGCGCACGGTGGACGGCGCATGGAGGACGTGCGTCGTCCGTAAACATTTCATTCAAAAAACTTCTTCTTTTGGGTCAGATGACCTAAAAAGACTTAATAGTCCAGCATCAATGACCTTGAAGGCTAACCAAATGTTTATATTGAAGTTACTGTTTGGAACTGATATCAGACTGATTTGTTAAATTGTGACTGCTTTGTTATACATACAATAAATGAAATAACATGATGATACAGGGGTTGTTAATGTATGAAAAGGGTCCTCGATGCAATAAATCCGTTAGAAAGTCTATTACTGACCCTCTATAAAGCCAAAGAGGGTCAGTGAAATGTATAGGAGGCTAGGCCCTCGCCCACTATAAATTTTCCTGACCCTCTATGGCTCTATTGAGGGTCAGTAAGTGACTATCTAACTTATATTATATATAGCGACACAGCCCTTGACCTTTGATCTCTAAACCTCAAAAGCAATCCAAAGCAAGCACTTTATGTAAGGAAGCACTGTATGAGCTTGATCAGCCCAAATGAACTCAAGTTATTGCAAAAATACATTTGTGCGGACAATGATGTTGACACCACCAATGCCTACATAGTAATACTTAATGTCATCTTTGGCAGGCAGGCGACACAATCAAAAAAGTAAATACAAAGGTTTATATCTATTTCCCCATTGACCCCTACCCCTCTGACCCCAAAGGGTCAGTGCAATCATTTATACAACGGGTCTTCACCAAAGGCTGCTTCAGACCAAATTGGGACAGAATGCTGTCATTCCTATAGAAGAAGGACCTTTTTAAGAAGGGTCCCACTCTCCTATCTAAGAGACACACATGCACCATGTACAATGTTGGTTTCCCTTTATCTAAAGATGTTTCAGACCTGATTGGGACTGAAACCACAAATTTTTACATAAGAATGTTTTCAAAGAGTTAATTTAATTTCACATTTTTGGCCCCAAGACCCCACCAGTGGGCAAAGGTCCATCATTTACACAAAGTAATTCCCCTTCAACTTAGAATGCTTCATGGCAAATTGGGACAGAACCCAGATAATTCAATCACTAAGTCATCACAGAATACACAAGTTATTATAAATGTCATTGTAACATAGCTCTCAAGGCTTCAAAGAAATGTTTTGAAAATTGACTGTGTTTAAATGAACAGGGTGGTGGGTAGGTGGCAATGCAGCTTTAAAGATGAAGATGCCACTGAAGAAAGCATAACTGCATGACTAGACATAATTATAATGTCTACCAACTTTCAATGAATTTAGTCAAAAATTAGCAAGAATAACTCTCTGGACAAAAAACAATGTTGATGACAGCAGGACAAACAGACCCATGTACACAAAACACCTCATGCTTTACAGTCACACATTCATCAGAAGTAAATCTGGCATATTAAGAATAGGCCAGATCGAAGCACTTATCGCCTATAAAAAAAGTCTGAAATAATACCATGTCAACCACTACTCATGGACCCTGAAACTATATGTTATTTGATCCAGCACACAACCCTTCAGAAATGCTGTTACCAGATCAAGACATTTGGCTGGATAGACCTTATACCTAGCATGAGTGTAAGTAGGTTAACATTGACCATGTGACCTTTACCTATGACCAATGATATAGATTATGTAAATTTTATCAATGCATAATTGAGGATTTTAAGGTTCTGGGGCAATATTACAACTCTCACAACAATGTCCTTCCTTGTAATGATTCCAGCCTAATTGATTTGGTGGCTTTACATGTGATAAAAACTCGATTAGCATGCTAAGAATGTGCTGATATCGGCATAATTACATAAGTACAAATGTATAATTGCCATTCTATTTAATAGAAAATCCATTTCCTAGCACAATGTTCCTTACTTTATATATTTCTACATCATTCTATATGCATATATCACCTATGCCGCAATCAATCACACGTTACTATAACCTCTTATACAATGCCCCTTTTTATACGTTACAACAAACCCCTGTATAATGTCCTATATCTATACTGTACAACAAACACCTGTATAATGTCCTATATCTATACTGTACAACAAACCCCTGTGTAATGTCCTATATCTAAACTGTACAACAAACCACTGTATAATGTCCTCTATTTATACTGTACAACAAACCCCTGTATAATGTCCTCTATTTATACTATACAACAAACTCCTGTATAATGTCCTATATCTATATTGTACAACAAACCCCTGTATAATGTCCTATATCTATATTGTACAACACTGTATAATGTCCTCTATTTATACTGTACAACAAGCCCGGTATAATGTCCTCTATATATACTGTACAACAAACCCCTGTATAATGTCCTATATCTATACTGTACAACAAACCCCTGTATAATGTCCTCTATTTATACTGTACAACAAACCCCTGTATAATGTCCTATATCTATACTGTACAACAAACCCCTGTATAATGTCCTCTATTTATACTGTACAACAAACCCCTGTATAATGTCCTCTATCTATACTGTACAACAAACCCGTGTATAATGTCCTATATTTATACTGTACAACAAACTCCTGTATAATGTCCTCTATTTATACTGTACAACAAACCCCTGTATAATGTCCTCTATTTATACTGTACAACAAACCCCTGTATAATGTCCTATATCTATACTGTACAACAAACCCCTGTATAATGTCCTCTATCTATACTGTACAACAAACCACTGTATAATGTCCTCTATTTATACTGTACAACAAACCCCTGTATAATGTCCTATATCTATACTGTACAACAAACCCCTGTATAATGTCCTATATTGATACTGTACAACAAACCGATGTATAATGTCCTCTATTGATACTGTACAACAAACCCCTGTATAATGTCCTCTATCTATACTGTACAACAAACCCCTTGTATAATGTCTTATATCTATACTGTACAACAAACCCTGTATAATGTCCTCTATTTATACTGTACAACAAACCCGGTATAATGTCCTCTATTTATACTGTACAACAAACACCTGTATAATGTCCTCTATTCATACTGTACAACAAACCCCTGTATAATGCCTATATCTATACTGTACAACAAACCCCTGTATAATGTCATCTATTTATACTGTACAACAAACCCCTGTATAATGTCCTCTATCTATACTGTACAACAAACCCCTGTATAATGTCCTATATCTATGTCAACAAACCCCTATAATGTCACAACAAACCCCTGTATAATGTCCTCTATTTATACTGTACAACAAACCCCTGTATAATGTCCTCTATCTATACTGTACAACAAACCCCTGTATAATGTCCTCTATTCATACTGTACAACAAACCCCTGTATAATGTCCTCTATCTATACTGTACAACAAACCCCTGTATAATGTCCTATATCTATACTGTACAACAAACCCCTGTATAATGTCCTCTATTTATACTGTACAACAAACCCCTGTATAATGTCCTATATCTGTACAACAAACCCCTGTATAATGTCCTCTATATACTGTACTGTATAATGTCCAACTATTGTATACTGTACAACAAACCCCTGTATAATGTCCTCTATTTATACTGTACAACAAACCCCTGTATAATGTCCTATATCTATACTGTACAACAAACCCCTGTATAATGTCCTCTATTTATACTGTACAACAAACCCCTGTATAATGTCCTATATTTATACTGTACAACAAACCCCTGTATAATGTCCTATATCTATACTGTACAACAAACCCCTGTATAATGTATTTATACTGTACAACAAACCCCTGTATAATGTCCTATATCTATACTGTACAACAAACCCCTGTATAATGTCCTTTATTTATACTGTACAACAAACCCCTGTATAATGTCCTCTGTATAATGTCCTATACTGTACAACAAACCCCTGTATAATGTCCTATATCTATACTGTACAACAAACCCCTGTATAATGTCCTCTATTTATACTGTACAACAAACCCCTGTATAATGTCCTCTATTTATACTGTACAACAAACCCCTGTATAATGTCCTCTATTTATACTGTACAACAAACCCCTGTATAATGTCCTATATCTATACTGTACAACAAACCCCTGTATAATGTCCTATATCTATACTGTACAACAAACCCCTGTATAATGTCCTCTATTTATACAGTACAACAAACCCCTGTATAATGTCCTCTATTTATACTGTACAACAAACCCCTGTATAATGTCCTATATCTATACTGTACAACAAACCCCTGTATAATGTCCTCTATTTATACTGTACAACAAACCCCTGTATAATGTCCTCTATTTATACTGTACAACAAACCCCTGTATAATGTCCTCTATCTATACTGTACAACAAACCCCTGTATAATGTCCTATATCTATACTGTACAACAAACCCCTGTATAATGTCCTCTATTTATACTGTACAACAAACCCCTGTATAATGTCCTCTATGATATCTATATCTATACTGTACAACAAACCCCTGTATAATGTCCTATATCTATACTGTACAACAAACCCCTGTATAATGTCCTTTATTTATACTGTACAACAAGCCCCTGTATAATGTCCTATATCTATACTGTACAACAAACCCCTGTATAATGTCCTATACTGTACAACAAACCCCTGTATAATGTCCTCTATTTATACTGTACAACAAACCCCTGTATAATGTCCTCTATCTTATACTGTACAACAAACCCCTGTATAATGTCCTATATCAACTGTACAACAAACCCTGTATAATGTCCTCTATTTATACTGTATAATGTCCTAATCTATACCAACAAACCCCTGTATAATGTCCTCTATCTATACTGTACAACAAACCCCTGTATAATGTCCTCTTTTATACTGTACAACAAACCCCTGTATAATGTCCTATATCTATACTGTACAACAAACCCCTGTATAATGTCCTCTATTTATACTGTACAACAAACCCCTGTATAATGTCCTATATCTATACTGTACAACAAACCCCTGTATAATGTCCTATATCTATACTGTACAACAAACCCCTGTATAATGTCCTATATCTATACTGTACAACAAACCCCTGTATAATGTCCTATAAAACTGTCCTATATCTATACTGTACAACAAACCCCTATATAATGTCCTATATCTAAACTGTACAACAAACCCCTGTATAATGTCCTCTATTTATACTGTACAACAAACCCCTGTATAATGTCCTATATCTATACTGTACAACAAACCCCTGTATAATGTCCTATATCTATACTGTACAACAAACCCCTGTATAATGTCCTATATCTATACTGTACAACAAACCCCTGTATAATGTCCTCTATTTTATACTGTACAACAAACCCCTGTATAATGTCCTCTATCTATACTGTACAACAAACCCCTGTATAATGTCCTATATCTATACTGTACAACAAACCCCTGTATAATGTCCTCTATTCATACTGTACAACAAACCCCTGTATAATGTACTATATTCATACTGTACAACAAACCCCTGTATAATGTCCTATATCTATACTGTACAACAAACCCCTGTATAATGTCCTCTATTCATACTGTACAACAAACCCCTGTATAATGTCCTCTATTCATACTGTACAACAAACCCTGTATAATGTCCTCTATTTATACTGTACAACAAACCCCTGTATAATGTCCTATATTCATACTGTACAACAAACCCCTATATAATGCCCAGGGTTTGAACAATCCACTCGTCCACTCGTCTAGACGAGTCCAAGCTACTAGAGGACGAGTAGTTTGGTTCAGCTACTTGTTTGGCGGGCGACTGAAATTTAAAGTTCTGACTATTGAATATTCCATAATAAATGACGTTTATCAACTTAAACACTCTTAAAACTAATTTAAATCCACTGATAGTCGATCAAATACATTGATGTAGTATCCTTGTTTACACCACGTTTCAAGACTCGGGCTGATCCAGACTACGCAAAAACCTATAACATTATCACATATGTTGTAAACAAGGTTGTTTTGTGTAGGTAGTTACTGTCAAAAAATTGATGTTCTCGTTCGCATTAACAGTGAAGTAAATATGAGTAAAATAATAAAAGCAAGTGTTGAGTTCAAACATTTGATATAGAAATTGATCATAAAATTTGTGTTCCTTAGATGATGTTTTGTTGACTTTTTTTTTCAGGTGAGTGAATATTGGATTCGGGCAAGTGAATTTCAAGTCTCACTTGCCTGACAGACGAGTAGCTGAAAATATTTTTTCCTAGTCCTGATGCCTCCTATTTATACTATAAAACAAACCTCTCTATAACACACTTTAGAAAACCCCTACATGATGCCCTATTTAATGACCCCTATTCAAAATAACCTAATTTAATTCCTACATTAATTGCAGGTGTTTTTTAAGTGGTTGGTCATTTGATTAAGATGCCTGAATGACAAAACTGAATTGCATCTTTCAGTTACCTCCCTTACACCATGTCATGAACAAAAATCATATTTCTAAGCTTTCTCATGTTTGTGATGCTATTTGACAATAAAACGGAACAAAATGGAAATCTGGGCAATAAATCAACTGAAAGTAGGTACGAAAAATATCTTTAATATTTCCAAAATTTTTTAAATTAACAATTTAAATTAAATCAAATGATCACATTTCATTTAATTGTGGCACGGGGTTCAAATTGCATAAAGCACAAATTACATAGAGATATTTGCATGTCTGTAGATTACTTTGACTCCCCATTGTAGATCAAATTATTTGGTGCTATTGCAAAATTTGAAAAATTAAGAAACAGGTATTTATGATCGAGACATTTTTTTAATGTGTTGTCTACAACTGTCATGTGAATTGATAATTTTTTATTATTTATAGTTTGTATAAGAAATTGTTACAAAATGAGGTGTCAAGTTTTCTTGCAGAGCAGTGTATGAATCAAACAACCAAGGCAACAGAATGATGACAAGCAATCCTTCACTCTTTCCATACTTAATATTAATGTCATGGTCACTACCAGAAGTGACTTTCAGGTTGGTCCTTTGTGCATGACGCTTATTGTACACCTAGCCCAGGTGCGTGCTTCGACAAAAAAAATGACAAATAACTGTGTGGTGCTTACAATATTACTTTCTTGACATTTTTTGTTTTCAAGCTGTTGTATGAAATGAGTTGAAACTGTTTTTATTGAATATCTGCATGGAAATACAGTGCAATAGGCTACATGACAGGAAGTACAACTGTTCGTGTACTCACAATGTCCTTCTGGTATAAGTTAATTATCACTGATTAGTATAACCTTGTTTATTTCCTTGTGTGCAAAAGTTATTATACAGATTCTGTTTTATCTTGACAATTAAGTGTAATCCTTTATATAACAAACTTACAGTTAGTGATGCAAGCAACATGCATTCCCTGCCATTCCATAATTATTCCCTGCCATTCCATAATAAGCATTTTTAAAGCTTTCATCTGGAAACCAAAAACCAATGTTTAGCAACAGTGACCTTCCTGGTTGACCTTTTGACCCAAAACACAATCCCACACTAGGACTCCTCCTTAAACTAACACTGAATCAAGTTTAAACCTTATCAATCATGCATAACTCAAGTTATCATCTGAAAACCAATAAACAATTTTTAGCAACAGTGACCTTCCTGGTTGACCTTGTGACCCGAAACACAATTCCACACCAGGACTCCTACTTAACTAATATTGTACCAAGTTTCAACTTGGCAAATTGTCAGTCAATTAGATTTTTTAGCTGGAGTTGGAATTAAATAGGCACCCATATTCAATCAAGGGAAACTTTAACATAAAATATGAGGAAGACCCATACAGTACTTCTCAAGAAATACCAATAACAAGTTTTCAAAAACTTCAAAATCCAAAATGGCCACATTTCAGCTGTTTCTTTTAACAGTCAAAACCAAAGTGCACATTAAGAGACCAAGGGAAGTATTCCATTGAAACAAGAAAGATCTATTCAATATTTCTCAAAAAAAAAAAACAGCCATAATTATTATAAATGGAAGAACGACAAGCAGAAAGAAAAGAGTTCACAGACACTGGTCAATCTGAAGATTCTATCATCATTAGAAATGCCTCATTGGCTACTAAAGAAAGACAACTCCTTTATATTTCCAAATATATGATTTTGAAATACATACAATCAAAATCAGTTCACTTTACCTTTCCTGTGCCATGCAAACATGAAAGGTGCCGTTTTTATTTCCTACTGTTACATAATGATACTAATGATCTTTACAGATTGAACTCAATGCATAACCATGATGATCTTTTAAGGTGAAATTCAACAAATTTAATCAACAGTTGTGGATTTTTTATATATATCTTAGTCATACTGATTTTTTCAATAAGTCTGAACACAGTTTGTTTAAGACAATATCAGTGTCAAAAGAGTTACTGCCCTTTGTATGTGGAAATTTCATACACATCAAGGCAATGAAATTAACAATATGAAAAAAAAAATAAGTTTTAGTCAACTTATTGCTCATATGTTCAGATAATATGCTTATTATAAAGATGTCTTCAAAATATATTATATTTAACAATAGCCAAAATATATCTACAATTCAGCACTGCTTACAAGTTCAGCACTATGAACAATAGGCCTATCCGCCTTGACGGTCACCTGAGATAAGCAATATTTAATATAAAGTTTAAAGGATAGTTATCAAGTGTCATGAAACAGAAATTATGACACTGAATATAGACAGTGTCAATACATGCATTTCATCAAAACTGTCATCCTATACTGATAATTCTTATAAAGTTATTTCCAGTGGGAAATAACCAATGATATGCTCAAAAATACAATTTTTCTATGAAAATTACATTGAAGTCTAAAATAAAATATTCCTCCCAGGGAAGAAATGTGAGACTCAATTTAGTAATCAAAGCACCTTAAGATGCTTCCATTCATGAAGAGTATTTGATTCTACCATATCTGGGTGTTGAGAAGAAGATTTTTGAAATTTATGTCAATTTGACTGGCCCTGCAAATCAGTCCCTGGGGGTCAGTCAGGATCAAAATGGGCATACCATCAAGCCTTCATCCTTCACTCATAATTCTAACCAAGTTTGAAATATTTCCAATGGAAATTAAACAAATTATGCTCAAAAACCTAGTTTTCCTATAGAGACTATAGTAAACTTTACCCCTTTCCAACAGGGATATGTGAGAACTTGGGGCCGTGAAATTAACAATTTTGGTAAAGCACCATACAATGCTTCCATTCAAGAAGAGTATATAATTCTACCATATCTGGGACTTGAGAAGAAAATTTGTGAAATCTGAGTCTATCTGACACCTTTTCGTCCTGTTTCACAGGCCTCTGTTGGGAGGAGACTGTATTATTCATAATTGTGGTTCATCTTAGGCCAGGGAAAGTTTCTGCAAAATCTCATTGAAATTGGATAAGGGATTTTTGATAAAAAGTTGAAAGTGTTAAATTGTTTACGGACACTTCACGAATGACATTGTACCACTATCAAGTTCAGCACTGCTTACATGTTCAGCATTACTTACAAGTTCAGCACCGCTAACAAATTCAGCATTAATAACAAGTTCAGCAGTATTAACAAGTTCAGCACTACTAACAAGTTCAGCACTGCTCACAAGTTCTGCACTGCTTACATGTTCAGCACTGCTATCAAGTTCAGCACTGCTAACAAATTCAGCATTACTAACAAGTTCAGCACTGCTAACAAGTTCAGCACTGCTATCAAGTTCAGCACTGCTATCATGTTCAGCACTGCTAACAAGTTTAGCACCATTAACAAGTTCAACATTACTAACAAGTTCAGCACTGCTAACAAGTTCAGCACTGCTAACAAGTTCAGCACTTCTAACATGTTCAGCACTTCTAACAAGTTCAGCACTGCTAACACGTTCAGCACTACTAAAAAGTTCAACACTGCAAACAAGTTCAGCATTGCTATCAGGTTCAGTACTGCTTACAGGTTCAGCACTAACAACAAGTTCAGCACAACTGACAGGTTCAGCACTGCTAACAAGTTCAGCATTACTAACAAATTCAGCACTGCTAACACATTCAGCATTTCTAAAAAGTTCAGCACTACTTACAAGTTTAGCATTACTTACAAGTTGAGCACTGCTATCAAGTTCAGTACTGCTTACAAGTTCAGCACTGCTATCACGTTCAGCAATGCTAACAAGTTCAGCACTGCTAACACGTTCAGCATTACTAACACGTTCAGCACTGCTATCAAGTTCAGTACTGCTTACAGGTTCAGTATTACTAACAAGTTTAACACTTCTAAGAAGTTCCTAACTGCTTACAAGTTCAGCACTGCTATCAGGTTCAGTACTGCTAACAGGTTCAGCACTAACAACAAGTTCAGCACTGCTAACAAGTTTAGCACTGCTAACAAGTTTAGCACTATTAACAAGTTCAGCACTGCCAACATGTTCAGCAATATTAACAAGTTCAGCACTGCTAACAAGTTCAGCACTACTGACAAGTTCAGCAGTATTAACAAGTTCAGTGCTGCTCACAAGTTTAGGACTGCTAACAAATTCAGCACTACTAACAAGTTTAGCACTATTAACAATTTCAGCACTGCTAACAAGTTCAGCAATATTAACAAGTTCAGCACTGCTAACAAGTTCAGCACTACTGACAAGTTCAGCAGTATTAACAAGTTCAGCGCTGCTCACAAGTTCAGGACTGCTAACAAATTCAGCACTGCTAACAAGTTTAGCACTATTAACAAGTTCAGCACTGCTAATAAATTCAGCACTACTTACAAATTCAGCACTGCTGACAAATTCAGCACTACTTACAAGAAAGGAAATATGTCAACAAGAAAGGGGTTTTGGAAGGCAGGATATTTGGATACTACCATCAAATCAGCCTCACCATTTCAAAACCTTTCAACCATTCTGGAGTAGTACAATAGAAAAGGAAAAGTTTATGGTTGAAACTGCAATATAGTGGTAGTCATTTGAAATTTTGAGTTATTTTCTTCTTATTTCTTGGTATATACATAAACATTTCACACCAGTTACATGGACATCAATCTAGTTTTTATCTTATTTTGTTGTAGACTTTACTGTGGACAGGGCAATAAGCTAAATATTCTGTCATGCTGACAGGAAAATTTACCTGATATATACAGACAATATACAGAGTTGAACATCATTCATTTGGACTCAGAAAACTCAAATACCATGCTGAACTTGAGGTATTTTGTCCATTTCTGCAAAATTCTCTCTTTATTTAATCAATAAATACTCAAATTCAAATTTGGAAAACTCAAAAAACTCTGGTAATTCAAGTAAAACTATGGTCCCCCAAAATCAAAATTCTACTTAAAGAGATCCTTTTTAAAGCCAAAATTATAAATTTTAGCCATAAATAGCTCATTGAACTTCTGACAAAGTCTTACTTCAGACCGTGTCTCAGTACATTATTATCACAGGACGCCCTTTTCCCAGGTGCTGCTTTTATTTGTGAAAAGAAAGTCTGTCTGGCTTTTGTTACAATACATTCATGGTTTTATTAATTTTGACAAACAGTAAAATGGTACGTACAGAAAGCTATTTATTAACATTAGAAGTTCATGACGATGTGAACATTTCATATTATACATTGTAGCAGAACTATAGGAGTTTACATATGAAAGTTGATAAAAAGATATCATAACAGTAAATAGCTATAACACTAGAATTATTTACGGATGGACGGACCATGGATGGATGGACAAATGGAAACGAACATTGGGCAATTTGAATAGTCCACTATCTGATGATGGTGAGCTAAAAATGTATGTAACACGAGTAACGTGACCCACCCCTACATTGAATTTAGCTCACTGATCAGTTCACACTTGCTAATTATCATACGAAGAAAGTTAAACTATAACAGTAGTTAGAAAATATTGATGTTCTGAAGAAATACAAAATGTAAAGCAGATTTTGTCCAGAGAAAGCTCATATCTTTCTACCTTCAATGCCATCATGCAATTATTTCACTGCTTTTTAATTGTTCACAGATACTTAAAACAGATTTTTCATCATGAGAACATTTCAACACCCAGACATTTTAATGTAGAAAATTAAAATCGATGAGCACAAGAAAATTGTAATTATTGCCTATTAAGGAAAGGAAACATGAAACACCCTTCATTGTCTGGATGTTAAGTATGACGATTGCACTCTCAACTACAAGACGATCACAAAGATTGCAAGAAAACCTATTTAAAATAGCTTTGATTTAATCCCTTTTTCAACAAATTTAAATGAAATTAGGTGTCACTGTAATGGAACTGTCTGATGGTGTATTAACTGCTATTGTATTGTACACACTGCATCACACACTGGAGCTCCAATCCCAAACTTAACTCCAAATTTTTTCAAGGTTATGCTGACGAGGCCATTTAAGTCAAGTTTCACCCGACAGTCAGGAAATAGACACATTCATCATGGTTGATTACATGGCAAATGGAAACAGGAATGCCACTCTGAGGTGACAATCATTCCATTTCATTAACTGTTTGTCTGGAAATTTCTAGGAAATGAAAACTACCAAGGGTTTAGAGTAAAAGCATCCTAAAATATTCATTGGTTAATTCAACTTTTCTGCATAATGGAGAATTTCTTTTAAACATAAAGCATCTAAGTAAAGGTTGTCTCCAGCCATAGATACCTACTGAGTATCAATGAGGAAGAAATGCTGTCTATTGCTTCTTGTGGACAAATCTTTGTTTGAGAAGTGTGTACAGCGAGAGGGGGTGAGTGGGATAAATAGTTCAATACAACAGTAAACTGTAGAGAGTGAAATTTAAACTTACTTTATGGCAGATATACAATAACAAAAGGGTTACTTATTGCAAAGTGTGAGGGCAATCATTCTTGAGTGGGTGAGGGTAACAGTTGTGGTGACGGTGACAAGAGTTTGCTATGGGTGAGGGTAACTGTTTGGTATGAGTGAATGTAGTTTTGCTAAATGGGACTTGAAAAGTTTGCTGTGGATGCACATCACTGTTTGGTGAGGGTGAGGGTGTGCTTGGCATCGGTGCGGGTTAGAATTTGCTTGGTGTGGGTGAGGGTGTGCTTGGCATCGGTGAGGGTAATGGTATGCATGAGGGTGTGCTTGGCATCAGTGAGGGTAAGAGTTTGCTTTGTGTGGGTGAGGGTGTGCTTGGCATTGGTGAGGTTAAGAGTTTGCTGTACATGAGAGCAAGATTAGCTTGTTGTGAATGAGGGTAACTGTTTGGTGAAGGTGAGGTTACCAGTTGGTTGAGCATGGTGACAAGTTCAGTGTAGGTGATTGTTACTTTGGTGGGTTAAGGGTAATTGTTTATTCTGGGCAACAGTAACAACTTGTTATAGGTGAGTATAACAATGTGGTGTGGGTGACAGATTACTCTGGGTTAGGGTAACATCAGCAATGGTAACAACTTGTTATAGGTGAGTATAACAATGTGGTGTGGGTGACAGTTTACTCTGGGTTAGGGTAACATCAGCAATGGTAACAACTTGTTATAGGTGAGTATAACAATGTGGTGTGGGTGACAGATTACTCTGGGTTAGGGTAACATCAGCAATGGTAACAACTTGTTATAGGTGAGTATAACAATGTGGTGTGGGTGACAGTTTACTGTGGGTTAGGGTAACATCAGCAATGGTAACAACTTGTTATAGGTGAGTATAACAATGTGGTGTGGGTGACAGATTACTCTGGGTTAGGGTAACATCAGCAATGGTAACAACTTGTTATAGGTGAGTATAACAATGTGGTGTGGGTGACAGTTTACTGTGGGTTAGGGTAACATCAGCAATGGTAACAACTTGTTATAGGTGAGTATAACAATGTGGTGTTGGTGACAGATTACTCTGGGTTAGGGTAACATCAGCAATGGTAACAACTTGTTATAGGTGAGTATAACAATGTGGTGTGGGTGACAGATTACTGTGGGTTAGGGTAACATCAGCAATGGTAACAACTTGTTATAGGTGAGTATAACAATGTGGTGTGGGTGACAGTTTACTCTGGGTTAGGGTAACATCAGCAACAGTAACAACTTGTTATAGGTGAGTATAACAATGTGGTGTGGGTGACAGATTACTGTGGGTTAGGGTAACATCAGCAATGGTAACAACTTGTTATAGGTGAGTATAACAATGTGGTGTGAGTGACAGTTTACTCTAGGTTAGGGTAACATCAGCAATGGTAACAACTTGTTCTAGGTGAGTATAACAATGTGGTGTGGGTGACAGATTACTCTGGGTTAGGGTAACATCAGCAATGGTAACAACTTGTTACAAGGTGAGTATAACAATGTGGTGTGGGTGACAGATTACTCTGGGTTACAGTAACATCAGCAAGGGTAACACTTTGCTGTTGGTGATGCTAACTGTTTTACATGGATCAGGGTGAAGGATGAGATAGAAACAAGTTGGGTTAACATTCCATTCCAAATCAGATTCCTGACAAATTCTAAGAATTTTGGCTTGTTGAGTTGAATAATCAGGTACAACTGATCCATCTTTGCTTATCAAACGACTATAACATCTATTATCGCTCACTAATAATCTACCAATCATCCTAACTTATTAAGGTAGTAATAACCTTGGTTATTTGTTCAGCTACCATTCAAATTGGGTTATTGTTTTGGTAGTACTGACACATACCCATCGATCAGCTACTTCTCATCTTGACTTATCGATTAGGTAGTTATGATCTTGACCTATTGATCAGCTGCCTCTCACCTTGGTTTATTGATCGGGTAGTTATGACCTTGACCTATTGATCAGCTGCCTCTCACCTTAGATTATTGATCAGGTAGTTATGACCTTGACCTATTGATCAGCTGCCTTTCACCTAAGCTTATTGATCAGTTAGTTATGACCTTGACTTATTGATCAGCTGCAACTCACCTTAGCTTATTGATCAGCTAGTTATGACCTTGACCTATTGATCAGCTGCCTTTCACCTAAGCTTATTGATCAGGTAGTTATGACCTTGACCTATTGATCAGCTGTAACTCACCTTGACTTTGTCAGTATTCACATCACTCCTGATTTTTATTCAACTTAGTTATGAAAAGGAAATTTAAATTGAGTTTTATTTCATCTGCATTTGCAGTAATTTTCTCAATTTTGATAGTAAATTTGAAAGAATAAAAACGAAAATCCATATAAAACCGAAGGATTTAATTATGAATGAAAACAATTTTCTTTCCAATTTTTCATAATTATCATCAAAAAGTTCAGCAATGTAAATAATGATAAGATGTTGGTAAAAAAAACCAGAAAGTGAATCTAAGATATGTAAATGTGCCTACTACCTCCATGTACTGGAAGGCAAACTTGCCTCTCTGCAATACATCAAATTTTGTTGGTAATAAAAAAGCTGGAATTTTGGTAAGGAAATTTCAGGAAGTAGTCTTAAATTTGATACTGCTAGTACATAGAAACCCCATTACAATCAAAATATCAGATTTACGAGGATTCCACCAGGTTTTCTCAACAAAACAGCATACGGGGCTAATGAGATCTCCATATGACTTAGTGTTATGTTCTGACACAAACTCCATCTTTGTGGCAGATACGCTCAGACAAAAAAGAACGGCAGGCGGTATTAATTGTTTCCTAAATGCACCAAGCCGCATAAATATGCCAGGGCCATAGAAGTCATGTGTTGGATAGAGCCCTGAAGATTTACTTCAAGCCTAAATTCCCAATGACATATGCTCCCTTGAATTTGAGCAGACTCCGCTCGGAATTGGGTTTCCAGATAAAATTTCATGCGTTTATTGGAAAAGAAAATACATAAAGGGTATCATATTGCTGGTATTTTTATTTAAGCTAGAATAACATTGTTTCGGTTTTGCAAAAGAAATTTTTCCAAAATCTGATGAAACTTCAGTTTTATAGAGCATTACAAATCTTGCTACTCCCACAATGCTAATCCATGCCAATCTGCTTCCAAGTCTGGTCTTAAAATTTGAGGCTGACAATCAGCATTCTATGCAATCCATTTCATTTAAAGTCAAACTTGTGTTTTTTGTGATCTATGTTGAGAGGCGTAAAATACTGCCATTCTCTTACCATTTCTGTCAGAAGATTGTATCTCTGCTTCTCAGAATGACAAACAAATTACACAAAACTACTGTCATTCATGTCACGCTGCCACCATGTTCAACATAGCTTGTAGGGCAAGCCATACTGATCTAAAATCATCTTTGTCAAAAGAAAGCTTCACTTCCAGATGTTCTAATTTTTACATCATTACATTTTGCTTTGTTCATTCATGTCACAAGATATCCAACATATAACGTTATCAATCCTCCAACAAAAACCTCAGAAATTTCTACAGATGGTCTCGTTCTAAGCTACCAAAATGCTGTTCATCATTGTCAAAACAATACTTAAAATTGTAATTGAATGTATCCACTATTGCCAGAGAAGAAACTAGAAATTGTTACTATGTTGTTACCGTGGTGTTACCATCCCTAGCTATCAAAGAGACTCTAATACCAGGAATGAAGGCGTGGTAGTTTTATGACCTTAGTGCTTATTCTTGAGTGCCATCTACCTACAACAATGGCTAACGTCCTGAAGATAATGCATGAGAAGCTGGTAGCAGCCATATATTCTCCTGGGTGATGAGGTTTTGATGGAGAACAGACCTGACCATCACTCAAACAAAGGATACCCTTGGCAATAGGATTGGTTTATGTGAATTTTACTCTTGCTTGGTTGAAGGACAACTGTATACAAGTCATATATCTACTCCTGAAACCTCCGCCACCCTGTAGTTTTAGTTCCCTCTTCCACCACCTTTATCCTAAACCTCTAACACCCTGTAGTTTTAGTTCCCTCCTCCACCCCTTTATCCTAAACCTCTGACACCCTGTAGTTTTAGTTCCCTCCTCCACCCCTTTATCCTAAACCTCTAACACCCTGTAGTTTTAGTTCCCTCCTCCACCCCTTTATCCTAAACCTCTAACACCCTGTAGTTTTAGTTCCCTCCTCCACCCCTTTATCCTAAACCTCTAACACCCTGTAGTTTTAGTTCCCTCCTCCACCCCTTTATCCTAAACCTCTAACACCCTGTAGTTTTAGTTCCCTCCCCAACCCCTTTATCCTAAACCTCTGACAACCTGTATTTTTAGTTCCCTCCTCCACCCCTTTATCCTAAACCTCTAACACCCTGTAGTTTTAGTTTCCTCCTCCACCCCTTTATCCTAAACCTCTAACACCCTGTAGTTTTAGTTCCCTCCTCCACCCCTTTATCTTAAACCTCTGACACCCTGTAGTTTTAGTTCCCTCCTTCACCCCCTTTATCCTAAACTTCTGACACCCTGTTGTTTTAGTTCACTCCTCCACCTTATTTATCCTAAACCTCTGACACCCTGTTGTTTTAGTTCACTCCTCCACCTTATTTATCCTAAACCTCCGACACCCTGTAGTTTTAGTTCCCTCCTCCACCCCTTTATCCTAAACCTCCGACACCCTGTAGTTTTAGTTCCCTCCTCCACCCCTTTATCCTAAACCTCCGACACCCTGTAGTTTTAGTTCCCTCCTCCACCCCTTTATCCTAAACCTCTAACACCCTGTAGTTTTAGTTCCCTCCTCCACCCCTTTATCCTAAACCTCTAACACCCTGTAGTTTTAGTTCCCTCCTCCACCCCTTTATCCTAAACCTCTTAACACCCTGTAGTTTTAGTTCCCTCCTCCACCCCTTTATCCTAAACCTCTAACACCCTGTAGTTTTAGTTCCCTCTCCACCCCTTTATCCTAAACCTCTAACACCCTGTAGTTTTAGTTCCCTCCTCCACCCCTTTATCCTAAACCTCTGACACCCTGTAGTTTTAGTTCCCTCATCCACCCCTTTATCCTAAACCTCTAACACCCTGTAGTTTTAGTTCCCTTCTCCATCCCTATATCCTAAACCTCTAACACCCTATAGTTTAAGTTCCCTTCTCCACCCCCTTTATCCTCAACCTCTAACACCCTGTAGTTTTAGGTTCCTCCAACACCATCGATATCCTAAACTTCTATAAACTTTTTCCTTCTAATATTTATCTATTCAATAATTATGAAGGTGTATTACCTACAAAATTAATTCATTACATTATCATATGTTGGGCTCATTCTCATTCACAAACATGCTTGTGCATTTGATGACTTCATTCATGTACAGACAACCCTGCAGCTTTTCTATGAATATATTATGTTTGTACTGAAAATTATGGAAATTTTTAATCAATTTTATAATTGTATAACACTTTTAACGACATCAAATTAGTTTACAGTTAAAAAAAGGTGATATCTTGTATTATATACATTAATTGAAATTTTCCACACAATTTCCGATATTCTGTATGATGGTAATGTCACTTGACACCAGAAATCTGTGGGGTAACTATAAAAATGTTTGACATCCTTATAACTATACTATGAATGACTGTAATGGATCCCAACACTAGACATCTCAGTTGTAAAAACTCTTACATATATGTCGTCAACAAATAGCACTAATGTCGTCAACAAATAGCAGTAATGCCGTCAACAAATAGCAATAATGTCGTCAACAAATAGCAATAATGTCGTCAACGAATAGCAATAATGTCCTCAAAAAATAGCAATAATGTCGTCAACAAATAGCAGTAATGTCGTCAACAAATAGCAGTAATGTCGTCAACAAATAGCAGTAATGTCGTCAACAAATAGCAGTAATGTCGTCAACAAATAGCAATAATGTCGTCAACAAATAGCAGTAATGTCGTCAACAAATAGCAGTAATGTCGTCAACAAATGGCAATAATGTCGTCAACAAATAGCAATAATGTCGTCAAAAAATAGCAGTAATATCCCAAAAAAATAACAGTAATATCCTCAAAAAGTAGCAGTAACAGAAAGCCACCAAATTCTATAAAAGTAACATAGGTTATTTGTTCGACACCTAAAAAATTTGATTTTCCTCAATTATATCATATTATTACTGGAATAAATACAGCCATTGTTTTTCCTGTATCATGATTGTTATGGTAGTAATATGTAATTCTAGGATGTACATCAGTTTTAGCTTGCCTGTTAAAGCCTGTTCATTAATGTAAGCTGATTAATAATGCCAACTCCACTAAAACAGATCAGTGATTTGTATCAGCTATAAGGATAATAAATAACAATATCAAAGTCCATTTCTTGTCAGGAATAGCCATACATCATCAAGTGACATCATCAGAAAGTACACAATTAGTTAGATATCAGTGAAGTTTGCAAGTAAGGTTGGAAGTTATCTTCAATCTTAACAAATTCCAGCTTGAAGCAAAGTCAGATTCAGTTATTCCCTGATAACCCCTTGTCTAGAAGCACCTAAATCTGTGGCTGTCTACTAAATCAAGCCAGTATCATTGGACCCGCTTCCTCTATGTCCTGAGTAAACTTAACATTTGCTCTCTGTGCTAATTTTTCATGTAAGTAATTTGTTTTTACCAAATAATTAAAGATAAAATTAATAAATTAGATTATATTTCCATGTTGAAACATAACGGTGTGTGCTGGTTTCTGGCCAGGGTAAGAAATTCTTGGTAATTCAGTGTGTCTCTCTCTGAAGGGGTGATTCAGTGTTGATACATTGGTGGACCAGAAATGATGGGTTACCAGAGATATTACTTCATTAAGGTGTTGCCTTTGATATCAACATCTCCATGGCAGTCTTAATGAAGGGGAAATCAGGTAATATTTATGTGCTATAAGACCAGTTGTTGGTAATCTGTAGATGTCAGACAAATAAATATGTACAACAGTGTCACAGTAAACATTCTACCTCACACTTATTTTACAATATGTTTGTATTTTCTTTATTTATCAAAAGCATATATCCAACACTTATAACACCAAAACCAACAATATATCTTAACTCTCTTTGATGGTGTATCAATTATGAGCACTAGATCTGATAAATTCTCTTGATTTTGAAAGTATATGAACCATGCAGTGATTTATATATCTATATAGCAGGAAATATGATTTAATTCTCTTCCATACAGACAACCGTAGCTTACATGGTGTACAGGATGAGCTGTAGACAAAGTGACATATGAAGAATGGGAAATAACAGCAGGCTACATAAGGCACTGTTATATAGTATGCATCAATCTACCAGCTAATGGAAGTACAGAGAAAATTGGGCAATATATCTAGGACAATATGACAGTCTGAACAAGGTGACAAGACAGTCTCCAGACAAGGTCACAAAAAGGCTGAGGGCAATATCACACAAGATCTCAGTACAAGGTCATATAAAGATTCAATATAAAGGTAACACAAGGACTCAGCACAAGGTCATACCAGGACACAATTCAAGGTCACATAACGATTCAGTAAACATCACACAAGAATTCAGTACAGGTCACACAAAGGCTCAGTACAAGATCACGTAAATACTCAGTACAAGGTCAAATAAGAACTCAGTACAAGGTAATACAAGGATTAGATACACATCACATAGTACAAGACCACAATAAACTCAATACAAGGTTATACAAGGATTAGATACACATCACATAGTACAAGACCACACTAAACTCAATAAAGGTTATACAAGGACTCAGTAGGTTATACAGGGAGTTAGTACAAGGTCACACATGGACTCAATACATGGTAACACAAGACTCAGTACAAGGTCACACAAGGACTCAGTAGGTTATACAGGGAGTTAGTACAAGGTCACACATGGACTCAATACATGGTAACACAAGACTCAGTACAAGGTCACACAAGGACACAGTAGAAGGTAATACATCGACTCAATACAAGGTCACACAAGACTCAGTACAAGGTCACAAAAGTTCTCAATACATGGAAACACAAAAAGTCAATACAAGGCCATACAAGGACTCAGTAACAAGTCTCATCAGGACTCAGTTCAAGTTCACAGACACAGTAGAAGGTAACACATGGACTCAATACAAGGTAATACAAGGACTCAATACAAGGTAATACAAGGACTCAATACAAGGTCAAACAAGGACTCAATACAGGGTAAGACAAAGACCCAATACAAGGACTCAAAACAGGGTAAGACAAAGACCCAATACAAGGTCATACAAGGACTTTGTAGAAGAAGGTAACAAATGGACAACAATACCAGGTAATGCTAGGATTCAGTAAATGCTCACACAGGCATTAAGATTATTAAATACTAGTCCCTTTAGTAGTTCTAAAAACAATTCCAGAATAAGTCAACTTTTCTAACAAAAAATATGCATTATAATTGTAAATATTTCTATGTAAAGAAAACAAGAATTCAAACAACAGAAATCCATTAAGATTTCTGGAGATACAGATAAACACCATTTACACTGCCTGAGAGTTTGTTATCGCCACAAACTTCAACTCATTAAGTGTCAAGTCTGACCGATACTCACAAGTGAACAATGTAGATAAGCAGGTATATATTGGCCCCTGTAGGTGACTAAGGTGGACATATCTGATAAACAACTTCTATATTAACACAGGTATTACATATACCCTCGAAAATTATCCCTCACTATTCCAACACCCCAGCTGGTCATAAATTGCCTAATCAGAGACTGGTGCTGCCCCCTAGTGATAGGGACTCGGGTAAGGTACTGATTATGTTACCATCGACCAATCATGCAGCCAATACCATTATCAGTTTATTTTAAACCCTGCCAGTGTACAGAGATATCAAAGTGTTATTGCTGAGTGGAAATGTTTGTTTTTCTTCCCTAAGTACTTGAAATATAGATTACATGGGTGAAAATTGACTATGTACTTTCAAAATTTTACATCTGTTTCATCAAAAAATTGTAATGTTTTTTCCCCATGAAGAATGTTTTCCTGGTTAAGTGGAGCACAGCTGTCAATGATGATGAAGAAGAAAACTTGTTGGGTTATTAGGATTTTATCAAATGTAGAGCATGGAGAAAAAACCTTTTTGAATATTTACCTACAAAATCTGATCAGTCAGAGTGATTTAGCCACACACAGTTCCCACACACATCTAACCATTACAGACATTAGTGTTATGAGTATCAGAAAAGAGGTAATATTTACCACATTGTTTATGGAACATCAGGTCACTCAGGTAATGAGACTTTGTCTTTTATAATACATATTAGTCTTACAAGATTACGGTAATGCAACGCATCACTTCTACAAAATGCACAACAAAATAATGGTAATTTTTTTCTCTTCAACATTAAATAAGATACCATAAATAACTGGTTCAAATATCTTATACAGTAAATATTTCCATAAAACAAACATATCAACATACTGACAACTATCAAAGACCTCATTTGAATAAAGTCTTCAGCCTACCATGATCTATCCTTGACAATGCCATACTGAAGTGTAAAATCGTTGATTTATTTAACCAAATGCTCTCTAAACTATCACAGTTTTGTCTTAAACAAAGCCCCGTATAATGGTGTTTAAGTTATTACATAATTGCATGCTTATGTAATATATAATGCATGAAATGATGCCAAAATTATCAAATGAAAAGATGCACTTCATGCAGCATCCTTAAGTTATCAAAACACCACCGGAAGCAATGGGGATTGTCATTGTTTCTTGTCAAGTTGTTTTTGTCTGTTTTGTTGGTTCTTTATTTCATGGAGAGGCGCTATCATAAAAGGGATTTAGTTCCTTGTATCATGTCACAGAGTAAGTTCTCTGTATTGTGTTACAGTAAGTTCTTTGTATGATGTCACAGAGAATTAGTCTCTGTATCATGTCACTTAGAGTTAGTTCTCTGTATCATGTCACAGAGAGTAAGTTCTCTGTATCGTGTCACAGAGAGTAAGTTCTCTGTATCATGTCACAGAGAGTAAGTTCTCTGTATCATGTCACAGAGAGTTAGTTCTCTGTATCATGTCACAGAGAGTTAGTTTTCTGTATTGTGTCACAGAGAGTTAGTTTTCTGTATTGTGTCACAGAGAGTGAGTTTTCTGTATTGTGTCACAGAGAGTGAGTTCTCTGTATTGTGTCACAGAGAGTGAGTTCTCTGTATTGTGTCACAGAGAGTTAGTTCTCTGTATTGTGTCACAGAGAGTTAGTTTTCTGTATTGTGTCACAGAGAGTGAGTTCTCTGTATTGTGTCACAGAGAGTAAGTTTTCTGTATCCATCACTGGGAGTTAAACCTCTATTTCCTGTCATAGGAATTTAGTTCTATGTGTCCTGTCACTCATAACCAGTCATATATATCTGTCACAGGAAGTTTGTTCTCTGTACCTTGTCAATGGGAGATAGCTTTCCGTATCTTGTCACAGGGAAATAGTTCTCTGCATCCTATTAGAGAGAGTGAGTTCTTTCTTTCCTACCCCAGAGAGTTAGTTCTTTGAATCCTGTAATAAGGAAAATGTGTTCTGTATCCTGTCACAGAGAGTAAGTTCTTTGTTTCCTTTCCCAAGGAAATAGTTCTCTGCATCCTGTCATAGATAATAAGTTCTTTGTTTCCAATCCCAGGGCATTGAAACAAATTCTTTTAAAATCAATTCTGGATTGCATTTATGAAAGACACCACATCAAATGGTTTGTCAGCCATACTTTATAACAGATGAATTCAGCTACAGAGAGTAAGTTTTGTGGTCAGTGTCTTGTTTGTTTTAATTTTTACAAATCCATTTTGTGTGTTGTAATGTGTTTTGCGAGGAGAGGATGGATGTGTGGTAAACACGACAGGATAATGATTGGAGATGAATGATTCATATTTAATGGCTGTGTTTTTCAAGAAATGTATTAACTTTTTTATCTCTAAAACAAAAGAGTAAACATTTTGATGAACTACAGGAGGATACCAATTTTCTTTAATTGACAAAACTGGGGTGTTTGACTGTGGAGATGTTCCCCATAAGTCAGAGAGATCTAGATGGATAAATATTGCTGATGATGTGATACTGTCTCATAAACATATTGTACATGTATCATTCCCTTTTCAGTGATGTTTCAATCATCTTCACCTTAGATATGCAGCAGGAAATCCTTTATTTCTCCTACTTCTTCATTCCTTTTGCTGTAAATTAATTGAAAATTAAATAGTTTTGTGATTTGTTTTCTAAAATTTCACCTGAAGACATAAATTTTATCTATCTTTATAATAACGTTTGAAAAGTTCAGTTTTGAAACAATCATATGTAGCATTAAGATAACAATGCTTGATACAAAAAGATTTCAAAGAGATTATATTTTTATTTGTTTACACTGCACAGCTTCAGTACCAGATTTTGTATATACAGTGAAGTTTTATCTGTATGCATTAGTTATCAGAACCAGCGGTCATGTACAAGTGACCACAGACTGACCACTTCTAGAAGCTTGACCTCTAGGCCCCTAGTTACTCATCATCTCTCCTGGTCATTCTAACCATAAATCAAGCATATAAATCATCATGCCTGACCGCTTTGGGATAAATAAATTAACACATTTGGCCAGAGCTATTTGTGAGATGAAGCATCTATCACCAATGAGGCCCATTCAGGGAAATGGTCACACACTATTCATACACCACTGTATCAAGTAGTACATTGATAATTTACAATAATTTCATCAAATCTGGTACATCTAGTATCTAAAATGGTGTTTGCATTGAGGTTTAGTAAGGATCACACTGGCGATTTATCCAAGGTGCTATGGCACACTTTCCTTCACCAAAGCATATTGGGTTCCATTCCTGGAGTTGACAAGAAAAGGTATCTGGTCACTTGCCCTTGTGAATTTTACCTCCAGTATTCTAGTTTCCGTCCACTGTATAGACCCCTCAAGCAATCTCACCTTCTGATTTACCAGATTATGTTAAAAACATTGGACTCCTTTAATTATGAATATTAATCAAGGAGATTTCTTTTTGCAAATTTAGTCATATATCATTTAAGATACCTCACCAACGAAATATTCTGATTCTAGGCCTTTCTGTTAATAAAAAGAAAATGTTTAATCATTTTTAAAAATCTTACCCCTTTAACCTTGATTATGAGTCATGGTCATTTCTTTTCACAACATTTTGGGGCTACATCCCAAGGAGCTACTGAACAAAAATGGTGACATTTGGTTTATGGTTTTTGAGGAAAAGTCATCTATAGGAAAGTAACAATGCCAGATTGACGAGACAGACAAGACAGACAGACAGACATGGGATTGTGCACCAAAGTCTTAAGGTCAGGTGAGCTGATAAAACCATTCTTAATTTCAGCTGGTATGTTTCTGATTTCTGTAGAATCAAATGTCACTCCTTTCCTCCCTGTTCCGTAGGAAGGGAGGGGCAAATAATGGCACATCAATCATCATCTTCATTCTGCATTTAAAAACAGGTTTTCCCAACAATATAACGTCAATCCAAAATAATCACCTAGATGTTTCTGCTATCAATAACACAATTACATACGTTCTGTATGTTCTTATTTGTGTCAGTGTTGATGAAAATAACGATTTTTTTTGTAACTAGAAATTAAATACTGAGCATCCTCCATTGTGATAATAAGGGATTATTGTTGATGACAAAGATATATACAATGACAGTTAATATTCATACATTATCCTTAGTTTCTCGTGGGCAGGATTTACAGGGAACATCCATTATAAAAGCTGTCCCATTATATAGAATGATACCAGATCATCATGTCACATATGACAACCAGATTTATACAACATCTCCTATGATCTGTTTCTGATAACCCAGCCTTCAACACATTATACAAAAATATTCTCAGGAAAAGTCATTCTTGTATTTTGAAAATCATAATATTTTGATGATGAGTTTTGCAACATTAAGATGTTTTTAATATCTAACATTTTTTTATATCTGTTCTTTCAGTCGACATCCCTTTGATGGTTTTCTGGGAAATACCTGTGCTGTCTGCTATATTATATATGTTGTGCTCGGACGATCAGTGTGTTTACATGACTCCTTGCTGATGCTAGGTATAATTAGTGATATGAAAATTAAAAGGTCTAGAAATCAGTTGAATTTGAAATTTATTTTCATCTATACTGATAAAAACCACCAATGGTGGGAGAATTACAATGACTCTCATCTGTCGTCACTCCACCCTAAAATCTTTAGATGTCCATTAATCATTACAGGACATTTTCCTTGATGGTCACCTGATCCCCTCGAAATACCTCCTTCCTTCCTTCCTTTTCCATATCGTTACATATCAGAGACCTTAGTTAAACTTCTTTGAAAGGCCATTCCTTTGCTGAATGACAGAAATGTTATGCAATCATTTTTCATCCTTACACCTAAAAGAGAATCAAACTAACACATGTAACACATGTAACTGATGGTGATGAAATAAGTGTAGAATTTAACAGAAAATACAGGTATCATATATAACACATGTAACTGATGGTGATGAAATAAGCGTAGAATTTGACAGAAAATACAGGTATCATATATAACACATGTAACTGATGGTGATGAAATAAGCTTAGAATTTAACAGAAAATACAGGTATCATATATAACACATTAACTGATGGTGATGAAATAAGTGTAGAATTTAATCATATATAACAAAATACAGGTATCTTATATAACACATGTAACTGATGGTGATGAAATAAGTGTAGAATTTAACAGAAAATACAGGTATCTTATATAACACATGTAACTGATGGTGATGAAATAAGTGTAGAATTTAACAGAAAATACAGGTATCATATATAACACATGTAACTGATGGTGATGAAATAAGCGTAGCATTTAACAGAAAATACAGGTATCACATATAAACTTTGTCTTAATGTGACAGCACTTAAGATATTTTGACACTGTTTCTTTGACTACATTTAAACATTTCATGACACAATATGGGAATCCTCCTCCTTACAAGACATTTGTATCATGGAGACAAAAGGTAAAATATTATCAAAAATTAAGTTTCATCGATTGCAAAGATACCTTTACCTAATATGGTCATAAGATTAAATTTCGGACTTCCATTCTGAATTGTAGTGAGGGAAACTATTAACTGCCTAGCTGCTTAGCTAATGTTGATTTTTCCCTCTACTTACTAGCCTGTACATTTTGTCCTTTATTTCTTAGCTCAAATTATAGTGATATTATAAGTACTGTATTTTCCAGATTATAAGCTGCAGCTGTTTTCCTCAGCGGCCGGGTGTGTGGCTTATACTTGGACGAAAAAAAACAACAAAATAAAAACATTGGTTCCAGACCGTTATGTATTTCAAACCGGACATTTTGTTGAGACACATCACATCGCTGTTGACCTGATGACCTCGCACCCTGATAATTTCAGTTGCTATAAAAACATGTCACTTTTCCAGAAAGAATAAGAAATAGTGATTTAAACCAAGCGTACCAGTACACCAGTACGAGACATCAGTACCAAGTTTTTTACAAGTACCTGTCCATCATGTGTTTGTGACTAAAACAGATCATCTAGAACCGTCATGTGCATCTGTATACAGGATGGTTTTAAGACTGAAATGAAAAAATATTCTTGTGGATTTAATTAATCAATCGGAATCCGTAGAGGAAGTTTTCAATCACCTGTTGCATCCTGGGATTGGTAGGTCATCGGGTCAAATTCTAGAACGACCTCCGTGCTTGTTTATGGTAAGAATGCCTTTGTGTAACTTACAAGAAATAATATGGGATGATAAAAATTTTGACAGCATGCGAGGATATTCTCTAATATCTAACAGTACAGACACCAAAGGAGATATCGTTAAGTAAACCGTAAATAGCGTCAGGCCCAATTTCTGTGTGAAGACAATTTTTGATGGCTTCCAAGCCAAACGAGCTGAATAATTGCTTTTTTACCTTTTCAAACACATCACTGAAATAAAAGACTATATAGATATCTGTGTATAATTCATTTGCAAACTTATATTTAATGTTTCACAGACGGTCTTGATGAATTGCCTTCCATTTTCTGTTGTATCAACAAACTTTGGTTAACATAATGGTAACCAGATCATAGGAAAGAGTGCGGCTTATATTCCAGGGCATCTTATATGAGGATCAAATCAGAATAATTGTTGAAAATCAGTCCTGTGGCTTATACTTGGGTGAGGTTTATAGCCTGGAAAATATGATAAATAACCTCTCTCAATGCATTGGTTAATCACCACCAGCAGTCATTTGTTCCTCTCATTTGTTCCTCGACAACAACAAAAATTGCTTGTACAGAACAAATCCTGTTAGTTCTGGCTAAATTGAGAACTTCAACATTTTGTGATTTAAGACATTTCAAGTGCCTTTCAACTTTAATTGCCAAATTAGAGTGGAGTTTATCATTTTTACAACTTACGAAACATACATATTTTTCATTTACTTTCATTTTCATAACTTTCACCAGTTTCAACAACATGATTTCCATTTAATTTCACTTCTATTCTAATAGCCTCTGTGATCTCTGGTTTTGTCTAGTTCCCACATATTCTCCCAAAACACAGACACACCCTCCATTTTAAACCTCTTGTTTCTCCTCCCTTCTCAAGCCCCTCATACTGAATTGTAAGCTATCTTGACCCTTCTCACTAAAGCTTGTCTCCTGCTGTCCTCCTTCCTACTTGAACACTTGTTTCTCCCTTCACCACTGAAACAAATAGCCTCTCTCACCCCACTCAAACACCTTGTCTACCCATTTCCACTACATCACTTCTAAAGGTGTTATTTCCACCCCAGGCTGACTGACCGATTTAAAACACCCCCTCCCTACCACCATCCCCAGAGGGCCCCAGCATGAACCTATATGTAACTAGACCCTACTGCAGCCTTTTGTGGGGCCCTTCAAACTCACACCAGAAGTGCTAACTGTAACGCCTATTGGACTGTGAGATTGGTGTCCACTCCAACACTGATAACCTACATACAGTGTTGACTACTACCACACAGCTATACATCAGACTGGGGCCCTATACCCAAGTCAACAGTGTAAATAGTCAGTTTCCAGGACTATATTCTCCCTTGGGAATACATTCCCCTTGGATAAAGGACCTGAAAGTTCACCTACTTCAGGGATTGAGGTGTACCAGTGGTACTCAGTGAGATTGACACTAATGGAGACTGTTATTGTTCTACTGAGATTTCCAGCCATACTATATATACATTAGCCTTACACGTGCACCAAATCCCATAGGACTAACTGTGATTTTGGATAAAGGAACTGAGGTCCCTAGAAATATACCAATTACAAGGCTTATGTTCTAATATAGACAGTTTGGTACGAAGACTATCATAAGTCTACATTGTGTTGTTTTCCTGCTATAAAGGATCATGTACAGGACCAGATCCTATGGGAGTCAGTTCTTACAGTGCTAAGTACAAAGTGGATGTTGTAGTATTTAGAGATGATAGAAGTCAAACACTGAAGTGATCCTTGGTTCTCTATCAGAGGTAGGTACACATTATAATTATATCCACGTGTAACTGTTTACACACTAGCTCACTCAACCCAAACACTACGAAGTAGTGACAACAGCAACACTTAAACCCAAACACTGCTGAGTAGTAAAAACAACAAAGTTTCAACCCAAACACTGCAGAGTACTAAAAACAGCAAAGTTTCAACCCAAACACTGCAGAGTAGTAAAAACAGCAAAGTTTCAACCCAAACACTGCAGAGTAGTGAAAACAGCAAAGTTTCAACCCAAACACTGCAGAGTAGTAAAATCAACAAGGTTTCAACCCAAACACTGCAGAGTAGTAAAATCAGCTAGGTTTCAACCTTGAAAAGTATTGAGAGTGTATTATACATACAGTATTGACAATGTATTACACATCTGATCAATTCCACCCAGACATGTCATGGTAGTGACAATGTATTACTAACACAAACACCTATCCTGTAGTATTAACAATGTATTACTGACACAAACACCTGTGGTATTGATAATTTACATCAAACAAGTACTCCTACCAAACATTAAAACTCAGTACACAGTGTAAATAATACTCTAATGAGTAGGCAATATCCTGTTGTCTAAAATAATGTCAATATATTGATCAAAATAACCTGGTGTGCTTCCTCATGTCCTGTATCTTTGAAACTGTTGAGATTTATAACATTCTAGGTGAAGATAGTGGTCTATATCGCAGATTTACCATTTTAATATTTTGTGATAATATAACCATTTAAGATTTTTAGCTTTTGTCTTTTAACTTTAAGTTTGTTTGGTGTTATTTCCTTTTTGGATCGCTGTGTGTTTTACCAGTTGATGGCCCTAATGACCTTTTATGTGTTGATGGGCCATAAGTCTGTAATGATAGTAATATTACAATGTATTATTTTTATTTTTTACATCTATAGAAATGTATTCTTTTATATGTCTATCTAACAATATCTAATACATCACTTTAGTTCTCTTTAAGCTGTTCTTTAATAATAATGAAAAACATAGATTCTAGTAAACATATTTTCCTCATCCATTTATCCTATCAAAATCTAGAAGAATGATTTGTAAAGGCAGTTTTGAAGTTGAAAGCAAATCTGCTCTGACTTTATCTGTCACATACAAGGGGGCATCTGTCTCAAAATTGAATCATTGAGAAAAACTGCTGCTAATAAGTTGAAAAAAACTGTTTTCCTTCTGCTGTCAATTAAAAACTATCTTCATTTTTTTTAATATTTCCAAGTGTGATTGTACCCTGATTATCAGACAAATCTCATTACAATATCAATCACTACCACCTAAAACCTCATCAATACATGTCAATTAGCAAAACATTTTTATTCCAATCTGATTTGTGTGTCGCTGTCTCTCATGACGATAACAAAAAATATTTTCAAGGATCAGAGACAGCTGGATATGGCACAATTATCCCTGATCTCCTACTGTTATAATCTGAACTTCCCAAATTTGTGTGCACTTGGTGAGTCTGTGGTCTGGTTGCTAGTAAACACTATCATGTTACCTTCCTATTTTTATACTAGTGGACAAAAGGGCTTCCAAACTAAAAGCAGCAATCTTTCCACCCCATGTGATATCACTAAGGAGAGTTAGCAGTATATTGTCCAGTTAACTGAATAGCAGGGTCAACACTCCACAGGTGAACAAGAACTGAGCATTAAGGTCCCAGCAAGGGGTCAGCATTCTGGTCAGTTAAGGCATGTTGGGCCTTTTTGTGTCTATCTTTTGTCAGTTTAATTCTTGGTGGGAGTGGATTTCTGTTCTAATCTAGATACTCTCCATTTGCTTACTAAAACTGTGACAAATGTTTATACATGTGTATTTGGTATAGTTCTCTGTCACAATAAACCAGTGGATTCCTCTTAGATTTAATTAAAATTGAAATTAGATTTAAACAAAATTTTCAGTCCAGAAGTAGGATATATATCAAAACTTTCAGAACTAAAAATGATCTTTTGTAATTGGCTAATGATATGCTAGGTTAATTTAAACCTGATGTTTATTACAATATAATTTATTAATTTTTTACTGTCATTTGTTTGTTGTGGAGCAGACTAAAAATAACAAATTATTGACCTTGAACTTGATGAAATTGAAACCCAATGAAATCACCTTCACCCTACCTTCCTACTTACATCAATCACTCCTGGTATCAGAGCACCGAGTTTAAAAGTTCAAAACATGACAAACAAAAACTCTCAATATTTTCTCTATTTTCAAAAAAGGGCATTTTAAGTTCTTAAAAATACAAAAATTTCATAGCTAAACTCGTTATGGATACAAAACATTTACAGAAAGTTCTGAACATCCATTTATATTTCATTTAAAAGATAGTAAAGGAAGTGTATTTGAAGAATTTACATTTAATTGACAAATGGTTTTAAAACCAAGCATTACAATCTTATCTCTGGTAGAGGTATACACTGTCACTGTTACTGCTCTTAGACACTTTTCCATGGTACATGGTGGCATACTGATTCTACAATAAGCCCAGGGGACAAACAATTTTAACTGATTCAGAGTAATGGGCTGGACTTATTACAAGGCATGTGCTTATTGCCACATTTATATGATAAATATTATTCATAAAAAACAAAATCTTTCATCAAATTTGTAGAAATACTTCATGGTGTAATCTTGGTTAGAGGAAAAACAATTAAACAGGTTTTCTATGAATGATTTATCATCAGAACTTGTTTTAATAAAACAAACAAAAATAATATTTACGCAAAATGTCTTTTGAAAGTTAAATATTACATTAGTCATAATTTTTAAGAGGTAAAGTGCCAAGATGTTATGAAATAATGCATGTTTATAGAACCTTCTAAGAGCTGATAAATAAATGAAATCCACATTCATGTGAATTCTTAAAACACATTTTTCCTCTGAGATCGTCTGCCGCCTGCAGTCTCGCTCCCATAATTAAAACAAAAGCCGTTAATGCAAAGCTGTACACATTATATTAATTAGTTAAATTCAATTCTCACCACAGAGAATTGACTGATGTTTGAGCGTATATTGTCGGAGAGGCGACGATGGGTTATCAGTCTGCGACACTTAGCACATTTCTGTCTACACGGCACCACAATGCCCATCATCACTTCTAGAATAAAAGGATTTCAAAAACCGATTTAATACATCTTAACGCCTTCAAAGCACAAAGACAGTTTATTTATGCTGTTCTATGGAGTACTCAGACAAATCTAATTCTACACAAGACTGTTACATTGGTGAGATCTACTGAAACACATCACCTGGTTTTTATTTCTTGTAAATCTTCAGATGTGTGATGCACCTTTGGTGTTTCATAACCTCTAATTGGCAGCAATACCTCGCCTACTTCTGATAATAAATTCATTTTGAGTGATAAGGTTGGTTTATCCTACAGATCTGATCCACGGTTTTTACACTGCATGCTGAATGTGATGAATATTATCATCCCCCCTAGTTTATAAGACTGATACCAACACACCAGTTAATACATAGTAACACATAAAACCTGTTCTCTAACCTACCATTTTGTATCACTTTTCAGTGAGGTGGATTCAATTAGCATACACCTTACTACATGTTCATATATGTCATTCTATTTCGATTGGATAAAAAACCACATATTTCCTCCTGTGTTGATAGCCATGATACTAACGAAAACCTCGATTAGCACAGAATGAATGAATACTTTACCACATACCAAAACAGATCTGTAGTATAACAAAGGTATGTTATCTTCACACATTTACTAACACACAGATGGTCCAGGAACTTTATCCTAAATGACCTTGGAATATGACTTATGTCGTTAATGACACTTATACAGGAATATGACTTTCAGTCACATATTAAATGACCGAGGAATTTAACCTTTTATTAGATCCTAAATGGCCCAGGAATATGACCTTCAGTAACCCGTAAATGGTCCAAGATTTTAATCTTATATTAGATCCTAAATGACCCTGGAATGTGACCTTAAGTCACCTTTAGATGTTCCAGGAATAAGACTTCTCACATCCTGTTAGACCCAGGATTATGATTTTCAGTCACCCTTTAATGATCCAGGAACATGACTTTTAGTTCCATCCTGTTAGACCCAGGAATATGACTTTCAGTCACCCTTTAATGATCCAGGAACATGACTTTTAGTTCCATCCTGTTAGACCCAGGAATATGACTTTCAGTCACCCTTTAATGATCAGGGAACATGACTTTTAGTTCCATCCTGTTAGACCCAGGAATATGACTTTCAGTCACCCTTTAATGATCCAGGAACATGACTTTTAGTTCTATCCTAAATGACCTAAGAGTATGACTTTCCATCACATCTCAGATGACCAAAGTAGCTGAGGAATCTGACCTTCAGCCGTGTCCTGAAGCAGTCTGCAATACATATATAATCTTAAAGGCAGATCCTAAATGACCTGTCACCTTAACAGTCACATCCAAATTTAAATTGTCTTTAATTAATTCATGTCACATATTAGTCACAGAAATTATGACTATGACCTCTACAGTCACACCAACATGTCCCAGTAGCATGGCCTTGAATCGCTGAATTTTTGTTACATAAATCGAGCCATGGTATAGCATTCCTATTTTATAAGAATGAAGTAATGGTTCAAGCATCAAGAATGAAATTATACAATTTAGAGCGGGAAACAAATAATTACTTAACATAATGCAGTTTTAGTACTAATTATAAAGAACAATAGAAATAAATAACTTGTTTGTAAAGTTATTAAAAACAATATAAATTAAGAAGTTATCTGACCAAATAGTTTACAGTTTTATGATGATTGGGGCAGTTATGGGCCTGGACTAGATCACTTTAATGGCCATTATTGAGTCAAAATTTGGGAAATGATTGGTTATTGTGAGAATGGACTAATAGAACTGTGACAGATCAATTAATAAGAGGATTATCACTCCCTTTGGAGATTCTTCACTAATGAGACAGATGGTGGGGTCGGACCAGTTGTCAAAGTGACAAAATTAACAAGGACATTTTGTGATGATTGAAATTATTAATCTAATTGATGTGTTATAGAAAGTGATACAAGTCTATGGGAGTATCAAAGCAATCAGTTTAATATCTATTGTTTATTTCAGAAGTTCAACGATATTCCTAGTCTTTTTGTCTGAACTATGTTGTATAAAACACGTTAGTTTGGAGCTTGTATGTATAGTTCTCAATATCATATTCTTTAGTTGTAGTCATACCTATCTCAGAACTTGTTACATACAGAAGTATGTTCATATTGCCTACTTTTTCGGAAACTCTCTTTATATATATATATATAAGTATAACACAGCATACATTTGTCCTTGTATCATATTGTTTGTTTATAACACAGACATTGTTAACAAACTTTAGCCTTTATACGATACATCTTGTAGATTTCGTCTCTGAATTTGTAAATAGTACTTTAGAACACAATTTTGATATATAATTATATAAAAACATGTAAATGGTATCTCCGTCCCAGATATATACTATACTGTAGGCCAATATTCCTTCACATGTGATTTACATCCTAAAGTACTAGTTTTGCGATAAAAAAAATTATGAAAATCAATTATCATGAATTAAGATATATAGATAACAGATAACAAAATTTAATAATGAAAACTATACTTAGTCATTATCTAGAAAGTTTTCATGGCTTCAGGTTTAAAATTATCAACGCATACAATTTAATAACATTTACCTATACCATCATCATCAAGTTGTTTACTCCTACATCTTATTGGGAAGGAGGCCATGAGTGTCGATTGAAGTATTCGATTGAAGTATTCGAGACTCATCTCAAGGTCTGGCAAGTATGTTGTTATTTGGTACCTATACAATACAAACTTTGCAGATTGAAAATGCCAAATAAATTTCTACTTATCACAGTTAAACCAGAAGAGTGTCTTCAATGCTATAGGGAATATTTGGTTTCTGTTTTTATTGGTTTTTCTCCTCGCAAACCCCAGAATAAAAATGCCAAGATTATTACTGAAATAATCTTGGATTTCCGATAAAATCTCAACATTAAACGTCTCGGTTACTTCTTACTCACAAAACTTTCATAGAAGAATTTAAATGAAGGCCTTCTTCCACATTTAAATCATACATTCTTTCGGTTTTGCCCTCCTGTATAACTGATGTAGTAAGTTACTTTGAACTTTGATATTCTGTTTCAGAATTTATTCTATGTTTCTGATCCAGATATGTATGTCATCAGATAAAATTGAGGTCAGTTACCCTTCACTCCTCCGTCATACTAATTGGTTAATTACCATCCTAGCTTTACTATTTTAATATCGTAGGATACTGATCAGATAAATACCTCTCATGATGAGGTCAAATACTGCTAATGAAAGGTCAAGAACCATTTTTTTACCTCCAACTTCTCCGACATTCTAAGGAGTCATTGACAGATTTTGCTTCACTTCTTCTGGTAACACAATCCAGCATTTGAAATATGACATCTACTGTGAAGATAAACTTTGGCTTCAATCTCTACAGTTATAATAAACAATCAAAATCAATGACATCTACCGCAAGTAAAACTAGCTCCCTGTATAAAGATTATCCACAGCCTTCTGTATGGGTTTACTCTGGCACCAGACTCCACAGCTATGCCCATAACTTAAAAAAGAGGCAGTGTATAATGACTTTATCAACAGTTTGGGCCCTGCCAGGGCCAAGCGCCTCTTTAATCCCTGAAAATAAACATACCAAGATGTACAAGATAGGTGACATAACCAGCCTAAGGAGCCCTAACAAGTGTTTAATGTTCAAAATCCAAATGTGCTGAAACTCGGCTCATTTTCACACTTAACAAATGTTTACAGATCCTTCCAATTCTGATACAGAGGAAGATAAGTACAACAAAATTGGCATGGGAATATTTTGAATTCTTTCTTTTTTTTATTCATTACCAAGAAATCCTCTTAGTTGCTCACTTGTGTTATGATACTCTGTTTTTGAATATCACAAAATACTCCTCTAAAATCATTCAATCCTATGAGCTTATCCCTCTAAATGAATTGGCAGTTATCTTGTGAAGAAATAGAGGTTCAGTGACTTTTCATGCTGGGTCTTTCCTTCCCCACTCTAAAAATTGAAATGTAATTATATCTCCGAGCTTTGTAATTATTTTGACCTCTTTGACCTTACCTCGAACCTGATCTTGGATCAGAATACAAGCAACACAACACAGACATCAGACATAATGGAAAATTATTCCCCTTCAAATGTAAAATCTATCCTTGATGTAGAGTATAACTTATATGGTATATTGAACAAGATATAAAAGTCTGTTTCTAAAAATAGGAGTGGTAAAATAAAGCCGTCAGATCCTGACTTTAGTCACACCTGAAAAACGACTCAAAGAGAAGCCAAGGTGATCAGAAACACATGGTCAGGTCAACTGTATACAATTCTGATCACTGTAATGTACCATGTGACATGTTCAAAAGTTTCTTTGAAGTTGTTTAAGTATAAGATTCTCTTATTCTATAACTGACCTTAACATGCAGGAACTGACTTTAAATATGAAGAGAGATTGACAAATACCTAATAAACATCCAAAGTCTTTTATCCAAAGAAATATGCTCCAACATACAAAAAAATAAAACATATCACCAACATCAGCAAAACTGACCTCCCTCATTTAACAGTTATCGAAATTTTGAATAAGAAAAGATCTTGACCTTGAATGTATACACAATCCAACACCAAAGTGATGCCTGTGCATTATGCTGTAGATTGCTGTAGTGTAGTGAACTATAGCAATGATATCCCTCAGGAGAATAATGAAGTGAGGCTCGATTGTATGAAAGGTCCATCAGAGACCATCATCAGTGGTGACTCACAGACAAACACAGGCACACAAACTGTACAGCCAACAAGTGTATGCATTATTGATGTCCACCAAATGTTCCTTCTATAATAAGACTTCTGGGCAGTGGTTGACAGGTTCACTAAGTGGCCACAGACACTGGTTCAGTCTGTAATTCATTATTTGGCAGAGAATGACAGAGAAATTCATACATCACACAAATACAAATCAAAATTCCTTCATTTATCAGACTTAATACTCTGGAATGCCATTTCTGGATTCTAGTACAGAAAATTACATTTAATTTTATATCTATAAATATGTAGATGATGCAGCAAATTACAAATAACAAACATTATTGAACCATTCACAAAACATGTAAATTTCAGGCAAAGTCACTTATTGAAGTTCAGTCCATTGGGACCAGAGGGCCATTGCTAAATAGAGGACACCGAGCAAATTCTTTAAAATCTGTCTTGGTGAAGAGAACTTAGTTAATTTCAAACTGCTGCATCTAACCTCCTTTTGAAGGAGGGTCAAGCCTATGACAGGGAAATACAAGTGTAACGGGTCATTATTTATTTCAATACCTCCGCTAGGAATCAAACCCGGGACCCCAGGCTTACTAGTATGACACTCAACCAATCGAGCTAAAGAGAAGTTCTCTCTAGCCGAGTGGTATATTGCGGCTAGTATTTTACCAGGGTTAGACAAGTGTTTTAAATACTTTCCCCTTAGTTAAAATAAATCGATTTCAGTAAACTAAATCAGGCTTACTAGTATGACACTCAACCAATCGGGTTCTCTCTAGACAAGTGTTTTAAATACTTTCCCCTTAGTTAAAATAAATCGATTTCAGTAAACTAAATCAGGAGAGTGATGCAAGCCCTATGGGCCTCTTGTTTTACATGGTGGCATGTTCTTGGTCTTGAACTTTGAAACTAGACCCAACCACATTATAATGTATAAATAAGTGAGTGTACAAGACCTATAACTATCAATTAACAAATCTACCATTTTCTTTTGATAAATTCTTAGGATCTCACCTCTAACCATATACCAATACAATAAGTAGTTAATGTCCAGCAGGACAATTGTAAACATGCCCTGCTGAATTGTAAAGTATCAGTTTCACATATCATAAGGGAAACATACAAAAGTATTACAACACTTTTGGTTTTAAGAACAATTAAATTAGAGAGCTAAATTTTACTACTATCGTCAAAAAACATCTTTCATCCTATAGTTCTTTAAATTCAGAAACAGAATAAAACACAGTTACATTTCTGAATTTAAGCAAAATTAAATCTAGAAGGCCATATTTTTTATGCTATCTTCAAAAAGCATCCTTGATCTAGCTTTTCTTTGAACTTTGACCTTTGATAAGACAAAGCCCAGCCTGCAGTGACACAAGTCTGGAGATTAGTGCCAGTCCCATCTATTCAGTATCAGTGGAAAGGTGCCTAGAGAACAGACAGCTACATGGTGCCCCCTGCTTTTGCACATTACATCCAATTTGTCCCAGTTTATTGAATCACCTTTCATGTAAATGGACCAGATGTAACACTTAGGAGTTTTGTATGCCTGTCTGCCAGAGCCAGGGCCTATTACAGGGCAAGGAGAGGGCTCCTGGGTTTAATATAACTCTACATATACATGTACCTCTGGGTCAGCTCAATAAGAGAATAAAGGATTCAAAAGAAAAAGTAGGGTTATAAGCTCAATAGCATTATTCGATATGGCTCACAGATGTAATATTAAACCTCTAGATAAGCCTGGTTTAATATTCTACCTCTAGTAAGCTCAATAGGTAATTGGATCTCTAAGCAAGCTCCAAATAAGAAGAAAGCTCCTAGAATGAAGCTAATAACTCAAATAAATGTTTGATACTGTAACTCAATATAATCCAGGTAGGAAAAGACTAAAAGGGTTGGTATTGTATCTCAATCAAATCAAAATAGGAAAGGAATTAGAAGTTTGATACTGTAACTAAATACAATCCTGGTAGAAAAAACTCAAATATTTGGTTCTGTAACTCAATACTATCCAGGTAGGAAAGGACTCAAAGGTTTGATACTGTAACTCAATACAATCCAGGTAGGAAAGGACTCAAAGGTTTGATACTGTAACTCAATACAATCCAGGTAGGAAAGGACTCAAAGGTTTGATACTGTAACTCAATACAATCCAGGTAGGAAAGGACTCAAAGGTTTGATACTGTAACTCAATACAATCCAGGTAGGAAAGGACTCAAAGGTTTGATACTGTAACTCAATACAATCCAGGTAGGAAAGGACTCAAAGGTTTGATACTGTAACTCAATACAATTCAGGTAGGAAAGGACTCAAAGGTTTGATACTGTAACTCAATACAATCCAGGTAGGAAAGGACTCAAAGGTTTGATACTGTAACTCAATACAATCCAGGTAGGAAAGGACTCAAAGGTTTGATACTGTAACTCAATACATTAGACTTCTTGGTTAAGTAGTGACTCAAGGTAATCAAGATAGGCAAAAGACATTAAGGCTTGATAATTCACTAATAGGAAAGGAAAGGCAAGAGCTCCATTGCTCAAGTCAAGCATAATTAGAAAGATAGGACCTAAAAGTTCAAGGTCAATCAGGACAATACCTTAGTAGGGATATTGGCCTTCATGATCTAGTGAACCCACAGAAAATGCTCTACAGAATTTTTATATAGCCCCAGAAGATTGTGTACTTATGTCAAGTCCTGTATTCTCTGGCACAGAGGAACATACAGTGAGAGAATGTAACAAACTCTGTGAATATTTAGCATCTCCTAATTGCAAATGTATAGTATCTCTGTACTCGAAAACCCTGTAGCACAGTAATCTATTGCATTCCATCATGGGTTATCCCTCCATTAGATTCCGTAATGCATCCTGTCAACAATAATTGACCAATTCTGTCTTTTTGTGATAATTTGATCCAAGGATATTGTGATTTAGGTAACAGTCTACATCCCTTCCTGCTGCTTTCATTACATGTTTTCACACCCACGACATAGTTAAATATATATACTGACGGGACTGACATGTATGTCTGTACCCATCCACAACTCTACACTATACACAGGTGTATCATGAGCTAGGTATTAATCCACAGCCTAACAGTAATTTATTTACGTCGATGTATATATCTTGCTCTGCACCTCTTGTCACTAATCAACTTTTAATGTTGCTTCTTCCAAATGTCATACACTGTCAATAGTGAATTTTTTTTTTATTTTTTAGCAAATTTGAAGTACAGTAAATCTGTTTGAATTATACAAAAAGTAAATTACTGGTCTGAGGGATGTAGGCAGTGGGGGGGGTGGGGTTTACTGCAATGCATGTTAATCGACTGTTAGAATCACAAGTTTTACTTGGATCTTCATTACATTGGATTCTGTGATGAAACCAACCCATATTGGCGGAAGTTAATGACAACATATCTTAATATGCTTAATGTTTGTTAAAATCTTCATGAATCTTGCAATCTTATTGAGATAGTCTTGAATGATTACTTAATCGAAATGTGAAGTGAAACAATGTTGTTCTTTGACAAAACAAATGGCAACATCCCGTGGTCCATATATATTTACCTATGGCTTAGGTTGTAATACAGAGTTGGGACCTTAGTTGTATCAGCTGGCACACGCATGATGTTATGGCAAGATGTGAAAGAAATGACACCACACATCAGTGCTAATTAAGGGACATGGATGTGTATAATTTGGTGCTATCAATTGCTTACAATGGTCATTTACAACCTGCTACGCAGTGTTTAACCTCACTGTAAATAGTGACCACATGGAGTGATAAATACATACACCAATGCCTTTATCCTTGGTTAAATGTGAGATCTCCTGATAAATAGGAACAAACTGAAATATAAGTGAAACAAACTAGATAGGGTGTAAACTATCACTAGACAGAAAATTACTGTTTTTATTGATAAATAGATACTAAATCATGTGTTCAAACTACCCGCCTATCTGAACTGACTGGAAGTTTACCAAAATTAATCCAACTAACCAATCCCAGTGGGATCTTGGCGCCATTATCGTTGACCACTATTGGTTTTACACAAGTTAGACATTTGTTCTTTTTTTCCATTTCTTTGGTATTTTGCTGTATTGACAGTTGAAACAGTTATGTAGTTGTCCTTCAACAAGGAAAACTTTGTATTACATTCACAAACACCAATCATCCTATGTCAAAAACAAGATGGCTGTCTGTGGGCTACATTTTGCCACAAAACTTACAAAAGAAACTTCTATCAAGTGTTTCCCTAGAAATTTCATATTTCTTATCTGTCTGAAAAGTGAATAAGCAAGGGCAAAAACATTCATGTGAAATATTAGAAAAATCCATTTCCAACTTTCAAGAAATATTAAAGCAACTGAAAGATGATTGCCAATGTAAGCTTTTCCAGGCCAGTTCACCACTGAACAAGAACATGTACAAGGAACAAGGGACAAATTAATACTAAGTGCACACTTGAAATTTAAGATCCATCTCGTACAATCAATAACAAGAGCTGTTAAAGGGTAGATGCTAGATGGACAAAAGCCAATTTAAATAGTCCATTGTGTGATGATGGTAGACCATTAAAACACATTTTTGATATACATACTAAAGCATGACACATAATACCAATCTCCTTTGGGAAATTGAAAGCACTCCAAAGTAATAGACATTAATAGTAGGTATGGTGTATATACAATAGATTTCCTACATAAATGTCCACTTCCATTGATTTTAAAACAACTGCTGTGCTGTACAGGATGGTTATCTGTATCTGACACATGTAATAACACTCCACCATTATCACAAATTGCATGCATCCTCCATCACGAAGCATGAGTTAACACTTATTGACAATATATCTCTAGGATCTGTAAACATACCTTTGGTAATGAATTGAGTGCTGATTAACCATGCAAGGCAATATCAGTATCAAAGAATGTCTATTAGAATATTACGTTTTGTGAGATAAATATAAAAAAAAATTGAAAATGTTTTCAAGACATGACCTTTCTCCTATGTAAATGCAATTTTGATCATATGTAGAATTTGTTGTTAACGATACGATTTTGTAAATAAAAATCAAAGTCTATGGAGAGGTTAATAAGACACGACACGGATTCAGAAACAGACACTACAGGATGGGAGGGACAGACAAGCATCATTAAAAACATTATAGGACAAAAATACATAAAGTATAAATGCACAAAATTTGATATCTAAACTAGCCTGAATGAATTGAATGATGTGAAAGGATAATAATGGGAAAGTCAAACAAAACATATCCTTACATTTCCTTCCATTTAATGATAATGTACTTTACCAGTCAGTCTAACTAATTGTTTTATTTCACCCAGCACTGTACATCACGGAGGGTGGTTTGAACAATCTGTCACTTGAATTTACAATTTACAACTGGCTGTGCGTTTTATAGCTATTAAACAATACCATACCCTCACATTGTCTTTTACACGACAACAGTAAAACCCATGATATTATATTTCTGCATCCTGACACTTGAACAGTTTAATTTTGTCTGGAGACAGATCATTCCAATATTAAACCAGTCACGAACCACTGCTGGTTTGCTAATAAAACACACTACATTATATTTCTAATTCCAGAAATTTCACAGATTAACTTTATTTCTGTATCAATGCCATAAATCTTGGACTGGTTGGTTAATTTTTTTCTGTGGAATCTTTGCCAATAAATCCATGGAGTGAATTTGTCCGATAAAAAAAGATTGCGCCTTGGCATTGGGTATGTCCAGGGTCTGAACTGGCATGAGCTTTATAATGAGTCATAGATCGGGACACAATTTAGACAGCTGCACATGCACATGAACAAAGGAATTACTCTCATAAATAATTCAGATATCAAGCCATCGGAAAGAATGGGGCTCCCTGGGATACATTTAGAGGGGGTGATTCCTAGAACCACGGGAGTTCCAAAACCATAGGAGGACTAAAAAGTAGAGAAAATGATGCTTGTGTGCAAATGTATTGTTCCTGCCAAGAGAGCAAGCAACCCTCATATCTCAAAGAAAATTGCCAAATTTATATGCAAATTGTAAATTCAATATGGGTTTTGAGTTGGCGCATCACAAACCTAATTTGTAGTGTGTCTGGGTAAATCTGTCTGTGTTGGCGACATAAAAACTTAGTCTTGTTGGAAGTTGAGAGCACGAACACCGTACAAACTTACTAATAAATAATTTATGACACAAATTTCAGATGCTGTGTCTGTGATGTAACAAAATACCAGCCACAATTTTCAGGAATTAAAAGACATCATTGAATAACAGTATGATTTCATCTGTCATGCACCAGAAAGATCCAAGATAGTACAATACGGAAAAGAAACCCTAGACATTTTCCATTATCCATAAGTAGATTACATACACTATAAGAATGATTTTTTGGAACATTTTCACTGTAACAAACTTAATTATACTGCTGTAAACATGGAATACTTTTACGTTGTTTTTTAATCCATTTTTATTAACAACCCTATCATTGCTTCATGTCAGTGTTTAAGATGTCATTGGGTAAAGCAGGAAAACACATCGTTATAGTCTGACATATTGATAACTGCAATTACGATGCCAAACATGGCTTGAAATCATATCTTCTGTGAAAATGGATTGGATTGACTGTAGAAAATCCTGTCTTCTACAATGTCTTAATTACTGAAACAGCATAATATTTGTTTGCGGTTTTAGTCAATAGGCAGATTTATCTGTAAAACCTGTGTGAAAAAAAATAAATCTATAGCTCTCATTTATGTCATGTTTTTTTTATCAATGAAGTTTTTTTTTCAATCAAGTTGACACAAAACATTACAAGTACATTTGTTTTGTGACATATAACTTCAATGAAAAGAAAAAAGAAAGAAAATTTGCAAATTAAAGAAAAAGAAATTTCAAATACCACCCAAATGACAGATTATTCAATTCTTATTTCTACTATTTAAGTATATCTTAAAAAGATAAAAGGCATGAAAATGAGTCGCCCAAGAGAAAAAGAGACGTATGCCCTTGTCATTCCTGACGCTAATCTTCAGCTCCTGTTGTAATTAAAAATGCAGACAAAGTTTTTTCCTCTGTATTTTTGTAACTTTGTCTGCTCTAGCAAACTGTGATGAATCATTGTCCATCCGAAGGAAAAGTTCCTGATCTCTCTCATTTTCCACTCTCTGTATTGGGCAGGATTGAGATAGAGGCTTGCGGCAGATAAGATGGATACTCTCTGATCCCAGATTTATGTTACGAGTCCAATGCCTAGTGCCTGATAAGATAGTCTGGTACCAGTCTGTCTAATATAAATACCAAACTTAATTTATGTCTCTTTAAAAACATCCATAGTTTCCAGTTACGAGTCCATACTTCAAAATCACTAAGACAATCTCATATTTCAGTGACAACCATTCATGATGATAATTTTTAGCAAAATGATGCCCTTTTTTTTGAAAACATCAAAATAATCATTTTTATCTGCAAAATTGTCTGTATGACATGCAAATATGATAATTAAGTTTATCCGCCCTAAATTATTTTTTTTTCCTTTATCATGATAAAATTATCATGTTTGTAACATTCAGAACACCATGACACTGGGGCACATCTAGACCGCATTCTACCCCGCAATTTAGTCATCACAAAAACTGAGATAATTCTTGGTTGTCATACACTTGATGGGTTGCTATGGAATAGGCCTACATAATGACTGGACGTTGGAAGGAACATGTGGAATGAGCGATAGTGACAATTCCATTTCAGGGCAGGGTCATAATTAATATAGTGGGCCACTACAGTACAAATCATCATCAAAGTTTTACCAAGTCCAGCAGCAGGCAACAATGAATACATCTTTTTGTGCTTAATTATGACCCTAGAGAAAGTGCTGCTTCAATTTAGTCAGGTCTGGAGAGCACGATTATTAAAATGTCAAGATCACAAGTCATTGGTCCTTCAGGAGTACAATAGTGTAAATCTGAACATGGATTCAGAACCCAAGATATTCAGGTCCTCCAACTTAACAACATCTCATGCCTCTCCAGACTCTAGCTATTATTCTATCCCAGCCCTCCCACTTCAACCTCTACCATTCTACCCCACATGTCTCAATCCAACCTCTACCATTCTATCCCAGCCCTCTCAATCCAATCTCTACCTTTCTACCCCACACTTCTCAATCCTATCTCTACCATTCTACCCCACACCTCAACCTTATCTCTACCATTCTACCCCACACCTCTCAATCCTATCTCTACCATTCTATCCCACACATCTCAATCCTATCTCTACCTTTCTACCCCTCACTTCTCAATGCTATCTCTACCATTCTACCCCACACCTCTCAACCCTATCTCTACCATTCTGCCCCATACCTCTCTCTCCAATCTCTACCTTTCTACCCCACACCTCTCAACCCTATCTCTACCATTCTGCCCCATACCTCTCTCTCCAATCTCTACCATTCTACCCCACACCTCTCAACCCTATCTCTACCATTCTATCCCACAACTCTCTCTCCAATCTCTACCTTTCTACCCCACGCCTCTCAATCCTATCTCTACCATTCTACTCCACACCTCTCTCTCCAATCTCTATCTTTCTATCCCACACCTCTCGATCCTATATCTACCATTCTACTCCACACCTCTCGATCCTATATCTACCATTCTACTTCACACCTCTCAATCCTATCTCTACCATTCTACTCCATATGTCTCACTCCAACCTCTACCATTCTACCCCACACATCTCACTCCAATCTCTACCATTCTACTCCACACCTCTCAATGCAATCCCTGCTGTTCTATCCCAAACCTCGCTCTACAATCCCTAATGTTCTACCCCACACCTCTCTCTCCAATCCCTACTGTTCAATGCCATTCCTCTCTCTCAAATCCCTACTGTTCAACGCCATTCCTCTCTCTCCAATCCCTACTGTTCAACGCCATTCCTCTCTCTCCAATCCCTACCCTACCATTCACTCATTAATCCCTTTAATTAATGATAAATACCATTTCCTCTTTATTTTCTGGGTCCCTTTCCCTTATCTTTTATACTTTTCTTTCCCTTTATGCTTCCTTTTCTCACCTTTACTAATAACCCTTCCCAGTACTACTCCTCAACCTTTCCTTAATCCCTTACCCTCATTTCCTTGCCATCCAAATAATAGGCCTTCCTTCCACTCCTTTCCACACTATTCCTTGCTACTCCTGTACTCGCCTCCAAACAACATTCTAATTACATTTGATTAAATTGAAGATCAAAAAGCTTGGTTTTTAAGTGTGCTATATTACAAAAATAATTTTTATTTAGACTTAACAATCACATACAATCAATATATCTCATAATATTGTGTTATGCTAATAGTCCCAACTCGTTGCGCGCTTAACGAATCAACATAAAAAACATGTGCTTTAAATTATGCCAGGTAATCATAGGTGCTTCATATTTCAATATCTAAACCTAATTACAACAGGCAAACAGCTAAATATCCCTATAAAAAAATCATCAAAATAACTCTACAAAATTTTCTGTTTAATGGAATATAAAACGAAACGTGACTTGTTAAACTTTTATATATGTTTACACACGTTACGAACATCTGATATTAGCCTGACCAAGGCCTATTGGTGTCTAAATCAAATTTAATGACCCAGTCAGCTTTAAATGGTCAGGTGGAAATCATAGCCAAATAAAATGAGGAAATTATACAGGACGACAGGGACTGTTTTTCCGCTACCTTACAGATACTGACCAAGCATGACGAAAAGCATTTGGGGATAATGCACAACTTAATTGATAACCAGTATAGGAACAGATTTCACTACTAAACAACTTTCAATATTTCATGCATAGTATTTATCATAACTAAAACTTGTTTTTAAACCCAGACAGGTAAAGATAAATATAAAGACGTTTTGTTTCTAAAACTATTTTCAAAACTTTAATGATTTTTGTACCTGTATAAATCTTCATGTAGTCCTGTTCATCTTAGGTTTTAATCTCATTATTAAACACTGGCAAAGAAAAAAAATTAACAGAGGGACTGACTTGGTAAAATTGACGAAAATGCTCATGATGCATCATGTTAGCTTTTCCGCACACATTCCGTTTTCTCTCAAAAACATATTTCAGGTTTTCTCCCGTGCTCTCTATTTATCTTCTTAAATAGGAAGTGCCCAACTGTCAAATAAAACCTCCATGTTCAAGATTTGGTCAGATCTGGCATTATAAAATAATCACAAAACCTGATAAAGTCAGAAATTTATAAATACTTTTATTTTAATTTTCTACATCTGTAGATATCTTAATTACCATACAAAAACCTCTGATAGATTTTGTGCTGTACAAATTCAGCCAACTTGCCAATGATGAAAGAGGAAATGAAAGGATGGTCTTGAGTTTCTGCTTATTTTCTTTATCTTTTCAAAGACAACTCTAGTGACCTCTCTACATGGCCACCAGATTGCCAACACATTTTCTCTCATCTACAAACGCTTCTGCTTGCATGACTTCCTCCCAAATGCACCCAACTGCTCTCCAGCACTCACTACAAACAGAGAGATGTTCAAATTTATCAAATTTCTTATCTGTAAAATTAGTATCTTGATATTTAACTGAGTATTTCCTTCGGTATACAGATGAGTACGTAATTTGTAGCAGAATGAAGGTTGTAAAGCCAGGATGCAGTCTCGTAGATAAAAAGTTTATATCAGGAAGGAAATGACATATATGACAGTGTGTAAGGTACACATTTCCTTACTTTTCATATATCACGAGAACATTTCTTTCTCCATTTATGTCATCATAAGCGAGGGATGGGAGGGTCAACACAGAAACTTTGATGCGAAAGTAGAGGATTTGTCTCATGCAAGACAGTAAAACAGTATTTGTTTGAACTTTTACTTCAATAGTTATAGGTAGGGTTAATACCAACTATTGGTCTCTTGTCGTAAAATATTGCAGTATTCACTTCATGATTAAAACTTCATACAAATGTACACAGAAGGAATGTCTCTTAGTTACCATGTATTTAACTGTTACACAAATAGGCAATAACAAAAATTACAATATCTTCAATGAATAATGTCAAATATTATTTTTGAAAATTAAAAAAATCTTTTTCACACGGACATTACATTTCATTTCTCAATTAAAAGAATATTGCTAACACAACAAAACGTGCAAATTCATAAAATAACCCAAGATTTGTTTGTGAAGTCCACACATTTTCTTCATTCTATCAAACATCTGGTAAATTACCAAATACATTGTTCCTGAAAATGTTACATATTGCTTTATAGTATACACACATCCAATCATTAATATGAGTGGTTTGACATGTGTAACTAATTACTTTGCGGGCCTGGATCTTTTTCTTCCACTTCAAGCTATATCCTTTTACACATCATGTGTGAACTTCTGTTAAAATTCCTGACAGAGGAAGGCCTATCTCACAAGCAGGCAGTCATGTGAGGAAATTTAATAATTACATACTTGTGTTGCTGTTTTCACCTGTGACAAATTTAACACAAAGATCCTTCCTTCTTTTTTCCTTCACCAAATAACAAAAGCTTGTACAAAACGTAAGCACGCCTCGCAAAACTTCAAACTTATTATATTCTCGGCTTTTATATGATACATGTCATTTTTCCTGTCGACATCTGATGTAATTTCAGATGGTTGTTCTTAAAACCCGAATTTCCACTGTTTACTGAATTTATGACTGTAACCTTCTCCTCAGCCTTTGAAGTTTGATGGGCTGAATTGTTTTATCAGACTGGCGAACAACCAAATGGTGTATATTTTCACAGCTCAAGTGGCCTTTTTTCCTCCCCTGAATTACACAAAGTAATCATTACGTGCCTTTAACCACTACAGATGTGAGTACAACAACCGTTATCGAAGAATAGGAAAGGAAAGTTAGCTTACTTCTGGTGAAAGTTTTATAAAAAAATCCTCCAAATCCCCATCCTGTTTATACTATTATCAGTAACAAAAAAAAATATAACCATATGATATATATATCTAATACAGGTATTCAATACAATTCCTTAACCCTTATGTCATCTCCAGTCATCCTTTGTATGTCCCTTTGTTTATTGTTGCTTTTCATCCTTGTAACAGCCAGGGTCATTTAAGGACATGTCAGGCTTGGGTGGTAGGGGGGGGGTGGGAACCACCGACCTGTGGCCAGTAAGTATGTGGCGACTTCTCCATGTATACCTCCAACCCAAGTGGAGGACAAGTGATAAAGGCAGTCCCTTTTCCAATCAGTAATTCCCTCTTCTTTTCCTTTTCGTCCCTTTGTGATTCGTCCATTCCCAATCCTTCCCCCATTTTTGACAGTTTTCCTTGGGCATCTCAATTCCTATTCTATTCTTCCTTCAATTTGTCACATCTCTATATTTTTACTCAATATTATCACCTTTTGATTAAACTCTCCAATCTTAAAAAGTATTTAAAATCATTCAATTTTGTAAGATTTATTTTCACAAGTTAATAAGTCCATTAGATGATACAAAGGTAAAATTTCAGCTGAATTATAGTACCAGAAGTATGTGATCAAGAGTTATCCACAAAACCATGTGATAAGGGAAATGTTTATGTTTAGAAAATCACCCAATTTGAGCCCCAATATAACATATAATTTTACAGTAATTTCCACTGAATTTTCCTTCCCTGAATGTTACTTTTCAACCTCTCAATTCCATCTTTCTCCTTGAAGTCCTTTTTACTTTTTAATTTGTGTCACATTCCAGCCTCCTTCATTTCATTTAGTCCATCATTCACATATGAATATTTACATCCTCAAACCATCTAATCCATATTTAGAGGTTGGGGGAACCCCTCTCTCTCAAGTCCCTTATCCTCTACCCCCTCCCCATCCCCCAACACCACACTATCAGGCCCCTCTCCCTCCATAATTATCCTATCAGGTCTCCCATCCTCTACCCCCTCCCCACCTCCCATCCCACAATCATATAAGGCCCCTTGCATGTATGCAATGTTTCCTTAGCACACCTGGTTTTGAAATTTCCTTGAAAACCAAACCTTGGTGTGAAGTGTTAATTAACAGTTTGACAACTGTAGAGGAAATTACCTGTCTTGACACTCCACTACAGAATCCCAATGTAAACAATCTGACTATTTATACTAGAACGCTATTTTGATATCCATGAACTGACACCTCTTGCTGTACAGGAAATTACTCTTTACATTTCAAAACTCCCAGATTCCACCAGCTGCTGACTTCAGGGTGTACATAACATTTATTGTTACATAAATCTCTTTTTTCCACAAGAGTTCTACACTACAATACTTGTAATATCTTTATTTTTTCAGAATAAGCTAATTGTTGACACTTGATGATACATAAGAATGTATATGCTATTATAACACTCAGTTTTGAGGATTGATGAAATATTGTGTATTTTTTGGTCAGTTGATATAAACTGATATTAATAGTCCTCATTATGTAGATTATATTAACATGAATCGGAAAAAGCTAGTAAGTGTTGATTTTATATCGTTTAACGTCTTTTCGACAACAATGGAAGGACAGACACTTGAATGGATTGAATGTTTTGAGTGTAGGTGTTTGCAGAAGGCTGTGATATTGTAAGTCTTCTTGTGACACTTCCGAACTGCAGCCGAACTGCAGCTGACCTGAAAGACTACCACACTGAAGTGTTAACTTAATTCTGAGAAGTGGTAACTTAATCATAAATATAGCCCTTTCACTACCACAATGGTAAACAGTATACAGAGTAGTAACTACCAGTATCAGATACTCTAGCATGTCTCAGTCTGGGGGCAGACATTCTCATTTGGGCAAAGCTCAACTTAAAGTCAACAGTGCAGCATTGTCGTGGGAGGGGGGAGGCATTAGGGGGAAATAGTAGTTTAGAAAGGAAAGAAAAGATCATATCCCAAATAGAGCCACCCAGGGAGGCAGCAGGTCAATTCTAATGCCCTATCAGCAGGGCAATATAATCAGGAGGAGATAACTCTGCATAAACCATAGGTAAAATGATTACAGGAGCAATACCATGTAGGGGAGATAGCTACATAAATCACAGGTATAATGATTATGGGAACATATAATCTAGGGGAGATAACTACATAAATCACAGGTATAATAATTACAGGAGCATACAACCTACAGGAGATTATAACTACATAAATCAAAAGTATAATGATTATGGGAACATTCATGATTGGAAGGAAGTCATTCTTCATATATAAATGACATATAAAAGGTATGTTGAAAAATAAACTTAAGGGAGATAACTCTATATAAATCAAATACAATCTATATGGTTACCATACCTTCACATTAATTTGAATCTGTTCAGTAAAACACATTCAAAATCACTTTATTTCTGATGTGTTAGTATATCACTGAACAATATTGCACAGAATATGATATCTGCATGCCCTCAATGTACAGAAATAAACGATGATTTGTGTTTACAGTATCAAATATCTTTATCAAAGAGTAAGATTTTCCATAAATAATACATCTTTTTGTTTCGCAGGTTTTTTTTGGCAGGTCTATGTTTTGTTTTTGAAGTAAAAGCAATTATTAAATTTAATGTGACAGTGATGAATTGAATCAAAGTAAACATCTTAAATTCTGTCCAAAGTAGTTATTTTTAGTTTGTAAATTTAAGATTCATCATTTATCAAAGAAAACCACTTTCATTTTTTTTTATACTGTTTCCCGAATAAGAAAATTCTTTTATATCAATTTTTCTTATCTGTGGTGTTTTGTATATAATGTTATGAGACACTAGAAGTGCAATTTTTAAATCAGTAGGCCTACCATATCTCACATTTAATTAGGTCTAGATGTTTGTTAACATTTTCTCAATCTATTTCAATAAATTGTTTGAAATATATAGCCAGTGGATGCTCATAATTGTCAGACAGTTTCATCAAAGTTGTTATCAAATTCTACATTACTCAATAGAAAACAGGAAATTAAATTCTTACAAGTTTGAAAAAAAAAACCAACTAAGATAACAAGCTCAACATACATAAAAACATTTAAAATCTTATATGAAAAAAAATGTATGCAGCTTGATATCATAACGTTGTTCAACAATGCACAATGAAGAATTACATATTTGTCCATGCTTGAGCAGATATTTGTGAATAGGTCGTTGGCGTACCTATATTGCTACCTGTGAGCTACAAGGGTATGAGATTTCTCTGTTGCATTGTCTTGGTTCTCTATATCACTGCCTCAGGTGTCTATATATACAACCACAGGTGTTCGACAGTCTATTCTCCAAATCCTCGTTAACATAGCTGGTACATAAAACCTATTCTTAGCGGGATAGTTACAAATTACACACAGCTGAGACTGAAATTCCTTCAGGTACGTGATTTGAAATCAATTTTCAGATTTTTTCAGAAGTTTAACTTCATTCCTGAACAAAAAGATAAATTTTGCATTGAGTCCAATTTTATTCATAAAAGTTTCAAGGAGGAAACCAAACTCATGAATTACAATTTAATACCAATCAGGATGTAACATTTAGGCTTGGTACAGGATGAGATGTATAGACTCTAGCACAACAGAATATGATGTATGCCATTTGATATTTCCTGAATATACAGCTACTGGTTCCCACAACATGACGTGTGTTCAGTTCAGAAAATATGCAGATTTGAATCATAGAAGTAATGCTTACTCTGTATCAAGATATTTACTCAGGCTTTGTGTAAAACACCTTGTACAGGATTCTAATGTAATAGACAGAAATTGGAAATGTTCTAGTTTTAAATTGATTTCCAGAAAAGGCAGCTTTTAGACTGAGGTGTTGAAACATGTTTTAAATGCATTTTGTGAAACAGCAACCTTAACTAACATACAACCAGATTCAATTTCTGGCTTTGAAACATAGAATAAACTGGGACAATTTAAAACCTGTGTTACTCTGAATGCAAAAATGTACATTTGTGCTGTACATTTAGGAAAGGTTGCCACCATCTTGTCCCAGCATCAAAAGTAGCTGATAAAGAATTTTTTGCCTTTTTATGAAACTGCCAACTCTAGCTGATTTTGACTGTAATTAAGTCAAGAGTGACATATTCTGGACACAAAACTATGCAAACTTGATAAAGTCCATGGTTGACCGAAAGTCCACAGATACATGAGACTAGCTCTTCAAGGCAGCCCTTCCAAACCTTATGTCTGGAATATCTCATATTTTTCATGTTTGTAGAAACAATATCAGCCTTACATGCCAAGGAGTACGGTACCTAACCCATACTGACTCCCTCTCACACATGCATGCATTCTGTGTATCCGAACCTGGTGATTGGGGAGATCAGATTTCACAATTACACCCAATAACTTGTTAACCAAGTGTGAAACGCCACAGCTTGTTCTAATCACAGACTTCAATGTAAAATACTGCCTATGTCAACAGGGACTTGTAGGCACAGACACTAAATTGTATATCCTTGATAACTGACATTGAATTAAGGATATATGCTACCTTCCTATAACATGTATTTCCTTTACAGAAGAGCTCCAAACTAAACAAGTTGAATCAGTTTGAAACTGCTTAATAGATTGATACCACATGTATTGACACAAGAATGTTTTAACCTCATATGTAATCTGAAAATTGTTCTTCACTGCTTGTCTATGGTAAAATTTAGTGTTGCAATGAGGTTGTTGTCTGTGCTTTGTTAGCTTGGATATGTTGGAACCAAAATACATGAAAACTGAAAACAAACAGGTCACTTTTAATACTCTGACAACCACAACAATGATTGAAGTAACAATAATATGTATAGGTAAGAAGAAATTAGAAAATAGTTAAATTCTTGAAAGGTAAAAGAATTCTCGACCTTTTCCTCAGATGATTCTTCGTAATTAACATCTTCGAAGAATTTCAATGCGATTTTGAGTGAAAACAGAAGAGAAAATTCCTAAATCTCACCCCAGAGGGATTCCTTTCTCTCATCTATATAGTTACCATAGTGTACAACCTTAACATAGTCAGTTGTTTAATTACCTGATATGAATGCCAACTGGCTACAGGCAAATTACCATGAAAAGACAACTCCGCACTGAATTTGGCCTCATCCTGTTTGGCATCATATGCCCATGAATGCTAACCAAAAGCAGTTCAATTACTATATGCAACCCGACTTGAGATTGTCTTTGACAGATTGACAAAATCTGCAGTGTACAAGCCAAGTTGTACCCGTTAGTTTCGTAATCTGGTAGTTGCCGTAAATTTGAAATGAGAATACATTGTAACGGTTCCTGTAGATATTAAATGTAAAAATGTTGTCCGAACATTAATTACATATCCCTACTCCAGTGTCTGTGAGTCTAAGTAAACACACATTCATGACATGCATGTATGTGCAAATTATTTGCTAAATCAAATATTTGCACAAGTATGGCTACATAAAGAATCATGACAATTTTCTTATCAAAAACATTTCAATGTCATTCAAATAATAAGTATTCAAATACCTAAACCTGTTGAACAAGTTTTTTGGGTAAATCTATTTCTACATTTACAGTTTGCTGTAATCATCCAAGTCAATATTAACATGATCCTTGAGCTTTGAATAAAAACTGGATAATGAAATGTTAATATTTCCACACATCATTCACACTGTTAGATCGTATATGATCATTTAGTAAATGAAGAAATATCAGTAAATGGAGGTGGATAGAATTCCTTTTCAGCCCGCATTTTTATGGGGTTTATGCGACAACAATATTTTCTGCTGGTTTGTTGTGGATTTAATGTCTTCTCCAAACTTAGTAAAGCAACAACAACATGCAGGCATCTATCAGTACGAAGTAAAGCAGAAAAGGGGAAAAAAATTCCAACGTGTTGCAGTATGGGTAACAGATCAGTTTTAGTGTTCATCAAAGTGAACTTTTCCTCAACACCTCCTTATTTTCAACCTTGAGTTGGGCATCTGTCAAAGTAAGGAAAGTTACGGGTTCTGTCTCTAACAATGACACACCAAAGTCATGAAATGATATTTTTGCTCCTTGTATAAAGACATATGAGCTCTGTGTCAGTACAATCATGTGAATTGATGGGGTGTCACATTGCTTCCAAGTTCAGGTTATGATATTTCAGTGTGACAACACTATAGAAGTTTCCATGTATGGTGTGACTGGATGGGGTGTCATACTACCATGTCCACATGATATTTCAGTGTGATGACACTATAAAAGTTTCCATGTAGTCAGTATGGTGTGACTGGATAGGGTGTCATACTACCATGTCCACATGATATTCCAGTGTGATGACACTATAAAAGTTTCCATGTAGTCAGTATGGTGTGACTGGATAGGGTGTCATACTACCATGTCCACATAATATTCCAGTGTGATGACAGTTAAGTGATCCTGTCATCCATAGACATCTTCATATGACTTTATAGCTTTAGCAAGAACTAAAAACAACCAAGAAAACTTCCAAATGTCTGCAGGAATAACATTCATGTTTTGCATGAGTTTAGTTTATAAATATGTAATTATGGCCAGTGATGGTAAACCTTTATCATAGAGACCGCATGCTAACATTAGAAATCAGGACATCTTTTATTTCAAGTTATTTGCCCTTGTCTTTGTGTCTAGACACCAGGACAATGATACGGAAAGCTTTCTTATCCCATCTTACCATTCCTTCTGTACTGATTAAATTGTACATGTGAATTGAATGTCTCATGTTTGCTGAAGGATAAATAGTGTTTATTTAGAGTAATCTCCCCTTTGTATCCTCAAATGACCTTGTCCCTCACCTGTACTTTAACACATTCTGATACCATCTCCTCACCTGCCCTTTGATTGAAATATGCACATTGTCATTTAGGATATCTTAGCTTAGTGAATAAACATTCCCAATATCGTAATCAACCATTTTTCCCACCATTATGTCAACTGTGACAAATGTATTATTTTTTTCTTGTGTTGATATTGTCAAAGTAAACATCAATATGATTAATATAGAATGAAGTTTAACATAAAAATCATAAAGCAGACAGTACAACAATTAATTGACAACATTTGGCGACAAAAGTGTTCCACATGTCGGCAGATTTCTTTACCCTGGTTTAAGTCTCCTGGTTACTGGGACTACTGCTTGGCCAACAACAAACATTCAGAATGTGGGCTTATCTAGGAACAGCATTAGACCTGCATTGACATCCAAGCCTTGTCAACTAGGCATCTTTGTCTGAATAATGATACTACAAGAAACAATATATTTACAGGTTTAATACCTTAAAAATACCACTTTACAGAAGAAAAACATATATATACGTATCTGAAAATGTCTTTAAAAATATCTAATTATGTATTATTTTAAATGAAAACAAACTGTTGTAAGCTAGTGTGATATAAAACGAGGCTAGAATGATAATGTCGTGATAAAGCACATGGGCTATAGGGAAGGTGTGAAGGAATGGACACGACCATAGGGGATATTACAAACGAGCACAAAATCAATTTTGTTTTATCTCTTCTGTCTGAGAGGATATTAAATGTGGAGGTTTTATACATATATCTGGGTATGGATCAATTTACAGCATGTATTCCTCTCTTCGCTTGTAGGTCCAGCAGGTCCAGTGAGGCTTCATCAAGGTGGGGAACATAGCACCAGACAAATGGACAACCCCAGATCCCTCACCACCTCAGGGACTAGGTATGTACTACCACTATATCAACTGTGTTGATGATGAATTTGTGTCCTTTGAGGGAATGTTTAATTCATGTGTAGAAAAAGGAAATGAAGATTCCTGTCTTCTCTAATAGATAAATGTTCCTTTAGCATGCTAGGATTAGTAAGCAGCAAGATTGACTAAGCCAGAGTGAAAGATATCCTCGTTCATTCTAAGTGCCAGTACATTTGTTCTAGTAAGTAGTATAAGGTAAGTGGCCATTTAACTGGCTAAACAACCTTGCTATTGGACATAACATTTGTTTATAGCAAAAACCATCAATAAATCAACCAATAAACCACATTTCTGGACATAACATTTGTCACATAATGGAAAATTCTGAAATACAATAAAGACAATTACTGTCAACGTTCTATTTTGTCGATTAAAATTCTAGAGCATACCTAAACTTGAACAAATTTGCATAATGATGAATTATTGTATCAACAATGATTGTAATCATAATTTCACAGAATGTGTTCATCATGAAAAGTGCTGAAATACAATTACCACTAAAACACGTTACATTTACAGTATAGGTTTCTGTTCATTTTTGGCGCTGATTCCATGTCACCTGTCTTGGTCTTAAACATGTACAGATTTCTGAACTAAATTCTATACACAACACATGGGTCTCTGTGATACTGGAAGCACTGCCTGTATCCTCCAATATGCCTTGGAATCAAAACTTCAGACTCAGATCAGGAAATGGGCTTATCATGGGACAATGATATAGCAGACATTACTGTCATTTTGAAACTCCAATAGGTGTTGGTGGGCTTATTTTCAGGCATAAGCTATTGCCAGATGTGATGATATCAGAACCATCATTTCTATAGTCTATACCTAGTTACTGACAGTTACAAATGTGTTTAAGGTACATGTTCTATACAGCTACTGGTTTATATAACACAACAATGAAATATTCTAAAATTGATATGATATATATAGTTCAAAGTACGTTTGGTAAAAAAAGAAGTCATAAACATACTATACTATATAAATCACATTATGAAATATATTTTTACCAACCTGAAAAAACAGTTTCAAAAGATCAGGAAGGAAAGTCATGTGTCCGAGATCTTCCTAAACTTAATACTGCCTGACCAACAAAAAAAACCAACAATCTTTTGTTCCCAAACCAAAAAACATACAAAAAAAGTTATTTTTAATTATTGTTTTCTATACAGAATTATCTGAATAGATCGATTTTCATTTTCTTTTAAAACTTTCCCGTATTGTAGCCCAAGGTTTTAATATCTTAATTGAGAACTGCAAATCAACAAAGATTACGATTCATCACACTGACAAAAAGAAAATGTTTGCGATTGGAATTTAGCAGTTTTCTGTTGAGCAGTATTTTTATATCTATATGTCTGAAAAGTACATACAGCCAACAACTGTCAACTTTTTAAAAATTTTTATATTCGAAATTTTTAAGAGGAACTTAAGTAACTAGGTTACCATATTGACAAAAACTTCAAATGGCTCCAGGTTTCTCACCTACCTACAAAAACTACCCGAAAAAATTTATGATTTTCCCAGGAACACATCCCAGTCTGTAATTTATTACTGATATATACAAACACGGTCCATTTATTTAAGTGTTCAGTCAATGACATTGAAACTGTTATGGGCGTCATTACTCTATTACGTATAAATAAGAACACCTTTTTAAGCCTTACCTGCAAATGTTTGCACCTGTTAATACCTTAACTTCAACATGATTTATCTTCCCCCCCCTCCCCCAACCACTTCTGATGTTGTGTGTTTTACAGTATGATTTGCTGCCCTCTTATATTAAAGTGTTTGTAGGTATAAACAATAGCACGTCTTCTTTTTAAATATACATCTAGAACTTCCTTTTTTCACAAATTATACAAATTGTATACAACCACACCAATTTATCATTTGACATAGTCTTGATAAAAATACACAAAGATATCAAAATACATTAATTATTCTTAGTTTCGAAACAATGACTTTTTGGTATGAATTAAAGCCTCATTAATATTTGTAATCTAATTAAGTTTTCGTTAAAGACATAAGTTCTTATCTCATGAAAATTTTATATCTTGTATATAATCCCTATGAAAATGTTTGCACTCATTTAACAGTTTGATACAAATTTTAAAGTCCAAACATGATTCTACGTTACAGATATATAATAACGTTTTAAACCATTTTATTGCCCAGCTCAGGACAATTACCCATTGGATGAGGGGGTGTAGATTACATTTCTCTTTTAAGTTAAGTTCAGAGTAAGGAATATAAGGTGGGTACATTTTTTTACGAGTTCACTAAAATGTGGTGAAACCCTCCGAGCAACAGTGTCCATTACAAGGCTCTCTAAGAGATAAAAAATATCCCTCCATAACTTAGCTAACCAGGTATAAACCTTGTAAAAAAATACTGTGAATCTATAGGGCCAAAAATACCTACACGCATGGGAAAACTGCTCGGAGAGCACCTGGATATTCACCGTGTGAAGGCAGGTAATAAGATAATTGAATTGGAGGCCAATTATGGACATAAACGGTAGTATTAATAAATGGTTGACAATATGTTTAGTTCATTCTTTAAGAAAACTGGTGAACAGACTGCAGATATAACATTACTTAATCAACAAAATTAACACTGTCAGGTAAATTTACTACTATCTGGTGTGGTTACCTGTTAATTAACACTGTCATCAGGTAAATTTACTACTATCTGGTGTGGTTACCTGTTAATTAACACTGTCAGGTAAGTTTACTACTATCTGGTGTGGTTACCTGTTAATTAACACTGTCATCAGGTAAATTTACTACTATCTGGTGTGGTTACCTGTTAATTAACACTGTCATCAGATAAGTTTACTACTATCTGGTGTGGTTACCTCTTAATTAACACTGTCGTCAGGTAAGTTTACTACTATCTGGTGTGGTTACCTGTTAATTAACACTGTCATCAGGTAAGTTTACTACTATCTGGTGTGGTTACCTGTTAATTAACACTGTCAGGTAAGTTTACTACTATCTGGTGTGGTTACCTGTTAATTAACACTGTCATCAGGTAAGTTTACTACTATCTGGTGTGGTTACCTGTTAATTAACACTGTCATCAGGTAAGTTTACTACTATCTGGTGTGGTTACCTGTTAATTAACACTGTCAGGTAAGTTTACTACTATCTGGTGTGGTTACCTCTTAATTAACACTGTCGTCAGGTAAGTTTACTACTATCTGGTGTGGTTACCTGTTAATTAACACTGTCAGGTAAGTTTGCTACTATCTGGTGTGGTTACCTGTTAATTAACACTGTCGTCAGATAAGTTTAGTACTATCTGATGTGGTTACCTGTTAATTAACACCGTCATCAGATAAGTTTACTACTATCTGGTGTGGTTACCTGTTAATTAACACTGTCAGGTAAGTTTACTACTATCTGGTGTGGTTACCTGTTAATTAACACTGTCATCAGATAAGTTTACTACTATCTGGTGTGGTTACCTGTTAATTAACACTGTCATCAGGTAAGTTTACTACTATCTGGTGTGGTTACCTGTTAATTAACACTGTCATCAGGTAAGTTTAGTACTATCTGGTGTGGTTACCTGTTAATTAACACTGTCATCAGGTAAGTTTACTACTATCTGGTGTGGTTACCTGTTAATTAACACTGTCGTCAGGTAAGTTTACTACTATCTGGTGTGGTTACCTGTTAATTAACACTGTCATCAGATAAGTTTACTACTATCTGGTGTGGTTACCTGTTAATTAACACTGTCGTCAGGTAAGTTTAGTACTATCTGGTGTGGTTACCTGTTAATTAACACTGTCATCAGATAAGTTTACTACTACCTGGTGTGGTAACCTGTTAATTAACACTGTCGTCAGGTAAGTTTACTACTATCTGGTGTGGTTACCTGTTAATTAACACTGTCAGGTAAGTTTACGACTATCTGGTGTGGTAACCTGTTAATTAACACTGTCGTCAGGTAAGTTTACTACTATTTGGTGTGGTTACCTGTTAATTAACATTGTCATCAGATAAGTTTACAGGAATATTGAGGCTAACCTGAGCCTTAAAAGGGTTTTAAATATCAACATTTTCAGTAATATTAAGCCTGACCCGAGCCTTTGTAATGGTGACAACTCCATTTACAGGAATATTGAGTCTGACCTGAGCCCTTTTAAGGGTGATAATCACTAAATCGTGTAATATTAAGGCTGAACTGAGCCCTTGTAAAGGTGACAACTCCATTTACAGTAATATTAAGGCTGACCTGAGCCCTTGTAAGGGTGACAACTCCATTTACAGTAATATTGAGGCTGACCTGAGCCCTTGTAAGGGTGATGACTATCACCATTTACAGGAATATCAAGGCTAACCTGGGCCCTAGTAAGGGTGATAATTCACACCTTTTTCACATTAGATGTTGACTCTGACTTGTGACAATTTTTTGTTGACCAGCATTTTTGTGGTAATGACATTTATACTGGTGTGATACTACCACTCAGTAGAGCCCCATTTGAGATCTGTCCGTATATACACACAGAACCACAACTGAAACACCACTGATGGAGTATTTAAACGGGTGTGACCATCACAGAGGCAGTCTGTGGTAGAGGTGTCGAGAACCAACACCTGGACTTTAGGTCTGCAGCCGGGAGCCATACGGAGGTGTCAGGGAGAATAGATAACAAGTATTTATTTAAGTCAACCAAGACATGTGTTAAGTGACCCGTGACCAAGGAACACTTATATACACCTGTAACCATCTCGCCTGGCCACTCGGGCAGGTGTCTGTGGCTTACTTTTATAATCTTATAGTTAGCCAAGTCCATAAAATAGACGGAACAGTTTGTGTTGATGCTTTAGTTGTGCTGCCACGTCTTTGATCAGTCTACGCAGAATTACCATAAAAGTTTCTTGGATAAAGGACTCTTATATACCAGGAGTTAACACCACACTTTGTTTAATTAACTGCAGGTAAGCTTGACATTTATTGTCAGATTTAGAGAAATCATGAAGAATTAATGATGAAAAATCACTGTATAGACTTTAATCTGTTCTCTATTTATTGAGGGAGCTACATCACATAAAATATCTCTTAACATCAATACAAACACAAACGTCACAGAATGGAAGCAGTGAAGATGCTTCAGTGGTGACAATAATTGTTATAGAATTTGACTTTTTGTTACATAACATGATGTTTAAAGACCACAATGAATGATAAATGAAAAAAAAAATCACATAAAAATATCAAAAACTAATTAATGTCCTGAAATCCATTATTCTAATGGTTTATGGACAATCCTACCAATGTCTGTTTAGAATACTGTAAAATCACATATTGTTGTGGGGTTCAAATTTTATGGTTTTCAAACAAAAACAACTTTCACCAGCATTTGATTTTGTGGAGAAATCTTGCTCACAAAATCCATTAGTACCATAATCATGTAAACTTCTGTTTATCAGTATCCTTTATGAGTACACATGAATTACACCAAAATATATCCCCACGAAAGTAATTGGTTGTGCAGTAGTTAAATTTACATTGAGTGAAATATTATCAAATTGTTGTACATTATTTTGCAGATTATCTTTTGCAAAATTTAAAAATTAATGTCTCTAAGGTAATCACAAGTAGAGAAGTATGTAAAACAATAAAAAGATTGTGTAACGCTGTGAAGTTTGGTTACACAGCATTGCAATTTTGTAGTACCACCAAATTGCATTTTACACCATGCTTTAATCAGGTAACACTACCCTGAAATTGGCTTTACTGCTAGTGTTAGGTATCCCAAGTTTAAGTTGGACAACACCATGATGAAGTGGGTAGTACCATCATGATGTGGCGTAGCATCATGATGAAGTGGGGTAGCACCATGATGAAGTGGGGTAGTACCATCATGATGTGGGGTAGCACCATGATGATGTGGGGTAGCACCATGATGATGTAGGGTAGCACCATGATGATGTGGGGTAGCACCATGATGAAGTGGGGTAGTACCATCATGATGTGGGGTAGCACCATGATGAAGTGGGTAGCACCATGATGAAGTGGGGTAGCACCATGATGAAGTGGGGAAGTACCATCATGATGTGGGGTAGCACCATGGTGATGTAGGGTAGCACCATGATGAAATGGGGTAGCACCATGATGATGTGGGGTAGCATCATGATGAAATGGGGTAGCACCATGATGATGTGGGGTAGCATCATGATGAAGTGGGGTAGCATCATGATGAAGTGGGGTAGTACCATCATGATGTGGGGTAGCACCATGATGAAGTTGGTAGCATCATGATGAAGTGGGGTAGTACCATGATGAAGTGGGTAGTACCATCATGATGTGGGGTAGCACCATGATGAAGTGGGGAAGTACCATGATGATGTGGCGTAGCACCATGATGAAATGGGTAGCACCATGATGAAGTGGGGTAGCACCATGATGAAGTGGGATAGTACCATGATGAAGTGGGGAAGTACCATGATGAAGTGGGATAGTACCATGATGAAGTGGGGAAGTACCATGATGAAGTGGGTAGCACCATGATGAAGTGGGTAGCACCATGATGAAGTGGGGTAGCACCATGATGAAGTGGGATAGTACCATGATGAAGTGGGGAAGTACCATGATGACATGAGGAAGCACCATGATCACTTGGGCAATACAACAAGACTGTATACATGCATACCATGGTAAATGTTGTCTCCAAAACTTTTTTTCTTGATCAAGTATCAGACATTTATGATGGAAAGAAATCTAATATAAACCAGACAATACTTGTGCTACTAAATACATAACCAAGTAGTTAGCACGGCCCTATAGGTATGACCTCTTGGTATGTTTCCAGGTGTGTATCTGTTGGAGATTTGATTATACCAAGGTGGGATATTAATTATCCGCTGGCACAAACAGGACAACCTCGTTATGTTATTACCAACCGTGTCCTCGTACTTTTACACTTCTGTTACATCAATGATTGATATCCTGCTGTTTGTTTATTCCCACTTGTATTATATAACAAACCTGTTCAAGGCTGTTTTTGTTTATCCAAGGTTTTGTTATACAACGGATCATGTTCTTAGCGGTTTTTGTTAAAATGTGATCTATCAACGTCCAAGGTTCCAGATCGAAAGATAGCAAGATGAGATTTTAATGATTCTGTCAAAGGTCTGAGTTTAAAAGTTCTTCAGGTGAGAAGAGCTAATGAACACATACCTGATAAAGAGCCATCAGGTAAACACTACATTAGGGTCATCTCGTTCTTAACACAGTCAAATCTGTTCAAAAACTCCTTTGATAAAATTGTTTTTTCCCCAATCCCTCAAGCTACTAGAAACATTTAGTGGATTATTTGATCTGTCTTAAAATAGAATCTTACTGGAATCATCCACTGAATACCTTATACGGACATATATGATCACTGTAACTAAACGTGAGCAAATTAATATGGTTACAATATCACAGATACTTTTATTAGAAACAGAAATATATATTTTGTATCTATCAATGTCTCCTTGATTCCAATCAATGTAAACTGAAAGTAGAAATAAAGAATGATACAGACTTCTCTCACGTTACACAAGCCTATACTCAGCTGTATAAATGTACAACATCATTTTTTTATCTGCTAATGTATGTATTGAAGATTCACAGCTGCTTTTCATTCACTGAAGACATATATGTGTTAAAAAATAAATGGATATCTTTAATCTTAATACAAATCTACTTCTGAAAACATGATGACATACTCTGACAATATTTTTTTATAAAATGAGTCCTCAGCCATGTAGTGGTTCACTTTGTTCATGTGCTTTATAACAAAAACATCCTCATTCAAGGATATCATCTAAAAGATGATAATCCAATATTTTGTCAAATATAAATTTTCTATAGGACTCACTTTGCAACGTTTATCAAATAATTTTTAAGAGACTGGCTAGCTTATCTGTAAATGATTGAAGATCGACAGCTTAGATTTCCCACCATTGATGATCAGAGCATCTAAAAGATAAGTTATCTTTCACAGTGAATCTTCTTTTTAAATTTTGCAAACTTTAATATGACAGAGTTTTTACATTAGAAGAATTTTATAATGTAAATGGCCTGTTTTATTTTTATGAATGTTTCTACGACTTTATATCTGAAAATTTTATTTTTAAATTCACCACTTCTGAAAAATGTTATTTATATATATGAAATAAAAATGAATTTATTTTAAATTTGCCAAAACAGATGTTCAAGTTGGCTTAAGATTAACAACAGTCTTATGATTTACAACAAAGCCAAGCGAAGCTTAAAGAATATTGGATAGTCTTTATGAAGCACTTCTTAGGTTAAGATAAATACCATCCTTGTGACTTGGATTCTAGTGGTGTATCAGATATTGCCTTCCAACTACGTATTTATTACTGATGATGTACTTCTAGGTTTTCTACACGACAAATGTCACGAACATCTCTCACATTTCAATGATCTCACTTGGTGTTCATATTCTATTTCTGCCTTGGGTTTCTGAAAAGAAAAATGACATCGCATGATGACTGTGCACGCATGGCCTATCAGATGTCGTCAGCTATTCTTGTGTTTGTATATAACATGTTGTTTATTACAAGCCTTCAAGACAAACGTACTGTTTTTGTGTTTCATTGAGTCAATATTGCACATTGTGCGTTTCATGTCGTGAAGACAAATGTGCCAACTGATTTTTTTCCCCGTTTTTGCATGATGTTTTTAACTATGATAGAATTACATTGGGTCGAGTGCACATCACGTACAGAAGCACCACATTGTAGCCCAGACATCCGTTTGCATGTGAGGTGCCTATTAAACTTCAGGTGGTTTAGTAACCGAATCCTGCTACAACATAGTTTTGATCGGTACCCAAGAACAAAGCAACAGGTAACGGCTCAACACGATAAGGGCACATCTATCTATTGTGGTTGTATTGTAGATCAGTCAAGCATAGAAAACACGGTTGTCACTCGAGCGGAAATCACATACAGACAGAAACCCACTCACAAGACAAAAAAAGCATATATATATTACAGTCATATAGAGGTACATGTGGAATAAGCCTGCACCTGGGATATCCCCGAGATCAGAATCGTGGGTATATAGGGAATCTGAATCATGTGTTGATTTTACGTGTAGAGTTCAAAGGTGTGACAAGTATAGGAAGTTCTAGGTTTACGCTGGCTCATAAAATTTACGTGAGGGAACTTTGTGACCCTAGATAATCTGGTTATACACCAAAATTCAGCCATGTGCTTTTAGTGGAACATTTGCTGGACAATGGACAGATCAGTGTAATTACAAGCTGTTAAAAAATTTACTTCTGATGGTATTGAAGGTGGTGTAAAACACGATTTTCAAAGTTCACTTAAAATACAGTACATGAGGAGAGAACACAGTACATATTGATCTGTGGACAGAAGTAACTGTTTCAGTGCCATTTTGTCTCCAGTATTCAGAAGTGAATTCTATTTTGTAAAGTTTCCCTGGAGTTATCATTACAATCAACTCCATTCTTTCCTTCTCGACTCTTGGTCTGCATTCATCCCATGAGCACCATCCAAAAGAGTTGGAATAACATGGAGCATTTTCCGGTAATATTTAGTCGCAGGCGTCTGAATAGTGGTGAGAGCACCAAATTACAATAAAATCTGATGTCGGTCCTCGTCACATGACCTGATGGCACCCTGACGGATTTCATTGTGCCTGATTGACAAACGGAATATGCCAGAAGCCGTAAAAGATGACTATGCAAGGATCTGTAGAATATGCTGAAGGGTTCTATTGATCAGAAACACAATTAGCATGACAATCACGGAGGACAGTGCTCTAGGAGGGGGCAGATGGCTTCCTCGTTACTTGGATTAAAGACCAATGGCACATGATAAATTTCTAATGAAATCATAGAAAACCAAGCTCTTTGCAAAAGTGTGATGTTCATTTAGTTTCACTTGCAAGGTGAGAATGAACTCGGTTTTAATTTTTCAGTCATTTCAAACGCATTAACGTTCAATTTCTATTAATGACATCTGTGAAATCGCACTGCTATGTGTGGAACTGAACACAGATCATTTCTTTGTTGGATTATGGGAATTAATCCTTTTTTGTTACTCCTAAATCTAAACTGACATTGTTTCCAATTGGTTCGTGAATTCTATCACCTCAAAGCTTCCCTTCTCACATGGTTTTGGATTTTCGTTTTAAACACACAACTTTTGAACAGATTCAAGACAGACCAAGGTATGTAGCATGTTTAATCCATACAGATTCCTGTCTAACAAAATGACTGGCTTGCATGTCAGTCTCACCACTCAGATATACATTCCCCGTTCACATGATAGGCGGGCTGTTTAAGAATACATACAAAGTAATTCTATGTCTGTACACGCAATAATTTCCTTGTGTGCTTTTGCCATGGAAATCATGACTATTTAGACACAATATCCAGGCTGAGGTCTACTAGATCACCGGTGGCACAGTGGTAATGCACTTGCCTTTCACCAAGGCATCCCAGGTTTGATTCCACAAACGACAGGTGTGGTCACTTGCTGAACAACCTGGGTTTCCCCGGGATTTTCAGTTTCCTCCCACAGTAAGACCCTTCACAACACTTGCCATCAAGTATTAGTATCAAATGGAAGAAAACTTATTTTGAAAGATCTGAATCTAGATCTCAAGATGGTGGTCGTCCAAGGTATGTTTGTTAGATATCAAGGTGAAGGTCATCCCATGTATGTTTGTTAGATCTCAAGGTGAAGGTTGCCCCATGTATGTTTGTTAGAACTCAAGGTGAAGGTCCTCCCATGTATGTTTGTTAGAGCTCAAGGTGGAGGTTGTCCATGTATGTTTGTTGATCGCAAGGTGAAGGTCGTCCTATGTATGTTTGTTAGATCTCAAGGTGAAGGTCTTCCCACATACATTTATTAGATCTCAAATTGCAGTCGGTCCAGTTCTAATGATGGCAGTCAGTCTATGGCAGTCAATCCTTGTACATTTATTAGATTTTGATAAGTCAGTGCATGTTGTTTTTACCTAAAGATAATGCTCATGTACATTTGTACAATTTCCAGGAATTAAATCTGTTAAGGTAACAATCCACCTTTCACTGTACCTTACACAGATATTCAGATTATACACACCTTTCACTGTACCTTACACAGATATTCAGACTATACACACCTTTCACTGTACCTTACACAGATATTCAGACTATACACACCTTTCACTGTACCTTACACAGATATTCAGACTATACACACCTTTCACTGTACCTTACACAGATATTCAGACTATACACACCTTTCACTGTACCTTACACAGATATTCAGACTATACACACCTTTCACTGTACCTTACACAGATATTCAGACTATACACACCTTTCACTGTACCTTACACAGATATTCAGACTATACACACCTTTCACTGTACCTTACACAGATATTCAGACTATACATTCTGATGAGATGATATCTACATAATTCTCAATACATTTAGAATAATAATCAATATCATTATGTCATTTCTTACGAACATTAAAGTTCATTAAATAAATTTAGGGAGATGCGGTGGGGGTCTTTGTTGTTGGATGTTTTGCTCCCAAGTTCTTACACCTAGATGATGACAATTCCCCCATGGGACCTGAAAAGGTATGGGGGACCTCACCAGTGTCCCTCCAAACTACACACAGAAATGATCTTAAATGACTAAAGTTAAAATTGTGATCCTAAATACAAGTTGCCATATTTTTGTATATCTTTGCATGATATTATATGTTTGATCTAACATTATATTTTGTCATACTATAAGTATTGTATCGCTAGTCTAGTACATACACCTAGTTCTATTGTCCTTGTTTATGCAGCTTATAGTCTTTTGTCTGTGCAGGTGTTCCACACTTCCTGTTGGCTCTTGGACAATCTCAATATCCTACTTATAATTAACATTATCATATATTCAATATACAATCAAAGACCTTTACAGACAACACTCTACAGCAAACAGAAATTAGTGCCTGTATTCATTTGTATAAGAATTTCACAACAAATATGGGAACTGTAGTCAAAACAGTAAATTCGTACACAACTACAATGAAATTGCAGATAATTACAATAAGTATAGGTTTAGAGGTATGAGAAACCCTTCTCTCAAAGTGAGAAAACCTAGTTTATATAATGGAACCTTTATAGTGTAGAAAACTGGCACACATCATTTATAAATTACAAATTCTGAATCGGGAAAATGATTTTAAAATACTGTAAATAACAAACAAACCCTCAACGATATGAGAGAAGCTGAAACAAATTGGGAATATTCTATTATTATGAATTGGGGGTAAAATTCCCCAAGAATTAAGAGCTCAACGATATGAGAGAATGATGTTTAAAATACTGTAAATAACAAACAAAATATCGAATGTTTTCAAAATCCTTGTGCAAATTTAAAGATTTTTTTGAAATTCAATTCCAAACAACAGAGAAGCAAGCACTGAGGTTTCTATTTAAAATCAAAATAAAACAATATTTATTTGTACAAACTGATTGTATCTAGTCAGTGTATATAAAAATACTGGATGTTCAAAATCCTTGTGAAATTTAAAGTTTTTTTGAAATTCAATTCCAAACAACAGAGAAGCAAGCACTCCATGACTATAAAATTCACAGCGACAACAGAAGTTTTTTTCAAATTAAATCCTCAGAAATTTATTTTTGCGATAGTAATTGAAACTTTTGCTACCCCTATGTTTGATTTCCCAAATGCCCTCTGTAAACGTCTAAACATAGGTATTGGTATAAGATTTTAGGATGATCGGCTACACAGAGAAATCCTACTGCCTATAGGGAAAACTAATGTGGCCAGTACATTCCAATCTAAACCTCTGTCGCTACAATTCACAAGCTAGAAGTATGTGTAGATTGTATCTTTCAAAAGACTTGTAGTGTCGATAAAATCACTTCATATAACAGCTATATTCAATTTAAACAATAAACCTGGTCGACCATTGACAATAAAAGTTTAGTGTTCATTGGACCGTAATAAAATCTGTACTCAACAGAGACCATAAACAGTTAAAGTCATTTACAGTAAATTACAGAAAAGACGCCTTCCCTGTTATACAATGACACCAATAAGATAAAGGCTACAGATGATGTACCAAAAAAACCCCACTAGAACCTGATTCTATTTAAATGGCTTAATAGCGTAAATGTAACAACTTTACAACCAGAAAAAAATGTTGCTTTACATGATTCCTATGACAAGCAATGACTTTCTTGATTAACAAAACATGGTCCAAAGACAAGGGACAAGAGGTCTTTCATTTATTTCCAAAGCATTGTAAACTATCAGGACCAACCTTCTAGAATGAGTAACCTCGGCACCGACAGCAAAATCTTTCAAAATTAATAAGCATTATGAAGATTAAGAACTTTTATATAAGTCTGAAATTAAATAAAAATTGGAACTGTTGTCTTAATTGATTTATTTAATGTTTTGTTATTATTGTGTCCAGTGTAAAGGATCTGAAGTGATTCTGTACTGGTAATAGACTTATCTTACTAGTGCTGCTAAACTTTACAACTTTCTTCATTTTGTCAATAACTAGTCACCTGAAATATCTTATCTAACTTCTCTTATCACTTCTCGTGATAAATACCCTTAATCAACCAAAAATATATGAGATTCAATACAGATTACAAGGAAGCATGAGTGTAACCTCAACAGAAGGAATAGATAGGACTAATCCTGAAACAACTAAAGAAATGCCATCATGATAGGCAGGATTTTCTTTAAAAAATTAGAAAGACACAATTTTCAAAAAACAAAAAGAAAGCATTCAGAAAGCACTATATAGCAAAAACCAATAGGAAAAAGATTAAAATCATTACCACAGACCTAGAATTACTGATATACTGTCAAAAAATATGGGGAAGGCATTACTTCCAATCCTGAGATAATTTATATAAAATAAAAATGATTCGTTAAAAAGAATTATTCAGACACCAAACACAGCAGAAACAACATGTATATTTACTAAATGTAAACAAAAGATTCTGTTGTTTGAATGAAGCTGATCTTTGTCCACAAATGTCTTCACTCACTTACATTATCGGAGTTGGAAGTCTATCTTTATCATACCTATGAGTGGCAGCTGAGCTCTGTCTTTCTGATATCTGATTATCGTAGGGTATCACAGAGAATTCCCCCCTCAAAGTACATCAACACATTTTATTCAAAACCTAATTAACTCACAGACAAAAACTATCAGGAATCCCACCCAGGAAACTAAATGCTGCTTCTCGACATGTAAATCTTTCCCAGTTTTTTTCCTGGTTAAGAGAAACATCTGTTTTTGACACCCAAACCTTGCTTCCTGTTCCGTGATAACTGTTTCTGTTTGTGCTTCTATTTCATTTCGCCTTAGTACACCCTGTTAACAGAAAGGGAGATCCTCCAATTTATTTAACATATGTATCCTTAGTGTTCAAAAGGAAATCTCCACATTAATCTTCAGCAAAGTTTTAAAAATCTGAAATTTGATTTATTTGAAATTTCATCACAGGGCAGATCTACTTTGGAATTCATACCAGTACAGAAATATAGCTTTTATTGACAGATGTATCACTGTTCTATTTTGATTTTGAAGGATTTTTATTGCCTTTGTCAAGAGTTGGTCCATCCCTGTATGGTGGTATGTGGCAAACCTCACTATCAGTTTTTCTTTGCCCCTATACCGGGCTAAGGTTTCCATAGTAACACCTGCTAGGTGACCTTTCAGTCAGGAGTTCACCTTTCGCAGATGACCTTTATTTCTATGGTGACCTATTAGAGGTAAATTTTCGTCAGCAGTTTACTAATGAGGCCATTACAATGTAATTACGGTGTTTTTGTGAAATGTGCCATCTGTTTAGAGCTGTAGATGCACATACCCTGCCTATCTCTGCTCCTAGTGACAGATAACACTAGATTCTGCATGGCACATCCCTCAAAGCAGCCCTGATAAATCCCACATGTTATGACATGTACAGTATTGCCAGTTACTGTCTATGCCTCTGCACTTAATGTATACCTGGAATGTAAAAAAGACCTCTCCAGTTGACACAATACATTTTCACAATGGTGCACCCGTCAGTGAAACGTTCCAATGATTACTAATGATGTAGTGTTCTGTAAGTCTGTCCATGCAGCTGTGCCTGGATGCAAGTCTTCATGAGTTCAGCCTCTTTGCTCACTCCCATACCTATTAATTGCTTTCAGTTTGGCTATATTTCATTGTCAGATATGTTAGCTGTCATGAAGCATTAATTACATTACAAGTTTCGCTTACAACAGAAATTGTTCATTAGAATTACTTCAATTTTTATGTTAATTGAAGTCAGATGTTTGTTTTTATGAAGATGGGGTTGGGGTTATGAACAGAATTTCATTTCATTTAGACAATTCTCAATGTAGATTGTGATAGTTTTTGTCGATAGTGTGTTGTATATTGCTTCAATATAGAAATCATTGAATAAGATCTTGTCTGTCTGATTTTGTAAAACCAGTACAACACGGTAATGAGTAAACATGAAAGTCATGTTTATGGAATCCATAAGTCTTATGTCCAGACATGTCGATCTGCTTCCTTCTCTCCTGTGATTTCCAACGACCTTTCCATCTGCATCTGCATGACATGCAAAGTCACTGTTTGCATGTCAGCCCTCTTATATTAATCGGTAACGCTCAAGGCCTGTCTGCACATCATGTCATCAATGAATTAATCACGACTCAAGGTTTCCTCTCCGGACATGCCCTGCCTACCTCAAGGACAGCCATTGTCTTTCAATATTCCTTAATGACATGCATGCATGCCATGTCACATCCATCAGCTGTGTCACATCAATCATCAACGCTGCAACCCACATGCAATTCGTATGCACATGCAGGTCCATATGCTGTTGGGAGGGCAAGCAGGATCAACTTTCATCATTGTGTATGACAGCATTGGTATCAAAACTGTCAGCCTCATTCCCATGGGCATGCTCATCATATCACAAGACAATTGGAGTTGACTTTCTGCTCCCCGAGTTTCTACCTCAACACAAGATACACATGTACAAAAGGGTCCTTGTAGTCTTACTTCCCTGTCCTTATCATTATTAAATAGTTTAAATTATAAAAGGATATCTTATGTAAAACAATTAATAACTGCCATCAAGCAATTGCTTTCATCACTTCAGGCAATTTTCTTTAAATATTGTTGTTTTAAGTTAATTTGGCCATAGAAACCATTTTATCAAAGTTTGATATACTGTTAAATAATCCCATACAGTAACATAGAATTGGCTACAATGTTTACATTGATAAAAACAATGAGTTATAAGTTACACCTATACAAACGATGGATAGAAATACTACTACGAATTAAAATGGATGCTTCAATTCAACAGTAATTGATGTTGGTAATTCCAAAATCTGAAAGTTTTCTCAAGTTCATATCTTACTATGAAACAGATTACTTTGTCATCTCTCCTTCATCCAACAATCGTAGTAGACACGCGTCATTGTCCTAATCTTACCCCACACAACATTTCCGCTGCACAGCAACAAAACATTCTCGCCATACAACAGCGCCAACTCACTCAAATGAACTCTTCAACACTGGGATGTAGGGAGGAAAGATTAACATATCTATCGCAATATTGGGTTGTGAAGGGATTAAAAAGTGACCGTAATAACAAAATTGACACAAACATCTCCTCGTTTAATATACTCTCAACTTCCATTAATACACAACAACTTTATGCACAGGGTATATGTTTTGATCTTTGTATAAAAGCTGGCAGTCATCCATCAGGTTTGTGACAGGTATGGTGTGAGTATATGGGGAAGAACTGTAAAACTTCAGTCAACTCGAGTACCTCATGCCTTACCTGATATAATAAAATAGCTCTGTGGTCTGCCATTTGTATTACTCTCTCATGTACATTCTAGCAGAAAGATTTCTTCTCATTCTCCAAGTAAAACTAAATAATGGAAATTGTTTAACATTACTTCATCCAACCGACACAAAGTAGAACTTTCATTAACCAGAAAATAAACAACAGTTTAAAAACAGACACTTGGAATTATCACAAGCTTCTAAAAGTGACACATTCCATTACAAAATGCATGTGAATGACTGAACTGACTTTTAAATAAAATTTCTATTTTGATATAGTATTTTCCAATTGTTGAAATAAATTGCTATATTCGATTTGCACTTAAAAAGTGAGAATACTTTATCCTTGTATAAATGATAACTAAAATATGATTTTTAATCCAGAATGAAGGTCATGCTTAACAGTATATATTCTTGATTTATGATATCACACGGATACAACATACTAGACCAAAGAACAAAATTCGCTAGAGTTGAAGGCATGCTATCTTTTGATGCTGAAAACCACAGAAAAATTCAACTCAAATCTCTAACATATTGTTGCTGTAATAAAAAGTGATCCCTACTGTTTTAATATTTTATCATCAAATGTGCAGGTGCTCTCTGAAATTAAACACAAAGACAGACCTTATATCTCGCACAGTATCTTGCCATGACTCGATCAAATATATACTCTTATAAAAGCTTTATAACTAAATTTATGTTCCCTTAGAAAAAATACACATAAAAACGTTTCAATGCTAACATTAGCACAAAAGGACACTGTCAAAGTTTCCTGTCACAAAAATGTTTTTTTCTTCTTTTCGTACTTCTTTTAGAAATTATAGGGTGCATAATATAATGTAAATAAGAATTTTATGGGAGATATAAGCAGGAGTTTTGTTAGATAACTGTCAGAGTTTTCTGTAAAAAGTGTTCTTTTGGATAGGAGAGTAATATTTCCCCTACATTTATACAATTCTAGATTCCAGGGTTTAACGCCCTGTACTGTATCGCTCAATAGCCAAGTACATGGCTACTTTGTAGACCTATAAGTAATTACAGCATATTATTTCACAACACAATTTTACTGAACTCTACTTCATTGTAAGACACAGAATCATTAATTTTATCACAGTTTATGATATCAGAATTAATCAAATATTTCTTAAAGTTGACTCTTTCTTTCTATAGAAAAGATATGACAGAAATCCTCACAGTGTCAGACTTGTAATGAGCTGTTGACCCTCACACATGTACTAGATAGGAGACAGTGAAGAATGTGTCAATTTTATATTGTACAACTCATGATCACAAGATACTGTACTAAAGCTAAAGGATTGGAGTTGTTGTGGTCACAGTGTCTATGTATAGAGAGAACCCATTCAACCCTTATAGTTTGGTGTTAGCCTTGCCTGCTGTGAGGTTCCTTTCATCTGTAACTTTTACAGGGCGACACTTTTGACAAATATTACTGGGAGAGGATCAGAGCTACACACACTCCGGTCCACATATAAACCACAGCTATTTCGTATTCATCACTCTGCTTCCATCGCTTCTCAAAGGATTTCCTATTGTGAAAATTCCTCATAAAATTTGTGGCAGGAGAGCACAGGTAGAGAAGTATTGCAGGCCACCTTAAAGACAGCAATAAAATACTAGGAGATGTAACATATCTTTTAACAATTGAAAAACACAGTACTGAAACTTTCTGAATTACTCTACTTTTGTATACCTCCCAATATGATATAAAATAGTTGCTCTGGCTAATTTAACAGGTAAATAAAATAATCCAGACTTCATAAATACAGGTGTGTTGTCCTTTACCTGTTCAATATTAAATGTGAATTGTATGAGGGCGTTCCCTGCTGGGGAAATCTGTCTATGAACATCACCACTCTCTGTGACTCTCAAGATCCTGGGGGCAGTCTAACTTGAAATAAGTTTAACTAAAAGTTATAAATCAGCTAAAACGGATCCCAGTAAAATCTTGTGTTGTATATCAAAAACATTTCTAGGCTGACAAAAGTCATAGGGTTGCCAACACATCATAACAATACATCTGGAGACCCATTTAAAACACATCAATAGTTTAATGTCACTGTGAAAAAATAAACATTACAAATCAATTTATTAAATATTACTAAAATTAAGGGTTAGAATATTCTAAAAGGATAATTCAAAAATCAGAACCAGCGGTTTTAAATGAGAGCCTACTACCTTAACAAAATAAATGATATATTACGTTTTATCTACTGGTGAATGTCTTATATCTGGAAGGCTACTTCACTGTTTCCAATACCAAGATAACACATTAAATCTGTAGAAATGTCAGTAAAGATTATCATACGAAGCTTACATCAGTAAGTAGATGTTACCAGAAAGGGATGGGCACACAACAACATGGGCTTATTACTGATAAATATGGAAATGTACTGCAGGAAGAGCCTGGTTATGAATCATTGTCCAAGTGGACAGAGTCCCGAGCCTGGTTATGAATCATTTCCCAAGTGGACAGAGTCCTACCTCCATCACCATTTTTAATCTATGTGTACTAATGGTTTTTTTATACAAGGTGTCATATTTACTCATGCTAGTCAAAATTATTACTGCTCTTTTGTCAGGTTTTGTATAAAATGGTTTTTATGGTTTTTCTTGGTAGAAAAGTTACTACTGGTCTGATTGACAGAAGTCTCACACAAGTATAGTTTACGTCTACCTAACTTTCCACTGTTTTCCCGAAGATCAGATCTGATAATACTTTCCCTTGTAACCATGGAAGCAATATATTACTAGCTATTTGGATCCATGTTAATATATAGCAGCTGAAAGTCACACTCTGATTCATGCCAACTAAGAAAACAGTTCATCCTACTGAAATTCAAGCAAAAATCAATCGCAGATTTATGATTAATTCTAAAAACAACATCTCTACTGATCCAAGCCAAATGTTTCAGTGCTTTCCTCCATTTTATCCATGCATTCCATTAGATTTACTTGTCAGATTTATGACTAAATGTAAAAACAGTTTGGAATACCAACACTCAATGTCTTCTGTTTTACATTAAATTTATGACTTGTTATTTAACTGAAAGGCATTCACTCACTCTTCCAATATCTTTCTCAGTCCATTTTTACAGCTGTCAGATGATGTATTGATCCATGGAGGGTACAGCATTACAAGGTGTTTTCTATGCAGTCATTACCCTCCTGCAGTATCTAAGGTCCTATAATTCACATATATTACAACCTTTTCATCACCTTCCCTATAAAAGGCCCCCCTTCAATTACCTGTTGTTCCATACAAGCTGATGTCAAAAATTTTCATCAATATTTTCATAAATTTGAATCTGTTTTAATCTTTCCATTAATCTTCTTATGATCTGTCTGGTAATATCTCGGACTGTATATGAAATATTGTGTTTTTTATTAGAGGGAAGTGATTTTCGTCCATGTGTCTAACATCTCATTTAAATTTCATCATCTGGTATCACCTCCGGAGCTAACAAGTGACTCATATGTCGGAGGTTTGTGTTCTCAGTATCAGTTGTTTGATATTAATAGTTAATATGTTATCAACATTTTAGTAGAATACATTTCTGATGTAGCCCATTGAAAAGCAATTCCTCCCCTCAACAAAGGCTGGGGTTTCAAGTTAATGGTCTCTGAAATTTGCATCATAACTATGAAGCTATCAGGACAATGAGATGCATCCTGTATATATAACAGAAATATGAATTTTTAATATAAAATCATGGGATGTCGCTCTTCAAATGCTTTTCATTTTTTACGGTAAAGCCACTCAGCTGAAATCCTCCACAGTTTTTCAAGAACAGATGTTCTATAGATTTCAAGCAAGCTCTGGTGTGAAATAGATCTCCAAGTACGATTTATAGGTGTTCCAGATCTTTGTCAGTATAATGTTTGCTAGGATGACTATCCCCACCCATCCAGCCCTGACCAATCTTCAAATCTCTCTTCCATATGTCTGTCCTCTAGAGATAAACTTAACTATCTCTCCACCAAAATGCAATTCAAACTGGCGTCTTTGATAAAAAAAGTCAAGAACAAACAGTCTTTCCAATAAACCACTTACATCTGAGGAAAATCAATATACATGAATATTTTATGATATTCTGTAGATATGCCCCAAACAGCAAATTGGAAATTTCAAAGAAATGAACTTAAAAAAGTAAAATTACACATACTGTGCCAAAAAAAAGGTGACATTTGAGCTTGAGAAATTGTACAATAAAAACAGAAATAGTAGAAAGACCAGCAAAGATAGCAAAGCAAAAGATTACAGTGTTATATCATAAAACAATTAGTGACGATCATTTCAACAAATTCAACACTGATTTTCAATAATGTAAAAACTGATGACTTGGCAATGACAAATATCAGCCAATAATGAAAACTCTATCACCTAATTCCAAGATATCCCAGTCACATATTTTTTTTCAAATTCTCTCAATAAACGTAGGCAGCCCAACTGATAATTTTATCAAATTTTTTCAGGGTATTTTAAAACCTATTTCCATATCATTTACATTAAACACTAAGTAATGATGATATTCGAATCGGAATAGCCAAATCTCATATATAGTATTCTTATGATAATTTTTAACACAAATACCACATTCAAATTATTATGATGGTGAAACACTCCCTTTGTTGGGGTGGAAATGAACAATGTATATCATCACGATAAAAAAGTCCTTCATACCAACAGATTCACTGTGATTGTGTTGTTCTTTCAGATAAGAGTTACTTTTTGTGTTATTACAGGTTATAGCTTACACACAGTTCTATGTTGGATATTGATTTCTTCACATATACAGCTATTGACTCAGAGCTCTTTTGCGATAGGAGGTGCATTTGTCCTGGAAAGATATAGCGTTCATCCTTAAATGAGGTTTAATATCATTTGATTCCAACTTAAAGCTGCATCACTTGATGTGATGAAAGGTGGTAATTGATTGTTAAGTGTAGGTGAAAAGAGGTGCTAGATGATTACAGTCTTATTTATATGGTACAATGACGGTGATGACATCCTGTCACCATACAATTGTAACAAATCATCTCTCCTATTGTTCAGGACAAAAATTGTCAGTTGTGGTCCATTAATTTAATATTTTGCGATATTTCCAAATGTAATTACCATAATGAAAATAAATCCTTTCCACACCAATTTAGGATTTAAATAGGGTCATTTTCACCATCTGCCTTTTTCTTGACCCATTATCACTGACACAGACACATTTGTCGTCCTTTGTCCTCCTCTCAGAACATGTATCTTCAAAAAAAGTTTCTCTAGGAATTCTACACATAAGGGAACCCTGTAATCCGATTGGTCATTTTTCATGTTCTTTGGTGATGTCTTTGAAACACTTCTCAGTGTGACTCGCCAGCTGACAATGTCAATTAGTACTGACTAATTAAAAGCTATGGATCTTGGATGTCTTCATCTGGCACTCATCTTGGAGCCAATTACAGAATATAATACAAGATGGCAGCTCCCTTATTGATGATGGTTCAGCTGTAATCACTAGACTACCATTACTTTTACCATGGCAATGAATCCTATGAAAAAGAATAGTATCTGGAATTTCTCTAGAACTTTGATCTCTAATCAATGAGCAGTTTAGGTACAAGTCCAAAAATCTGATGTCAAGCCCATTTCCTGTCAGCCCATCCAAACTTTTTTCTAACTATCACTGACCCTTCCTAGCCAAACGCCATAACGGGGCTGTCTGTCACCATATTTACTAACAATACAAAGCATCCCTTCACAGAAACACATAATGTTTACAGTCCATTACAGTGTAGAACAGAAGTCTTTCCAGAAGTAATTTCCAAGTCCAGGAAGCCTCTTACACAAAGGAACCCTAACCCATCCATCACACTGAACTTAAAACCCATCTTCTATGTTGATAAACAGCTGTTAACCTGATTTTTATAGGTATCAGAATTACTTTTAGTTTGTGTACACTACAGTAAGCCCATGCTTGGTAATAAGTTCATCCATTTGCTGTTTGGTAGAATAAAAAACAAAACTTACTTGATTGTCCTCAATTAGACCCACCTCCTGGCTTTACACATTAGATAAGTTTCTCATTTGATAAAATAACAGTGGGTTTTTTTTCTCCTAATAATTGTACAGCAGTCTGTTCCATCATAAATTGAGAAATTAAAGAAAGATTTTCTGAAAATCGTGAACCCGGTCTTGGATTTTGTTTACTTTTGGGTAGATAGCACACTTTGACTATAAGAAACAGCCCTTTAGGCCTTTAGGGACTATAAAGCAGGGCTAAATGTCACCGAGTGCAAACCGTCAGAACATTATGATCTTCATGAAGCTAAATTCAGATAACTCCTATTTTTCTAATTGTCAAAGATCCTCAGCTAGAACAAAACTAACAATACCTTACACAAACATTCTTTGTATTGTGCGATTCTCATAAGAAATTTAAAAAACTCACAAATATATTCAAAATTTTAAAAATTCAGACCATTCAGAGCTAATAGTGAAAGATACACAGACATTTTTCACTACTAAGTTTCCTCAGAACTCTCAAAGACCTTATCCAAATCGTATTGGTAGTCGTTTAGGCATAAAACCTCGCCATTAGCGAACATTTACATTTGAATTCAATTTCTAAAGTAATGTAACACAGCAAATCATTTTAACAAAACATGCAATTTTATGTGAAGTATGTAAATGGACTAAATTGAAGGTTTCCTTTCTGAAAACCCATTTCATTTAAATTTCCTGTTAAACATCAATACTCCTGACTAGAGCCTGATGTATTTCATTGAACTGAGTACAAAATTGCTGTATGCTATTTTATTCTTTTGTAATGCTATTTTCCTCCATGGCAATATAATGTGGGCTTTAAGAAACAGCAACTAATTACATTTTCTCAAGAATTGGAAATGAATTCTCAACAGAAGCCTATTAGTGAGTAAGAAATATGTGACAAGAAAAGGTGACTGGTCCTGCAGCAATCTAGCTACCTTGTCTTGAAATACCAGTCACTCACATGCAATACAATAACACTTTCACTGCAATAACCTAATGGAGATATGGTCTCCGCATTTTGTTGAAAAATTTACGCTCAGTATCATAATGTCTCCAAATGCTACAAGTTAAAAAAAAAACTGAACTCATTTTAGCTAACCTTGCACCTAATGGCACCAACAAGTGTTTGACTTTTCTCCTTGTGATTCTCGGAGGAATATTTTCGCTACATGAGGCACTGTTTTCTCTTTCAATCTGTCATGATACCCTAGGGGTTAATTTTGTAGGGCAAGGTGCCTAAGTGTTTTCTTTGCACCATGGACTGCATGCCTTTGACGTAGAAGCCTTTTTTGCCACTAGTCATGGGATATACATTAGAATGAAAAACATGTGGTTGGTTTAAAAACCTGTGTAAATATTTGATAAATCTAAAATCTAAAGGCTTTAGGAAACATGAATGCTATGGTGCAAAATTGAAAAATTCCATCGTCTCCAAATTTAAGGAAATAATGATCCAATTTTACGTTTATAATGAAAATTTGACTCTTGGCCAGGCTATGGAATGAGATTAGAATTCCGAAAGGATCACTTTAATTAACAACAAACCAGTTTTATTTCCCCAGAAATTGTCTGCCCACGATACCCAATCCGTAATAAGACTCCATGAGATGCTATATCTTCCATAAATTTGGCAAATGTTCTTGATAAGAATTACTCTGGACACCTAACCAATCTTATTAATAGGACTTAAAATTTTCCCAGAATTTACAGCAACCTGGTGTAATTTCAGTTCACCGTGTCTGGCTATTTGTTATTATTCATGGTTAATACTATTTCATTAGATTGCATTTCACATAAATTCAGTGGAAAATTTTTCTTTCTTTCTCCAACCATTCCTTGCAAAATCATTACAGAACATCACCTGATTCCAATTTCCATAGAAATGAAGGCAGACATCTCGCGGGTATCCATTAAGTGTGGTATTTTATGTAAATGTTGTACAGGCCATTCCTCGGGAGATTATACACCCTACGGGACAATCATCCCTACTTTTCTATTTTTGCATGATGCATCAATATTTATTATCAAATCAGGACCTTTATTACTCATCGCAAGTTTTCACACTAACAGGATGATGCAAGGAAATTGTGATAGTGGAGAAGAAGGAGGGAGGGAGGGGGTAGGTGGCTACTATGTACCAACGGAGGGGTGTTATTATTTAAGGTAAACGGTGTATGGTATCAGAAGAAGGAAAAAAGAGAGCCCAGGAAGAAAGAAAACCCAGAGAAATAAGAGAAAGGAGTGTTTGACAAAAAGAGAGAACAGAGAACAGGAGACCATCACAATTATCAAATGGGTACTAAAACGTAATCAAATCATGTTCCAGTCAATGTGGGTGACTATTTAAACATTTCGCTGATAGTGATGATATGACCAATCCAATTACGGAACACAAAAACCAATACAGAAATCATCCTATCCTCATATTGGTTAGCAGACCCGAGACCAGGCGTCCAACACAGCATGCAAGATTGTCTTTTGGCATGCAATCAAATTGATAACATGTCACACCTATATCGTAACATGGAATAGTCTGCATCAAATATTGGAACTAGTTGAATTCATATCAAAAGGGAGCGGGTTCGATCAAAGGCAAGGTTTTCTATGACAAACAGAATTTCAAAATGTGATATGAGAATATGTAAGATTTCACTTAAAATGTCTACCGGCAAGCATGCCATCTTCAATGATTAGCTATTATAATAGTGAAGATAAAGGTTCAGTACAGTAATCCTATTCATATTTAAATTCCTGATATTGTATATCTAATGTGTTGCCGTATTTGAAAGTTAAATAAGTAGCAGGACGATAGGATCACCATTTCGTCTCCTCTCTCACTATAACGTGTATTTCCCCCGGAGACATCTTCGCCTGGGGAGAATTCTGGAGTTGGTGAATGTTATCAGAACAGGCTTGGTGAAACACTTCATACTAATACCTCTAAGTCCTAAATGTTCTGCTGTAAATTAGATTTTAATTCAGTATGTGATCACTGTAGCAACAATAATATATGTTGTAGATGTTGCCGTCTGCTTCCTACATATCATCCATTAAATGATAACCTGATTTATTACAAGTTACACACATACTCTGTTTAATCTAATAAGTGCTACACTCCATGTAGAACTTCATTGAGAATATTGAATTATAACTCACACAACCTATTAAAAGAATTGATTTTTCCTCTACTCAATATTACCTTATCCAATGAAACATATTTGCAACTTCCTCCGGGTAAATATTTTAATGAACAAAAATATCTGACATATCTCTCTTTGAACTTAATAGCAATTTTGTTATATAAATAGTCTATGTTGAAGCCAAACTTTCCTCTTTTATCACTAAATACATCCAGGGTGCAACGACACCATTGTCTAATTCATTTACAACCAATATGTTGCTGAACAAAAGGAAAATGGAATATTGATAGTAGTTCATAGTTTCTCATCCCCCATCTAAACGATAAAAACATGCAGTTTAGTTCAAGAGAATTTTCATTCATACTTCTCTCATCATAGGGTTGAAATCCATGGCTTCTTCACAAAAACCAACACCAATCAAAACTGGATTTGTTATTTATTCAAACACAAAACAATTTTCATACCCATTTTTGTAAAACCTGAAAATATGTGTTGTTTTGTTGTTCTTTAACATTGAGACACTAAACAGGTTTGTTTTTATGATGATAAGAGTATGATTATATTATCCAAATATTAAACTTTCAGTTATTTCTGTAAAAGTGTATGATACTTTTTTGTTAAATATAATTCCCTTCTTGTTTTCTCACACAGGTTGTGAACCCACGAACAACAGCAGCAGTTGTTGAATGACCTCTCGTCAGACTCCCAGTGAAAGGGAAGTGTAATAGGAGATTTAACATCATTTCCAAGACTACAGGCTTTGTACCAGCCCTACCCCAGGGGATATGTACTCCACCTGATCCTAGGAGACAGAATTAAGTGTAAAAGGAAACCCGAACTTATCACTTACTTGGGACATCAACAACAAATACCCCCACCCCACGGGACAAGTGACTTGTCCATTCCTGAGGCTTTATTGTGTTAAGTTGTTGTCATTTCAGGACCACAGAGGGCTGTCACCTCTGTCGCGTCAGCGGTGACAATGTTAATTTATTCGCCTCTTCGAGCTGTCGAATTCTATTGACTGTTGTTAGTGGCTGTGTGTGACGGTGTGAATGAGGGTGGGGGGATCAAGGACTGCGTCACACGGGAGGGTAAACATTTGCAGCAGGCGCTCTCAATTCACTGTCCACGTAGTACAGCACTACACAGGCTCTGAGTCAATAAAGTATATACCAGTCTTGAGGAGACCAGAACTGGAACCTAAGTCAACACCACTCATTGAAGGCTGATTCTATATACTATACAGAACCTGTGTCAACAAAAACCTGCAGGAGAGAGTCTTACTGTTGAATGTCCCTGGTACAGCCGGCTTCCATTGTCAACAAACCTCCTGTGTAATTCAAAAGCAGTGAGAACCTAATTATAGTGGAGATTTATTTTTACATGTTTGATGTCTACACTTCTCTATCAAGGCGCTCACTCATTCAGAAGGAAGTGCCAGCAAACCAACACAGAAAATTATCGGAGAATTTTTCATGGAAACTCCCGAGAGTGGCAACAGACCGTAATCTGAACATGCTACTCAAGTGAACACTGAGCTCAGGGAGAGCACAGGGGAATAAAGGCAAGGAAATCCAATAGCTCTCCAAGAATCAGATTCCCTAGCAGCCACAGTACAGGACTAGCTTGCCAGTGTAAAGACACAGGTGTTTCTGTGTGACGTGTCAACTCCAATGATTTTTTTCCTCAGCCAGCAGGTAAATCTATAGAATACACTGCGTAGCTCAGAAGGTTGTGTTACAAGTTACAGCTACTGTGTTTATCTGTTTCTCATATCCTACTCTCAAGAAAATCCTATGATTGCTTGCCAAGCATGGAATAGATTATCAAGAAAACTTGGAATCTGTATGGTATATATACGGAAAACATTAAAAGAGAACTTGGGATTTTTAATGTGTGGATTGGAAATACATTCTACATCTGGTGTTGATACTGAAATCCAACTCAGCAGCCGATGTCAAAATCAAAAGCGATTCCGCACACTAAATGTCAATTCCATTTGTGAAGGATGCATGGAAATAAAATACTGATGGCATGCAGGTCTCATTTGAATTCTTGTTTGGAAGCCATGGAAACGACATGTGCAACAACTGTGAGATTTATCATACCAGTGTGTATAGATTTATAGCAGTAGCAAAATGACATTTTCTGTGCGAAAAAAAGAAATGACTTAATCCTATAATCAGTTTACAAAAAGAAAAAACAATGTATTTTTCACGAGTGCATAAACGCAAGACGTTATTACTTACAATGACATTTTTCCTGTTAAGTTTTGTTTTGACATTAAATATCATGGTCAACCAACTACAGCGATCTGATAGTGTTGATAACATTGAAAATGTTGTCCATTCAGAGCTTCTGATGGATTCAGATATAGAATTAGGCGGAAATCATATCATTGCAAGAAGTCAGCGTCAACCAAAAGCCGCAATTGAGAAATTTCATAGTGATTCAGATAGTGGCCAAATAATGGTCAGTAATAGCAGGCCTCGAGGTTTACAACTCAATGGAAATTATCAAAATGTGAACTTAAAGGAAACTGTGAAATTGACGGAAAGGAGATCTAATTTTCTGAGAACAAATGATGTGGAAATGAAAGTTGAAGTAAAGCATTTTCCTAACCGCAAAAATACAGATCATGTTACCAATGGAAGGGACGAAAGTGAAGAATATGATTATGAAGAGGACATTGAAAAGGTTGTGATAGAGGAAACGGAGGAAGAAGAAGATGAGGATGATGATTATGATGATGGATTAAAAGATGAAAAAGTAGAAACAAATGAATTCAAAGTTAAGAGTCAACTTCGTAAATCCAAAGGCAAATTCAGTGGATTTATCAAACCGCCTTTACATTATAAGGTAGTACCAGATAAAAACAGCCTTGTACTTAAACGTCAAGGTAATTCAAAGGACAGCGTACAACATGAGCTGACAATAACAGACATTATCGAGGATGGAATATACTGGTCTCCGACTGTGGAGAATCTAGTTCCAAAAGGTAAGTTATCATTGGATTTACAATCAGAAATCAATAAAGAAATCCTGTCAGAGCTATGACAGATGAGAGATGGTTGTGGATCCCCTTACAATTTTGGTTTTGTAACAATTACACCAGGGATAGCACTTAAGTGATTTTTGTCTCGATCCCAAAAAGTTAAATTTTCCAATGAATATTGCATGAGATATCCTGCCATGTCTCAAACATTCGGTGATTGAAGAGGTCTTGGTACAGAACTCAATCTCTGTCATAAAAAAATTGGCATGATAAAGTTTCAAACATGTGCACTGCCATTTAATCTGCCTCAAAGTTCTGAGAAATGAATAGGAACAGATCAGTCTGATATCAAGTAAAAGTTTGCTGCCATTTTTAAGATATCGCTGAATCTAAATTCATTTATAGAAGACTTCTAACTTCCTCCTGTATCTCATTATCCTAATGAAATTGCTCTGTTTTTTATTTTTCATTTGTATAATTTTATCTATTTTTTTTCTTGTTAAAAGAAAATCTCAACCTCACAATCTAACGTCTTTCGGCTATAAATCAATTATCAAATAACAGTATTTTTTAAACACATTAATGTTATAATCAGAATGTTGAACTTTTGTTTCATTTCGCTTTTGATATAACAATCACAAAAAAAATTAAGAAACATAAATACAAAATCAATATATGGTGTACTTAACAGTTCATCAGACCTGACTACCTGTATACCAACTGTACATACAGGTACATACTCAGCTGAACAACATCATAAACAATTGATGAATTAAGATCTCTAGATTTACAACCAGTTTTTTGTCTGTGCCCGATCTTATTGCACTTATCGTATTAAAGATTTCAGAATCAAATTACATATAGGAATGATGAATTTTTTGTAGGTTTTTCTCCAAACTCTGAATACAATCAATTTTGCCTGATTATTCTACCATGAAGGAAAATAACAAAAACACATTCGACTGTGATGTCATAATAGTGTTATATAACAACCGCTTACAATGTCATTGAGCTGATTTTTCTCAAATTACGGAGTATTAATGGCAAATATTTAGGTGCCTGTTAGACTCTTAATGTCTGAATATATCCATATATTGAATATTGAATATATCAATAAATGCCCAATTTAATCAAAGAATATTAAGTAAAATGAATTGAAACTTTCGTCCTCTTTTTTATTTTCATTCTCGTTTTAACTGAACCAGCATTCTTGAAACAGAAACAAATTATTCTCTAATCATTCACAAGAAAATTACTCAATCGAATAAAATCACCCTGTAATAATCAAAGGCATGCATCAAACACACAACCAGCTTTGTCCTCTGCCTTTCCTAAATAGATGAGTTTAAACTATCCAACACCACACTGCTAAAGTCAGTCTGTCGCTGGGACAAATCTGTAATCGGAGGAAATGATCCATCATAAAAACAGTGTACAATACTACCAAACATACATCAAATATTCTCCAGCCTTACGGAGAGATGACTAAACTGTTCCGCTGCATACTGGACCAACATGAATCTGCTACAGATGATAGTATTATCATGGGGGGAATCTATAATCTTCACCACAAGGAAATTAGACATGTCTAAACAAAATCAGTCTGATACAATCAGCCATTTTCTAGATTAGCCCAACGAAATTCATCACTCTTGTCATTTCATTGGGAATCAGCCCCCTGAAGAAAATAACAAAATACTGACTATATCGATCAGAAGTTTTAAGGTTTCTCAGCTAAATCAGTACGGTTTGACCTAATTAAGTGTTCCTTATAGCTGACAAAAGCATATTACGTTCTAGCAAGATTGCCCTTGAGAGTGTCTATATAATGTCAAACTATGTGTGACAAAATGCCATTATTTGATGGTGATTAAAACAGTTATGATCGGCTTGCATGGTTGGAACGATGAGGGCTGATACTGTATAGATCTGTATAGCCCATGTACATGCATGCAAGTGTGATTCATATTTTTCATTGTAATCAAGGAATCACTTTTATCTTCCGAGACACCAATTGTAATTAATTGTCCTCCTGGAGCACTTCATGTTGCATTTGATTATATAAGCATTCATGATATCTTTAAAAAAACACATCAATAAACAAAATTACATTTAACATCATTGCCAATCTTTTTTTATTATCGGCGTATGGTCATATTCAAACAATCTGTGATCAATGATGGCATCAGTTTGTTAATTGTACTTCAAAATAAAATGTTTATTGTAATTTAAATATCAATATGGGAGTCTCTTTGATCAAGACTCAACATAATTTATGGTTGTCAGATCTTTCCTCTTTATCAATATGAAAAAATTCAGAGACCTAGTCAGGTCCTCTGAATTTTTTCTAAAGCAGCGCCTAGAGTGATAGCATTGTTAAAAGCTGGTTTCTATAATGAACATTGATTTTGATATCACTATGTAAGAAAGCACAACTACATAAATACCTAAATGGAGCTAACACACTGTTTGTATAGAAGGTATTGTTCAAAGCGTAAATTACATTAATAACCACATGATGCTAAGAAATCATATCCTGCTTTATCCCCCTACTTTTACACGAAAAGATGAGAGATTAACAGATAAAATTATCTCTGACCCCATTCATAAACATTCTACACCTTTAATGAATTCCAAAAGTCTGAAAAAATACAATGTTAAACAAGGAAAGAATTTAAAAAATCTATTATTGTACATTGTATAATATTATACCTGTGAAACTTCTTACCTTTTGTCCGAATTTTCTATTCATGCAAAATGTTAATTCATTTTAATCAAATTTGTTTCATCTTATATTGAATTATAAATTTGATACCAATGTATCAAATAGTAGAAGACCTAAGAATATAAATATCATATCTATCAAAAGATGTTTATTGTCTTCTTGTCTTGTATAATGCTGATATAATATAGTAAAATTACATTTTTCTGTTCACCACGTTCAGGTATGTAGAGGGGAAAAAATCTGTAATACAAGACTTCTGTTAGCTAGATTTCTGAATATCACAATAAAGAGCTCCAGTGAACAGGCTATGTAAAGGAATGTCACTGTTGTGACCTGCCCTAAGTCACCACCAGAGGGAGCCAATAAAATACATGTACATGCGATGCACACACCGGTGAACTCTGTAATTCCCGCAGATGGTAATAACCGGAGGGGAGACATAGAATTCAAATATATTTTCTGTGCTGAGTCGTAATCCTATTTACTACAGAAATCAACGACACAATATCTATACACCAGGCTTTTCAAACCAAGATTCCAGTAATGATTTTCAAATAAAAACGAAAGCTATAAATGATGTATTTTTTTCACTGGAAACACTAAAGAGTTGGGCTACCCAGCGGGAAATATTTTATGTGACTTGGGCATATTTTCTATGGTGTCACCTCCTTGTGGTGACTTTTAATGGATGCAATGGTGGATAAAAACATCTTCTCTGAGATTAGTCAGCTCTGGGACTAACGTCAGCTAAAAGATACAAGGAACTACCCTCTGACATGCAAACTAGCGATAAAATCCAAACTCCGATTAAAATTGATGGTTATGTGAACAAAGTAGTTCAACCATGCCAGTAAACGGTTAAGGAAAACCAGTGTGTCAAAGCATAGTTACCATTAAAATCTGATATAACCCGTTTGTGTGATATACCTTTGAAAGTCAGTGTATAGATTTACACACTGGTTTCTGATAAATATCTTAAGGATCGATATTATTGCCCATTTTAACACAATGTAAGGCAAAGTAGTCTCAAACAGTCTCTATAAACTTTAATCACATTTAACTAACCTTTATCCATACAGGCAGATTAAATGACAGGTTGTAGGGAAGTAATTATAAAACTGTTCCCAGCACATTCAACAAATGTCATTATCCTTTGTTTTATGGAGATGAAAATTTCAGGCAGAAAACATTGTAACACTATTACCTGTACACTAGAAACATCCTAACACTATTACCTGTACACTAGAAACATCTTAACAATATTACCTGTACACTAGAAACATCCTAACACTATTACCTGTACATTAGAAACATCTTAACAATATTACCTGTACACTAGAAACATCCTAACACTATTACCTGTACACTAGAAACATCCTGACACTATTACCTGTACACGAGAAACATCCTAACACTATTACCTGTACACTAGAAACCTCCTAACAATATTACCTGTACACTAGAAACATCTTAACAATATTACCTGTACACTAGAAACATCCTAACACTATTACCTGTACACTAGAAACATCCTAACAATATTACCTGTACTCTAATGACATAAGTAGACAAGACTGTAATTAAAGTAATATAAGGTCAGTGCCAGAGTCTATACCTTAATTAAGGTTACCGTAACAGTACTTACCTAAATTAAGGTCAGTGCAAGAGTTTATATCTAAATCAAGGTAACCGTAACAGTCTATACTTAAATCATGGTTACCATAACAGTACTTACCTAAATTAAGGTTAGTGCAAGAGTTTATATCTAAATCAAGGTAACCGTAACAGTCTATACTTAAATCATGGTTACCATAACAGGACTTACCTAAATTAAGGTTAGTGCAAGAGTTTATATAATAACAGTCCATATCTAAATTATGGTTACCGCAGCATTTTACATCTTAATTAAGTTTATTCCAAATGTGATGAAGCCAATCAAACTTTTAACACTGAAAGCATAAATTGTTGAAATATATCCACAATTTCAAAGTGAACAAAATTAGCCATTTTAAAGGTATTACAGACCATCATCAAATACAAATTACAGCAGTGTGTGACATTTTGACAGAGAATGGTGCTAAAGAATGTTAAAGGTCAAGTTTTAGAGGGACTGACCTTTAACCAACGAGTACCTGTATTTTGGAAACATAGGGATCTTTCTAGTGGTTTTATATGAGCAAGAAATTCTGTATGGTATTGACATTTGTTTCAATGACCTCAAAACAAAGACACTTAAACTCTTATTAAATTTATCCTCAAATAAACAACGGCCTAAGGTGTAAAATTCCAATATTAAAATGGCATGATAAGGGTTTGCTTGCTTATAATTTTTATCTTACTATCTTGAAATTGATAATACTGCAAAAATGAAGAAGGGGGTTTATTTGCAGATAAATATGGTATATTTACCATTTGATACTTTAACCCTGTGTAACATCATCTATTTCGTCTAGTTATTGACTCCCTTTTAGATAAATATGAGAATTGGTCGACATGAGAAAGGCGATATAAACCCCGATGCTGCACGCCTAAGGGAGTATCACTTTTGGAAGCAAGAAGCTAGAAAATTCAGAGATTGAAATCAAAAGCATTATTTGGTTTCAGTAGATTCAAGTAACACCATAGGGCGTCACAAATTCCCATTTAGTTATCAGGAAGTAATAAACAGTTCAAAAAGAAGTCATTTGAAGCAAATTCCTATCTTTTATTGCCTTTGCTAGAAGAAGTAAATGAAATGATTTCCAAATATATCACATCTTCAAACTTTTCAAATACACAAAGAAAATCTTTACAAAGACAGTATAAAAGAAAAGGTAGACTATAACTGAACTTATACAGATAGGGTTATACCAAACATATATTGAAACTTCCTGTTACAAACCTATTCTATTCCAAACATTGGAGAATAAATGGTGACAAAATTACAAAGCCAAATTAAGAATTCTCACTGTAATGGTGATTAAAGAACTATTTGTCAGAAAGCCTTATGTTTCTATCCTACACAGTGTGTGAATCATTGATTGTAGTACAAGACCAATTTGTCTGGAGTGAATTGTCTGATAAATAATGTAGGCCTTTCCTGTCCCCAAAGACTGTGGCTCATTTGATACTAAGCTTTCTCCACACCTCAATTAAAAGGCCCTATTGAAAACAGCCCTAATGTAGATTAATGTCACCTACCACTAATTTACCTCACACCCTACCCAACACCACAGACGGTCAATTCTGTAGGTCATGACTCGTGGTCAATTGTCCTTGGTGTGAAATACTACAGATGCTGACTTCCCAAGGCAGTTGTTAACAGCACAGGTCGAAAGGTATTAGACTGTTGTCTTCACAATAATGTATCTTAATCCTGGACAGTGCTACATTGTATCTTAATACTGAAGTCAAGTAAGATTTGTTTACAACAATGTATCTTAATACTTGATGGTAAAGTAAGATTTATTTACAAAACCTACTTAATAGACAGTAAAGTAAGTTTTATCAACTTAACAATGTAACAATTTAATTCTGTAAAGTAGGATGTATACAAAAATGTATCTTACTATATGTACTGAAGAGTAAAGTACAGCATGTCTAAATAACAATGTATCTTAATACTAAACAGTAAAGTAAGACATGTCTACAAAACAATGTATCTTAATACTGAACAGTAAAGTAAGACATGTCTACAAAACAATGTATTTTAATACATGTACTGAACAGTAAAATAAGACATCTCTACAAAACAATGTATCTTGATACTGAACAGTAAAGTAAGACATATCAACAAAACCATGTATCTTAATACTGAACAGTAAAGTAAGACATGTCTACAAAACAATGTATCTAAATACTGAACAGTAAAGTAAGACATGTCTACAAAACCATGTATCTTAATACTGAACAGTAAAGTAAGACATGTCTAAATAACAATGTATCTTAATACTGCACCCAGGTATACATGTCTAAATATTGATATTAACACGAGTGGTGAAGTATACATTCACCAAAAACACATACCAGTGTGATTTCAGCTGTTATAATTTCTAACACTGGGTTGTTAACAGATTTCAGGAAAAAAATTTAGTGATCACTTTTCTGTTAGAATCCAGTTGAATCAAAAGCCTATGGTGACAGATGTCATTTTCTGAATTAATTTAATCTCATGGTATTGCATTAATTTTATAAACACTTTTTTGTGGCAGTTTTGAATCAATCATCAGTATGCTATTTCTAAACTGTATGGCATCATACATTGATAGTACCGTATTTAACCAACTGAACTACCCTGCTGTTTTCAGCCAAATACTGCTCCAAATGCATAACTTTTGCTGTTTCAAGGATGTCAAACCCGGAAAATGTCCAACTCCCTAAATATGAAACCTGTGTTATACAGTTATCTCCCTTGAAAGCATTCTTCCTGCATTATTTCTTTGATCTAAGTTCTTTATAATCATGAATATCATCATGTGATAAATAGTTTCTACTACTACTGGTATAAAGTGGAAAAATCAAACATTTTTGTACCATCTTTTAAAAAAATATACAAATCAAATCACACAAACAACATGTTTTTAACTGTAAGCAATGCTTAACAACAACCTAATTGTTTGTTGATACTTTTCTGTCTACAAAAAGAAACAGATAAATTGATTTCTTTTCAATATTGTAAATTAAAATGAATTTTCTGATGGTATGAATTTTCAGTTTTATTGAAAGCTTGGCAAAAAGATTTCGTGAAACAATGTATTTTTGATCACCTGTGAAAACACCTCATGGCGACCTTTTGCAATACCATTTAGTCCGGCACCATCCATTGTCTGACATCCAGCATCCATCATGCTTCTGTAAACATTTTATAATTTTACCTCTCCTGGAAAACCCCTATATTGATTTCAATGAAATTTGGCAGAAGCCTTCCACAGCCACATGTAAACCAAACTTGTAAATTATATGATCCCCACCCCAAGAGGCCAGAGAGGCAGGACCAAAAAGGAGCAAATTGACTGAAATTTTAAAAAATAATCTTTTTAATACCAAAATAGGGTAGAATAAACTATACTTAAGGGATGGAAGTGTTGTATAGACCTTTACCCAAATTGTAAATTTCATGGCCAGGGGTTTTACACTTCCCCTTTAGAAAGGGTAAAGTTTTAATACAGTTTACATAGGAAGCTTACCTTTTTCAAGCATAGTTTGTTTACTTTCAATAGGAAATAGATAGAAATTGACAAGTATTGTTTGGATAAGACGGCAGTTCCACGTTTAGCACATAATGACCCTGGCTGAACCCCAGGAGTTGATGGGCATAGTCAAAAAGTTTAAAATCTACTGAAATTTCAAAAAATATCTAAATGGGGTAGAATCAAATACTCTTCATAGATGGAAGGGTCTTAAGGTAAAACTCTTCTCTCCCTTAACAAATAACACTTCTTATTTTCTCTTCTCTATACTACATATTCATTCCAACTGTTTCTGTGTATAAGTTCACTCAGGTGACCATTTAGGCCCCTAGGTCTCTCGTCTCTTTTAATTCTATTGACAATGTGTGTATTTTTTTCGCAATTTCATTTCCATTCTTCAAAAATGATGAGTAACTGAACCCCTTGGAAATAACACCTAAAGTATAAATATTTATACACACATTGGTTAACATTATTTTATAAATTATGTCATCTCCGCTAATCCTCAGCTGTGGACATAGAAGTTGTTGTAAAAGCCTATCATCAACTTTCATCCCTCATGCTCCACGAGTGTAAATAAGTTATCATATATGAGGACACCATAAGTTTGTATCAAACCACTATATGAGCTAGTATATACTTGTGGGACCTCATGTTTCTGTGGACCGTACCACAACCCAGGAAGTGAAACTATATGATGAAATCATCTGTGGTGCCTCATTTGTAGAAGAGGGTTCTGGCTGAACTTAACATCCATCAATCAATATGTTGATGACAGACATATAGTTTCACACACATACACCACCATCCATATTCATTAAAAGCTGATTACCTTCCCTGAAGGAGAACAGCATGGTGAGTGATCCGATACTACCATCCCTAAGATAACTAGCTCAAGGAAGGATTTCTCCTTATCAGCTAATTACAATTTGGATTCTAATTACTTACTAGGTCAGTCACCGATTCATTCCAACATTTATTAATGTAAAATTAAAAATCTGATTCTAAGATTGCTATTAGATACATCCTAAACTCATTTCATTAGCTTTGTTTCCACAAAAGAAAATTAATTATATTTTTGCCAAGCACTTATGACACCCTACCTCAAAAGCACATTATATCTGGTGAAAATATCCCTTAAAAGTTGGGTTATCATCACTTTGTGCTGTTGCAAATTGACTTTACAAAGAACTGAACTTTTGATATATCCTAGTAAGTACAATGATTCAGCATCCATTTCTGAAAGCTTTTAGAAATAACAGTATTTCACAGCTGAACGTTTATAATATCAAGACTGACCATGTATGAATAAATGAATCTATTTTTTTATGTCTGGCACCAGGACTCCAAATGTAATTTATATGATCTTCTTCCATTAAAATTTCCTCTCTCATTCTGAATCAACATTTTTATGTCACATATGTTTATCAAATGTGACATCAGCCACCACAGAGACTGGTATTCATTAGAAATATTGTGGTTTTGACACTTAATTTTCATACCAAAAAACATAATGGCCAATTTGCTCTTATAGTTATACACAGCCCCACGATTATGATTCACTCCATATGTGGTGAACTCTTACTGCCTTTGATAAGCAAAACACATATTGACTAAATAGGAAATTACAAAGTAGGCCACACACGGGTAGATAACCAACATAAACACTATACCATCCCTTGATGGAAATCAATCTGCGAACAATTTTACATAACGTTCCGCTTGACGAACTTATTTTCATGTAGAATTTACTAGGAATCATAAAAAGGCTGTTCATTAATGGCAGAAAAATGGTATCAGATTTTATCAACTTAGAATGTTATTTATATATACTTCTGACTTCAAAAGCCAAATAACCTTCAGTATTGAGTTATGACACATCAAACACTTACTCCTGTGTAGCACATCATCACCAGATTCACATGTACTTCAAACTGAACAGAAATTGGTGTTTCATTCCTATTAATTGATTTTGTAGACTCAGTGTTAATAGTGTCACAAGGACTGTTATATAGAACAGACAGCCATATAACAATACCAAAAAACTCCTTTAACCAATTATATCAAAGGATTAGATGAATAGGCACATTAATTGACTCAAGACAACAAGAGTGGTCTCCCTTACCCTTTAAATCATATCTTGATATAACTCTAGTTATCTCCCATGTATTCACATTTTTGAAGTCTTTACAAAATGAGAAACCCATTTCAATGAATCACATTCTGAAAAATATTGATAGATATGTTTAAAGTATTGTTTACTTTCATTTCTTTTAAAATCTATTATCATGGAAACATAACTACCAAGTATAAACAGTTGAACACAGCATTACTCATTATGCTAGGTAAAACTGACTACACGATTAAAAAAATAATCAAAATGCTTATATTTTTTTTTTAATAACTGCAAAATCAACAAGTCTCTTATTTTGTGATCAACCAATGTATGTCTAACACCTCATACCCTCCATGCCGCTAAGTCCTCCAAAACTTCTCGAAAATAAGTCTTTAGTATGCATACCAGGATCAATTTCAAAATAAAAAAGATTATTTTGCAAGAGACATTTCTGAAAATAATCAACCATGAACCGTAGGTTTTGATAAATTGTGTTGTTTTATTTCTTTTTACAATGGCCCATTAGACACAAAACCACGGCATGTCAATGTCGTCATTGTAAATGTCGTCATTTCTAAATTTACGAGAACACATTTCTGATACAAAGCTTAATATGCTAAAATAACTGATTTGAACTTCAGGTTCATGTAATGAAGCCTGGATTAAGCATAATTTATCATAGAAAATTATCACACCTGCCCCACAAAGCTTCACTGGGCTTTGCTCATTTTTCTAGCATGATTCGTCAGGGTGAAAAACATATCATATGAAATAAAGATTGGAAACCCAATTGGTCATAATATCAGAATGTTGCTCACGATACTTTATGATAGCAGTTTTGATATTTTAAAGAATAAACAAATAAAAGTTTTTAAAAAATCAGTTTTCTTGTGGGAAAAATAAATCAAATTACAAATTTATTGTCTTCAAACAATTTCTTTAGAGACAAGTCAGTTTGGCACATCTGAAAATTAACATCCGGGTTTAGACATCCACAAAAATATGTCAACAGTTAATGTCACATTCTGCTTAATACCACATTTCCCCCTGACAGGTGGAACATGATATCAAGTGGGTTTCGCTGCATCATATCAAAAAAATACTGTTTCAATTTGTTTACATTTTCTTATCATTACAACAACTTCCCTTTGCACAGTGTATGGAATATCCCAAACCACACATCTAATCAGTATGAAAGACGGTGTTTGTACATAAGAATTTTTTGTTAACAGGTCACACATTCCAAGAGACACTAGACTATATATCGTCAGTGCGGGATCAGAGAGTACAGTACCTTGACCCTCCGGCCTGGGACAAATGTGGGCGCCCTAAGAACAGCTTTGTTACCCTGGAGGATGGGAGGCACATGTGTGCCAGGTACCGAGAGCCTCACAACAAAATGGTGCTTGGTAAGAATTAAAATGCAACAGTGAACATGAAATTTACATCACAGAATTTTTTTTCTTAACATAGTGAAAAGTAACCCATACAACAAAATTACTTTCTTCATATACATCAAAATATTACACCATGCAGATAAGGCTGGGCTTTCCATCTGAAATGGCAGTATTGTTTACCATTGGAACATCATGTGCTGTAAAGTAACCTCCCTAAAAACAAAGTTTATTTTTGCAATATTGTCTTTGATGGAAAACATATGCAGAAATTAAAAGAATGTTGCTTGTAGATATTCAAGAAAGAAATTCATTAACTGATGAACAATAAAACTTCAATTGACAGAAGATCTTGAAAACAGTACCAAGCAAATAACAAGGAACTCACTTATCTGATTAACTTTTATTGCTACACAGGTGAGGTGCTGTCATTCTACCTTTCTCGACTCCTGGGACTGGATAGCGTGCCTGCAGTTGTCCTGTCCATCACAAACCAGACCTCTCCTAGATGGCTCACCACCAACTACAGCAAGGTCGACTGGAAAGACGGCAAGGTTGTCGCTCTTATCCAATGGATACCTAACATGGAAAGCTCACGGTAAATTACAACTCATAATAAAGTTCCGAACTACACAGTGATACATAATGTTCATTAGCATAATAGTTTGTTGCCAGAAAAAATTAATCATTCATAAATCAATCTTTGAAGCCTAAAACAGACAGGTATTTTCCTTCTTCCATTAGAAGCTTGTAATCACATTTATTAAACGTTGACTTGATCAAGATTTTAAGACTTCTGTTCAGGAGTACAAGACATTTTACATGTCAAACTTACTCAAAACCTTCAAAAAGTTATCAAATACACCTACATCTTACAATTAAATTATTGTGGACAAAAGATGCCTGTCAAAGAAATCCACCCCCAATCAAATTACCATAATCAGTTTAAGTGCGATAGAAAGTCAAATGTGCACAATCAAATGGAAAATTCAAATAGTTCTGACATTATTTGACATCACAAGTTGTACAACGATGTCATCATCATATGATCATTTCAATATTACAAATTAGAAGACACATTGACATTACCTCGAACCGGAAAACTTGGATTTCTAGGAAAAAATAATTGGATGCTTAGAACATGTGGTAACATAATTTATATTATTTTGCAGCTCTCTAGTCAAAATACCTCAGTTTATTCTGGAAAAATATGAGCAGAAATCTGTGATAAACCAGGCATCAATAAAGAATTCCAACCTCACCACAACTCAACTGTCCCAACTATTCCAGTGGGGAGGCATGATCTTGTTTGACTACCTCACTGGCAACTATGACAGGTGTGTATAAAGGTTGTGTAATGTCTGTATACTAGTACATTACCTACAGTATAAGATCATGAAAAATTATCCAAAAATAAAAAAAGAAGTCAAGACTATGTTCTGATCTCCCAAGAGTTACTTCCCTTTGCTTCACTACAGTATAGCAATAAGCTCAATTGATTGCCAATATACATGTGATAAAGATACTCTGGTGTCATTTAATCTGATTTAAATTAAACCTTTAATGAAATGGTCCCTATGGACTGTATCCCTTTTTCTTGGTCAATGTCATAAAATGATTTTTTATTATCAATGTTTAGTGAAAAAGGTTTCAATACTCTAAATTTCCTACATGATTTATTTTGATTTTATGTAACATTGATATGCACTAGGAACATCAATATGTTTTTTTTATTTCCTACAGGGTTGCCAGCATGCAAGATGCAGCTTACAAGGAAAAGAAGCCAAGCATTATATCAGAGAATATACGTAACCTAAGAAAATCTATAAAAACTTCCAAACTTTGGTTGATAGACAATGAAAGTGGTCTTCTAGATGCCTATGATCTGATGTATCACAATGGCAACGGTTATGGTGGTGAAAAATTTCTCAAATTCCATCGTGACATGCTGCAGACTTTTTGTATATTTCCAAGGACAATTGTGGAATCACTAGTCAGACTAAATATGATGCTACAACCAGAGCAAGTACTTCTGGAGTTCGCTAGAAAACATGAACCTTTACTTGATGTGTTTCCAAAAGATTCCATTTTCAAACTTTTCCAGACGAGATTTAAAGAGAGAGTATCGGAAGTGTCTGATTGGGTTAAAACTTGTAATTCTAATGTGAGTAATGAGCTGAGATGACAACTCGTTACTAATTATTAAAGTTCTATTCAACCAGAATCAATTGTACCAAGAATTGCTGGCATTACACAGAAAGGATACATACAATGGAGAACATATTATACTATCAAAAGTACTTACACGATATGTCTTCAGATTTAAAACAATACACCTGATAAGATACAAGAGGTAAAGCCAACACCGTGACTTGTAATTGGGCGGATCCATTACTCTCCGACTGCATACCTGAAGATACGCAAGGTGTTTGTGTCGTAGTGTAGATCAAAAGAAGGTAAACAACCACAGGTTCCAAGTATATTTCTTCAATTCTATTTGATACTCATCAACATGTTTTGCTCTTCCCATGCTTCATCAGGACCTCGTCATCAGAACCTGGTCTTAATGAATCCCAAGAAGGATGAAACAAGCCGACGAGAATCTGATAAAATTGAAGAAACATACTCGAAACCTGTTATTGTTGTTTAACTTGTATTAATATTCCCAATACATACATGAAAAAAACTTTGTAAATCAAATTTTATGCTGAAGTGATAGCTCAATACACCGGAGTCTTAAATTACACCCTTGACTACATGAATTGAAATTGGTGTTCCAACTTTTTTTATGTAAAATGTTGAAAATAACGTCTCATCTTCATAAATTCAATGTCATCCTTATCGACATACCATCTTTAGTTCTGATATGATAAGGTAACTCAATCTTTTTAAAAAAAAGTGTAAAGCTGTTGATGCTTTGTACAACTGGTCCTGGTTGCATTATTGAAACTGTGATATTTTTTTTCAAACTATCAATTAATTATGTTCTATACTGCATTGCAACGAAAATAAACTTTAAAAGGCTTTCAGTAAAGAAAATTGATGCCAATAGATTCTATTTTGTGTGAACCAAGTTTTAACACATACTTGTTGCTTATTATGATTACTACAAAATCTGCACTTGAGATGATTTTTTTTTTGTCTTGACTTTGTTAGCTATATGCCCTAAAGTATGAAGATGCTCTTTGGAAAACATCCAAGTTATCTACCTAAATTGGAGAACAATCTGAAGATTCAAAACCCCAAAACAAGAAATTCTATCAAAATTAGGTTTGAACAATTTCCTTTAAACAAGACAATGACCCCTGAATAGAATAAATCACAAATGGGCACCATTAATGTGGGATGATATTGTAAAATGTAAGAAATCCATAAACCTAAGAAATATACCACATTTGACCTGTTAGCTAATGCTTATTATTAGAGGTTTTTATTGAATCTATAGCAAAATAGTATAAATACATTCATCAAGTTCCAGAAAAAGATTTTAAAGAATATAACATAACACAAAAACTCTCAATCAAGTGGAGGAAACTCTTCTGTAATTGATGATAATTGGAAGTTATTGAGGAACAAGGGAGATAACTCAGCTAATAGTGTAGATATGTCTTTGTACTGTGCTAGTCAAATCATATATTTTCACAAGGAATGTGCTTTCAGTTCCAAACTAGAATTTCAAAAAGCATCTTTAAGATAAGTGTTACTCTTTAAAAAGCTTCATATATGTTCTTTACACCAACATAGTCAAACACTTTATTTCTAATTGTTGGAGATGTCATGCAGCAAATAGTTGTTCATAATCATTTGCTGTAAACATAGTGTGTCTAATGTTAATAAAAAATACAGAACTGTTTTCTTGGGGCCATTCTGTGCATTTCAGTGAATACTTCTTTTTAACAACTGGTTTGGTGTTTAAAATTCACTGCACTAAGTGCAAATATTACTTTTCATTCGCTCAGCTGATTCAAAAATGAGGAATTCAAAAATTTTAAAGCTTCTTATCCGCATTCAAATTATCTAACTGAAAATTCTACAGGAAAAGATATAAATGAATGTTGAAGAAAACTTTTCAACTGGTCTTGTCAATATTTTCAGCACAATTTATTTGACAGTTTTATTTGTAACTATTGAACACGTTCATAATATGAAGAAATCCAGCTTGTTTGATATTGTATTACGTGATCACTTCAACCCAACCATTTTAAAGATGACATTAATCAGAATATAAGAAATCCAAATCATTATGATATCAATTACGTAATGTATAGGTCATTTTCACCATGTGACATATTTTTCATTAGAAAAATTCTTACTGAAAGAAATCCAAACAGAATCTATTGTGATATTCACTTATTTCTCATTTTAATTTTCTGAACTTCCCATTCAGTGTAGTAAAGGACAAAAAAGAAATAATTGTGTTCACATCTGAAAATGTACCATGCCGCAAAATACTGAAACCTGAGACAATGAAGATTAGTGAAATCCATTGTACATAGGTACTATTTATCTATATACAGGACAAGTATTTGGTTTATATCTAAATATCACAGGAACATTCATGATACATTTTTATCAATTTTATCTTAATTGAAAAGTACTAGTTTGTTTTCTTCTTTGAAGAAGATAGACTAGATCTGGGACATATAACAGAATTCATCATACACATCCCTGCCCAGATCAAGAGTGTGACTATGAAAAGTGTAATAATTTTTTTTTCAAAATATCATATTTGTCCAATGTAACAAACTGATGATTATTTTTCAAATTTATTTTTGTTTTCAATAATAGCACATTAAAAAGTTTCGTTTTTTAAAATAAAGACTTCAGAGAAAGATTTAATGAATTACCTAACTAAACCATTTCACATACATACAGTATAAATCTATAAATCTAAAAAAACAACCTGCATTTGTCTACTGTAACATTTTTGTTTTAACAATTTTACTACAGTAATGTTTTATGTCATATAAATTATTTGTATATGTTGAATGAAATTGTTGAGATTTTAAAAAAATATTGAAGAATAAAATTCTTTTGTGAAAATTTGTGTAAATTAGTTATCATAAGTCACGGACATGTTTTCCTCAGTGTTATACTCGCTACTGGTCACCAGCCTATTCTCGCCCAAAGATCACTTATATTTAAGCATGAGGATCATTTCAAACATTTCTGGATGGTGAAAAAGATGGTAAATTTGTAAAGTTATGTGTAAGTTAACGAAAAGAAATCCTTCAGCTGTAAAAGTAATAGATTGGCGACCAATATGCGAGTTAATCTGGATCATAAGGTATCGAATCAGAAGTGCGATATTACAAGATTATGCACTATGACTCTGCGTGCTGTCATGCTTAATAATTCATGAACTTGATAACAATTAATACAATTATACATCCTGAAAGTAATTCGAGGAAATGAAATTGATATGATGATCGCGATTATCCAACATCACGAACCTTACCAATACCATTTCAATTACTAGATAGCTTTCCATAATAAATTGTATCCGCTCCGAACAGCCATTTTCATCAGCATCCGGGCTTTGTCCTAATTTGCATGTGAGTTGCGCACGTGAATCCATGACCTCATGATCATAGAATGACATATGTAATTTGCATAAGGCATCTTCGTTGGTATTGAAATTCGCTCAGTCTTTAACCGTCACAGCACAAAAAACGACTGTGTCAGATTCGATGGCAAAAAATCCAAATAATTAGCTCTTTCGTTTTGTAAAAGCATATAATAGTTTTAAATTTTATTAACGACGTGGCGAAGACATGTACACACACTATGTATTTCGTTTTGTGTAAGATAATCTTCCAACCGTTAAAGCATTATGTTTTCAAAAATATTCTTTAAGCATTATACCCGAACAAAAACATCATCGTTCTGGTTCCAAACTACACTAGAACTGGATTATGATTGCGTGTAAGACCGCTGAGGAGTGTAAAAAATACAAACGAAAGCCACTACATATAGACCTAAGTTCCAAAACGCCAAATTTCTTAACCAGACAAGTGTTCATAATTTGCATATGCGTGCATCTGTCACAAATGAAAACATTATTACGGACCTGCATTCTTTCTACTGGATTCATTGACTTCACAACCCTTTATTCAAAACTATGCACATACAGTTGAAATTCGTTATCTCGAAATTCAAGTGACAGTGAAAAATATTTCGATTCATCCGAATTTGGACGCAAAATGTATGTAATTTTATTTATATAGTTTCAAATAGTCCTTACAACACTATTATTGAACAGCGATTCTACATAAATCCATCTTATGTAAGGATGTTTAAGTCACCCGACCTGTACACTACCATGCATCAATCACGTGTATGGGAACGCCTAAAATTTGCACCAGTGCATGGTCGTAACAGACGACTAAGCTTTATATTTTCAATTTCTTTCCTTAAAAACGAAAGAATATACCAGCATCTCAAGATAATAACCCAAACTCAACTTCAATAAAACGTGGGGAAGATGTCAACAAAAGAAAAATGTACACGGATGCAACTGAAAAATTACATGGAAAATAAGGACCAGGTGTTCCGGAAGATTAAGTGTCTTCGGTTTCATCGACGATATTCGCCATGTAAATCTTGGTCAATTCAGCAAACTAATGTCATGTTCTCAAATGAAAACTAGGTATACAACAACGGAACCAACAGGCAAACGAACGTGCATCAAACACGCACAGTGTCCTATCGCACAAAGAAATAAAATGATTCTCAGTGAGATCACTATGACAACCGTACTGCATCATAATTTGCATCAATCTACATATTTGGAAACCTTGTGTTGCGAGGTTATCTGTCAGTTAACGACTGAATGGAACTTAGTGGAAGCAGGCCCTTGAATATTTTATCAACTGCGACATGAAAACACTATAGGTTGGGAACGCAGGGTAATGCTATCCAGAAATGGAAAATTCATAATAGGGACATTGAAATCATCACGCTTATCATACAGCTTGGTGGAAAGCTGTCCATGTTGGTTTTGTTGTAGGAAAAGATTGAGATAAGCGGCTGATGTAGAAGAGTCTGTTATGTCCTTGTTTCCCAAGTCTAATGGATATATACGATGGACGTGGTTGATAAATGTCTTGTTATTCAGCGACATCGATATATCTGTAAAAGAAATTAAACGATTTTGCAACGTTTCTATGAAGACAGTAGACATAGTAGACATTTTTGAATCAAGCACATATTTTTCTTGTTATTCCACTGACTATGTAGGTCTTCTTTTTGTGGCCAAACATACTTTAAAAATGAACTAACTTGTGTAAGTGAAAGTCGATACAGGGTGGATTTGGTCAAATGTTACGGCAATATCGAGCTTTGTCAGTTTAAGAAGGAAATTGCGTGTCTGCCAAAAAAATCTGATACCAAGCCGTTGAAAAGCCAAGTTAGTAATCAGACGCATAATATACAGAACATTATAAAAAAAAAACCTGTAATATAATACTGCATTACTTACCCTTGAACACCTGTACTCAGCCTGGGTAGGTGACTATTATTTCTGTCCATCCCCAATTACATGTCATTTAGTGTAAAAATTTGGTGTACAATAATCTCTACCCCTTTCTTCAGGTCATTATCCTTTTTTTCTGTAGTTGAGTCAAAGACCTATCCCCAATTACCTGTCGTACAACAATCTCTGCCCCTTCCCTCGGGTCATTATCCTTTTTTTCTGTAGTTGAGTCAAAGACCTATCCCCAATTACCTGTCGTATAACAATCTCTGCCCCTTCCCTCGGGTCATTATCCTTTTTTTCTGTAGTTGAGTCAAAGACCTATCCCCAATTACCTGTCGTACAATAATCTCTACCCCTTCCCTCGGGTCATTATCCTTTTTTTTCTGTGGTTGAGTCCCTGACTTATCCCCAATTACCAGTCGTACAACAATCTCTGCCCCTTCCCACAGGTCGTTATCATTTTTTCTGTAGTTGAGTCCCTGACTTATCTCCAATTACATGTCGTACAACAATCTCTGCCCCTTCCCTCGGGTCATTATCCTGTTTTTTTTCTGTAGTTGAGTCCCAGACTTATCTCCAATTACATGTCGTACAACAATCTCTGCCCCTTCCCACAGGTCGTTATCATTTTTTCTGTAGTTGAGTCCCTGACTTATCTCCAATTACATGTCGTACAACAATCTCTGCCCCTTCCCTGGGGTCATTATCCTGTTTTTTTTTTCTGTGGTTGAGTCCCTGACCTATCCCCAATTACCTGTCGTGCAACAATCTCTGCCCCTTCCCTCAGGTCATCATCCTTTTTTCTGTAGTTAAGTCCCTAACTTATCCCCAATTACCTGCCGTTTAGTGTACAAATTAGGCGTACTACAATCTCTGCCCCTTCCCTCGGGTCAGTATCATTTATTCTGTAGTTGAGTCAAAGACTTATCCCCAATTATCTGTCGTATAACAATCTCTGCCCCTTCCCTCGGGTCATTATCCTTTTTTTCTGTAGTTGAGTCAAAGACCTATCCCCAATTACCTGTCGTATAACAATCTCTGCCCCTTCCCTCGGGTCATTATCCTTTTTTCTGTAGTTGAGTCCCTGACTTATCTCCAATTACATGTCGTACAACAATCTCTGCCCCTTCCCTCGGGTCATTATCCTTTTTTCTGTAGTTGAGTCCCCCAATTATCTTACAGCAATCTCTGCCCCTTCCCTCAGGTCATTATCCTTTTTTCTGTAGTTGGGTCCCTGACTTATCCCCAATTATCTGTCGTACAACAATCTCTGCCCCTTCCCTCGGGTCATTATCCTTTTTTCTGTAGTTGAGTCCCTGACTTGTCCCCAATTACCTGTCGTTTAGTGTACAAATTGGGTGTACAACAATCTCTGCCCCTTCCCTCGGGTCATTATCCTTTTTTTCTGTAGTTGAGTCAAAGACTTATCCCCAATTATCTGTCGTACAACAATCTCTGCCCCTTCCCTCGGGTCATTATCCTTTTTTCTGTAGTTGAGTCCCTGACTTATCCCCAATTACCTGTCGTTTAGTGTACAAATTGGGTGTACAACAATCTCTGCCCCTTCCCTCGGGTCATTATCCTTTTTTTTTCTGTAGTTGAGTCAAAGACTTATCCCCAATTATCTGTCGTACAACAATCTCTGCCCCTTCCCTCGGGTCATTATCCTTTTTTCTGTAGTTGAGTCCCTGACTTATCCCCAATTACCTGTCGTTTAGTGTACAAATTGGGTGTACAACAATCTCTGCCCCTTCCCTCGGGTCATTATCCTTTTTTTCTGTAGTTGAGTCAAAGACTTATCCCCAATTATCTGTCGTACAACAATCTCTGCCCCTTCCCTCGGGTCATTATCCTTTTTTCTGTAGTTGAGTCCCTGACTTATCCCCAATTACCTGTCGTTTAGTGTACAAATTGGGTGTACAACAATCTCTGCCCCTTCCCTCGGGTCATTATCCTTTTTTTTTCTGTAGTTGAGTCAAAGACTTATCCCCAATTATCTGTCGTACAACAATCTCTGCCCCTTCCCTCGGGTCATTATCCTTTTTTCTGTAGTTGAGTCCCTGACTTATCCCCAATTAAATGTCGTACAAAAATCTCTGCCCCTGCCCTCGGGTCATTATCCTTTTTTCTGTAGTTGAGTCCCTGACTTATCCCCAATTACCTGTCGTTTAGTGTACAAATTGGGTGTACAACAATCTCTGCCCCTTCCCTCGGGTCATTATCCTTTTTTTCTGTAGTTGAGTCAAAGACTTATCCCCAATTATCTGTCGTACAACAATCTCTGCCCCTTCCCTCGGGTCATTATCCTTTTTTCTGTAGTTGAGTCCCTGACTTATCCCCAATTACCTGTCGTTTAGTGTACAAATTGGGTGTACAACAATCTCTGCCCCTTCCCTCGGGTCATTATCCTTTTTTTTTCTGTAGTTGAGTCAAAGACTTATCCCCAATTATCTGTCGTACAACAATCTCTGCCCCTTCCCTCGGGTCATTATCCTTTTTTCTGTAGTTGAGTCCCTGACTTATCCCCAATTACCTGTCGTTTAGTGTACAAATTGGGTGTACAACAATCTCTGCCCCTTCCCTCGGGTCATTATCCTTTTTTTTTCTGTAGTTGAGTCAAAGACTTATCCCCAATTATCTGTCGTACAACAATCTCTGCCCCTTCCCTCGGGTCATTATCCTTTTTTCTGTAGTTGAGTCCCTGACTTATCCCCAATTACCTGTCGTTTAGTGTACAAATTGGGTGTACAACAATCTCTGCCCCTTCCCTCGGGTCATTATCCTTTTTTTCTGTAGTTGAGTCAAAGACTTATCCCCAATTATCTGTCGTACAACAATCTCTGCCCCTTCCCTCGGGTCATTATCCTTTTTTCTGTAGTTGAGTCCCTGACTTATCCCCAATTACCTGTCGTTTAGTGTACAAATTGGGTGTACAACAATCTCTGCCCCTTCCCTCGGGTCATTATCCTTTTTTTTTCTGTAGTTGAGTCAAAGACTTATCCCCAATTATCTGTCGTACAACAATCTCTGCCCCTTCCCTCGGGTCATTATCCTTTTTTCTGTAGTTGAGTCCCTGACTTATCCCCAATTACCTGTCGTTTAGTGTACAAATTGGGTGTACAACAATCTCTGCCCCTTCCCTCGGGTCATTATCCTTTTTTTCTGTAGTTGAGTCAAAGACTTATCCCCAATTATCTGTCGTACAACAATCTCTGCCCCTTCCCTCGGGTCATTATCCTTTTTTCTGTAGTTGAGTCCCTGACTTATCCCCAATTACCTGTCGTTTAGTGTACAAATTGGGTGTACAATCTCTGCCCCTTCCCTCAGGTCATTATCCTTTTTTTTTTCTGTAGTTGAGTCAAAGACTTATCCCCAATTATCTGTCGTACAACAATCTCTGCCCCTTCCCTCAGGTCATTATCCTTTTTTCTGTAGTTGAGTCCCTGACTTATCCCCAATTATCTGTCGTACAACAATCTCTGCCCCTTCCCTCAGGTCATTATCCTTTTTTTCTGTAGTTGGGTCCCTGACTTATCCCCAATTATCTGTCGTACAACAATCTCTGCCCCTTCCCTCGGGTCATTATCCTTTTTTCTGTAGTTGAGTCCCTGACTTATCTCCAATTACATGTCGTACAACAATCTCTGCCCCTTCCCTCGGGTCATTTTCCTTTTTTCTGTAGTTGGGTCCCTGACTTATCCCCAATTATCTGTCGTACAACAATCTCTGCCCCTTCCCTCAGGTCATTATCCTTTTTTCTGTAGTTGAGTCCCTGACTTATCCCCAATTATCTGTCGTACAACAATCTCTGCCCCTTCCCTCAGGTCATTATCCTTTTTTCTGTAGTTGAGTCCCTGACTTATCCCCAATTATCTGTCGTATAACAATCTCTGTCCCTTCCCTCGGGTCATTATCCGTTTTTCTGTAGTTGAGTCCCTGACTTATCCCCAATTATCTGTCGTACAACAATCTCTGCCCCTTCCCTCAGGTCATCATCCTTTTTTCTGTAGTTAAGTCCCTAACTTATCCCCAATTACCTGCCGTTTAGTGTACAAATTAGTCGTACAACAATCTCTGCCCCTTCCCTCGGGTCATTATCCTTTTTTCTGTAGTTGGGTCCTTGACTTATATATTATTTAGCAGCTGAAGCGTCGTAACAATAACAATATAAGAAGATACACATATCTCTTCTTAACCCAGTCTAATCGTGTGATCTACTAGTGTAACAATGTAAGGAGATAATGACACAAATCTCTTCTTAACCTAGTCTAATCGTGTGATCTACTAGTGTAACAATGTACGGAGATAATGACACAAATCTCTTCTTAACCTAGTCTAATCTTCTCTTCTTAACCTAGTCTAAATCTCTTCTTAACCTAGTCTAATCGTGTGATCTACTAGTGTAACAATGTAAGGAGATAATGACACAAATCTCTTCTTAACCTAGTCTAATCTAGTGTAACAATGTAAGGAGATAATGACACAAATCTCTTCTTAACCTAGTCTAATCGTGTGATCTACTAGTGTAACAATGTAAGGAGATAATGACACAAATCTCTTCTTAACCTAGTCTAATCGTGTGATCTACTAGTGTAACAATGTAAGGAGATAATGACACAAATCTCTTCTTAACCTAGTCTAATCGTGTGATCTACTAGTGTAACAATGTAAGGAGATAATGACACAAATCTCTTCTTAACCTAGTCTAATCGTGTGATCTACTAGTGTAACAATGTAAGGAGATAATGACACAAATCTCTTCTTAACCTAGTCTAATCGTGTGATCTACTAGTGTAACAATGTACGGAGATAATGACACAAATCTCTTCTTAACCTAGTCTAATCTTGTCAAATCTCTTCTTAACCTAGTCTAATCGTGTGATCTACTAGTGTAACAATGTAAGGAGATAATGACACAAATCTCTTCTTAACCTAGTCTAATCTTGTCAAATCTCTTCTTAACCTAGTCTAATCGTGTGATCTACTAGTGTAACAATGTAAGGAGATAATGACACAAATCTCTTCTTAACCTAGTCTAATCGTGTGATCTACTAGTGTAACAATGTAAGGAGATAATGACACAAATCTCTTCTTAACCTAGTCTAATCGTGTGATCTACTAGTGTAACAATGTAAGGAGATAATGACACAAATCTCTTCTTAACCTAGTCTAATCGTGTGATCTACTAGTGTAACAATGTAATGACACAAATCTCTTCTTAACCTATTCTAATCGTGTGATCTACTAGTGTAACAATGTAAGGAGATAATGACACAAATCTCTTCTTAACCTAGTCTAATCGTGTGATCTACTAGTGTAACAATGTAAGGAGATAATGACACAAATCTCTTCTTAACCTAGTCTAATCGTGTGATCTACTAGTGTAACAATGTAAGGAGATAATGACACAAATCTCTTCTTAACCTAGTCTAATCTGTGATCTACTAGTGTAACAATGTAAGGAGATAATGACACAAATCTCTTCTTAACCTAGTCTAATCGTGTGATCTACTAGTGTAACAATGTACGGAGATAATGACACAAATCTCTTCTTAACCTAGTCTAATCGTGTGATCTACTAGTGTAACAATGTAAGGAGATAATGACACAAATCTCTTCTTAACCTAGTCTAATCGTGTGATCTACTAGTGTAACAATGTAAGGAGATAATGACACAAATCTCTTCTTAACCCAGTCTAATCGTGTGATCTACTAGTGTAACAATGTAAGGAGATAATGACACAAATCTCTTCTTAACCTAGTCTAATCGTGTGATCTACTAGTGTAACAATGTAAGGAGATAATGACACAAATCTCTTCTTAACCTAGTCTAATCGTGTGATCTACTAGTGTAACAATGTAAGGAGATAATGACACAAATCTCTTCTTAACCTAGTCTAATCGTGTGATCTACTAGTGTAACAATGTAAGGAGATAATGACACAAATCTCTTCTTAACCTAGTCTAATCGTGTGATCTACTAGTGTAACAATGTAAGGAGATAATGACACAAATCTCTTCTTAACCTAGTCTAATCGTGTGATCTACTAGTGTAACAATGTAAGGAGATAATGACACAAATCTCTTCTTAACCTAGTCTAATCGTGTGATCTACTAGTGTAACAATGTAAGGAGATAATGACACAAATCTCTTCTTAACCTAGTCTAATCGTGTGATCTACTAGTGTAACAATGTAAGGAGATAATGACACAAATCTCTTCTTAACCTAGTCTAATCGTGTGATCTACTAGTGTAACAATGTAAGGAGATAATGACACAAATCTCTTCTTAACCCAGTCTAATCTTGTCAAATCTCTTCTTAACCTAGTCTAATCGTGTGATCTACTAGTGTAACAATGTAAGGAGATAATGACACAAATCTCTTCTTAACCTAGTCTAATCGTGTGATCTACTAGTGTAACAATGTAAGGAGATAATGACACAAATCTCTTCTTAACCTAGTCTAATCGTGTGATCTACTAGTGTAACAATGTAAGGAGATAATGACACAAATCTCTTCTTAACCTAGTCTAATCGTGTGATCTACTAGTGTAACAATGTAAGGAGATAATGACACAAATCTCTTCTTAACCTAGTCTAATCTTGTCAAATCTCTTCTTAACCTAGTCTAATCGTGTGATCTACTACTGTAACAATGTAAGGAGATAATGACACAAATCTCTTCTTAACCTAGTCTAATCGTGTGATCTACTAGTGTAACAATGTAAGGAGATAATGACACAAATCTCTTCTTAACCTAGTCTAATCTTGTCAAATCTCTTCTTAACCTAGTCTAATCGTGTGATCTACTAGTGTAACAATGTAAGGAGATAATGACACAAATCTCTTCTTAACCTAGTCTAATCTTGTCAAATCTCTTCTTAACCTAGTCTAATCGTGTGATCTACTAGTGTAACAATGTAAGGAGATAATGACACAAATCTCTTCTTAACCTAGTCTAATCGTGTGATCTACTAGTGTAACAATGTAAGGAGATAATGACACAAATCTCTTCTTAACCTAGTCTAATCGTGTGATCTACTACTGTAACAATGTAAGGAGATAATGACACAAATCTCTTCTTAACCTAGTCTAATCTTGTCAAATCTCACCTAGTCTAATCGTGTGATCTACTAGTAACAATGTAAGGAGATAATGACACAAATCTCTTCTTAACCTAGTCTAATCGTGTGATCTACTAGTGTAACAATGTAAGGAGATAATGACACAAATCTCTTCTTAACCTAGTCTAATCGTGTGATCTACTAGTGTAACAATGTAAGGAGATAATGACACAAATCTCTTCTTAACCTAGTCTAATCTTGTCAAATCTCTTCTTAACCCAGTCTAATCGTGTGATCTACTAGTGTAACAATGTAAGGAGATAATGACACAAATCTCTTCTTAACCTAGTCTAATCGTGTGATCTACTAGTGTAACAATGTAAGGAGATAATGACACAAATCTCTTCTTAACCTAGTCTAATCGTGTGATCTACTAGTGTAACAATGTAAGGAGATAATGACACAAATCTCTTCTTAACCCAGTCTAATCGTGTGATCTACTAGTGTAACAATGTAAGGAGATAATGACACATATCTCTTCTTAACCCAGTCTAATCTTGTCAAATCTCTTCTTAACCTAGTCTAATCGTCTGATCTACTAGTGTAACAATGTAAGGAGATAATGACACAAATCTCTTCTTAACCTAGTCTAATCGTGTGATCTACTAGTGTAACAATGTAAGGAGATAATGACACAAATCTCTTCTTAACCTAGTCTAATCGTGTGATCTACTAGTGTAACAATGTACGGAGATAATGACACAAATCTCTTCTTAACCTAGTCTAATCTTGTCAAATCTCTTCTTAACCTAGTCTAATCGTGTGATCTACTAGTGTAACAATGTACGGAGATAATGACACAAATCTCTTCTTAACCCAGTCTAATCGTGTGATCTACTAGTGTAACAATGTAAGGAGATAATGACACAAATCTCTTCTTAACCTAGTCTAATCGTGTGATCTACTAGTGTAACAATGTACGGAGATAATGACACAAATCTCTTCTTAACCTAGTCTAATCGTGTGATCTACTAGTGTAACAATGTAAGGAGATAATGACACAAATCTCTTCTTAACCTAGTCTAATCGTCTGATCTACTAGTGTAACAATGTACGGAGATAATGACACAAATCTCTTCTTAACCCAGTCTAATCGTGCGCTCTACAAGTGTACTTGGTTTAAATATAGTCACACAACACATTAAAAAGCGATATCAAGGTAATTTCCTCATTCTTGTAATCATGAGTAGAATTGAACCACGAACGTGCTTCACTATAATCCGCCCTAGTTGCAGACTGCTGATTATAACCGTACAGAGTGTCCATTGATAAATCTTTTACAGTCAAAGCTGGATTAAGTGTACTGTTACTGGAAATTATTGTTTGGCAAATCAAGTACTGATAAAAACGAGAAACAAACACACTATGGAAATAGATACAGGGAAAAAAACAATGTCGTAACATATTTATGTATAGAAGCTATAAACTCAACATATCCCTGTCTCTAACTCCACTTGTCATTGCTTACACACTCAGTATGTACGAGTCGTGAAAAACTCAATTACTGCTGTCTGATTAGATATTGATTATTGTGTCATCATCGACAGATTTATTGTAAAAAAATTCAGGTTATGGATAACACGTGACCCCTTCCTTAAAGAATATAATAATAACTGAGAGGACACATCCGGTATGTGACTCCCATTACAGGGGCTCTGTTACATCATCGTTAAACCCGTCAACCATTTTGTCACCTTGTCCGAACCGCCCGTGCTTCTTACATCGGTTTTGAGTTTTATATCAACAACACTGGCATGCTAGTTTATCTTTTCTGATTTATCTTAAAGTATTACAATTAAGTACTGGAAGTTGTATGGAAGTGGAACATTCACGCCTCCACTCAGAGAGATAATATGACTGCTTGTAACCCGACTACGAACACTGCAAACATTTACCGCCCACCACTAATGCGAAACAAGATATCAGTAAATATTAATCATTGATGTTGGCCCGGATGGAAGCCTACAGTGGATCTTACTGAACTTCTAACCCAGACGGCTAGGTGAAAGACGTGTTCGTTACCACTGCGCAACATTACTGAACTTCCTTGTCATGTCCGTTCTGGAAATCTAACCCAGACGGCTAGGTGAAAGACGTGTTCGTTACCACTGCGCCACCCGACCACACGCTAAAAGGTTGTAGGAGGTACACACGATCAAAGTAGAATAAACCCCATATAATGAACAATTTACCAGTGATTGTAAGAACAATCTGTCTAATCTTATCATGTGTCGTCACGGGCAGCGACCTTGTTAAAACCGGAACAATTTCCCTGTCACTTATTCCTAGAACAGTTATCTTTTCCCTGTCACTGAGTATAATCTTGTGTGTCTTTTGTACAATCCTTGTTATAACTAGAACGGTCTTCAGTTTTGTCACTGGCTGTAACCGTTTTGTAACTAGAAAAGTCTCACTGTTTTGTCACTGTCTGTAACCGTTTTGTAACTAGAAAAGTCTCACTGTTTTTTCACTGACTGTAACCGTTTTGTAACTAGAAAAGTCTCACTGTTTTGTCACTGTCTGTAACCGTTTTGTAACTAGAAAAGTCTCACTGTTTTGTCACTGTCTGTAACCGTTTTGTAACTAGAAGAGTCACACTGTTTTGTCACTGTCTGTAACCGTGTTGTAACTAGAAGAGTTTCACTGTTTTGTCACTGACTGTAACCGTTTTGTAACTAGAAGAGTCACACTGTTTTGTCACTGTCTGTAACCGTGTTGTAACTAGAAGAGTTTCACTGTTTTGTCACTGAATGTAACCGTGTTGTAACTAGAACAATCTCCATGTTTTCTCAATGGCTGATACCACATTATTGCAAGGGATTTGATATTTACACTTTCACCAGCCATACAATGAGCTCATCAGTCTCCTTCATGCCATCACACTTCCTGTGATCCATTTTCATTAAATATATGAAGCAGCAAAGAACAGAAATATGCTACCAATCACAAGATTTAACTACACCTTGTGTATCCTATGTCATACTTAAAAATCCAAAAAGAAAAACAAACCATTCAAATCGATTTCACAAGATTTTAATTAACAACATCTTATACGTTAGTATACATATAAAGTATTTCCCATGTTGAAAGATGAAGGATGTAAGGCTTGTATTAATGTTTTCACTGAATTGCATTTAAATAAAACTTTTTACATGTAACTGTCTTTACCATGCATGTACACGATAAAATGTCTTTTGAAATGTCGATATCAACTGAAGCACAGACACACCTGTCCATATTTTGTTGTTGAACGAAAATTATGAAAGACGCAATTATAAGTGCACATCGGTCAATCACTTTCTTAAGCAGAAATCAATTTATCTGATTTCGTGGGTAATCTTTTGCTAGAAAGTCTTCACGAATCAATAAACCGTTACAACGAACACAGATTTTTAATATCAGGATATATGATGTTTTTATACATTTTGTAGACGAAGGGATTGTTCTCGTTTTTTAACGTTGAAAACGAAATTGGAGTCTGTTTGAGTATGCATTTTTACGTTCAAATCTTCTAGAAAATATCCAACACTTCCTATGTTCATGTTCCGAAGGTCACGTGTATTACCTCCGGTATTTACATAAGTCAGTACAGTCTCGTCTAAAATTGCTGTTGGTCAAGCAATATACTATCGGATTAATCACGTGGTTCAGGACATGGAATCGGTAAAGAACTCCCGCCATTGAACCAAGATATTTAAACATATCCGCTCTCAGCTGCCAATCAAAGCTCTCGATACATCTTATCACCAAAACGGGTACGAAAGATAAAAATGACAAGCAAGTACACATGAGAAACATGAAGGAAATCTTAGCGCTTTTTGTGTACAGGGTTTTCCCGCTCAAATTCGAACTTATATGTCTCGTCGATCCATGATTTTGAAAGGAAGAATTCAGATCGGAGCTTGTCACACTTTTTAAGGACATTCTTCGTACACTACATGCGTTGTTTCTTTCCATTGACTGATCCTGATTGTGATCACATGACATGTTCTTAATTGTTGAATTTTGATATCTAAACGGCACCATGTGAGGTCGGTGTTTTCTGTGTTGTAAAAGGGTCCTTCCTATTATACAATACAATACTGTACACACAATTATTTTAAGGAAGAGAAACAGGATTATTATCTGGCTGAATATTTTAGCAAATGTTCCTTCTTTGTTTATCAAACAGCTGTGACCAATAAGATTACCCACCATGATACGTTGGGAACTGAAGGTAAAAAGTCCCAGTGTAGCCAATGCTATGTTAAATCCTGCCAAACAGATACAAACTAACTTTACTCGCATTAAACTGAAGTCCTCTTTCAATGGCCTGCATGTTTTCCGGAATCTTTCTATTGCTATAAAACACAACAAGTCTACTGAAAAAGCTCCAACAAATATATGAAACATTGTCGTACCTCGACAAAACACATCCGATTCGATGGAGTACCGGAAACGAGACAGTGCTATGTAACCAGGAATACTGAAAAAACAGCTCAGCAAGTCAACAAAGGCTAGACATTGAATGAGTATTCTATAGTTTCGCCATCTGTCACGTCGGCCTACGGTCAAAATGACCATAACATTTCCCAGAGTGCCAATGACACTCAGACTGGACAGAAACACAGTCAGTGGTATGTCCTTCTTCACAAAATCCTGCCATTCTATTTCATGTAATGTTAGTGTGTTGTTGCTTACTTGCAATGGACTATGGTTCATCCTTGCTGTTTTGCTGTCAACTTTACACACAGATAACTTTTGTATGCTCTGACAGAAACCCGGATGTCACATTGTTATATTCGGTCTCCTGTTTTCTTCACAACGTCAATTGGAGCATGATAATATGCTAATGCAAAAATATCCTTTTACAGTTAAATAACGAAAGTTAATACACAACATGACCGAATCCACTGTTTAGTATACTGAATGAATTATTCTCTACTCAATGGCAAAACGAGAGCATATGTTACACAATACGCTACACACCCCTCTGATAACACGCCGCTACATACGATTATCCCAGAGGACATATATAAATTATTATTTTAAAATGATTACAACAGAAAATGGAGGCCATCCATATCAAATCGTCTTTAGTATTCACAGCACGTGCGTATCCGTCTGCTCCATACTCGGATAAATTTATGCTATTTAAATGATTTATATGGATGAAATTGATACGATATGACGTCACATCAGTCAGGAAAAACCAAGATTGTTAATGGTTGAATGACCCATTAGCACAGGAAGGTGATCTAGTGTTATTTCAAGGTAATAGTAGTGATAGGATCCGTGACAAAGTTCAGACAAGCAGGATAGGTGAGAAAACACCTAGTTAATTTCAGGCATCTCGGTGTGCATTTTCTTTCCGCGAAACTGACATATGATAAGAAATGCACTGATCGATACATAAACAAGTAAGTATAAAAGAGACGAAAAATAGCACTCTTCAGTGGCTGTAGATGATGATGTGTAAATGGTTCACGTATCTGATGCTTTGAAACTCACATGGCCATTCGGTTATTTCATAAAGTTATTGTACCCAATAACCTTCCATCCTGTAGCTTTAGTGTACTAGGCTTTTATCATTGTTATCAGAGACAGACAGTGACAGATGTGTTCGCGCACTTCCTTCCAATAAAATTTGACCTGCAGGATGAACATGTCATTCAGTAGCCATTTATATGAATTCTATCTGTTTTCAAACGGAAGGGATGGACATGTAGGTGTTAAAATACAAGCTAACATGAAGATAAAAGATGATGTTTGTTTTTAGTGAAACAAAATCTGACAAACACTATTAAACTAAATAATGATATAATCGATCACCTCTGTGTAAAGAGGACAGATATATCACAGAGATTAAGTGTCTTTAAAAAGTAAAACCTCGTGGTTACAGGTAAGTTATATTGCAAACTTCAGGATGCAACATTGAATTCAATACAATCGATAACGCCTATTGTTGATAACTTTTTGACGTCGTTACACTACATAAATACTTGATATCACCCTGTAAAATATGAGTGGTAAAGGTTGTAGAAAATAGACACGTGAACCATCTTTCTATAGGTAAGTACGTATCTATAAAGTGTGACAAAAATATTATCTGTAATCAAATACCAAGTACTATCCTTTTCATGTTTGTTATTTGAAATATTTTTGCATGTTTTGAACAGTATCATCAAGGCAAATCACACTATATAGATTATCATTATGTGATAGGCTGTTTATTTACAAACAAACAAAAAAAACACTATCCGAGAGGCACTATCATGAATGTCTCCCGTCTTTGCTGCTGTGGGAGTGTAGAATTAAACTTCAAATCATTCAAATATTTTCTTCATGTTTCTTTCTGTTTTTTTTTTTTTTTTTTCTCTTTTTTTCTTTTTTTTCCACAAGTACTTATAACTCAAATCTATAGTGCTGAGTGAGTCAGTTTGTTTTCCGGAGGCACGTCAATGTATCTCCGTTGTTACTGTAAATCTGCTTAATTTTGAAAAGAGCTAATGGTTGATAATAACTAGTTCCAATGAACTATTGACCGATGATGAGAACATGTATCATTCATTAGTGCATACAGTGCACAGAAGTTCAACGGACATACGACATACATTAATTTGATAAGTATGTACACGTAGTTTCGCTTTACTCTTAGTAACCGAGACTGTCTCGAAATGAACCACTCATCCGGTATGATTACCAACTGCTATAGAAGCTGTGATTAAAACTGAAAATTACTACAATATTTTTATAATGAAACATTACTGTTTTGAATAATTCCATAAATGAAAACAAACAAATAAAAAATTTGATAATCAACATATTATGACAACATAACAAGATGTGGACATATTAATTTTTCGTAACGTAAATTAAATCAAACTAGGACACAAGTTGAACAAAGTACTAGGGGAATAAGACCAGATGTTCCGGGAGAGTCATCGACATCAAACACTATGTAGATATTGGACTAAGTAAGTAATGTCATGTTCTCAAATGAGAACAAGGTATACAACAACGAAACAGCAGACAAACTAACGAGCATCAAACATATCCAGCGTAATATCACAAAAAGGAACAGCAGACAAACTAACGAGCATCAAACATATCCAGCGTCATATCACACAACGGAACCAACAGACAAACTAACGAGCATCAAACATATCCAGCGTAATATCACAAAAAGGAACAGCAGACAAACTAACGAGCATCAAACATATCCAGCGTCATATCACACAACGGAACCAACAGACAAACTAACGAGCATCAAACATATCCAGCGTCATATCACAAAAAGGAACAGCAGACAAACTAACGAGCATCAAACATATCCAGCGTCATATCACACAACGGAACCAACAGACAAACTAACGAGCATCAAACATATCCAGCGTCATATCACAAAAAGGAACAGCAGACAAACTAACGAGCATCAAACATATCCAGCGTCATATCACACAACGGAACCAACAGACAAACTAACGAGCATCAAACATATCCAGCGTCATATCACACAACGGAACCATCAGACAAACTAACGAGCATCAAACATATCCAGCGTCATATCACACAACGGAACCAACAGACAAACTAACGAGCATCAAACATATCCAGCGTCATATCACACAACGGAACCAACAGACAAACTAACGAGCATCAAACATAGCCAGCGTCATATCACAAAAAGGAACAGCAGCAAAACTAACGATCATCAAACATATCCAGCGTCATATCGCAAAAAGGAACAGCAGACAAACTAACGAGCACCAAACATATCTAGCGTCATATCACACAACGGAACCAACAGACAAACTAACGAGCATCAAACATATCCAGCGTAATATCACAAAAAGGAACAGCAGACAAACTAACGAGCACCAAACATATCCAGCGTCATATCACACAACGGAACCAACAGACAAACTAACGAGCATCAAACATATCCAGCGTCATATCACAAAAAGGAACAGCAGCAAAACTAACGAGCATCAAACATATCCAGCGTCATATCACACAACGGAACCAACAGACAAACTAACGAGCATCAAACATATCCAGCGTCATATCACACAACGGAACCAACAGACAAACTAACGAGCATCAAACATATCCAGCGTCATATCACATAAAGGAACCAACAGACAAACTAACGAGCATCAAACATATCCAGCGTCATATCACACAAAGGAACCAGCAGACAAACTAACGAGCATCAAACATATCCAGCGTCATATCACACAACGGAACCAACAGACAAACTAACGAGCATCAAACATATCCAGCGTCATATCACACAAAGGAACAGAGCAGACAAACTAACGATATCACACAACGCATCAAACATATCCAGCGTCATATCACACAACGGAACCAACAGACAAACTAACGAGCATCAAACATATCCAGCGTCATATCACACAACGGAACAAACATATCCAGCATATCACACAACGGAACTAACAGGCAAACTAACGAGCATCAAACATGTCCAGCTTCGTATCACACAACGGAACCAAAAGGCAAACTAACGAGCATCAAACATGCCCAGCTTCATATCAACAGAGAAATAAACAGGCAAAACTAACGAGCATCAAACATGTACAGCTTCATATCACACAACGGAACTAACAGGCAAACTAACGAACATCAAACATGTCCAGCTTCATATCACACAACGGTCATATCACAAAAAGGAACAGCAGACAAACTAACGAGCATCAAACATATCCAGCGTCATATCACACAACGGAACCATCAGACAAACTAACGAGCATCAAACATATCCAGCGTCATATCACACAACGGAACCAACAGACAAACTAACGAGCATCAAACATATCCAGCGTCATATCACAGAACGGAACCAACAGACAAACTAACGAGCATCAAACATATCCAGCGTCATATCACAAAAAGGAACAGCAGACAAACTAACGAGCATCAAACATATCCAGCGTCATACCACACAACGGAACCAACAGACAAACTAACGAGCATCAAACATATCCAGCGTCATATCACACAACGGAACCAACAGACAAACTAACGAGCATCAAACATATCCAGCGTCATATCACACAACGGAACCAACAGACAAACTAACGAGCATCAAACATATCCAGCGTCATATCACAAAAAGGAACAGAATTTTGTTTTAATGAGAGCACTAACTAGAGTTGACCTAAAGCTTCCTCTTGTATCTTTTGAGACCCTTGTTACGAGTTTGTACGAAATTCGTGATAATGGGAACAGGTCCTCGAATATCCGGAATCAACTGTGACAGGAGGCAGGGATGTTGTTCTCCAGAAATGGAAAATTAAAAAGTAAGGGGACTTGGAACAATCACGATTATCATATAGTTTGGTTGAAAACTTTCCATGTTTCGTTGGAGGAAAACATTGAGGATGAGCGGCTGAAGTGGAAGAATCTGTTGTGTTATTGATTTCCAATTCTGATAGGGTATGCACGATGAACATAATCAAACAGTAAAGCTCTTGCTATCTAAATACAAGGCGTCATTGATACACCTGATATTGACAAGGTCTTTGAAACCTGTTTTAATCAACTTTACGATAAAATCAGCCCTGTATGAAAACAAAACCAAGTCAGTCAACAGAGCGTCACAATTAGTTCCGACATGTATATTTTGTATACCAAAATTAACAATTAACCCATGTTGTTTAAACTTGGTATCAGAAGACAGTATTGGTAACATTCCTGAATATGTTTAGAACTAAGGACTCTATTAAATATACACTACATATCTGTTAGTCCCAGTTTTCTGATTTTTAATTGGTCACTGTATCATATGTCATTATCTTTTATCAGGACAGATTCGTCTGCTTGTTATACCTTTTATAATGAAGGAGATGCCTTCCTCTGCAGCGTTGATGATATTACGCAATAACTGAAATATCGATAAACCCGAGACGCTATAAAAACATGTTGACGTGAAATCTCCAGCAATCCTTATTTTCCTTATCATGTTTTTTCCAGTGGGTACTGAATAGCCCTGGCTGTGTAAATACTCACCTCGCTCAAATGGACATTGATTTAGGAATTCAAACCATTCTATCCAACTGTGTTTCATAAAAACGTCCATATCAAAAGACTGGAAGATTGTGTTTATATTTCATCACGTCATTTCTTCGAAGATACAAATAAAATAAGTGGATTAAAATACAGAATAAATGTTCACAAATAGGAAATTTTTTTCAAAAGTATCTACCAAGGAAGACTGATCATTTTTTTCATGTATGTATATCTAATTATTCTGACGAAGGTTTTAGCGAGCTGTGTTTGGAAATAAAGATAAGGAATATTAAAATCCCGTACATTCTGCTACAATCAAACGTATTTCTATCAACAATTATAGCTTAAAATGTTTTGATGAATTCTGATTTAGACGTGCAATCAAGGCCAGACCACTTCCGGTGGTTATGATAATCTCCCTAATTCCTCACGAGCTATTTGAGAGACTTTCCCTCAATAATGGTTAACATCATGACAAACCTAGAAATAAAGAGGACGTATAGTCATGTAATGTTGTGCCTGTTTAAACACGGATTCGTCTATTCAGTACCATATAATAGCCATTCCCATTAGTTCACGACATGTAAAACCCATTTTGTCCATAATTTCTATATGCAAACCATGGTGTATATACTATTACTATATCATCGCATTATCTTGTTATAAACTCGGTCACTGTAACTCTATTAAACTAATTAAGGCTCATTGTCTAATTATCTCATACGAAATACACTGCATGTAACGGTTAGCATTATTCCGGCTATACCAGAAGGCACATTGAAAACAACATATACACAGGGAATAATGTTGTCCTGGTTACTCGAGCACCAGCGTGCACACTAATCACTATGTTATACTTGTCACTTATTTATCGATACTGAACTCAAACTTGATTCACGTTCAATTCCTGCCAAGTAACACCAAGACAAATTATAACTTTTACGAGAAGCAATTATCTTGAATCAAATCTAGCTTAATCCAAAATGAGGAAACCCCAAAAGGAAAGGCGTGACTTATCAAAAATAGAAAAGTTGCTGGAAAGACAAGTTCTCTGGCCTACAAACATTGTCAAAACCAAGCTGTGCTTTCTATTGAACAAAGGGGAAAATGTGGCAAGAGCTTCAGACCCCTATAGTGACTATAACGATAACATTGAAACAATAGAATAGGTACAGACTACATCAGTTTGGATATCTGTCCACTTTACAGTAATAATAGAAGCCCTAACTTCGAAAGAGAAAGAAATCAATATATTTTATTGAACCCTAGATCACTTATTGTCTAGTTTGAACTTGTGCAACAGATCAGGGGCGAAGCAGCAGAGTAGCAGGATGTTAATGAAAATAGCGCAGTTCTTCACATTCAACTGGACTTTGTAAATTTATTGATCTGCTATTTAGTAATAGCTTGAAGTATTCTATTTGAAAAAAAAATCATATTTGAATGACATTGTATTTTCACGAAATTTTTTGCATTAATTTCATTTCCATTCAACAGTTGTAGGAAGAAAATAAGGAAAAATAGTTGGATTTACATATCGAAGGTAAGACGTAAAAACATTTTATATAACGAAATTCCAAAGCATTTTAGCCCTGCTTTTTAGTCAACCAAGGGAAATATGATTCAATGTGTTACAGCTTCTACACTGTTAGTAGGTTAGTAGGACTGGGCGCGTTTTTTCTAAATATATATATAAATATATAAAAATGTATTTTATATATATTAGAAATCTGGATATCTGTAGAGACAGATCAATCAGTCAAAACACGTTCATTGGCGAGACAAAGCCTTGCGACAGGAAAAGTCACGGAGACAACGCCTGGTGACAGGAAGGGCCATGGAAACAACGCCTAGCGACAGGAAAAGTCATGGCGACAACGCCTAGCGACAGGAAGGGCCACAGAGACAACGCCTAACGACAGGAAGGGCCATGGAGACAACGCCTAGCGATGACAGGAAAGTCACGGAGACAACGCCTAGCGACAGGAAGGACCATGGGAACAATAAAAAATCTAACTGACCTACCAACCAGGGAGTAAAATAACCTACACAGATTGTTTTCTTGTATCTGCTATGGCAGCAATGATAAAAAGTCGCATTACCCTGGTATTTAAAAGTAGACGAGCTTCCTTCTTAAAACCAGCGGAATATAGGGCATATAGAAGGATCTAAATCAAACTTGACATATAACCGAAAGTGTGAAACAGGACGATAATTTCACAATTACGTTAACTTGTCTTAATATTACTATCGTGCAGCAAATAAAACATTTATTTATTTTTCTACAGAAAATCGGTAAACTAAATTCCGTTTGAATTATAACAAGATTCATCGTGGTTATAAATTGTCCTGTTTCATAATCTTGCTATCACATATTTTTCAGAGGATTATCTTTATATCAATTAAGCATATTTACAATTAAACATCACACATCGACAAAATGGTCAGGTGGTTGTTCAAACTGTATAATGGAGTGGAGGTATTGTGACATCGATGTGCTTCATCCCTACTTTCTAATTAGCCGTTACATTGTTTGAGTTCTTAATGGTCGAATCTACAGGTTTTGCTAGAAGATGTATAGTTAAAATCAGTTAGACCTTCACATTGCACAATAGTCACATATATACGTGTAAAAACTAGGCGACTTTCCCAATAACGGGTAAGGGAAATGCACGAAGATATTGTCAGCACAGCCACTGTATGTCGAGAGGTAATACAGTATTATGAGGATCTCTCTGTTGTAGTGATGGGTTCTTTCCGGTCAGTCACGGTCAGTCAGTTACTGTAGTTCTCGACTCTGATGGCTACTCTGATCGTGATATATTACATATACACAGAAAATTCAAAGCAGAAAAAAACATTCATATGAAAGGCGAAAAATATTTCGCCAACTTACCTGTACATATATTTCAAGAGATTCTTAACAAAAAAAATGAGACGATTTTGTGGATTTATTACTAGTAACATGACAGATGAAGAACCTTAAGTATATACGTTTTATTCTATATGTTGTTATACAACAGTACATCTGAAAATCACATAGAATGGTTAGGATAAACACTACATTGACTGTTGAATGGTTTAGGATTTTGCTACAGAATTGTACCCTGATGTTCATAAAATTGATTCAAACAGTAAACATGCATTAACATTTCATTACAGACATAAATTTGGCTAATTATCTAAGTTCTTTTAGTCCACCACGGCTTCCTTGAGACAACAACACTTTCTTTAAAATCCAGGAAATCAATAAACAAAGTCTACAATAATGGAAAAGTTTCTGTTGTTTAAACGGTTTGGTTTGGAATCTCCTTACTTATATTTACATCTGAAAAGGGAAATACATTCAGTCCTGAAATTACTACTGAGCAAGCAGTATACAATTGGGTTGATCACGTGGTTAATCACGTGGAAACGATTTAAAATTGGCGCCATTGAACCAATAGCCTCGAATATCCTTTCCCGTAGTGAGAAGTCGTAGATTGATATACACCTGAAGACGAGGAGTGGGACGAATGAAGCGCATGACAGAAGAGAACACACCAGAAACATAACCGATATCTGTACACTTTTTTCATACAAAGCTTTTCCTTTCAGCGAAATATTCCTATTTGGAGCGTTTCTGTGACCCTGAGTACAGGTCCGTGACGACCTGGGTGGAGCAGAGCTGTAATTTTCATTGTCGTACTGGTTAAGTGAGCATGTCCTATTCTTTAACTGAAATTGTTCCGTATGTTCATCATTTGTAATATATTTTTGGTCTGACGAATCTTCATGTGCTGCGGTAAAACGATTTCTAAATGACACTGTTTTGGGTCGACGTTTTGTTTGCAAAATTATTGTTCTGCCTATTAAGGAATAGAATACTGTGTTGATGAAAATACAAAAGAGGAGACAAAATACGAATATGAAAATGTATACTTTCGAAAATATCCTGTCCTTATTCAATTTGCATATATGTCCAACCAAGGAGTCTTCTAGTAAAGGGACCTCCGCAGAATGAAAGGTAAATGCACTGGGCGCAGATAGCAAAAATGCGAAGACATTTAAGCATACGCATACTTTTTTTATTTCCGAACGACTGAATTGTTTTCCAAATGGCTGACATGTTTTTCTGAACCTTTCGATTGCTGTAAAGCTCAGAATTGTAAGTGAGCAGATTCCGACGAAAAAATGAAAAACTGTTGAGATTTGACAGAAGATATCCGAATCAATCGTATACATATACCGTGACATTAGAACGTATCCAGGAATACCTACGGCACAGCTGAGGAAGTCGATGAACGCCAGACACTGGATCAGTATCCTGTAATTAGAAGGTTTGTTGCTTTTTAAGTTGGTCAGGAATACCATAGCATTTCCTAATGTTCCAACAACGCTTAGAAGACTGAGAAACACAGTGAATGGTAGTCCTTTGTCAATAAACTCTTTCCATTCTACATACTCCAAGGAAACGTCTGAAACATTGACACCGTCAACGCTGTCATTTATTCTTAATGATTCTCCAAATCCAGAGTTCATGATTGGAGCAAACGGCGTTTTCCTATATTAAACTACACAAATGCAAAATGTACGTTTAATATGTCTTACATGCCTTGATTCAGTACTAGTTCACACAATCCGCTAAATACCTTACAGTAACATGAAATTGAAGACAAACATGATTCTCAAAAATTCGTCCATTCCATCCAGCTTCATGATGGCCTCTTTGAAAACGCCTATTTACGTTGAGGAGAACGCGAACCAGATGTTAACTTCAAACCATTATCAATTCTATATGACTCGGTTGACGTGATGTGACGCTATTTTGTTCATGCTTGAACCAACAACAGACAGGATAATTGGGAATTGTTTTCTGTGGAGTATTTTTTATCGCTATGTAATGATAACCAATGAATAACATCGTTTCGTGTATCACTTAGTACTCAGCTGACAAAAATGTCACATTAACGTTCTTGCTAATTGGATTTAGCTTGTTCGTACGCAAAGGTCAAAGGTCAAACCTTGTGACAAATGAAACAGTACTGACGCATCAAAAACGTGCTATCAATAATTCTGTTTATATTATCTGATATTATCATGGACTTTGTATCATGTATATTACTAAATGTCAATGACGAATATTGAATATAAAATATAGGAGACAGTTAGCTATTTTGGTATTGAACCGTTTACAATGACCAACAACGACACGAAGAAAGAGAAGGAAACTTCATCTTCTATATAAAATGCATACTAACAACATTCCTGAATATCTATCTTCCTTACTTTCCTCTACTGTTCAAGATGAAGTTCGTTATCCTTCGAGAAACAGTAATAGTTATAGAATCCCATTCTGTCTTCTGCCAACTACCATGTCTTCTTAATTGCCGTCTACTCTTCGGAGTTGGAATACACTTGATAGCTCTATCAGGTCATCAGCCTCGCTCAACTTATTCAAAAAGTCTTTAATATCTAACATATCTAACGATCTTCCTTTGTCTCCTTCTTACTTTGGTATTGGTGACCGTAAACTAAACATTACTCATACTAAGCTTAGACATAATTGCAGTTCCCTTAATTACGGCTTATTTCGGATGAACCTTGTGGATACCCATAGTTGTGTATGTGGAAATATGTGTGAAAATGTCTATCGCTTTTTGTTTGAATGCCATCGTTATAATGTTCACAGAAATGTCCTTTTCCAACGCTTAAATGATATGAATTTACACGTTCACTGTGACTTAGATCTGCTCCTTGATGGAAATGATCAACTGTCCCCTGAAACAAACGAGTCCAACATTTTATAAAAAGTAGCAACAGGTTTAAACCATGAAACTGTTATAATTTTACTTCCGATGACGTTATCCTGTCTACCCCTAACCCCCACTCCACCTCTCTCTCTCTCTCTCTCTCTCTCTCTCTCTCTCTAGAAATATATTTAGCCATATTTATGTAAATTATTGATGACTTGATATTGTGATGTTGTTGTTTTGTAACGTATTGAGGAAAGGGCAACTATAAGTTGAAATAACTTGAGCCCGATCCTTTTGTAAATAATTTACAATAACATATGTTTAATTCATTCATTCAACGACACTATAATGCAGTCAAGTCGTCATCTCAGAGTCCAAACCTGTGAAGTTCCTGCAGTTATATTTATTAACATTAATTTAATACTAAACAACTAGGAATTCATCCTCCGTAAACATCACCCAAAAATTGGAACTGTTTTGTTTTCAGACATACAATGTCTGACATTTATTACATATATTTAACTTGTGTAATCATCTCTGACCTTTGCGTGTCATCAAATATATACCTGTTCATGCTTAACGATATTCATTTAGTTACTTTTTTAATCGATTTTCCCAAAGAGAAAACAATCTTCTACAAATAATGTCCTCATACATATAGGGTATCAATATATGCATTGTATCTCGGATTCTACCATTTATTCTCTAACAATCTATCGGATAAAATGTTTAATTAATATCTATCAATTAGTATTTCCGCCTGCTTTTATCGTTGTAAATGTTTATTTCAATAGTCTATTTCTGTAATTTCACAATTATATTATTTCTATCTTCAGCCGGATAAGATCAGCAACGGAGGTCTACATAGAGGTTTGGGTAACTGTACAAACTAAGTGGGACATGTTTAATTCAACAATCATTTTGTAAACTGTATGGTAACCTCAGATCTCTAAACAAATATTTGTTTATACCGTAGCTAATCCCCCTCACCCCAAAAATAATATCTCGTTAACTATTCAATGATTATCGGTGAAGAACATGCAGGGACCTGGAGTCAGGGTGAAACAATAACTGGAGTAAAATTACAGTATTGATCTAGATGACGAAGCTTGTTTATGATAATCGAATTGGTTGGCACTGTTAATGGATTGTATAATCGTGATAGGTTTGAATTTTACACTAAATATTTAATTAACAGAAAAGATTCATATCAATTATTCTATAGGATAATGTGTACTCGCTGTTATTGTCATACGTGACGACAATCTAAACAATGGCATAATGTTTTTAACATTGCTGGTGTAGATATTACAGACAATCCCACGTTTTAACGATTGGTCTCCGAATAGGAGGTTAGTGAGTTATGAAATACCATTTCAAGTATCTCATTTAGATATGAATGTCTTTTTTATGTATGACAGTTAGGCATCAACATGGACGATACTTTTCGAGTAACAAGCGTCAGCCTTATTTATTTGTTTCTATATCTGACATGTACGCAAGACTTCAATTTAAACACAAAAGTGATTCGACCAGAGAATGACTTGCTGGGAAACCGTTGCAAAACACAAGGAGAATTAGACCGTGTGTTCCGGGAGGGTAAATGTCTTCGATTTCAGCGTACTTCATCTGCAAAATAAAGCTTGGTCAATTTAATTAAATGATGTCTTTTTCTAAAATAAGAACACGGTAAACAACTACGAAACTATCAATATTAAACCTGGTACCGCTTGAACTTGATTGTAGATTGATCCTAAAACTTACCATAGCCCAGAAACTGAGCAATGAAAAACAAACAATACAGAAATCTATGTATCACTTCAATCCAGGGTTTTGCCTGCCCTGCTTTGATTGTATGATTGGTATGTTCAAAGACACTAGTCTAGTGTTAAGGTTTAGATGTGAATGAAAATTGTATTAAAATAATTTGAAGTGCTAAGAAGCTGCCCTTAATCTTTTTTTACCAGAAACTGTAGAGATGGACTGAAAAGAGAGTGTTAAAATATTGAACAAAGAACCAACGGTGCCTGTGTCACAATTAAATATCAACTGACTGATGAATCGGTCTTCACCGCCCAGTTTATCAGTGTGGATGTCCATATTGAATGCAATTTGTTGCTATTCGTGGTGGATGTGATGTATAACCATCCACTCTATGATTGATTAATTAAGGTTATTGATAAGTTTTATACATAGGAAAAAAAGACTTAATAAAAAAAACCTTACAATATCTACACAGTTTTAAGTTCTATGGAAAATACCAGTGTTACATTACGGTATGTGATAGCTAATGTTTCCAACCGCATGATTGCTTAATGGAGATTGAGGAGGCTGATAATCCCAACTGTCGAGGTGATGTCTAAAAGGCTAATGAAAGGAAATATTAGTACTATGTTTAATAAAAACTCGGCCAAATGACAGCACCAACTAAAAGCCTTGTGTCGTTGCTCATACAATATGCAAAAGATGTCTCGTTATTTATGTAGATATATTTAAACTTGATACACAAAGCACGAATGATCCTTCTAAACCGAGGCGATGACAGCGACATGCCCAAAAATGCCCAACAAAATGTCACAAACTTTTCTAAACACTAAGTATGAAATGTTATCACCATTTACACGAACAAGCTAAAATTCATACATGGAGCGTGGGATCATCTATCACAGGCACGTATTTACTACAATCAATGGATGACCTTGATATCTGTAGAATATGATGTTACTTGTTCAGATCAACATCATTAAGGAAAACGATATAATATTGTTGTTTATATAACCTTAGTTTCATTAAACGTGTGTTTGAATTAACAATCTCTTGACATGTCCATAAGGCAGAATATTTACTGTGTTATACTCGGATGAACACAAAAATCTGTAAACACTGCGGTTCTTTTACAACGATAGATTTTAATATAACGTATCAACGTTTGAGATCGCATGCATTTGAAATTTCTAAATGAGTTGTTTCATTCTCAAACCCTAAGCAAATAATTTTTAATTGTCTTTATTTTATTTTGTCAAAACAATTCATCATTCGGTACCCTACAATCACTGTCCCAGTATATTCATCACCAGGTACCCTACAATCACTGTCCCAGTATATTCATCATTCGGTACCCTACAATCACTGTCCCAGTATATATAGCTTTAGGCGCTTTTAAAAATCACAGCGTCAATAAGCATTTTGGCTGAATCTGACGAATTACAACCAAAGTCAAAGAGAGACAAACTCATACTTCAATATGGGGCCAAAACACAAATACTATGGCCCGATTTCCCGCCAAATAAAATCATTTCAGAAGTTTGAGAGTCTTATATATTTAGAAAAGAAATAAACCTTATCCCTTATCCCACCGGTGTGAAGCAACTCACCGGTACTGAAATATGCCAAAAACTAAAAATTTTCATGAAGACAAGTACCATTATATTTCTTTTGTAAGAAAATCTGTCACTGATTGTAGATTTAACACCCCGAACACGCAAATTTACGAAATTTAATTTACTTTAAATCGTGTGAAACAAAGGAAGCCAATCATCACCCTTTGTGCTATCGTTACGTTATTGATTATAGACCTATTAATTGTAGAGTTTGAAATGTCAATGTTTCTTTAAAAAAAAAAGAAAATTGAACCATGTTTGTGAATTTACACTGTAGGTTTAACATAAGGGACCAGTGTCTTTCGATTACTTTGCATTTGCCTACTCTTTAAGCCCATTAGTATTGCTGACGAAAGGAGTAAGTGTGAAGCTGTTGTAAGGTTAGCTCTTCTGTGTAGAACCTTTTTCATATCATAACATAAGTAAGGCCTGAGGGGTTTTTTTGGGGGGAAGAGACACTCCCACCATGCACTTTCCGGTTTTTGGATCTTATCGTCCTTAGTGAGGTTATAATCGGGGCTAGGACACTCCCACCATCCACCCTTTTGTATATTTCTTATATATATTCCGTAAAGACGTCTGTGGGGTATACCCTAATTTGCATATATGGTACAGAGTTTCACTAAAGATTCCATAGAACTAATCCACCTGTCGAGAGGTATTTATGTTTAAAATAACAAATTACGAAGCAATATTTTCACGAAAAAACTGAAATATGGTGAGATTTTGCAATTATTTGGTTCATTTGCAACTATACTTATTTCTACGTGATACCATAGGTTACGTCCCCTTAACGCTAGTCGAGTCGTAGATACGTGTGTGCACAGGCAGTTATTTCGAAGGACGCGCCAGTACAAACCCAACTGAGAACCCTTGTAGTTTACCTGGACAGGTGTGAACTATAGTCATCGCTTTACTGGGCTAATTTCTCATCGTCCGACTCTTTGTCTTATATGATTTCACACATTACTACAGTCAATATACGAAGAAATCATCTGACATTCCTGACTTTGGTTCAAACAAATAAAACTGCGAGAAGATCTAGAATTTGAAAATACATTTGAACAGAACAATTAATTATTACTGTAGCAATTAAAATTTGAAGATAGGATTCGGATCAGAAGGGATCTATAGCACCTACCGTTAACTCTATCTTAAAGTAACCCGTTATACTAACGAACAGAAGAAAAATGATAAGTTTACTATCATTATTATTATTACATTCTTAACGGCCCGTCAACACGTAAAAGGTCATTAGGGCCATCAAACGGTAAAACACACAGCGATCGAAAAAGGAAATATCATTAAACAAACCCAAAGGTCAAAATGATAAGAAATTTATTAGCAACAGCATTTTAGAAAAAAATATTTTTCTCTACTGTGGCAATGCTTCTATTCAATACAAATACACAATCCAGAGCAAATCTCGAATTTCTTGAACCCGTTTATTTTATTTGTTAATAACAGGCAATAAGTCAATTTGTTACTGAAATCCATTTACTTGGTTGCAACAATCATGAGCAATCAATTCATGTTCTTATTTTTTCAAGTAACAAGGACGTATCCTATATAATGATATACATTGTACTAAATGTGAAACTAGCCCGCCAACATAATTAAATCTTTGAACAAAGTCTTGAATGTCAGCTATGTCAGGTAAAATCAGAAACGTATTTCTACTTTTCCTAGTTGTTTCAAATGCTAGAAAATGCATGTTTTTTTTTATCTATTTTGATATCTGATTATCATGAGTGTCTAAAAACGTGCTAATTATAACGTTTCAACTGATGTTTTCTGTTCAATGATTGTAGTATGGAATATTTTGAATTGAAATACTGTGTCAACTATAGGTAATTAGTGTTGCTCTCTTTATATACCATTTTTTTTTCTAAAAATAAATTCCTAAAAAATATTTTTTGAAAACAAACACTAAAGTAGAACTCTCAATTTTTAAATTGATCTGGCTAACTTCTGTGACAGGTAGTTTCTGTTTATTTAGATTCTTTTAAAAACAAAACGCTGTCAGTATGTAATTATACAATCTGATGATATTGCGGTTGTGTCCTGAGAAGGAGTTGGGATGTAGCTTCTTAAGTTGACACGTATCCAAAGAGTAAAACTACATTGGATGTTGGTGTGCTCTATGGAGTGTATAAATCAAACATTTGTTCAACTATTCCAGCCATGCATGTACATAGAGTGACCATTGAAGCGTATATACACGCTGTGCTCCCTCTCTCTCGATGTTATGTGATTGTCCAGGAAATCTTCGTTCACGTACAATTAGCCAAGAGTAATTATATAAAAAACCTCTTCGTCTTACGAGAGCTTTTGATTAATGGGCAAAAGAATTTTTAAAAGATCACCTGTAGCGAACACAGACACATGTAAATGTTCCAATGTCATATGGTACACACACGCCTAATACATGTAACATCGTGTACTGTGTTCAGCAGTTCTCGTCAACAAGTGACATTATATCTGGTGCTCATAGGGAATTGTTCGGTAATCCTGTACACTATACGCAACCCTCCCCAGGGGCTCAGCAATTAGGAGCGACCTCCACCAATGCTCCTAATGGTAGGCCCGGTAACCAACCAGCGGTCCATGGGCACCCGAGAATATCGATACTATCGAGACATTAGTATCTTGATGTTTTAGTAGGTTATAACGGATTTTTTTAAGGTAACCAAGATTAATGGAACAGCCTAAAAAAGCTATGTTTGCAGTTTATAAGAAAACCAGAAATATTCCATCACCTGTTGACCTTCAGTTAAAATTAGTTGCTTCAATAGTAGTACCTATACTTCTTTATGCATTAGAGGTATGGGGCTTTGAAAACTTCACCTCTATTGAGAAACTCAATTTGCAATTTTGTAAACGAAGTTTAGGTGTTAGAAGAAGCAAGCCAAATTTTATGATCTATGGAGAGATTGGCAGATTTCCTTTGTCTATTGAAGTTAAAGTAGAATAATTGTGTATTGGCATAAGTTAATAACATGTAATAAATTGTCCAGTCTTATGTACAATTTTATGTACAATTTACAAATCAGTAGTAATATGAAATTTAGGTTGTTTAATAACGTACGCAAAATATTGATAGAAACTGGTATAAATTTCTCTGGGATTATCAAAAAATGTACATTTAAGCGAGATTATATAAAACTTAGTTATAAAGCAAAGATTACAAGATCAGTTTTTTCAAAAATGGTTTAATGATATTGAAAATTCCTCTCGTAAAAATACATATTCTATAATGAAGTCAAATTTCGAGATGGAAAATACTTTTCGAAACTAAAACCAAGAGAAAGACAGATTATTGTTAAATTTAGAACGTCAAATACAAATCTACCACATGGAAACTGGTGATTGGATCTGAATACCTAAGGAAAGCAGAACTTGTAATCTATGTTGTAGTAATAATAATGGTGATGAATTTCATTGTCTATTTAAATGTGAGTATGCATCAATCAAAAGATTAAGCCTGAAAGACGCTAAATACAGAGACAAACTAAACCAACATGCCAAACCGCCATAAAACTTTGTAATAAAACAAATTCTCGTCGAACACAATTAACACCAAATTAGAATTGATTTTTTTTCCAGATCCAACTCCGCCCTGGAAATTAGACAATCCCGCTTTTAGTATAGAAATTTTGAACAAAAGCAACAAAAAAGGAAAGTCCAGTAGAAATTAAGGCAATAGCATTATCAATCATTGACGAGAAGTAATACAATCATTGTAAATATCATACTAATGGATTAAAAATCCACCAACGAAGAGGGTTAGGTTAGGTATTTATCCTGGAGATAACAACATCGCATTATCACTCAGACTGGCCGATCAATGCCCCGTTTATACAAGTTAAATCATTGCTAAAGATTTAGAACTTTGACCTATCAACATCAAAAAGTCCACAAACAGAGCAATAATTCTTACAGATAGTCTTCATCACAACCAATACAAACTAGAAATAGTGCAAGACCTAACGTAATTATTTGTACTAAATCTAGTCTAAAAACTTAAAATAACAGGGAATTTTGGTAAATTTTGAGTATGTACCATCAGATGTCCAAATACATGGAAATGAAAAAGCTGATGATCTAGCCAAAAAGCTCTATAGAAAAAGACAAGAAAGTGTAAGGTGAAATTATTTAAGACAGAAGTATATTCTGTTATCAATCAACAAATCGGTAATAAACGGTCAGAAACATGGAAACATTTGGAAAGATCAACTACCTAAGGCAAATTATAGATAAGCCTACTACTAAATCAAAAGCTTTAGGACTAAATAAGTTAGAAGACATTATCATCACAAAACTGCAGAAGAGACAATAGATCATGTTTTTTCTATACTGCAATAGATTCGAGCCAGGTTTTAACGTCGCATAAAAATAAAAGACCAGTGCAAATTCGATAACTTACAAAAAACATAAACGGTAAACTGAAAGGTTAAAGGGAGACAACTCCCAAACATCAGAAATCATCCAGCCTATATTTTTATACATTTAGAAAATGCATAAATCCTAACCCACACTTATTCATAAGCCACTTCTTAATTTATATCAACCACGATAGAATCACACATTTGTGCAAAAGATCCGCAAAATGTGTGCACAAATGTGCGATAGCTTATTTCGTCCAATTTTCCTATCGTGCGCACATCGTGTAACGTTGTGCGATCCGTCAAATGTAGCTGGCCTGTAATGGCCTCTTAATATCGTCATTTTTTTCATATCAGATGTGCAAAGCAGAGTTTAGAGAAAAATTAAAATACAAACGTTTTAAGAATAACTTTAATGTTTAAGTTTAAATACCGATAAGGTGAAATATTCAAACAAAGTTATATAATACTTTATACATGGTAGACACGGGAGAAACTCAGTGAGCTGTTGGTATGTGTGATAGTGATTTTTCGACTGAGCACTATTTTATTTCCAACACAGGTGCGCGATGTACCGCCGTGTAATCAAAGGCTTCCATAGTCCCACGTGGCCTTTCCGTAGCTTTATTCTGGTGTGACGTTGTAAATGTCATCCTTCATTGGATACTCATGAAATTACCTCTGATTGAGTCTTCACTGCTGGCGTATGTACTCATTCTGGGCCTTATAACGATGATGGGATGAGGAGGATACTACTGACTGAAACGAAGGATGTGAGAGTGGACGAGAGATTAAACTCGGCTGAATGTACAAGTTTATCATGAAACTCTGTCGGACAAGAGTATTCTTGTTTTAGACATTGCTTAATGATTCCGGAAGGTGATATAGAAGAGAAAGTTGCTGTGGAAGTATCGACCATGAGACCAAACTTTAACATAATTATATTGTCCTGTGTTTACTAACGTTACTATTTCATTAGCTGAATATCCTAATGACTTGATATCTTCAATAACTACTGTACAAGATAGACTGAGCTAGCATTGAGATAACTAAACTTTGGTAACGGTTCAGAAGTCGTTGAGTAGTATAAACATATTGGTGCTGTTTTTTTTCTAGATGACGTAATCTGGTTATAAAATATTTGCTCGATTTAAGTTAGCGTAATCATGATACTATCACTGAATTTACAAATCGGATTTTAATATTCCTAAACTTATAATTGATTTCTTAGATACATGTACATTTCAAAAACAAAAATAACACATAAAATATATAATTGATAATCTAGTGAAGGATTCTATAACAAATAGCAAAACAGCCTGCCTGACATGACGTGACTACAATGTCTACAATGTGGTTCGAGCCACTTTCAAGCATTCAAAATTCAGTGGACGGATGGACTCCGGGAATATATACGTGACAGCTCGTTTGTTTACATCGTAAGTCGGAAAGAGTGCTGTTGGATTAAAAGCAGTAACTATTTGTGTCATTGTTTTGATCTGGTGGTGCTTTTATTCCCAATTTTATACTAAAAATATACACTATATGAAATAATAGAATCTCTCTCCCACTCCCCCGCCCCTCGAGACAGATCCATCGCAAGGCAAATCATTTTCTAGTGGTCAGACAGTGGGTTAACTCGAGTATCCATCGGTATGTCGAAGCAGTCTTCATCGGTTCCAGATGCCATCGCTACAGAGCAATTATTATTCATATATGTTTTAAATCTAATTGTATAGAGTAAAGAGACTTTGGAAAACAATCGTTGTTTGTCGATGTTTAAATCAAGAGTGTCTGTTTTTGGCTCAAGACAAATTGTACATGTATCTAAGATAGTAACTTCAATTTGTGAGGATTGTTTCTGATAAATATTGATTATCTTATAAATAAATGTATCTATTCTATTTCATAAACAATTTATGCATTTAATAATTATAGAAAATAAGTATCACAAACATTTTAAATGTATAAACTATGGAATTCTTAAATATCAATTTAAATTTGAAAACAATCCTATCGGTTACCAATTAAGAACAGATCTTTTCTAACAAAGTTTAAAGCATGTTAGCTCAGCCTTCCAATTGAAACCTAGAAGTAGACAAATGTACCAACAGAAGGTATGGTCTGTGTGATGTGTGATTTAAATAAGACGAATTTTATTTACTCATTTAATGGCAGAATCAGCAGCTGGTACGAGACGGAACTTGTATTACAATGTACTTTTCACAATTGTACAAACTATGTAAATTACAGCATCACGAACAGTCTACAATACAAAACTTAATAAATTGAATGTTAAAATAAACGACCAGACTTACCTGCCAAAACTGAATTTACAATGAGGGAGAAAAAAGTTCAGTTTTTGGGGGATAGATTTCAGTGTGGATTAAAGTGAAATTTCTAAAATAAGAAAAACTGCAAAACATAAAGCCCTTATTAATATTTGGGATAGACGGAATCGGACTCCCTAATAGGCAAAATAAATATTATTAAATCATTGTTGATTTCACAACTTTATTTTCTGTTTATCTCCTTACCAAATCCTCCAGAAAAATATATTAATCAGGTGAAAACACTATCGTTTGTTTTTTTATGAAATGGTAAATGTCATAAAATTAAGAAAGACGTTATGATTTAAGATTATATAGATGGAGGTTTAAAGATGATAGATGTTCACACTTTTATAGGCTGGATAAGGATAGTACAATCACATGGGAAATGGAGGTTAATACTGAATACAATGGGGGGATCTATACAAGCTTTATAATTATGGAAATGGAATTGTTTATGGGAATGTCAAGAAGTGTAAATTTTACTTATTGCTAATTCCCTTTGCTTATATCAAATATTCATTTCTTTTTGGAAGAGTAACACATTTTAATTCTTATCAAACATTATATCTAAAAACAACTAGATGCTTTAGCGAATTCCTAACCCTCAATGCACTCATCAATATTATAAAAGATCAGTTCCTGGTTCAAAAATTTGTAAATAACAGTAAAAGTGAGCTGATTAAGGATATTTTGAAAAAAGGTAGGAGAAAAATGAAAATCTATTTTAGAATTATAATAATTCAAATAAAAAAATCACATATTTTTTAATGTTTTTATTATTATCGATATTAGCATTATCAATTATCCTTATATAGATACTTCTAATTTATGATTTTGGTTCTAGTTGGCAAGTTTGAATACTTTTTCATGATCATTTTAACCCTGGTTTCGCCCGATTAGTTCACTGTTTTGTACACTTTTATATTTATATACCATGAAACCGTGTCTCTCTGATCTTGTTTCTTCTTTCTCTTCTCCTTCCTGCCTTAGCCATACTTTTCTCCTCCTTTTTCTACAATGTGAGTATATGTATCTATGATGTGTGTGTGTAATATGTGTGAAGGTGTGTGAAGGTGTGTGAGTGTGCGGATGTGTGTGTAATATGAGTGACAACTATGGCATTATGGATAATGGTGTATAATTTTGAAATGGAAATGAGGTAATGATATGTGATGATGATGATGATGATGATGATGATGATGATGATGATGATGATGATGATGATGATGATGATGATGATGATGCATGTTACACATCCTTATATATGTATGTTATTTTGTGTGTGAAAGCGAGTGTGTATGCCGTCTGGTCTTTAAGTAATGTACGAAATAACTTGAAATAAATAAATAAATAAACGATTTATTAATTGTACCAAGCAATATCATACATAATAAATCTTGAAGTATATATGTAGACATTCGTTTGACTTTATGTGTGTATCATGGACTCTTAACGATGATTTTTATCATAATTTAAACAAAATCATTAGTACCTTTATGTACCATTAGAAAGTAACAGACGTAACTATGGATGTTTGAGTAATCGTTGTTGACTACGTTCTTAACATAAACACTATTATTCCTGGGACGTGCCCTCCCTCGATCAGTTCATATGTACACATGTGTGTAAGCTCGCTGTAGACAACACGGGTGACAGTGAAACACAGTTCACACAATATACGTGTACATGGTTTCGTCAGGTCAAGGTCAGTCTTCGTCTGTATTGTAAATATTGGTCACGTTCTTAAGGTGACTGCGATGGATATAAATTAATCGGTTAACGTGCGTTTTGTCGTCTTCTCTTATCTGCACATATAGAAGGGACCGTGCAATCGGGGGCTGTATCGCGCCAATCTACGCAGTGCACAGTAAACAAGAGCAAAAACTGTAACAGTTTTAACGGGAGTGTATTATGGCTCTCGCTCGGTATCGTGGCTTCATTCAGCCTAACAGATATTTACCAAGTGCGACACTTAAACGATGGAAATCCAGTAATGCAAGTGATCCCGATACTAATGTACGGACCCAGAATGCTGAACTGCCAGACTACAACACAAGTGTTGATATCCATGAACACAAGTTGAGCAGACCTACTGCCCCACCTCCCAAGCCTGGCCCGCCCGCCGGGGCGCGATGGAAAGGGTTGCAGGATTTACAACAGCGAACAAAGGTACGTAGGTTAATTAAATACCCATTTTATATTTGAATAACTCGAAGCCACTCGTTATGTTGAAGTGTCTATAATGGATAACATCACTGGGATTAACCACAGACTTAGATATTCATTCTTAGTCCGTGATTCCACTCTACAAACATGTACTTTATCACCTAACGATTAAAATTTTCCTTATTCTTTTCTTGTGTATTATTTCTTAATCGTCTGTTTCGTAATGCCTTAGGGCTGTCCTACACAATAATCACAACAAAGAAGAGTTCCAGTTTTGGTTTACATTAGAGTGACCTCCCTTGAATCAATGCGAAGGCCACGAAGTAGAAAAAGAATCTGATTTGTGTTTTTGTTTTACTTATTACAAAATCGTTAAAAATACAACATTCAAGTTAAATGAAACATTAAAATTTAGTTTTATGTTACTGGGACGAATTATTACCAAATTTATCTACATTTGCCCGCTTCTATTTAATATGTTTGAAATATCATTGATCAATATATCCTTGTCAAGATCAAGTGATAGTTCATATGTAGGACGATTGTATACTCTGTTCAAGTCAAGTTTATTCAATCAAACATCTTTATTGTCACAATGTCAGAAGGATTGATGATTATATTTTACCAACTTATAAGTGACCTCTCCCTACATACAGACCTACAATTATGAAATAACAATTGTCACATTATTAAACATTAGAATGTAAAATACGACGAGATAAAACAATCGATTTATCATGTTTAGTATCATTTGTACATATAACTTAATTAAGCATAGATTATAAATTTAGGGAGAGGTAGGTAGAGAGAGAGAGAGAGACTACCCGACCTTTCCATGAAATATAGTGTAGCTTTCACAATCCCTGTATTGTCATGTAGTGAGATGTTGGGATAACATTTACAGGAGTATGTCAACATTTATATCCCCTTTGTACCATTCTAGTTCTCCGGTAAGTTCATGAATGAAGTTATTATATAAAGAACAAGTAAAAAAGAAATATTAAGACATTATTGACACTCGTTAGACTTTATAAGATTTGCACGGAAAAGATCATTAACTAATAATTAAGAGTGCTCGCTCGATTTCTCGGATGACAATGAAGAATATTTAGTTTTCTAACTCCATAGTTTACTAATTGTTAGCTTATATTACAGTGAATAATTTTTTTACATTAGCCTTACAATGATGTATAGAAGGAGAGTCTCTAATGTTATGTGAATCATTCCAAAGTTTTGTTGTTGAAGGAAGGAAGTAGTTTTGCGACAGTTGAAGATAGAAATGTTGTTGTCTCAGTGAGTGTGCGTTTCGTAAATTGTATGGGGCTAGATTTTCAATATCCGCTGGCAATAAAGCAAAGAATTTTTTTACTAAACTATAAAAGAAAGAAAGTGTCCGAGCTTCTCGTCTTTTAGTAAGTTGTAGCCAACTGGTTTCGAGATACAGAAATTCTGTTTCTGTGTATGTTGGCAGCCCTGTGACTATTCTTATAGCTTCTAGCTGGCCTTTTTTTTTCTAGTATTAAAGAATTAATTGCACCGCAGTTGTCCAGTGATACTTCGCATGCATATTTGAGTTGACATATATAGTTAGCCTCTTGATTGGTTCAAGGCATCGATCAACTGACCAATAGCTAAATAGATATAAGCTGACTGATATCTGTATCTGCAAAACTGGTGTCAATTTTCAGAACATGCTATTGGGAAATTTCAATGTATATGCACCGTTATCAGCTGGTTACCTGGGTCTGTCAGTACGACGATAATGTTCGTGCGTGTCTGTGTTTAGATAAACATATAAATGAAAATAATAAAGCACTGCTTTCTATTTTTTCATATGAAAATTATACGGTATAACGAGTTAAACAACTTCAATGGATTGAACCCATCGTAGCAAAATTCCATATAATAGCTGGAAATAAGATCGAGAGGACATGGAAACGACTCTATACAACATCTTACTCCATCGATCAATATTTAAACAAAGCTCGCGAATTTAACGATTGCGTAACATAAGCGACCTTGTTTTATCAGTGATTTTGGAAGCAGTGGGGTTCAGAACAGGGTTTATTGTTTGTCAGATAATTATACCAGTATATAATATAGTCGTTACTCATCACAGCCGCTTGTAATAAATGTCAACAGTTACACTCCGGACATGTACTGTATTTACCGAAACTGAGGACTCGGATAGAAACAAGGCAAGCTGTAGGAGTTATGCCTCATTGATAAAAATCTAAAGTTGATTTAAATAGTATTGATCGTTTGATTTTGATATCATCATTAATGTGTTGTCGTATCCTTGATGTCTTTGATAAACTTTGGTTGTTCACAAAATTGCTCTTCTAGTACCAGAAAATTTGCTTAGTCAAAACATTTCAAACCATATCAATATATATTCTGCAAAACAAGGCGAGATATCTTTTAAATAGTTTTTGTGGGTCGTTGATATAAGGGAGGTAACTCTAATCTCAATGAGATCTTCATAAAATTGTTCAAAGAGTTGGGTTACGTGGTAACACATGGAAAGGGAGGCCCTGTTGAAGGTACCGTTTTCCATTCATAAATATCTACGCTCATTACAGAAATAGATGTTCATTTTTTCGAAATAAATGGAGGTTTAAAACTCACTTTTTTGCGAAATAAATGGAATTGTACACACTACTTCACAATCTACCATTCTCTTCCGGACACAACGTAACGAAATACATTACTTGGGGGAGTATAGCGACAGGCTTTCAAATACACGAATGTATTAAAAAGAAAATAGTAGTCTGTTCTTACACCTATGTTGATTTTCTGATGTCCCTACACGAATGTATTAAAAAGAAAATAGTTGTGTGTTCTTACACCTATGTTGTTTTTCTGATATCCATACACGAATGTATTAAAAAGAAAACGGAGTGTGTACTTACACCTATGTTGATTTTCTGATGTCCCTACACGAATGTATTAAAAAGAAAACGGTAGTGTGTACTTACACCTATGTTGATTTTCTGATGTCCATACACGAATGTATTAAAAAGAAAATAGTTGTGTGTTCTTACACCTATGTTGATTTTCTGATGTCCATACACGAATGTATTAAAAAGAAAACGGTAGTGTGTACTTACACCTATGTTGATTTTCTGATGTCCATACACGACTGTATTAAAAAGAAAACGGTAGTGTGTACTTACACCTATGTTGATTTTCTGATGTCCCTACACGAATGTATTAAAAAGAAAACGGTAGTGTGTACTTACACCTATGTTGATTTTCTGATGTCCCTACACGAATGTATTAAAAAGAAAACGGTAGTGTGTACTTACACCTATGTTGATTTTCTGATGTCCCTACACGAATGTATTAAAAAGAAAATAGTTGTGTGTTCTTACACCTATGTTGATTTTCTGATGTCCATACACGAATGTATTAAAAAGAAAATAGTTGTGTGTTCTTAAACCTATGTTGATTTTCTGATGTCCCTACACGAATGTATTAAAAAGAAAATGGTAGTGTGTACTTACACCTATGTTGATTTTCTGATGTCCCTACACGAATGTATTAAAAAGAAAATAGTTGTGTGTTCTTACACCTATGTTGATTTTCTGATGTCCATACACGACTGTATTAAAAAGAAAACGGTAGTGTGTACTTACACCTATGTTGATTTTCTGATGTCCCTACACGAATGTATTAAAAAGAAAATAGTTGTGTGTACTTACACCTATGTTGATTTTCTGATGTCCCTACACGAATGTATTAAAAAGAAAACGGTAGTCTGTTCTTAACTTCTTACACCTATCTTGATTTTCTGATGTCCCTACACGAATGTATTAAAAAGAAAATGGTAGTCTGTTCTTAACTTCTTACACCTATCTTGATTTTCTGATGTCCATATTTGACACGACACCTATGTTGATTTTCTGATGTCCATACACGAATGCATTAAAAAGAAAACGGTAGTGTGTACTTACACCTATCTTGATTTTCTGATGTCCCTACACGAATGTATTAAAAAGAAAACGGTAGTGTGTACTTACACCTATGTTGATTTTCTGATGTCCCTACACGAATGTATTAAAAAGAAAACGGTAGTGTGTACTTACACCTATCTTGATTTTCTGATGTCCATACACGAATGTATTAAAAAGAAAACGGTAGTGTGTACTTACACCTATGTTGATTTTCTGATGTCCCTACACGAATGTATTAAAAAGAAAACGGTAGTGTGTACTTACACCTATGTTGATTTTCTGATGTCCCTACACGAATGTATTAAAAAGAAAACGGTAGTCTGTAGTTACCAGTATTATGATTTGTGGACGTTATTTCACGCCGCCGTCTGATGTCCTGAGACTTGCTTAGCAGGTTCCAATGTAAAAGTCCTATTGATATCGGAAAACTGGGCTTTGTCGCAGGGATAAGACTTAACGAGGTTCTTATTTTTTGTCGTTTTATTTTCTCTTTATCATCGTTAACCCAGGAATACTGATTCTGTCATGGTTAGGTTTAGAGTAGAAGTTTTGAATGTCATTAGAGTGTACAACATTGTTTGTCTAGTTTTAAATAGATAAATTGCCTCAATATTTTGAATTCCTAGATTAAAAAAGATGTTATGATCAATATAATTTTTAGGGGTCTCTGATACCAGAAACACTGAAACAGATGGAACTGGATGAGGACTTCAAGTTGACCGCTGATAAATTAAAAAGACTTGGCCAGAAACAGCTGACCCGGGAGGAAAGGAAACAACGCCAGAGGGCGCTCAACATGCTTGGAGCACCAGACTTCAATCAGTTCTGGCTGGAACAGAAAAAGAAGGAAAAGATTGAAGGTAGCATTCTGTTGTATGTGATAAATACTGAAGTTTACAAATGTCGATTTATTTAAGGAAATATGACGAACAGATTTTTGAGAATAGCATCTGTACATTTGTATTTTGATTTGGAGCGTTACATTTTACACGTGGTAGTTAATTAAATGTGTGCAATATGATCGCCTGCCCAAACCATATCTTTATGAAGCAAGTAATAAAATCATTTGTTTAATGGAAGCAGGCCAATTTCTACATATGGTATAGAAAGTCTGTTAAGTTATGTTGGAAGTAAATTAAGATTTTATATTAGTTGTCTGTGTGACTATCATCATGGTGACGAGTCGTACTAACACACTAAATGTTACAGGTCAGTCAATTCACTTAGGCTTTTAGTCCATGATGTTTGCAGGAACCAGCATGCTACATTTATCTATCGAATAGTTGCACAGTTCAGAATATACTCATATATTTGATGCTTCATATAACGATTACCGTCTTTTCGAGCAGCAAAGCCATTGTTCTTTCAACGTGATCGATGACTTCATAACGAAAGTAACATGGCAAAATCCCATTAAACGTTGTCGCATAGATTATTAAAAAAATTAAAAAAAATGAAATTCAAAGTTCTATACCACATATCCATTACCAGTATAGCACAAGGAAGATCTGAACCGAGCTGTTGTCGCTTAGTAGGTACAGCGTTCGTGTTTGCAACATCAGGTAAAACTCTGGTAGACATTTCAACGAATTCTACCGAGAAACTGGCTGGTCCCGGCTGTCTTGGTTGTGTCCTTCGGCATGGCAAACTTAGGGACTCTTATATGCTGTTCAGTAGTGTAACTACCAACTATGAAAACGAGATCCGACCGTCAATGTATTTTTGTTGTTATTTAGACCAAGAGACGGTGCTGAAGAAGAACGCCATAGAGATTGTCCAGGCTAACATCGGTCTGTATTGTAACCAGGCTTGTAACCACTGCCACGTGGAGTCCTCACCCAAACGGAAGGAGATGATGGGAAGAGAGGTGGCCGAAAAAATCCTGGATTTACTGGCCAAGAGTCCCTCTGTCCACACCCTGGACATCACTGGCTAGTAGATTTATGGTCGTTGTTAACAGAATACCAAGCTCTTGGAGATGATGTAGTCGTTGTAGACAAGGAAGAAACAAATAAATAAATTAGAGATGTGATAGACGATTTTTAATTGATTCGCTCTAAATATTCTTGTGAGAAGTTAAAAAAGTGACAAATTATATAAAAGATGTGTCAAATAATGACCGCATTGTCATCGTTCGATAAGACCTTCATTAACGTACAGTGTAAGTGTACAATGTTTCGTGTCGGTTGCATTTGTTTTCATTTTCACTTTCAAACACGGAGTTATCGCAGATTTTAATATTATTTCAATAAATATTAGTGATATGACAAATTATCTCTATTTTGTGTAGTCCATGTACATTTTTGTGAGAGTACCTGAAAGTAAACACTATTATTAAAACGTAGAAAATAAAATAATTTTAAGACACTGTGAGATAAGATCTTAAATTCCATGTATTTGTATTAAAGGATAACAATCTCATAGAATTTAAATAAATGTATAAATCTGTGTTCTTGTTATTTCAATATCCCTTAAATTTTAAAATAACCATAATATTTCTGTAAGTGTTGCCATATTGTGAAATTCATCCTTTTTGGCAATGCAGCATGGTTATACACTGACTTCTTTCATTTCTGATAGGAGGCGCTCCAGAGCTCTGTCAGGAGTTTCGATACCTTGCTAAAGGAGGAAGAGATCTCGGGAAGACCGTTATAGACAGGTGTAATTTGACGTCACTAATGGAGCCAGGTATTGATTTCATTATTTTAACTGAAAAATCTACTATTTTATCAAATTATATATTCATTACAGTCAAATTTTACCTGGCCTTAATTCCTGATTCTACAGCAAATGGTTGTTGAATATGGTATATCTTTCTCTTGATTCAGTGATCTTTCAAAGTTACAGATGACAATAATTTTAGCTAGTGGTTTTGTGGCATTTTCTCGCTTTTGTAATTTTATGATCAAACAGTGTTATTGATAGAGACATCAGAGACAGAACTATTATGTTATGTTGTTTGTACGGTTTGTTACAAATTCTCGGTATTACTGATATAATTATGATATTTTTACAGAGATTTAGAGTTTGGTTGGTGTACACTAGATAGTATGTACCCTGGTGTGTTTTGTGAGCTTAATGATATGATCTGTAGTAAATTGCCTAATTAATATTCAAGAACAGTTTCATAATGATATGAGAATATCTTATTTCTTTTTTACAAATTATCATCAAAGCAATAGATCCATGGAGATTCACGTAAAGTTATTGTGTTTAGTTTCCACGAGTGTGTGAAAGCCCTTTTTGTCAAACTTCACCGTATCAGGCAATCAAAACGAGTGTACAGTTTATATACCCAATGTGGTATAAATGTTTGGTTATACAACAGTTGTAGTAATAAAGTAATATCTGTGGAGTTGATTCATGCCCACCTATTGTGGTAGAATATTCAAAACGTTTGCTCGGAGGTAAAACATTTCACTCTTGTTTTGTTATAGGTCAAGAAGATACTGTTGAGTTCCTCGCGGAAAATCACATCGATATTGTTGCTTCACTTCCGTGTTATTCGGCAAAGAACGTAAACACACAGAGAGGGAGCGGGGTATTTGACAAGAGTATACAGGCCATGATTTTACTGAACGAAGTAGGTTACGGCAAACCCGACACTGGATTGAAGCTCGACCTCGTCTATAATCCTCTGGGTATGTTGGCTTTCTTGAATTGTAGCTTATAATCCAAGTACATTTATCGTTTACCACCTCAAAAGCCTCTCCCCCGGCTCCATAGTAGATACAATTAGATAGAATTTTACAATCCAGGCTGGATCAATATGCTTTTGATATACTTAAATACAACTCTGATTAATTTTCTAATTGCATTACTAAGTTTGATATAAAATTGTAAGTGTTAGATTATTATTCTCTCCCACTTTCACCTACGAAAATAACTACATCTGTGGCGACATTTCTGCTACAATGAATACTATGGTCGTTGCAGGAGGGTTTTTACCTCCTCCGCAACAGCCATTGGAGGAAAAATACAAAGAGGAATTATGGGATACATTCGGAATCGAGTTCAACAAACTCTTTACAATGACTAATATGCCCATCAAGCGTTTCAATGACTTCCTGCATCGACGGTAAGTAAATATGATTGGTAAAAAAATTTCTTGCTTTGCCTACTTATTGTGAACTTTTGATATAATTAGGTCCTAATAGACACTTAGAAAAACAACACGTGTTAAAAAGGTACAAATATATGAGCCAAAATATAAATCGAGAAGGAAATTTTACTCTAATACAAAATGTCAATTAAAGAATGGCAAAACAAGCAACATGAATGATTGATTTAATCCACGACAGGGTATCAATTTCATCTGCATGATTGTTGATATCATTTTTCATCATTTAAGCCAATTTCTAAACATAAATTCATTCTCTGATCAGTTCGTTATTTACTCCAAAATTGTCGGTTAATATGAAATGCAAAACTGGAATGCTGAAATGTCCGCAAACGATCGTCAAACTTAGAAGACGAATTAGATATGGACAGATAATTGATTAATAACAGGAGATAGTTATAAAAGTACACATCGATTAGATCAAACATGGTCGTTAATTAGATGTGTGTACTAAAACCTAATAAATGTGATTTCTTGTGAAGAATTTTGATCTACAATTTCACTACTGTATCCATTTGGTTTTAAATATCAAATACCCATTTTTGAATTGCTGCTCAGTTCATCTTTATATTTCATGACTTAAATGTAAAACTGCACTGGCTTGTCGTTAAGATGGTTACAAAAGCAGCATTGAAGAAACGTACCATGTCCAGTGTAAATTCTATAGTCAAACCTTCTGGTACATATTGTCTTAGAAATATTTTCAACAGGGCGTTTTCTCGGTGACATTATTCTACTGAAATTTTTTTGTCTGTAATTTTCCTTGTTCAGGGTTTCGCGTCGTCCATGTAAAAGGTGTTACTGATATACATATGACGTCATGAGATGACGTATCACCAAGGACATCTAGGTCCGTGGTTTTACCGAATCGTAAGTGTCATATCACCTGTTTGCCCACCCTCAGTGTATCGAGACTTCGGCATTCTAACCGTTCAACTCATGATGTGCTAAGAAGACGCCGTTACTTGTTGTATTTTTTCATAAAAATTCATTGGTGTAGCAATAAAATGTAGGAATCTGGTCTATAATTAGTTTATTTATTTGTTGTCGAGTTTTAAAGCACGTCGTGTCGTTTTGCGGGTTAATACCTTGTAGCAGTTCTATTCGTTGCACTTTAACAGATGTACTGCTCCACTGGTTCACAATGAGTGTTAATGTAAATGTTTATAATAGTTACTTCTGGTGTGCTGATAAATGTATGTAGTCAGTGTTTTCTATTTTTTTTTAAATTTTTAATTTTTTAGATAGACACCTTATTAATGTCTCAGTTCAGCACACTCGTACTCATTAATTTTCCATACGTGGCATCTGAAGGGATATATATATCTCCCTCACTGCAACCAAAATAACACACAATAAGATATATTTATCAACACAATTTCTGTATATCTGACCAGAGCTTTTTATATTTAAAATCTCACTTGAAAATTTAGAGTTAAGAGAAGTATATTTCGATGATATGTCCAGTTTCAACTGTTCATAGAAAAAAAAATTACACACATTGCTGTTTTGTCAGTTGTTTAATAAACTTGAGACACTTATACTGATAAACTCAAGGAAAGTGTCATGAGAGTTTGAAATTTATACTGATCAATCGGTGAACGTCAGCTTGAGCTGGTACAAAAAGTTATCACGTGATAGGAGTTACTTAAAACTGGACTAGACAAGTCATTACACCTGTCTTATACTAGTCGATAGTACGTTAGGATGAAAGACCTAATACACGGTCCGCTATTTCCAGAAAGTGGATAGATACCAAGACAGTTAAATAAGATGTGAGCAAAAGTTATAAAAAAAGGTTTTGTACATATTTGTACACACACAACGGGATCTGTCTGTCTGTCGTGGTTGTGTCCTTGTGTCCTAGTCACACTTTGCAACAACTGTTCTGTGTGGCATGCGACGACCCTCACGTACGATGTTCAGTGAGGTAACAACCAGCTACTGTAAGGAGACCCCGCCTCGAAAATTGCAAAGACACACAAGTGAACTTTTCATACAAATTAATGTTAGATACAATAGAGCAAAGCGATGGATCAAACTACATTTTACAACTGTTTTGTCCTAGAACTCGTAAGTGCAGTTAAGGGTAACAGCTCTTTGTTCACGTTTACATCATAGTTAGTGCCACCATTTCATCTTATCCTTTGTTCACGTTTAGGCTCAGCACATTATAGTTGTTGCGTTGTTGCCTTCGTTTTATCCTGTCCTTTGTTCACGTTTAGGCTCAGCACATCATAGTTGTTGCCGTCCTTTATTCACGTTTAGGCTCAGTATATCATAGTTATTGCCGTCGTTTCATCTTGTCCTTTGTTCACGTTTAGGCTCAGTACATTATAGTTGCTACCTTCGTTTCACCCTGTCCTTTGTTCACGTTTAGTCTCAGTACATCATAGTTATTGCCGTCGTTTCACCCTGTCCATTGTTCACGTTTAGGCTCAGTACATCATAGTTGTTGCCTTCGTTTCACCCTGTCTCCTGTTCATGTTTATGCTCAGTACATCATAGTTGTTGCCTTCGTTTCACCCTGTCTGCTGTTCTTGTTTATGCTCAGTACATCATAGTTGTTGCCGTCGTTTCACCCTGTCCTTTGTTCACGTTTAGGCTCAGGACATCATAGTTGTTGCCGTCGTTTCACCCTGTCCTTTGTTCACGTTTAGGCTCAGTACATCATAGTTGTTGCCGTCGTTTCCCCCTGTCCTTTGTTCACGTTTAGGCTCAGTACATCATAGTTGTTGCCGTCGTTTCACCCTGTCCTTTGTTCACGTTTTGCTGTTGTTACACCACTTTCTTTAATCACATTTTACCGTCGTTTCATCCTTTCATTTTCACATTTTGCCCTCGTTTCATCCGTTCAGTTTTGATAATTCGCCTTCGTTTCGTCTTTCCATTCACACACATCTTGCCCTCGTTTCATCCTTTCATTTTTTAACATTTTGCCCTCGTTTCACCATATTTTTCATCATTATAGTGTACCTTTATGCGGGTTTTGCTGTCGTTACATCATTTGTCAATACTTGCCCGAGTTCATCAAATGTTAGTTAGAATATGTTTGTTTCATATTTACTTCATACATGAACACAATTTATCTTGGGCATTTTAAATATACATTATGTCTTAAAATCACGGCGTTAATAATTGCATGGAAATGTCATAAAGTAATTTGAAGTGTATATTTGTACGCAGGAATGAGTTACAGGGATATTTGGAGCTCCTAGTGAGGAATTATAACCTACAGACCATTGACAAACTGATGTGTAGAAATCTTCTCAGTGTTAACTGGGACGGCCGCGTGTATGATTGTGACTTCAACCAACAGCTGGCCATCGGGATTACCGGCGAGGACAAGATCACAGGTATGTTCCTGTATAAGTTCACGTCACACCTATAAAAGTTTTTGTTTCATTAATTTTTTTTTATGTAGCGTATATAACCTTATCACATCAACACCATTATGATTTGACGTCATGACGTTTTGACGTCGCATTTTCACTAGAATTTAATGCGAGTTTAACGTTTCTTTATAGCCTTTCTGATATTCCTTCAAATGCAAAATAAGTGTGGATTAAATTCTCTGGTTTTATCTGAAATAAAACCCCAAATTCATTTCATACTCCTCAATAGACTTTACCTTAAAGTTAGTTAAGATTAATGTGAAATGGTCGCCTTTCCACAGTCATTTTATTTCTAAGAATTGCCTCCCTTATTCTGCCGTGGCTGCTAAAATTGTATTAAGAGTTACTTCCCTTCATCTAATTAGTTTGATTGAATTTACAGCCCAAAAAGAAAATTTCCCACTCAGACTTACACTATATGCTTGCAATGCATAACTACCAAATTACTGATGTTATCTATGTTTCCGATATATAGTTTGACTGTAGATGTCCACAGAGGTCAGGGTATATTCAAATGATGTCAAGTACTTCTCTTCCGTCTCACAAAGTCCAAGTAGTGACTTATATCAGTCGGAGTGTAAAACGTCCACGAATAAGATATTGTCCTTTGACAAGGGGGAATTGATATTATTCATGATTCCCCAGCGGCTGACAAGGATCTGGTAGCATGCCTCCATTTATTTCTAAGTTAATGTCACGGCGTGCGAGTCACTTTCAATAAAGTACATTTCTATTCTTCCCTTTCCAGAGCTAAGCGTGTTTGACCTCAATACAACTGATGACGTGAAAGGAGAAATCATCAAGACAGACAATCACTGCTTCGGCTGCACGGCCGGAATGGGGTCCAGCTGACTAGGGGTTACCCTGAAGTAAAACTTCAGGATTCTTTAGTCTCGCCCGGTCACTGTCTGCAGCTTAGCGTCTGGGGTCCAGGGGTCAAGGACAAACTGTAAAGTGTTATAACGAAACATCAATGACATTGCTAAACTGAAGAGTACATTTTATGATTTGTGAAGGCATAGACATATAAAATGGAAAAAATCAAATGGAACTTTAATCCAGATATATTGGTAATATTAACTCATTGGAGCAGCTGATTCGGGCGAGAAGTTTGTAGAGATCTAGTCAGGGTTATCTGTTATGACGTCCTGTGCTGTAAACCTGAAACGGTCTGCACTAGACTGATGTTAGATAATCTTACACTAGAATGTGTTTACTTCCAGCGAATATGTTTAATTGATGTTCTCACCCGGTACACAATGAAACATGTCTGTCGGGTTTCCTCGAAAAAACTGAAAAAAAATTGCTTTCCCCCAAAATATTACATTCATGACCGCTTATGTCTAAGGACAAAACATATATGGTAACCAGCATCGTGTGTAAAATATCTCGCAGCCTGACTGAACCTATAAAAATTGTTCATATGAAAGCTTTCTTTCGCATTACATTGTAATTTTAATTGCTGTTTCAATAATGTTTCACTGTAGATTAAGACCAGAATGGCTTGTAAATACTTCCTGTTATTTTGTGTTATATTGAAATTTTGTTATATATGATTATACAATTTGATTGTAAGAAAGATTTTTGTGTGAGCTGAGATATACACCAGCTTGTGTTGATACTATATGCTAATGACTGTTTCCGATGGAAGCATGTTAAAATATCACTGTCAGTTTATTTGCCTTTTTGGTTGATTGCTTGTTATAATATCACTGTTCATCAAAATATAATTACTTCCATAATTTGTGTGCCAGACAATATTTTTACTTTGTTCAGGAGGTATCTAGTCTTGTTCATCATTCTGTTGGACGTCTAGTCTAGTTCACTGTTGATAGGGAGATATCTTGTTCACCATTCTGATGGACGTCTAGTCTGGTTCACTGTTGATAGGGAGATATCATGTCTTGTTCACCATTCTGATGGACGTCTAGTCTGGTTCACTGTTGATAGGGAGATATCATGTCTTGTTCACCATTCTGATGGACGTCTAGTCTGGTTCACTGTTGATAGGGAGATATCTTGTTCACCATTCTGATGGACGTCTAGTCTGGTTCACTGTTGATAGGGAGATATCATGTCTTGTTCACCATTCTGATGGACGTCTTGTCTGGTTCACTGTTGATAGGGAGATATCATGTCTTGTTCACCATTCTGATGGACGTCTAGTCTGGTTCACTGTTGATAGGGAGATATCATGTCTTGTTCACCATTCTGATGGACGTCTAGTCTGGTTCACTGTTGATAGGGAGATATCATGTCTTGTTCACCATTCTGATGGACGTCTAGTCTGGTTCACTGTTGATAGGGAGATATCATGTCTTGTTCACCATTCTGATGGACGTCTAGTCTGGTTCACTGTTGATAGGGAGATATCATGTCTTGTTCACCATTCTGATGGACGTCTAGTCTGGTTCACTGTTGATAGGGAGATATCATGTCTTGTTCACCATTCTGATGGACGTCTAGTCTGGTTCACTGTTGATAGGAGATATCATGTCTTGTTCACCATTCTGATGGACGTCTAGTCTGGTTCACTGTTGATAGGAGATATCATGTCTTGTTCACCATTCTGATGGACGTCTAGTCTGGTTCACTGTTGATAGGGAGATATCATGTCTTGTTCACCATTCTGATGGACGTCTAGTCTGGTTCACTGTTGATAGGGAGATATCATGTCTTGTTCACCATTCTGATGGACGTCTAGTCTGGTTCACTGTTGATAGGGAGATATCATGTCTTGTTCACCATTCTGATGGACGTCTAGTCTGGTTCACTGTTGATAGGTTCACTGTTGATAGGTCTGGTTCACTGTTGATATATCATGTCTTGTTCACCATTCTGATGGACGTCTAGTCTGGTTCACTGTTGATAGTTGATAGATATCACTGTTGATAGGGAGATATCATGGATGGACGTCTTGTCTGGTTCACTGTTGATAGGGAGATATCAGATATCTGTTGATGGGAGATATCATGTCTTGTTCACCATTCTGATGGACGTCTAGTCTGGTTCACTGTTGACAGGAGATATCATGTCTTGTTCACCATTCTGATGGACGTCTGGTCTGGTTCACTGTTGATAGGGAGATATCATGTCTTGTTCACTATTCTAATAGATGTCTAGTCTGGTTCACTGTTGATAGGGAGATATCATGTCTTGTTCACCATTCTGATGGACGTCTAGTCTGGTTCACTGTTGATAGGGAGATATCATGTCTTGTTCACCATTCTGATGGACGTCTAGTCTGGTTCACTGTTGATAGGGAGATATCATGTCTTGTTCACCATTCTGATGGACGTCTAGTCTGGTTCACTGTTGATAGGGAGATATCATGTCTTGTTCACCATTCTGATGGACGTCTAGTCTGGTTCACTGTTGATAGGGAGATATCATGTCTTGTTCACCATTCTGATGGACGTCTGGTCTGGTTCACTGTTGATAGGGAGATATCATGTCTTGTTCACCATTCTGATGGACGTCTAGTCTGGTTCACTGTTGATAGGGAGATATCATGTCTTGTTCACCATTCTGATGGACGTCTAGTCTGGTTCACTGTTGATAGGTGATATCATGTCTTGTTCACCATTCTGATGGACGTCTAGTCTGGTTCACTGTTGATAGGGAGATATCATGTCTTGTTCACCATTCTGATGGACGTCTAGTCTGGTTCACTGTTGATAGGGAGATATCATGTCTTGTTCACCATTCTGATGGACGTCTAGTCTGGTTCACTGTTGATAGGGAGATATCATGTCTTGTTCACCATTCTGATGGACGTCTAGTCTGGTTCACTGTTGATAGGGATGGAGATATCATGTCTTGTTCACCATTCTGATGGACGTCTAGTCTGGTTCACTGTTGATAGGGAGATATCATGTCTTGTTCACCATTCTGATGGACGTCTAGTCTGGTTCACTGTTGATAGGGAGATATCATGTCTTGTTCACCATTCTGATGGACGTCTAGTCTGGTTCACTGTTGATAGGGAGATATCATGTCTTGTTCACCATTCTGATGGACGTCTAGTCTGGTTCACTGTTGATAGGGAGATATCATGTCTTGTTCACCATTCTGATGGACGTCTAGTCTGGTTCACTGTTGATAGGGAGATATCATGTCTTGTTCACCATTCTGATGGACGTCTAGTCTGGTTCACTGTTGATAGGGAGATATCATGTCTTGTTCACCATTCTGATGGACGTCTAGTCTGGTTCACTGTTGATAGGGAGATATCATGTCTTGTTCACCATTCTGATGGACGTCTAGTCTGGTTCAAAGTTGATAGGGAGATATCATGTCTTGTTCATCATTCTCATAGACGTCTGGTCTGGTTCACTGTTGATAGGGAGATGTTTTGTTCACTATTCTAATAGATGTCTAGTCTGGTTCACTGTTGATAGGGAGATGTCTTGTTCAGTATTCTGATAGACGTCTAGTCTAGTTTACAAAGTGATCAAATTTTTTCTGCCCGAGTTTTAGAATTCTCAAATGATTGAAATAATGATGACATTTGCATCTATAAGTTGCAATGGGGTCGATTTTGTTAAAAGGAGCTTGTAATATATAAAGTAGATAAATTACACGTTAAATGTTTTGTTATTAGTGCTGTTTATTGTGATTAAACCTATTTTTCTTGCTTTAATGTGAGTTTAGTATCTGAGTGTTTATAAACTCGTGGCATCGCATTGCACAACCTCACCTTTTCACCTTGTTCGTTAGACGAAGTCTTTAAGGAGCCCAGAAACGTTTAGTCCTGTGACAGCTGTATTTACTTGTCTGGACAATACTTTACCACTTGAATCCAGAAATAGTTCATTTCGTCAGTTTAGACACACCATTACAATTACATTACAATTCGTTTTTTATTAGTTTGGTCAGCGCGTCCTCTCGCCAGTATGTATCTAGTCAATCTTGTTTAATATAATCAGGAAAAAAACATTAAAAAACCCAACATGTCAACCTAATCATAATCCAAACTCAGACCAATAAAACTAAGGTCTATTATGAACTAAAGACTACATGGATACCTCTGAAAACGCACGAGAAGAATAAGACCAGGTGTTCTAGAAGAAGCGTCTCCTGCTTCATCGACGTCACCCGCCATGTTTAACCTTGGTCAATCCAAGTAAGTAATGTCACGTTCTCAAATTTGAACAAGGTATACAACAATGGAACCAACAAGCAAACTTACGAGCATCAAATACGCCCAGCTTCATATCGCATGAACAAATCTAATATTTCTCAATGAGACCAACATGACGACCGTAAAACTTCCCAGACCGGGCATTTGGAATTTTGATACTATAAATCGAGATAAATAGACTAGAATAAAGTAACACCATGGTCGTTTGTCACATCTGGTGTTGTCGGATGTCTTCCAACCTGCTTATTAAAACAAAGTCAACCATCTTTCGCGTGAAATAAGATATTCATGATGACAAGTTTTCCATCGTTAGACAGGAAGCTGTTTTAACCTCTAGTTATATGTTTGGACATGTTATTATACAAACACTTTCCAATACTGTTTCATTGCTGGAATACAGTTACAAATATATATATAGTGGAGCTATGTGATATTTCAAACGGTATTGAGAGTGTATGCAACAGCTAGAATTACTGAACACTGAAGGTATTTACAATATACTCTTTTACTCCTACACCTGTAGCACAGACAGTGTAGGAAACAGCTATAATTACAGAACAGTGAAGGCAGAGCAACGCATTAATTACAAGTCCTTCTCTAATTGGTTTATTCTTGGAACGGAAGATATTCTTTGACTAGACGCTTGCTCTCTCGAGACATATACTGACACCATGTGTACATCTTCTGTAACATGACGTTGATGAATAGTGGAAGTAAACGTAACTCTGGCCAATGAAATAGATTTTGTAATATTTCATGAATGAAAACCAAGGAAATACATTTACCTTTTCATGTCGTTATGTAAACATTATGTTTCGGGATTTCAAGTATACCATTATACATAATCGTCTTAATTTCATATTTACATTTTATATATTGTTCTTGGAAACATATTGTTGATTACCGACTTCCAGTTTAGATATAACAATTTTGCTGTCATTGATGTAGAACTTCATGAGTAATTTTCGATGTTCATTGCCAAGCTCTCTTAAGTGATATCTTCAAGCATCAACGATTTCTATAGGAAGTGCCATTTTTTGATGGCGAAGTCAAAGATTTAAGGAATCTTTGACGGGAAAGACACTGTTGCAGAATATTGCTACGTAAAAGGATTTCGAAGCAGTAACAGATTAATATATATGCTATTTTGTATATCAAACTGATGTAATTATTAGGTATTGTTATAGTACTGCATTGTATTTTATATATGGAACTGTGATGAACATTACATTACATGGCTCACAGAACATATAGAGAGAGAGAGAGAGAGAGAGAGAGAGAGAGAGAGAGAGAGAGAGAGAGAGAGAGAGAGAGAGAGAGATACATGCATTTTAACCTTTTAGAGAGCACATAAGGCTTCGTGATCCTCTTATTACTCAAAGATTAAAAAAAATGTATTTTGAAAACAAAAGCTGGAAACCCTTTTCTAATATTATGCAAAATATGATATTAAACTATCAATATATTGTACATTGTACCAATGGGAGATAGAAATAATATGCCGGTATAATCTGTACTTAAACATTCAGACGCTAATGTAATGCTTTCCACGTAAAGCCCATGGTTAAGTAGTTACAAGAGCAACATAGAGTATTTTAAAAGTTTACGGAAATGTTTGATCAGACATTGAGTGAAATAAACATCAGTTGACTTTGGATCCTACATCGGCCTCCGTGTACAGATATTAGACACCAGTAAACTGTTGTGTATACACACAGCTGGGTCTTATTCATGTTGATATCTATGATAAGTTTGAACGTTCGGGAAATCTGATGAACAACATAGCATTGTTAGTCGTTTTTGACACCTACAGTAAATTGTAATTTAGGAACTAGTACGGAATCTAATAATTGCAATTGTGAAATGTTCCACCTCCTCGCACCACCAATAAAGAAATGTTGTCCTTGAGGGAGTCACTGATGGACGTCTTTTATAGTGTCTTGACCTAGACGCTGTAGTATGACACGGAGAACGAAGTACTATAGAAAATGAATAATTTCTGGTCTTGAGAACAACAGGTACATGTCTTACGATCTACCTGCAGGGCAGGTATTTTGAATATAAAAAAAACTTAAGATTCATAAATTTTCATGCCTGAATGTTATGTTGATCGGCGAAAACAAGTGAATACATTTCTACAGTATGCAGTGCTGATATGTGTTGGTGAGTCTTTGAGTGTTTTAAAAGAACTGTAAAGGAAGCGTGACTGACAACACAGCATCACTCAGTGGCATTTGAAACATGTAAAATAAACAAGACAGTAGCCATTCGACATTCATCAGCCAATGAGCTTCTTACCTAGTAATTGGGCTACTCTCGTTCTAAAAAATATATCACATGTACAAAGCAAAGCCTGATTTGTATGTGTCTCTATTTGATTAAGATTTGTTGCAGAGGTGATTACGTCCACTATTATGTCCGCCATTACTATGTAGTGTTGTGTATGCTGCTTTCCAGCTTCCGTACATCCTTTGACACTGGTATATATTTAAGGTACGACTTTATGTATTATACCTGAGGGCAAAAACGGTAAAGACGAACCCGTCTGACAAGTGAAGTAGAGCATTGTATGATTAATAACTACTGTACACCACCTTACACATTTACATATTCATGACAAGATGTAACAGGCAATTCGATTGGACAGTTTATGTTTTGTGTCCGTTGACTGGATGATTTACACGCGGAAGGTATTTTGCCTGAGACACAGACGTCATGAAAACAATAAATTTCAAGGTATAGTTCTGAATTCATTAACGAAATATATTCTGATGTTCATCTGAATGACATTATTAAATTTTCTCACTTGGATTTTTATCTTCTTTAACTTTTTGTTGCAGAAATTGTACTATTCCACAATGTTGAACAAAAATAATACATTTTGTAAAATGTTTTTAAACCGATTGTGTCAATTTTTATGGCATAAGAATATGTCACCTTAACAGATTAAGACGATATAGATACGTCGTCTATCGTATTTGAAAGGAGAGGACATTTGAATTATCTTTTATCATTAATTCGGATTTAGTCCTTGCTAACAACATTGTACTGCTAAACATATGAATATAGCGTTAAGCTTGTTTGGTTTCATCCTAGTCGCTCTTTACAGCAAGTCTGACAACACCGTACAATGGATGAAGAGATGAAATGCTACCTTTGAGAAGGAAGAAATATAATCACACGACCATGGTACATTTAGTTCATGTCAGTTTCATGCAAACGATTGGACATCTGCAAGTTGATGACATAATATCTACTGTCTCGTGATCAAGAATATATCTATACTCTTGTGAATACAGTCCAGATTAATACAGACTTTAAGTGGACCAAAGATATAATATAGATTTAAGATGAAGAACATCGTGTTATATCTGATCCAAATTTATTGTTCTGAAACAGCCCCTGTACTTTCGTGGAAGAATGTTAAATTATGTTTGTCCCATTAGCAAGTATTTCAGCAATGTTTTCTAATCTCCTTCAAATAGAAAAAAGCTGAAGGGAACAAAAAATGAAACACTATTCATTGTTAAATTACAGCTGCAAGATAAGTGAATTTTCATGTTTACATAAAAACTATATGCCTGTACTTTTACAGAACGGAAGCATGTTCCCTTTACTGCACAAATCTACAGTAACACATATACGTATACATGTATGTTTATAGAGGTCAATGTCCACCTCACTAGTCGCAAATTCGTAAAAACTCTAAAAAACATTTGCCATTTTATCATCGCATAGATATACATATGTGCCAAACATACCTTACATTCATTCCTTGATCAGGTGTACATTTTAAAATTTTGAACATTTGGAATTTTGGAAAATTGACTTCACTTCGTCATTTTTCTGTATAAATGCTTCAGTATCAATTATCATAGATTAAAATCTACCATTTTAAACTATAGTACTTTAAGTATATCTGTATCATACTTGTTTCTTAATGCCAATGCCATTAACCTTTACTAACACATAGAACTCAATAATAGGTATAGATCTGCTGAGATCATCAGATCTGGTTTGCATAAGTGATACAACAAACAGAAAAAGATGAAACAGAGACGGATGACAGCGAAACATTTTAGATTAAAGGATTTGAATGACTGGCTTTATTTGTACAATATTGAACCAACATTATATTATACAAGACACAGTCTTAACAGTCCATCAGTACACTAATGTCATACGAAAACAACACGGTAGAAAATCAATGATCACTGACCGGCACAGTAGGACAGTTGAAAAGCGAGATCATTACAGTATATAAAGAAGATATTTTCTGATCTGTTTAATAACATAACTAACAGCATAGCAATGATTGCAGTAAGTTACACAATCTATAGGCGCTGGGTTTTTTCTCCTTCTCTGCACCAGCAAGGTCACAGCTGAATAATTCTGTCTGTCCTCAACCCTAAAGGACATGGTAACTGTCACACAGGAGAACGTGATGTGAACCGTCTGGTGCTATACTCACGACACATACCTTGCCATACATATATTATGTATTTCGATCGTGTTTTTTTGTCTAAAATCCGCAATAACTTTAATATTTGATAGATGTCATTAAAACAATATGTATTCACTAACAGTGTATACAGAAATTATTTTAGCAAATTTCAGATTTGCCGAAAAATCCGTTGTCGACTAATCAAACAGAATTACAGACTATATTGTATACGAACTAATAATCACTTTAGTATTCATTATTGCTCAGAGTAATATTAGGCGCTAGAAAATAAAATCCCTTATTTTTCAGCTTTAACATAGAATTTAATCAGTTTTGTTTAAGCCTTATTGGCAAAAGTCGAACGACAGCGAATTTTTCCTTTCCATCGGCCATTGAAAATATAGGAAGATATTTCATAGTCAGTATTAAAATTACTTACTATTCCAGTCAGAGAGGGTAAAAAATGCTTTAGCCTCTATTTGTTCAAGTGCATACATATGGTAGTCATGGCATTGAAACAGGTTTATAGACATATATCTTTAAGTGTTGTTCATTTATACGAATTACTCATCTACATATACGGAGCTCACCAGTACCATTAACAGAGTACGTCAGAACAATTAACATTCCAAGGAAGTGCCTATCTAACAGGACAACCATACTGTGCAGACTAAATTCAAATTATATGTCCCTATTTTAATTAATACAGATTTCAACAAGTAAAACCAAGATAGCACGTTTCTAGAAAAAAATTAAGAATCTGGGTTACCTCGCGCCGGATTCGTGACGCCAGAACACTCAAAATCTGCTGACCTTTCAGGGTTGCAAATATGTTTCTGACGTCATCTCCATGTTCGGTAATTCGGGGTAATTGACGTCACTAACCATTGGCATCCGGGCTAGATACACATATGAAACATTGCGGACAGTATATCGTGCTTTCACTGTCACACTGACCAATCAAATGTGCTGTTAAAGTAATCTTTCATATGAATACATATTTATCATTTATACGGAATTCATCAACGTATCTATGATCTAACTGACCGTTTGTTGGGATTTATTGTCATTATATTTCAACTTTAAATCATGGCTTGTTCTATGTGTAGTACTTGTGCACACACTGTAGTTCAACTATTTACTAGTTATAAAAGATTCGTACATTTGTACATTAATATTTCTTTCGATTGAGATTTTGTTGTACTTTTTCTCTGTGTAATTTTGTTGTACTTTTTCTCTGTGTAATTTTGTTGTACTTTTTCTCTGTGTAATTTTGTTGTACTTTTTCTCTGTGTAATTTTGTTGTACTTTTTCTCTGTGTAATTTTGTTGTACTTTTTCTCTGTGTAATTTTGTTGTACTTTTTCTCTGTGTAATTTTGTTGTACTTTTTCTCTGTGTAATTTTGTTGTACTTTTTCTCTGTGTAATTTTGTTGTACTTTTTCTCTGTGTAATTTTGTTGTACTTTTTCTCTGTGTAATTTTGTTGTACTTTTTCTCTGTGTAATTTTGTTGTACTTTTTCTCTGTGTAATTTTGTTGCATTGCCTTTCTTTATTTTGCCTCTCTTTTGCTCGATTTAAAGTTTGAATTAAATCGTTACATATGTTTGCTATTATAAATGTCATATTAGCTACCATCATTATTTTACAGAACTCATTGCTAAAGTTAATTACACTTTTCTTTTGATCACACTCTCTTACCTGGTCCTAAAACATATTGATGATTTTACACCTTATCGAACTGTAGAAGAATACTTTTGCTTTACACAAAGATGGTGTTTGAAATCTAATTGCCTGTTGAACAATGTCTACCTGAAAATAAAAGTCGCTCTATCTCTTTATCTTTATCTCTAAAATTAGAAATCATTGCAAATTGAAATATACAAGGGAACTAAGATCGCTTTCTTTGAATTGTAAGCATTGTTATCTTCTTGATTTATTTAGACCAAATGTTCCCCTTTAACTGGGATAGATAAAAAATGAGCTAAAAACAAGCATTAAATAATTGACAGACACATTTCAGTATTATGACTTTACAGCATACTACAGCATTGAATGACAGTTTATCACTACTTTTTTCATCTTTTATGTTTATCTTAATATGTTTTTAATAATGGTTTTATTGATGTACTGTTTTTGCTCTGAAATATTTATTTGGTTGCCATTTTCAATTCTTTCTAGTTTGACTTTTATTATCACTCCTGTCATACATTTATATCATACAATTCTCTGTCTGTTGTTTTTACTTTAACAGACCTGATTTAAATTTTAGATTCACACACGTCAGATAAAAATCTAAGATTAATTTATTTTCCATCATTATATAGCGGCACGCTTTAGCATATGTGTTCCAGCATCTGACAATAAATAATTGTTTCTTATATCAAATTTAAAACAGAAGTAAACGAAAACATTTACAACACGATCACACGACCGAGTCTATATATTTGAAGTATTCCCTATTGTCAAGTAGTTATTCGTATTTATTGATTTATATGGAAGACATTTGCAATATCTTTTTGGTGAAAGAGATCTATTCCCCATACTGGCACGTGGAAAAAGTTTATATATAAAACTTATTTATGTTTAACATGAGCCAGTTTTTTTTTAAATCCTGGTCTACATTTTGTAAGAAAACATTGTCCCTCGAAACGTTCACAAACACCTTTTCACCTGCTTAGAAGGTTGCCTTTTTTATTCAATGTTCTTATTAAATTGTTTAATGACAATTAGTAGATGCTTAAAGTTTGTGGCATTGACAAACGGCATCGTGTCCAATCACAAATATTAATGCAGAATTAATTAAAGTCTCGTTGTTTTATTTTGACCGTGTCTATTTGCAATGAATTTTATTTTAAAGAGGATGATGATTTTTGAACGTTCATAAAGATATATCAAGTAATCCTCGCGATCCCAATTATTGAAAAAGACTACGTTTGATTTACTTTTGATTTTAATTCCAATTTCCTGCTAAAATAGTATCAACACTTCAGAAGATGTTTGAAATGATTGCATCCTAGTTAGTGTTTAAGTCCATCAATACATTAAGTAATTGGTAGAGTCCAAACAGTTTTATCATAAATACCTGGTGTTTTTATCAAAGGTGTATTGCCTAACGTCTGCATGTTGATATGTTTCGTGCGTAAATAACTACAAAACTGTTTAAACTAGCGGAGCCAATTGTAACATCACAAATTATTAGTCTACCTATAAGTGTCACAGACTGTAAGTAACGGTCTTGTCATTTATTGTAACATTAAATTACAAAAAATAAACAAATATTATAAACAATTCAACAACGTGTGACATTATTCTTTTATATGTATAATAACGAATAGTCTAGGTATTTGTTAATTGTTACTAGTTAGATTCTTTACCAAACTGATCGAAACTATCTTCTCTTTTTTCTCTTGACCACTTTGGATTTTCCTCAGCTATATGATGTAGTTTACATTGTGCTAGTATGACGCACCATTATTCTTTTTCCAGGCACTAAAAATGATGGGTTTTAATCATAACTAAAAAAGTAATACAGATATATAAACACATGTAGCTGCAAAAACTCCACGCAATCAACTGCTTTCACTGTCTACCTAGGGATATAAAAGCGGAAACAGATGATGCACAGTACTGTGTCCAAAACATTTGTGATAATATTTTTCTTAATATCATTTGAAACATCTACCTTCATAGTAATTTGATTTTAACCTTGTTGTTGAGCGTCTACCAAATGAAAAAGGTTATGGTTTTGAGCTCTGTCCCAAGACATCTATACAGCAAACTCTATCAAATTTGTTTTACTGGCCAATACTGAACGTTCAGTCTTAGCTGGGATGTTTGTTGTCGGTATAAGAACGTTGGAGTGTGTGTCATATGCCAATGTCCAGGTAAAATGTCCTATGTTATTGGAGCTTTGGAAACGTCCTTGGTAAGTTCAGTCATCCGTGAATGCTAGTACGTTATAACATACCCACAAAAATGCTTTCATTTCAAAACCAATCAAGACACACAGTTATAAAGAATTTCTTTTATTGTAATAATTTTTCATTATTATTTTCTACAACATTTTAATGACATATAAAAAAACAACCACATCAACTGTGTTAATCACGCATATCCCCACAAGATAATGCAATTAACATCACATCTTTTATTTGTAATATCTTGTTAAAGCCGACATTGTGTCCAATAAACTGATAGCACCATATTTAGAAAAGCCGTTTTAAGAGTTGTAAGAATAAATTTTATGATAAGCAGGAATACATTTCTAGACTTACAAAGACATTATCCTTTTTATTAAGTAAATAATCAAAATAAAATGTAATTTAGATAAAAGGCACATCAGGAAGTTACTTGAGTGACGTTATCAGTCAGTTATTAGTCAAACCATTCCGTCAGTTCTAGCTCAATCGTTTTTGATTGGAAATCGTTATTCTTATCCTTAGTCTCACGTCAGCCAAGTAACACTTGTACACATGCTTTGTGTTATTAATTTTTGCTAAGTATGACAGTTTTGCATCACTCTTCAGGAATAGTTGGTCTGCATGGTGGAACACATATCTGTTTAATCATGTTTAAATTCCTGAATATCTTTATCTCTTCTCGAATCTATCATTTCTTTCCATTCGTCTTTTACCTTACTTTTGTTTGTTAGATCAGTCAGGACTGCTATTTTTTATGTCGATTTCGTCATTGTAATCCATTGGCTCATCAGCTTTTTATCGGCCTTACTGACAAATGAATTTTCCAACGAATTCAATCTTTGCTCCACTTTTTGGTATCTTGTTTTTTTTTTTTTTTTGCTGGTGTTGTTATAAATACCTTTCCTGTAATTTTGTTTTTTGGAATATTTTCAACGCTTCACGATTATTCTTCCGATCTCAATAACTATGTAGCTACTTAGGTCTTTTAAGTATTGAAATGGAAAGTATAGATTGTTTCCAAAAAGTTATCAATGTATGTTTTATCTAGGAATGATAGAAGAAATGGTTTCAACATCTTGTAGTGTAAAATTCAATGCATATTTTTCAATCTTTCTTTTCACACAGCTTTCCACTAAGTCATATGCTAAGCGTGATGATATTATTTTCGCTATCATGAATTTTCTTTTTCTTTACAGCACAATCCTTGAATGCCAATTCTACGATGTTTACATGTTGCAGGTGATTCGATATTCAAGATCTCCTATAAATCTGACGACCATGTATAATTCGAAAATAACCAAGTAACTATCTTATTTTATCGAGGTATTTCCCCTGTATCATGATAGACGATGTTCACTGAACATGGAAATTGTAATTTTCAAAATATCAATCCATTAACATGAAATATAACAAAAATCAGCTGAATGTATTGAATTTCTATGATGTTCACAGTCACGAAGTGAAGCGTGCAATTATCACGTGAGCGACAACATGTCCTCTATAGCGTCACAGTGCCTGCAATACAACAGAAAATGAAGTCAACTACTCATTCAGATCTAATCATGTTACACTTATTATTTTATTTCTTGTTCACAATTTTAGTAAACTAGTAAATTAGTAAATGTTTTATATCGTTCCAATGGAAAAAAAATAGAAAAAAATGTTATTTTTCGTTTTCATGGCGTTGGGAAATTCTTAGATGAAATCAAACTGGGTACACTTGTTAGTTACTCGCGTGTGTTGTAAATCTGACCGACTCTAGAAAATTCCGTAGATCTGATTGAATCTCCATGAAACTCCGATTACTTTGGGTGAAAACACTTACCCAATCTGAATGTATAACGAGAAATGCAGCATGTTTCCTACTGTTTAGCATACTGATATACCACTAACGAATGAGTTTTGGATATCACAGCTTTGAATGTAAAGAATAGCGGCTCCGACATGATGTTACTACTCTATTATGATTGATGTTCCTGATAAACATACGTCTATTGTTTTTAACACCAGAGGTTCTGTAAAAACTGTTCAAACCGGAGCAAATGTTACATTTGACAACAGAAAAAAAGGGTTTTTTGTTGGTTTTTTTTACATTTGTGTCAATAAACTAAGTGTCTTTGAAAAGGCATGGCCACCTGTAGAGGCCATCGCAGGAGGTAGTGCTGCAATATCGTGTGCAGGTGAGGGACACGTGCCGAGTATGCTGGGAACATTTGTCTTAAAGCGAAATTATAAAAGAATAAAGTTGCAATAAGAAAATTAACATAACAAGCAAATAAATAACTTAATGAATAGTTAAGTAATTTTAATCCCATATCTTGACTATCAATATCATAAACAGGGTAAGCCTCTTGTTCTCTTTAACAGATTTCTACTGAAGGAAAACTGACGTTATGTGAAATTTATTTTCAGTTTCATTTCTGATTTGATTTTTGATTTTTCATCAACAGCTAAGGTACCGATAAAAGAAATGGAGTCACAACTGATTCACTATAAAGCCAACTAGGGATCATTTATATCAAAAGGAATGATTTTCAAAACCTTCATAAATGGTGGGTGATGTCACATGTTGGTTGCCGTGAAACATGTTTATACGACTTGAATGATATAAACGACTTATTTTCGAAAAAAAGCACTTTAACTTTCAAATTTGCGGACACCTGCAAACGGACAATAAAAAACAAATTCTGTGCAGCCCAGGAAACATAATGAAGCATAGTCAACTTTGCGTGTGGTTAACGGAAGAGAAAAACGGCATTTCTAATATTGACTTTTTATATAGACATGGTGCTGAAAGTAGGTCTCGTACACAGGTCCGAAGGAAACCGAGCCAAATAGACAATGAAAAATAAAGAAGAAAAGTTTTGTCAGAAATTTGAACTGTGTTTTATTATGCTAGTTATGTATTGAAGTATAGATCACAGGTGTTTACGACGCGTGCATCCCTCCTTTGGAGGAAGAAGACACATTTCCAAGGTGCAACCTGAACATGTGCAGATGCAGCGTGTTCTAATACGGACACCTGTGTAGGCAGAAATCTCGAGTAGAAAAGAAAATCAGGTGCAAATACAACGCAGTACAAAAAAGCAAACAAACCTTTTTTTTTGTTCTTTATATCTAAACCCTGTCCTCGCACATTTTACAGGTAATTACGTTAGATCAGGAAGTCGTATTGTTTCGTTTGGTGGATATCTAGATTCAACCGAGGTTGCTTGAAGGGGTAAGCTGAATCTTATCTCATTATAATTCAATATATTGCGAATTTGGACTTGTATTTACATTATCTTGACCAAACAGACCTTATGAGTATCTACATTTGTATTCATAGAGAGGTAAGAAGAAAAGATTCTTTTATGATAAGGAAAACGTTTTTCTGTATATTTGAAAAACATAATATGGCCAAAATAGCAAATATTAACATGAAATTTCATGAAAAACAAGTGTTTTGGCAATCCAAACGATAATGCATTATTTCACTAAAACCTCATAATATATCAATCCTAGCTATTGCATTAAAGGTTTGTTTTATACAAAAACGTTTTTCTATCATCTATTTTGGCTTTTGTATAAAATATCGCTGATTTTCATGTTACATGTACAAGTAAGGAGCAATACATCTTTATACATACATTTCGATGTTCTAGCTCGTATTGTGGAATTTGAGGAGACTTTTGGTTATATTGCTGGAAGACATTTATGTAACAAATGTTTTAAGCTTCTAGCTGTTTATTACAGCACACATGTAATTCTAGTTTTTGAGATGTTTGTTGTAAAGTGCAATAGCAATTGGTGTATGTATGATATAGAAAACGTTTTGCTATGTCACTGGACGAGAGATCCGAAGTCAGACAAATGTTAAGCCAATTCAGACGACAGGAAGGTTTCTTCTCTAAATGTATTAAAATATGCCGTAGAGGTTTGCCTGTCTTGTTGATTTAATCTAAGATATATCAAGACACTACTTAGGAGGTTGCCTCGTTGTCTTTAGCATGTAACGATGCCGAAACCTTCTAAAACATTATTATACTTAACGGACTTTGTTTAGTGATTTCCTAAAAAGGTTCTGAAACCCAAGCTTTACTGTATTGTTAACATGTGATTCCGTCGTAGAAAATCGATTGACTCCTTTCGTGTTTTCCCCTTCCTCGTCTATTTTATTTTTGCAGTGAAACTGCACCCATCATAAAATTATTTCAGTAATGCCAGGGGCCTAAATCTAGGAAAATCGAAATGGATTGAATTCAATTACAACATCTGGATGGAAAATTGCATTTTCCCAATAATTCAATTTTCAATATCTAATTATTCGAAAAATTCAATTTCGATATTGAATTATTTCAAAAACAACAAGAAAATACCAATATGTCAACATATTCATAATCCACATTTAAATTCAATCAAACTAAAGCAAAATATGAACAAAAGAAAGAATGACACGGAGATTTCTGAAAATGTACAATGAGAGGTATTCCGAAAGAGTAACCGTCTTCTGCCTTATCCACGTCATCCACAATGTAAATCTTTGTCAATCCAAGTAAGTAATGTCACGTTCTTTAATGAGAAACAAGGTAAACAACAACGGAACCAAAAGTTAAACTATCGAGCATTAAGCGCGTCAAGAGGGCGTCAAGTTCATGTATATAATATAACCCTTGAAACTTTTCAACAGAATTAAAATGGTACATACAAAGTTAGTGCAAACCTCTGGACTAAATTCCACATGTAGTAAAAATACATGGCTTAACCACATAATGAAAGGTTTTAATATCAAATCAAGTACATATCAAAATATTGTAAAATACAAGCATGATACTTTAACTAATTAAACCGTTTATTTATAGAACATTCCACATCTCTATGAAATATAGTTATACTTATCATTAGCTCCCACGTGTTTTCTTTTTTAAAAGGCAAGGAATCAATTTCGGTGATCAAATACATATTTAAGCATTGATAATTAAACGAAGATCTTTTTAAAGATAGAGGTAAGATGATAAAGTGATTCACAGTATCACTATGTTTTTGTTGAAAAACAGCAATTTTCGCATTTTCCCCCATACTAGATTAATGAAACAAGACTAAAAGCTTAATGTGATTTTGGCAATATATAAAATTAAAGATTATTTTTTCTACCATAAAAGGGTTGAACAATTATCATTGGAAAGAAACACTGTTGGCTCCATGCATATATGTAGTATTGATGACTCTTTAAATCTAGTGAACTTACAAATTAAATGTGCTAGTGTGAAGCACACATTTGTTATCATTACACGTCATCCAAACAGTCATAATAACTGGTATAATACGTAAAATGTACAAAGACATTTATAATAGGGCATTCTCGTGACAAAATAAATATATCTATTTATTCGTTAGTGCAAGACGATTGCATTAGAGTATTTTAATCATATAGTTTGCTTTCTTTTGTCGTGTATGTATGAAGAGAGTGATACCTTGACTTGAGCAAAAACGTAAATCATTACAAAGCTTATGAACGGTATGGATATATATATATATATTACAATGACTTCTACTATTGTGTATAATACTAGAGCTTTCAAAGCGTGTTTGCGACCTCAGCAATATTTCCTGACAGTCATTACATTTCAGTAAGTACTATAAACACCGTATGACTCAAACATGATTAAAACCGTGATGATTTGTTATAAAAAGTCTACAAATGCCCCGAAGCTGGAATTCCTGAGTTGTGTTTTTCCTAGTGATTTGCGTGTAGTTGGAGATAGCGTAATTGTGGAGAAACACAAGGTGTACATTTACTAGCAGTCGGTAGGCTTCAGGCTTTGTCTCACTTCATTTCTACTCTGCCGTTAATTGACGCGGAAGTTAAAGATAAGCTTGTTTTTTCTCTATGTAAATTTTCACTTTTATTTTCAAATTCATAGAAAGGGATTTTCTTTAAGTAGAACAGATGTTATTGGTGAACATGGCAGTGAACCTACCGATCTGGAAATTGTCAAAATTAACATTTTGTCAACTGGTAGTTTCATTGTTTTCTGATACGGATATTTGTACGTCTTTTCCTCAACTGTAATTTCTTTGTATATGTTATGTGACACCATTTGTTGTTGGTAAACACATAGACTGACTGAATGAATTCCCATCAATCGCAAGGTCTCTCTACTACTTTCATTTCGTCTCTGTATTTGGTCCCAGTCTACATGTTATACGACAAGACAGCAGCGAATATACATCTCCTTATTGAAAACTTCCTGATAACGTAGGTTTTACACTGTAAAGAAAAATGTAACAGCTTCGATTGATACAATAGAAACACACAATGCGACATGCGTTAGTGTGCCACAGTTTAGATCCGACAGAAAATTGAAAGTCAGAACCTCTAAAATATAGAAATAAAGCTCGGAGTAAGGGCAATAACTCCTGTTTGTAATTGTGTCAGTACTTTATGACTTTTGAAAGTATGTTTTTCCTCATGCAACCCCTTCAAACTGACATTTGATAAATAAGTTTACTGAGTTTTGCTGTATGATAAATATACTTAGGTCTATCATGTTTCCAAGTCTCACACCATATTTCAAAAAATGCGTAATTCAACGTTTTTAGGTGCAGGTAAGTTTTGCATTAAGATTAATTCGTTTGAGTTCCATACATTGTATGTGATTAAAAGTGTCGATGTTTTGCATGGGCCAGGAACACGTGTTCAATATCAACACAAACAAATCGATATATAACGCGATTAGCATTTATACAAAGCGCAGTCGTCGTGTTACATACTGCTTTTTCAGTTAAGTAGTATTATTTTTAGAACCGTCATAATTAGATGCATAGACAGCGTTGATAAAGAGTTGGTATAACAAGAGAAATAGACTATATTGTAACTTATTAATGTACTATATTCTGATAACCTCCAGACTGTATGCAATCCATGTTGAAGAATGAAGGGTTTTCATATAAAACATGTGTTCCTTGAATGACTGTAAAATTTCTCTGAAACAAGAATCATTGTCCGGGCAATGACATTTGACCTCTGACACGGTATAACAGTAAATTTTAGTCATATGGGAGTGTTGAGGAATGTCGCTAGGCCTGGTCGACCTGGGAAACTGTTACCTATTGTAGATAACTACATATGTATATAGAGGTGTGGCTTTTAGAAAATCCTGTAGACATATTTAACAGTGTCAGCGCTTTTTGTGGCCAAGAATATATAATTAAAAATTATTCTCGCTCACAAGAATATTAAAGATTCTATTTAAAATATATTAGTACTATTGAAAGCGACATTTATACATATGTTGTTCCTGTATGTTAAACAGACGCCATCTTTACCAACGTCCCGCCAAAAAGGTAACAGAAAACAACTTGTCAGTCAGCGTTTGTATCCTATTAATAGTATTGAACAATTGAACAATAAAAACTGAAAAACTGATTATTGAAAGCGGATATTGACCGATACGATGTTAAACATTGCCAGTTAGTGACCAGCCATGGAACTGTTGCAAGCTAACGTCGGTATCTATTTTCTATGACGTACCTGTAATTAAGACATGTAGTTTTTGTGTCAAGAACACTATATTCTATAGATTTTGTACCATTTTGTTTATTTAAGCCCATGTCGAGCTTCAAAAACAAACAACTCGTCAACTGAATATTCCTCTAAAAGATTTCACGGATTCAAGAAGCTAAAATCTACAGCATTAGGGCCGTGTAAAAATAACTTTTTGAAGTTAGAAACTCGAGTTATTAAGTCAATTGTTTTCCATAAAACATAAATTACAAGTAATTTAGATGAGAATATTTGATTAAGGTTTATGTTCTGTGATACAACATAAGCATTTGATAGCATCTGATGTGAAGATTTATTGTATAAACTTTAAGCCCATGGTGCTGAATTTGTAATATATTAAATGTTTGGCAAGCTTTAGCATTATTTTCTTCAAATTGAACTTCAAGATGATTACAAGATTATAACCATTTCTAAAGAATATGGACCAAGAACGTATTACGTTGTCTTTCTCTGTCAACTCAGTGACACATTTGGCTCTATTAAGTATGAAATACATAAAGACCAACTATATTATAATCATTTCCTGTGCATGTGGTACATCACTTAACATAACTTATTATGTTTTCAAGGCATACCACTTCTAGACTTGATCTATAATGCATGACATGTACTACTGTATATGACCATAGAATTTTAAACTAGCAATCCGGATATTATCAACAGGTTTGTTAGGATATTAGTATATATACCGGTGATTCCGGAGTAGTCCGGGTTTGGTTCTGTAATTAGAATAAAACATAAACAAGAAGTCTTGTTGTCACTAATTCCCCTACTGGTCTGTTGGAGCGAGAACCGATAATACAAACCGTTTCTTAATCAATATGAACGTTCCCATTATGAACAAAGCTATTTTACTCATGTTTGTGCTACAGATATAAATATCACAATGTTTGGTACCTGAAGGCCTGATATAACAGTCAATAAGAGTGTTAATGTTAAATAAGTATGACATTTTTAGGGGAAAATCCAGCCTTCCTATTGTTTTGACTTTCACTGTTATGTAATGAGGTTAAGTGCAGGTAATGGGTTAATCATATAATATTGATAATTTCTTCTAATTTGGAGAAGACTCCAGAGCTAGTGATTAAGTCGAAACGTCGAGTTATTATCTCTAAATTTAAAATTAGTCCAAATTTTGATTTAATATATATAGAAATTTTAAGTTTCTAACAGTAAACAAGAAATAAGTTTTTACATGGCAATAATGTTCTTTTTAAGTACGAAAATCATAGCAGATGCTATTTACTTAAAAATAATACATATATGTTTAACTCATTAACTGGATGTAATAATCGCGCAGAAAAAGCGATGGGCAACATTCTATACATGTTGTCCATTGTATATCCTCACTCTGCGTGAATGTACAACTTCAGTCGTGTTTATTTAAAATGTATCACCATATTGTGATGCATAAATCAAATCTCTTATGATATGGGAAATTGGGAAATGATGTTATATCCTATTTAACTTCAAACATACCAGAATGCTAGACTTTGATTTTCGGGAAAGGACATTGAATAAGCTCCATGCTAAAAGCATGAGAATCGGTATACCACGCTAAATTACGACTCGGAAATCGACTTGTCACAAGCTCAGACTGTCGCTACAAAAATCCACGGGAGACTGAAGATTTAAATTCACGGCTGTATTATATACTTACACTGTGAATGTTAGAATGAGTTGTTGTGTTGATGAATCAGAAATATATCTAAACCGACTGCACTATAAAACTTTACAATAGGCCAGTGTACCTTAGGACGTGTACAACACCTCCAAACTGCAATTCTGTCTTGATTGTGATCCACTTATTATAATGTATGTAGCTGTATGAGGGAAAGGGTTTTGTATAAGTTTGAGAACTTGTGCCAAATCCCGCTGTATATATTTGATACAAATAAAATATGTTTAAACAATGTACATTCGTGTATGTAACTGTATGTACATACATGTGCATGATTGTATGTACATATGATTGTATGTACATAGTGTATGTATGATTGTATGTACATAGTGTATGTATGATTGTATGTACATAGTGTATGTATGATTGTATGTACATATGATTGTATGTACATAGTGTATGTATGATTGTATGTACATAGTGTATGCATGATTGTATGTACATATGATTGTATGTACATAGTGTATGTATGATTGTATGTACATAGTGTATGTATGATTGTATGTACATAGTGTATGTGTGATTGTATGTACATAGTGTATGTATGATTGTATGTACATAGTGTATGTATGATTGTATGTACATAGTGTATGTATGTATAGTGTATGTATTGTATTACATATGTATGTACATAGTGTATGTGTGATTGTATGTACATAGTGTATGTATGATTGTATGTACATAGTGTATGTATGATTGTATGTACATAGTGTATGTATGATTGTATGTACATAGTGTATGTATGATTGTATGTTAAGGGTGTATATATTGTATATACATTTGTGTATGTACATATGTAATTCTATATATAAAGTAAATGTAATTATATGTACATACGTGTATGTAATTATATGTACATACGTGGATGTAATGATAATATGGCGATTTAGTACAATATATATGTCAGTTTTATAATAGTTTACATAGAACAAGGAATACTTATAACTTATCTTTCATACTTATTTCTCTCCTATTATCATTATCTCTATCTTTATAACGTGAAAATGTTGGAATATGAAAATGTCTGTTTTTTAACGATAAATGTTTGGATTTTATGTACATTTCAGTAACTTTGTAGGATTGAGTTGGAACACACAATGTAACGACCCTGGCTAGGCTAGTATGCCTTTTAAACCACATTCTTTACTTAACAATGAAAACATTTTTTGTCGAGGGATCTTAAAATCTGCTTTTCAAATCAAAAATAGATAAGATGGTTGCTTGGACATATATTTTTGCATGCATTTAATCTGGGCGGTATTTGGATTAAATTGTTACTAGACATGTAATGTACGATATGTGTTCCTAGAATTAAATATATGATATTGAACCTGACATTTCGCTAGATTGTACCTGTCTTAATGGGTGACATTAATGCACTTAAATGATCTGAAATAAACAAATGGACCGTCAGGAATAACTATTCAACTGACCATTAAGGTCATCGGCCTGGAGGTATTAGTGAGATTATAGTCACCATATATCATAACTGTTGACCAACGTGACGCAAATATTGGTCATTATGACGTAATAGTGTCAACATTACAAAAAGGAACATACCTACTGGACCAGGGGCGACATTAGTCTATGTAGGTAACTTAGCTGGTACAGAACCTGTTTGTCAATCTGACGTTGTGATATCGACAACGTTGTTTAATGGTATTGTCCTGGAGACATTAATTTATGCAAACCTTTGTTGTCTAGAATTACCTACTGTTCTAACTAACCTGTCAGCTGAATTAATTGATGATTTCCCCCCTGACACAGATGCTATGGTTTGCAGTGGATATAATACATGAAGACTATGTACGTTTTGCACAGTTACATTGTGTCTGGTATTTAGCTCTATATATGGAATATCACGAGTTTTGACGAATCAGTTCTTAGATAAATGAAAAAATGATACATTATCAGGATTGAAAGAAATAAGTTATCAAACTGATACAATTTACATGTTAAAAAGTCTAATATTGATTAAGTTTTAGTGTCTGACTGTGTGACACTGACGATACATATATGGCATTGGAAATTAATACTCAAAGAGTTTTCAGTTGGAGAATGATGAATGAAGCTTGAAATACCTTGCCTTTTTACTCTAAAATATTGAAAGCATTACAAAAAAAATTAATTGAAATAAGAATCACACGCAAAATTATTTATCTACATTATACTATCTAAGTACACGTGTTAGAGCACGTGCATATACACCATATAACAAGGATTCACATGCACAATATGTCTTGAAATAACAGAGTAGTATTGCAATAACTCTTATTTCATTTAAATCCAAAGGTAGAGAGAAAAATAGAAAAAAAAAAAAAAAAACCCAAAAAATCCTTAAAAACTAAGTTAGAGACGTCAACTAATAACCCCACTGTGTCATCGATTTCAGTGTTATGAAGAGTACATATAAACCTGCTGTGTCATTATCAACAAAACCATCTATCATCCTTACGAATGTAGTGTATAAAAAACACTCCATCTACTTATAAAAAAGAGTACGAGAAATAAAAATCGGTCAGCATTTATAAAACTAAATATTCACTTGACAGAGTTGATTTTTAAATCATCACTTTATGTATAAAACAGATTATTCGCTTTTCAAACTAAGGTGTAAAAGTTTTAAAATACGAATTTTTAAAACTTTGAATTTTTGTGTACCTAAATGATCGTTCATTGCGCGTGCGTAACATTAATATAGTTGTATGGATATATACACAAGCTTTTCTCCACTTTATGTCCTACCAAGGCCAGGGAAACTCTTGTAACAGATATATTTCTACACAATAGTTTATAAATGTGTTGACTTGGGGTGACTTGATTCGGTATTTAAAATACTGGTTAGATACTGATTTTAGTGCGCTAACTTGTTATTGTTGTATCAGATCGTCAATTCGTTCAAATATAGACTTATATCAAGATGAAATATAGAACCAAATAAATTATTGTTTTAAGACAAACAATTCCAAGGCGAAATCTGATACAATGTAATTTTTAAGACAGTTCATCGTTTTCAATTTCTTTCTATTTTAAATCACTCAGTACGATCTTGTTTTATAGTAAAGATCCTCACTCGAGCTGTCCACTTAAACATTTACTCCTTTTCGGCTCTATTCAATGATAAACAAGAACATCTAATTGTGTGTCTTTTTTTTTTTAAAGAAACTGATAAAAATCTTTTTCTGTAATTTATGTGATCTTAAATAAACATCAAAGTCGCCAAAATCTTCGACAATAGAAAATCTATAGGACTATTATACACATACATTTTACTATCGTCATGCACTTTTGCGCTCTTCCGCATCTGTTTGTATGTAATAAGGATCCCGCACACATTGTAGTCAACTGTCAGGAATGGGTTACATTTGCTCAAAGGAGGAAGCGTTTTCAACATTTGATATGAGAATCAGACCTTTAGTGTCAAACTAATGGATGTTCAACCAGGAAATGTGAAAGATTTAAGTAAAGACTGTACATGTCACAACAACATGGACAAGTGTCCTGATATCGGATTTGAACAATAACGGGGACCAGAAAATGCTAGCTTTATTAGTCTCAGGGAACTCTGTTCACTTATTCATTCATCGAGTCCGAGAGATTATGAAATTATGTGGTTTAAACGTTTCAATATGAAAAGCAAGCGAAAAAAAAAACCAAAACGCATAAAACAAAATGAATTGATAAATGAAAAAAACAATTCGGAGTTTGTAACAATGTAAAGGAAGGATAATATCAACAAATAATGAATAAATAATGTGGGTGTAAACACAAATATTTTTCTTCTCACTTTTCACAAAAAAATATTGTTCCACATAAGAGCGGGAAACTTTTCATCTACCTAGTTAGAGGAATGATTGATAGAAGCATTGTTGTCATCACAACAATGAGGAGAATTAGCGGCCATCATAACGATGCTATCGACCACAATACCCGCGGCCTCACTCAGCCATCTCCCCCCGGGGATGTTATGATGACACTGATTGTGATGAATTATACAGGTGGTACCTGTCTCGCTCCTGCCACCAATATTGGCGTTTGAGATCGATATCGCTGATTTTCTGCAGATATTGATCTTGATAAGTAAACAAAGATTTGAAATTGATATTCAATACGCTGTACAGATTTATGCTTCCTCAATCGAAATTAGGAAAAAAATAAATCTGAAACCGGATTGTAAAGATTTGAAGTAGATAGTAAATAAACAATATGTGTTTTATTCTTCCTAAGTGCCAATGCTTGAGATTTTCACACGTTGCAATTGATCTGTAAAAAAAATCGATAATTGAAATAATGTGGAATCCCCCCTCCCCCTTCCCCTCCCCCCCCCCACCCCCCCCCAAAAAATGCAATAATATGATCATTGTCTCATTTCGTGAATATGAAAAATCCATTCATGGAAATATTTTGATTCTAACATAATTGTTTTGAACACATGAACAAAATACAAAATCAAATCTTAATTTTTACATCCACTTTTTATATACCTTACACGTCAACAAATAAAGTAAATTTTATATCTAACATGTGATAAAAAGATTTATTACAAAATAATTACTGAAATAAAACGTTTAGTCAAATTCTCGAAGATGAAGTGATATCAAATGCTCTATATCAGGAAATTAAGTAGTCAGAGGTACATATGTATAAGACTACCCATGAGAATATACATATGTGTGATAATGCTATTCCATCAAATATTAATGTCGTTGTGGAATAGATAAAACAAGACTTATCGATATTCACAAAGAGAGGCGTCTCCTGTAAACAAATGTTAAAAGGACATTGATCAACAAACCGAAATATTGAAGTATTTTAAAAACAAATGGGTACGGACTTCAGTTTGGAAATGACTGGACGGACGTTTGGACAGACGAGTGATAGATTGTTTTATGAAAACTATATGACAACTAACAACCAAGAAAAAAACATAATTTAAGGTTAATTTGTATGCAATTTCCGATGAGTTGGTAACAGATCCACCCAAAATATAGCTGATAACTACAACATAACCCTGATAACTACAATATAACCCTGATAACTACAATATAACCCTGATAACTACAACGTAATACTGATAACTACAATATAACCCTGATAACTACAATATAACCCTGATAACTACAATATAACCCTGATATCTACAATATAACCCTGATATCTACAATATAACCCTGATATCTACAATATAACCCTGATATCTACAATATAACCCTGATAACTACAATATAACCCTGATAACTACAATATAACCCTGACGACTACAATATAACTTTGATAACTACAATATAACTTTGATAACTACAATATAACTTTGATAACTACAATATAACCCTGATAACTACAATTTAACTCTGACGACTACAATATAACTCTGATAACTACAATATAACTTTGATAACTACAATATAACTTTGATAACTACAATATAACTTTGATAACTACAATATAACCCTGATATCTACAATATAACCCTGATAACTACAATATAACCCTGATAACTACAATATAACCCTGATAACTACAATATAACCCTGACGACTACAATATAACTTTGATAACTACAATATAACTCTGACGACTACAATATAACTTTGATAACTACAATATAACTGATAACTACAATATAACTTTGATAACTACAATATAACCCTGATAACTACAATTTAACTCTGACGACTACAATATAACTCTGATAACTACAATATAACTTTGATAACTACAATATAACTTTGATAACTACAATATAACCCTGATAACTACAACATAACTCTGATAACTACAATATAACTTTGATAACTACAATATAACCCTGATAACTACAACATAACTCTGATAACTACAATATAACCCTGATAACTACAACATAACTCTGATAACTACAATATAACTCTGATAACTACAACATAACTCTGATAACTACAATATAACTTTGATAACTACAATTTAACTTTGATAACTACAACATAACTCTGATAACTACAATATAACTGATAACTACAACATAACTCTGATAACTACAATATAACTCTGATAACTACAATATAACCCTGATAACTACAATATAACTCTGATTACTACAATATAACTCTGATTACTACAATATAACTCAGATAACTACAATATAACTCAGATAACTACAATATAACCCTAATTACTACAATATAACCCTGATAACTACAATTTAACTCTGACAACTACAATATAACCCTGATAACTACAACGTAATACTGATAACTACAATATAACCCTGATAACTACAATATAACCCTGATAACTACAATATAACCCTGATAACTACAATATAACTCTGATAACTACAGTATAACCCTGATAACTACAATATAACCCTGATAACTACAATATAACCCTGATAACTACAATATAACCCTGATAACTACAATATAACTCTGATAACTACAATATAACCCTGATAACTACAATATAACCCTGATAACTACAATATAACCCTGATAACTACAATTTTACCCTGATAACTACAATATAACCCTGATAACTACAATATAACCCTGATAACTACAGTATAACTCTGATAACTACAATATAACCCTGATAACTACAATTTTACCCTGATAACTACAATATAACTACAATATAACCCTGATAACTACAATATAACCCTGATAACTACAATTTTACCCTGATAACTACAATATAACCCTGGTTACTACAACATAACACTGATTACTACAATATAACCCTGGTTACTACAACATAACACTGATTACTACAATATGAATCTGATAACTACAATATAACCCTGATAACTACAATATAACCCTGATAACTACAATTTTACCCTGATATCTACAATATAACTCTGATAACTACAATTTAAATCTGATAACTACAATATAACCCTGATAACTACAATTTAACTCTGATAACTACAACATAACCCTGATAACTACAATATAACCCTGATAACTACAATATAACCCTGATAACTACAGTATAACTCTGATAACTACAATATAACCCTGATAACTACAATTTTACCCTGATAACTACAATTTAACCCTGATAACTACAATATAACCCTGATAACTACAATATAACTCTGATAACTACAGTATAACCCTGATAACTACAATATAACCCTGATAACTACAATATAACTCTGATAACTATAATTTAACTCTGATAACTACAACATAACTCTGATAACTACAATATAACCCTAATAACTACAATATAACCCTGATATTTACGATATTCCTTTGTTAACTACAACTTTACTCTGATAACTACAATATAGCTCTGACGTAGTGTGTACTATAACTACAAGTGTCGCTTGTGATTAATGCTGATGTAATTTTAATTACCCAGCACATTAATTAAAACTATATTTAAACTGACAATTGAAAAATTATGAAATTAGTAAAAGATATGATGCATTGTTGTATGCTGAGAAATCCTCATGGTTTTCCCCATCAGTAAATACAGGAATGCAGCGTGTAATTTTACATCTACATGTCAAGTTTAATTATGTGGAATAATGACTTTTCGTGTACATTTAAAGATAACAGGCAAGTCTAGATATATATATATATATATATGTAAAGCGACCATCAGTATACTTTGTATTATAAACATGTAAGGGAACTTTGAAGATGTTAAAAAAGGAAATATTAGAGTAGATATTTTTGCAACTTAGATGTGTAGATTAAATATAGGGAGCTTATTAACAGTATGACTGGCAGGATATTGGTAACACATATTTCCTGCAAAAAGTCACTTCAAACAGCCTTCCTTTATTCGGTATATTTACACTTATCCCGTCTTGGATCTTAAGGTGTTGTTCATTTTACTGGCTTCTGCCCAAAAATAGAAATCATCAAGTCTTGTCCGAGAAGGAAAGTTGATTTTTAGTTCATGTGTACCAAGACATAAAAGTAATCACTTATGAACACAACAGACCCGGATACATCCTTTTTTTATCTTAAATGTCCATGGCGGATGTCTGAAGGAAAGGCCAATTTGCAAAGTAGAGTCAATGGAAAAACAGTAACGTTTTAACAAACACAATTATATCTAAAAAACGAGAAGAAATGACATATAATGAGAAACAGACGATATGGCAAAGGTAACTTTTTATAATTAGATTTCTTGTAGTCTTCTAAGTCTTTGTTATCAGAGATAAGACGTATAAGGACTTTACAGCACCATTTAGCTCTGTTTTATCGTATTCGTTCTAGATATAAGAGTATACAGAAATAAAAATCAACTTTACTGTAAAAAGTACTGTAAAATTAATCGGAATCAGTGACAGATAGCAAACTTTACTAAATTGTAATTCTTCAAACAAAAACGAACATGAACACTGAAGTGTGTGAACCTCAGGTACATTATAGATAATAAGTTAGAATTATTAAACAGTCCCAGTGAAGATATGACATGTTCATATAGAAAAAAAAACACACTCAGATGTTCTTTTCTGATAGGAACAGGGAAACTTAATGATATTGCAAATGAGAAAATACTTAAATCATTTGGAAAATCTGATAGGTTATTATTAAACGATACCGTTCAATGATGTATGTGGTATATAAGTAATATGTCCATGTACTGTTTGAAATAAGGCCTAATTTAGGTGATTTAACGAGCAATAAATTATTTGAAATAGACATAATAGAGGGTGCGTCAAACACGTGTTACATTCTGTTTGAACTTTTTTTCTATAACGATAGAACATCTCCATTAATATGCATGCTACCAACATGTCTAGTATGTCACCATGACTTCCTGACCTTAAATTACTCCACGTGTTAAGTAATTAAACAATTCTTGAATTAATTGCTCCAGAGATGCTCCAATCATGAAAACGTCGTGATATTTCACGATACGTGTCATGTTTTCTACATATTTTAGCTTGATATTACAAGTGATTTTTAAGGCATACACCAAATACAATCTGATTTTTTTTTCGTGAATTTATCTCTGAGACTTCTTTGGCTGAGTACGTCAGCAGCATCGTGATTTTGAACTGTTTTGATGGAGACTAATTCGCGAATGAATTCAGGGTACCGGAAAATTATTTTTCACCCCAAATAATAATAAAACACAAAATTTAGCCTAAATATATCAAACTAATAACACAAGTCAGATGATTGCTGTTCTTGATGCCTGATGGTAGTACATACTTGGTTGTAGAACTGAATTAGTTCTCCCACTGATAATGATACCAAATTAGATATCTCATTAAAGTTTGTACAGAATCACTTGTCATTGATGCACTTACATGAGAAATTTAGGATATTTAAATTCCGGGCCTTATGAATGCCTGAGTCATCATCTTTTGTATGCATTTATTCAAATATCATTGCACTTGTGGGTTGAAATTAAAGAGAAATGCCTTCAAATATAGTTACAAAATAGAATAATTTTGAATACAATTTACATCTTAGTTGTTGTTTTTTATCAAATATCACCATATCAATATTTCACCACCAACAGTTTCCTTAACAATTCGTCCAATCGTTATAGATAGCGTGTTGTTTGAAGACATTAAATGTCAATTCGTTAAAACGTATAACAATGTTTAATATTTTTGCATTTTTAATTGGTATTGTAGTTCCATCGTATCAATTCAAATTTTCCATTGAATTATACTCGTGTTACCTCACTTCCTGTCCAAATCACCTTTAACTGTATTTATTTATAGTTATACTTACTAAACAAGTTTATAAGTTGTTTAGCTGTGGTATCTCAGAAAAGATACATTTCATTTTCGTCGCATATTTGTTGAACTAATTAGCTCAATAAACAAACGTTTCAATGCAGTATCCTTGCTGATCTGCTAAAGAATATAAAAAGACACACAAGTGAGCAACAGATTTTGATACAAATTTAGAATCAACTACAACAGAGCCATATTATGAACTGAACTGCATCATATGGCTGTTTCTTTATTCAGGACTCACCATTAAAACTAAGAGCCTGAATTGGTATACCTAGGAGGCGACAGAGGATTATCCAACGTGATCGAAAGAAAAGTCAAAATGTAGACGAGGAGGCGACAGAGGATTATCCAACGTGATCGAAAGAAAAGTCAAAATCTAGACGAGGAGGCGACAGAGGATTATCCAACGTGATCGAAAGAAAAGTCAAAATCTAGACGAGGAGGCGACAGAGGATTCTCCAACGTGATCGAAAGAAAAGTCAAAATGTAGACGAGGAGGCGACCTAGCCGTATAATTAAGTTAATTTCGTTATTTTTAGATATAAGATAATTATACGTATTTCTGTTTTGCTTGCCATTAGTGCTGACAAAAACGTGCTTCGTTTCATCTGCTGTACAATTTTCATTTAGAGTTTTATTTTTCGGTATATATTGAATGTACCGGATTGCCCTATATTCTATGAGATAAACCATTTCCCAAATCGCCTTCTAGGTGTCAACGCTTTAAAATCACCGACGAGGCAAGGAAGGACACAACATTTGTATGACGAAATTAGATATTCTACTATACTTTGTCTGTTTCTACATTTGTGTTGAAATGTGATATTTTCTAGTGTGTCTTTTGTGCGATACATATTAAAATGTTGTTCTTTCATAATCACTGTAAATATGTATTTACATAGATATATTTACTTATATGGACATTGATTTTTGTTGTTGTAATCTACCTCGATGTACATATGGTTTAGAAATATGTCTAATCGATACAAATTAAGCCCAATATTTATGAATGAACACAAAGGTACATGTAAGTCGGTACGTAAAATATGTGACCTGATTGATTCCAGTAAATCAGGACATGATAAAATAAATAGGTGTTTAAATGTGTACGACGTGCCATAAGTTTATGTCACCATCTTCAATACTCATTTTCCTTCTCATATTTATTCTATAAATTTTCAACAGATTTTTTTCGTCTTGTAATTTTTATATAACAATATCCAGTGATATAATCGAGACAGCATACCAAGGGATATTGCTGAATTTCATTTTACCGTAAGCTCAGCGCTGGTCTTAATCACAGCAATATCAATTCACAACAACCACAGTTGATGATAACTTAGAAATCTTTATGTGAATACTTTTATATCAAAATGTACAAATTTAACTCCCTAAATCTGAAAATATTTGAGTTCTGAAATATGATTTGACTTTGAAAATACGGCATCAAGCTAAACCTTTCATCTAATGTTGCGGATTTAACCACCAAACTACGACATCTATTGTCAGTGTTTATAATAGGTGTTTGTTATCGAGAAGACAGACATTAATTTCTTAAGCAAGTAAATGCCAAATTAAGCAATTAATGTTCAATTAAAAGTGATCAATTAACTGACAATTAAAGCGAGATTCTGATTATATATACATTTAATTCAATTGAAACAAGGACCGTATAGCCACGTCACTAAAAAAATCAGGCTGGCAAATATGATGGATGTTTGGAGTGTTGATACACCGTCAAATGCCGAGAAATTTTATTATAGGTTATAATAAGAAAGAACAGAGAAGACTGTTGTCACCAAGGGAAGCACAGCTATAGCTCGACACGGTTTTATGGTTCCGAAAACAATAACTACCTCAACACACTATCATCGGCAATACTGTGCGTAGCCGGAGGCGGAAGGTTTGTGGAACGAGACACTTCATAAATGACGCACGTGGTGTTATTAACATATATATGAATAGTTCTTTCTTAACACTGTATAATACTTTACTTGAATTGTAATTTCTAAGTTTGCTAATGAAAGAATACATAAGTGAATAAAAATTTATGAAAAATAGTAAAGAAGTGTATCACAATTTATCAGAAAGTAATATCTAAGTATATCACAATTTATGGAAAAATTTTCTAAGTGTATCACAATTGATTATGCAAATCTTTACATAAAACAATTAAAACTAATAAGAAAAGTGTTTTCTCAACCCAGGCTACATTCTGATAATAGGTTTTCATTTTGCCTACAAGGAACTTGCATAAATCTTTAAAATTTGTCTGAACACATTTATACACAGCTGTACAGCTTAATCATATGCCCTAATCGATTGGCTTATAGGCAAATTCATATACTGGGTGTATTTCTTTTGTCGAGAACGCATCTCAAAATCGTGAATAGTAAAGCATTTGACTTTAAGTAGATGGTAAAGTGTTCTGGAGAACTAATTTCTTTTACATGTTGTCTATGTATGTCTGTACAAACAAATAACAGAGCATTATCTATAACAATGCTCAAGAACGAGCACCGAGATATGTAATATAATAACCATATTATGTGTTGTTTTGATGGCTCGGCAATAGTTTTCATAATTCTCATTAAGAATTTTTAGTTCCTATATCATTGAGTTTGATGGCATTTTTGTTTTAATGTACTGATGTTGGTGGAAACATCTCTATCTATTTTCATTGTGAAATGAGATTGAAAATCATGTACGCTTATTCCAGTCCGTAATCATACTTTTCTCTCATGGCAGGCATATTTATGTCTTGACTGGAATTTCACTGTATCCAATGACAGATAACCAGGGTTATTGGAGTTCTCTATATTTGGATTATGGTGTAGTCACTGATAAATCTACTTAATATATCTATCTTCTCTTTACTTAGTCTAATTTCATATCAGCAATTAATTTAACAACGTACATTTAAATTATCCTACAAAATATAGGAAGATCATATAAAAAATGGCAACTCTCTCTCTTCTAGAGCCACTTTTGTAAATATTGAGGGATCATATAGTAAAGTATTTTTTCTTCAATGTCCCTTATAAAATTGTCGTTTGTCATCTGCGTGTCGTCTGCTCACAGACCATGTCATGACAACTGTCACGCCTTAACGTTTTATGCCCTATCAAGGTAGCCGACGCCACTCGTAAAAATTCCTCCACGAAACTCTTAGCAGAACTCAACATTCAGGCCGTCCCGAATTATACAAGGTCAAAAATTAACCAGCGAATGCGCACATCTTTCCTGTTCCCGTGATACGCCATCGGCTCCTGCGCATGCGCTTTTACATGTGTTACCGCCATACCTTCCTCGAGACGCCGGCGGTACAAGTTGAGGAACAAGAAATAACTCATTTTAAGTTCCAAATTTCTTTTGACAGTAAATTTTGGACAAATATGGATAATTTTGTTTCCATCAGTTTAATGAAGAAGCCGGATATGAATTCATTTGTTTTAAAAGTGTTAACATCGTTCGTTAGCATGTGACAGATTTGCACACCGGTGTCCATACCTCCAGGTAAGTTTGATAAGTCAAATAACATGTCTCGATAGATCACAAATACACAAGCGGTTTACTTATTACTTAACCAATGCCTTCCTATTATTTTGGAATAGAAGGCATCCCATCTGAAATCTTGTCGTTCTCAAAGAGTCAGTTTTGCCAACTTATCGACCATATGGTAGAATATCAGAAACCTACAGTCTCGTCCCCAGTAATCAGATTATAACATGTAATCTGGTTGAACTAGAGTATGTACTATTTCTAAATCAGTAAAGGTTTGTCCTGCATGTGAGGCAGACTTCGAGGTAATAGCTATAGAACTAAAGCTTGAAGTCTCTGCAGCATCTGCCTTTAACAGACTACTCTCTTCAACTAGAGGTCAATATGTTTTTTCTGACCAGTCATTGAAAGAGAAACGTTTCGTCAGACATATGTAACCGGGGGGTATGCTAGGCTATCAATATAGTTTTCTCCGGACCTGATCAATCAATCGGACCACGTTGACCACTGGAGATTGACAGGTGACCAATGACCGATCGGCGCCCTAACATCCCTCCGGTGATGTCTACCCTGATTGGTCGGTTAGGGAACAATTATTCTATTGTTATTCAAATTTGAATAAGGGCAAATTCGAAGGGTCATTGTTTTGGGACCTTTTAAAACGGGTGTGTCTCTGCGAAAATGTATCAGTGGTGTGTGTGCCTTCGGACTATGGTCTCTGGTCTCACCCTTCTCCTGCGAGTGTTCTGGGAATTTTTACATTTAGAAGGAACTGCAAAGTCCTTGGTGATAGCAATGTGACACATGAAGGTAATATTTCACTTATAAATAATTCATAAGATATTCATACGGAAAGATTGTATTTATGGAAAACAGTGACCGTTTTCTTCAAAGGACTTATCAATGCATTCAGCTATTGTAATAGGTGCTACAGTTTGTACTCATTTCGATCGTAATCCTTAATATATGTTTGGGTGTTGGAGTTAATACAAGTGTTTTCTTGGAATTTGATCAATATATTCAGATATGGAGGGACTTTGCTGAACAATATAGCGAGTTGATTTTAAATTGCTATATTGAAATGTTTCTCGTTAATATGTAACAGGAGAAGGTTGTAATTACAGTCAAGTTTTGTTATTCAAGTCTTAAACATTTTTGTTGTAGTTTAGTTTTTCTTACTAAATTGGAATTGTATCATTACCTTGGTTTTGTTACAGAGATTTACCTAAAGTAAGAGGTTATAACATACATCCATGAGTTCATCTCTCATGACCTTATGATAGTCTGTATGTACAATTCAGAATATTTAAGAATTAGGTTTACATATGCATTCGATTCAGTTGAGACTGTGGAGAGTATATAGAAGTGAACACGTGTGCTACTGTCGAGTGATTTCTCATGTGTCTAGTATAGGAACCCTGGGGCAGAGTTTCTAGATCAGTGTATCTTCCCTCGTAAACATGTTAACGCAGGTAAAATACCAAAGTACACCTTATCGGTTAATGCTTCATTTTCCATCGTCTCCTTTTAGTAGGAAACATTCCAAAAGTCCACAGGGGGATATTTCAAATCTTCAGTGACAGGATATCTTATTTAAAAAATAGACCTTCAGTTTTAAAGTCGTTTATATTTGGCTAAGATTGAATGATATATGGTTCCAAATTCTATACTCGGTGTTTTTGTAAGAAATTTATTTATAATTTTTAGTCGTTGATCTTTCGTTTTGCCTTCTTGCAATGAGATTTTAATCGCTGTATGAGATTAGTAAGCAATTATGATGATACATTTCTTAAGCTTTGTTTTTTTTTTCTCTATGTTTTTTTCGTTATTGTATTGTTGCATTTTTCCTTTTTACTTCAGTCGTATGCTCCGTTTCTTCCCTCTCGTTGCTTCATATTATCTTTTTCTACTTTGCTTCTCCTTATAATATGGCGTTTCTGTCTTCCGCCTCTGAAGAGTGCCCATATATGTTAATTTCAATATTTGAATGTTACTTTCCATTCTCCTCCTCTGAAGAGTGGTTACACTTGTTTTTGTATATTAGAATTCTATTTTTCTATCTCCTCTTCTGAAGAGTGGTCACTGTGACGTAGCTGGTGCCAGGGCAGTAAGTTGATGGGGTCCCAGGTTGACATGTATTCCCGGGACTACGTCAACTACTTGCTCAGGTGTCGGATATCAACCGGAAACACAATATTCACGGGACGCGCATGCAGTGTACTTCTTTTTCAAGCCTTCAGATCTACTAATCTTACTTGTACAGCTTCCTCTGTCATCATTTACTGTAGAAACGTGTACCTATACTTCTCATGTCTGCATTGTCTATCACCTTCTCAGCGTCCTTCATGTGGTTTCCACATATCTCTAAATATATATCATTAATATACTTTCATGGCTGCTTCTTAACTCTTACGTCGTTTTTGCGTTTTGTCTCTATGTATAGCATACTAGGCAAAAAAACGTCCGTTATAGAAAAAATATTATATACCACAGAAAACCTACCTCAGAAGACATGGAAATTATTTTAGAAATCGTGTAAACGTGACTTTTTTCAAGGAGGTTAAATATTCTGTTACTATTTTGACATTGGAATATTACGACTGGACTTAAGATAAATAATGAAAAGGAATCTTATAACTTTATATTTTAAATAATTTTTCATTTTTATTTGCAGGATTTGAAGTGGAATTAATAAGATTTGGCGTCTGATGTCGCGGATCATGGGATAGCCCACTCTGTAAATTAGAGGTGGATTTCCCAAGATCCGTGATCGCATCGCGCTATTAACACACCGGAAGTGACACAGGACAGGAAAAAAAGAAAACTGGAAGTTTAATCAATACTTAAAAATAATCTGCAATAATTTTTGTTAATAGTGATATTTTATTTCAATATTAATAAACACGTTCAATACAATTTTGATATGTTTTGCATTGTTTTTACGTAATCTATAGAACATGGATAAAACTAGTGAGATTGAGATCATTTTAATTACAAATTATATCAGATGTTGATATGAAAAACTGCTGAATTTTAATGACTTGTTATAAACAATCATATGCATTTATTCTAGATTCCAATATCAAATGTTCTACATGATTTATAAAAAGGTTTAAAATACTGAAATATTAAACAGAAATCTAGAAAACTTAGCATAAGCTTTCTATAATATTTCATTAGGACTGTGAAGAAAAAGGGTAATTTATACAAACAGATAAATAAAGCTTACTTCCGAAAGCAGAATCTCTCAGTATTTATCATAAACAACAGTTTTCTGAAGCCTCCATAAACATTGATAAAATTGTACCTAAACACGTTTTTTTTTGTACTGGCTGACAATAATTAAAGGGTAAGTGTAAAAGACTTTTCGTTATAACATCAAGAATGTAACATATATTTTACACTAATATCTCCATCAATAGAACATTCAATATTTTTACTTCGATCTTCTTGTTCTTTCATTGATGTTTTTCCCTTCGATAACATGAAATACAGAAAAATAAAGGAATTCAATAAAAAAAAAAGATCAATCATATCCGAGAAATGTTCTTTAACGTGCTTACATAACAATTTTAATTGTATATTTTTTTCTTTTAAAATAATCAATTTGTATGGAGATATTTCTGTTCTGTAAAAGCATTTACTTTTCATTAAAATAGAAATTTCGACGATGATACAGAATTAAATATATGAAATATCATGAGTACAATTTTGGAATATATAATGGCTTGTTTCAAAACAATAAACAAATAATGATAAAAATAAGTATATAGGAATATTATAATTTTTTCGAGGATATTGTTTATAAGGTAATTTACATACGATCTTTTAATCGGAACCATTTTAAGATCTGTAATTAAAAACAGGAAAAGTAAATATGATAAAATGTCAAAATAATTAATGTACTTTTGGTTTCTTTCCGTTTTATAATAGGAATATTCAATCTGTATAATATTTAGTTTCCTTTTGAAAAAAAAAAAAACAAACAAACAAACAAAATGAGAAATTATCTCTAAAATTATGACCTTCCTTGGAGGTATACAATTTTCTTTTCTTTTTTCTGTATAAACATGACTAATTTGACAATTAACGGCCACAAAAAGACACAGATAAAACAAAAAGAAAACAAAGACGAAGAAAAAAAGGATCGCTTCAGGTAAATGAGAAGTGCACTATTGAAGAATTCGCTTTATCACTGTTACTTGCCACATCAAAAATGTTGGTTTAATCGTATTTCGTTTCGATTTAGACTTTCAGATATCAAAATAGCTCCTACACTAAAAATTATGATGCACTTTAATTCATTGTGTGGCTCTACATTGCCTTAGTCTAAATTATTGAAAGATGCGTCTCTTTTCTACAATCTTGGTAAGTGGACATTTAGAAAAAATATTTTTTTACTGTGATTAAGAATTATCGTACCTCTATATAAGTATCAACAAGGCAAATATTATTATAAAAGAACTGATATTATAATGTGTACTTTAGCAACAGGTGTATTACAATTATAGATTATAAATATAGAACATACATATAGGTATGTATCAACACTTTTTAGCCGAAGGTTGATATGTGGTATATTATTACTGATTTCTTGTAGAATATAGATGTGATATACCACAACATGAAAAATAAACGCCTTTAAACAACTTTACAAGATAATCAGAATGTATTTATTATATACCGTAAATAAATTTATCACACACACAATATTTTTACTAAATCCTATACAGTGTCCGCTATCGACAAACTAGTCAAATATAAAAATATTAAGTTTAAATTAATAACTTTTAAATATTAAAAAGCAGAAAGTTTGACTGGTATTTAAAAAAGATTAGCTTTGATTACATGTAAACAAAAATTTAATTTTTATTTATTTATTTATTCATTTTTTTACGATATAAACTTATCGATAGGGGGACAATCTTTGGTGTTTTTCTACAAATTATTTTTAAATCGAACTTATCTTCAGCAGTATTAATTTCTGTAAGTGATAGCGGAATCTCACTAGAGAAATATAGTATACATAATATGTCCTCTATATATAATACCGCCATGGGATTTATTCAAATCATAGTCATCAAAGATAGCATGGTTAATATAGAATTTCATTTAAAATCCAGGAAATGACGACAACAGAAAAAAAATCCGCACCATAATCATAAAGCTTTGATCGGACGTCGAGAAATATATCAGTGAAGGGTTACTTATTATTAAAATGTCTACATAATGTTCTAATTCACTAAATAATATACATTCTTCCTTTTTTTAACACAAATGCATACATTCCGAACTTATTTACACTATACTGATCTAAATTTGATTGTTATTGTTACCAGTTTTTGTAGATTCGGGATATCTCTCGAGGACAAATTAACCAATGAACACACATTTAAACATTAATATTTTTCGTTACTACTGAAATATACACATAGACTGTGGCTTCATTCAGTGGTTTAAAGTATTTTACTTCATGCGTTTTTCGTTTTTGATTATTTGCCCTTTAATTGTGAAAATTTGAAAATAATGAAAAATGATGCATGAATTGCCAAAACATTTGCAAAAAAATAAATAAATAAATAAATAAATAAATAAATAAAATAATAATAAAATAAAAAAGAGAACAAAACAAAATAACAAAAAAAAAAAAAAAAAAAGAATATGTTATGTTCATCACAAGAGATAAAATTCTTCGGCATCCGACCGATTAAGCTTGTTACGATATGTGATTATTGATTTAGGATTACGTTTGTTTCCCTCAAAACCTGCTAGGAAGGATTTTATATACTGAAACAAAGAGACGTTGTGTTAGGTTAATATTGTTCTCAAATTTATTTTGTGCTGATATATCTTACATAAAAAGTAAAACGTATACAGCAATTGTGGTAATATTTCTACCTCACATTTATAATCTAAATGTACATACCATGTAAGGCAAAACCTCATTACTATTTAATGTTGGGATGTCATAATATATTTACAACATTATACTTCACTTACACCCATACATAACTTGTATATATACTAGGAGTGAAACAGTCCCAGTATTATTAGACAACACTATTAATATACACTTTTATATGATCAATGAACACGTTATCACTATTAGCTTACTAACATTTTTACACTATTTGGCAATATTGATGTTGACATATTAGCATACACGTAAGTAAACAATACAAATATATTTATATTTTAACACTATACTTACCTGTGTTAAACACTACAAAATAATAAAATATTATATAATTTTATCATAATCACAAAGCAAACAGTATCAACATATTTTTACCTAATTACGTAATACTTATGTGTTTACATTTTTTCACAATAGTTACATTTTTTAACAAAATATTGACATGTTGACGGTATTTTACATAATAGGCATAAGTACACTATTACACAACACTAATATGTTTAAAAATAATAATATGTTTACACTCTCACACAGCACTGATATGTTGAAAATAATAATATGTTTACACTCTCACACAACACTAATATGTTGAAAATAATAATATGTTTACACTCTCACACAACACTAATATGTTGAAAATAGTAATATGTTTACACTCTCACACAACACTAATATGTTGAAAATAATAATATGTTTACACTCTCACACAACACTAATATGTTGAAAATAATAATATGTTTACACTCTCACACAACACTAATATGTTGAAAATAATAATATGTTTACACTCTCACACAACACTAATATGTTGAAAATAACAATATGTTTACACTCTCACACAACACTAATATGTTGAAAATAATAATATGTTTACACTCTAACACAACACTGATATGTTGAAAATGATCATAAATTTACACTGTTACACAATGCCATCATGTTTATGCAACAGTTAAATGTTCTTAATTAATGCTAACAATATCTTTTATGATGTATTTAAACACGATACTAAAGTGATTCAAATACGAGCCACATTATGTTTTGTTGTTTGCTATTGACAATAAAATCCACACCATTAAATTGTTAGATTTACAATGTTTTGCTATCTTAACCCATTTCGAATCATATACATTTCCAATCTGTTTTTACCACTAAGCAAGACATATCAGTATACAATTGATTTAAACTTGCAGGATCTTTATTGTAGGTGCGTGTTTTGACATGAAATTAACGACAGGTCAACTAAAACAATCTTAGTGGACAAATTGATACGTAATAACCAATTAAATTTCTGTATGTATATAATAACGACTTGTAGACGATTTGATTAAATAATCAGTATCACATTTCATCAAAAATATTAAAGATGTGCCACAAAAAAAATACGTAAAAAATTATCATTTCAACTCAAGCATTCTGATACCTCACCGAACTATGTACTGAAGATAATTCTATTTATTTCACATTTAGTCTTATCTTCTATTTTGATGTATCAGACATATAAACAATATCAATATATCAGTAATGTCTATATAGTATTCTGTTTTTATCTAATATAAATGATCAGCTGTAGAAGTGACAAGTAATGAAAACTCTCCTGAAATACAGGTATTAATGAACCTAAACGGACCATACACATAAGTTATATATATATATATAATTTTACGACCTCTTGGATAACAGAGTCATTAAGTGGAGAAATCGAAAAACGACGCTCAGAAATAGAAATATATCAAACTCAAAGTAAGAATTTAAAACTCTTTAAACCTCATTACAAACAAACGATGTAGAGCATATCTTATAGATAAGATCTATAGCAAGTAAATTACAGAAACTTTATCTGATAACCATTTTGTTATGGTATCTTTAAAAAGTTCAAAGTTTGAAGTCAGAACAATCAATCATAAAATGTCTGACTGTCTGATTGTAATATATTTTAATATTGATATAGAAAAAAAACCTTCGTGATCTGATTATAAAATAATATTTGGTATCATTACTGGCGCATCTTAATTAAAAGGTAGAACAATTCGGATTTTAATTCATTATAATAATATAATATTAATACAAAATAATCTGGCCTCTCATTTTATCAGCAAACGTTACTCATCTATTCGTGGTAAATAGCAGAGAAAAGAACAAATTATGATATTTCAATAAAGAAAACACATTTCAGTTGTATATTCATAGTACAGGTATATTCTGCTAGAAAAACTAATGTGTGTATGACATAACAACGAGAGTCTAGGTATTCTTTGTCAGAGCGGATAAATGTGATCGATTTTGGCTTAAGGGTATGTGTAGGTATATAGGTGAGCGTTCATCGTAACAGATACTAGGATGTTGAAAATAGTGTATAAATGTACTACTATGAAGTACTTGTGATACAGCCTAACAGACTCCTACCAATCAGAGATTGTTCATTTTAACTTAGATAATAAGTTTTTATCTTTATAGAAATGGAATTAAGAATGTGCAGAATCTACATAATTGTTACGCAATTTAGATACAGGTACATCAAATATTATAGAACACATTAATTAAATCGTTGTTCATTTTACTTGTTTATTTGAATTCATTCTAAAACTGATACAATTACCTTAACAGACATTTTGAAAAACAACCATGACGACAACATGGATAGATAAGCTGTAACTTTTGAGATCTCCGAATCATTTTTTATGTTGCTGTTACACTACAAGATAAATCTGGGATTTTATTATAAGTAATTAAATCAACAATATGAAAAAACTGATGTGTGTACATGAAAAGCATGAGAAGGGATACAGATGTAATATGAAAAATGATAATGATACGACATTGTATCTATTTTAATATCTAATTAATGTTTTGAAAACCAAGATCTTTCGGTGAACAGAGTAACACAGCCAAGTCTAAAAACTACTCTTCTTAAAGCCAATTTTCAGAGTTTGACATTGCCTTAATTGTGTTTCCTGAATACTTTGCCTCCAGCTTTACTTCCGGTTTCCTACTTTGTATCCGTTGGAGTTAATGGAATCATTTACGTATTTATAAACGTATCATTTTGATGTGAATATTCTAAATATGTATCATTTCTTGTTTTAATGAACAGAAATAGTAAATAGATAAATAATTTTTTTATGCAGTAGTTGACATTTTTAAAAATTATTTTACGATTAGGTAATACCACAGTGTGCAGAAATCTGCACGGATATCTTATATAGGAAGTGTAAGTATGCGTAATTAATACACAATATACATGAAATGATAAACTGATATAGTGTATAAGTTGGACCTCGTGGGAATGTGATGACTTTACATATTATGTGAAATTTATACTGTGCCCTTGGGTAAGTTATAAATGGAAAATAAATTTAGTACCTCGTACGCATAGTTTGGCCATTTCTGTGTAAAGGTAGGACTTCTGAACATATTTCCACTTCCTACTAGTTGTTGTTTAGTTTTATTCTGTGTTATTAATTTGTCTAAGTAACAACAAACCAATCTGTAGGAAAACCAATCGTTATAAAAAGTCTCACCCCAAAGATTAAGTCTAGGAGAAAGCCAATGGGAAAAAATAAACGAATGGTGATTATTACAATAATGAGAAAAATAGACAGGCAGACTGAAAGACAGTGTAAATAATCGACGGAAAGATGTCGGAAAGACGAACATATGAAAATATTTCATTCAGATTATTTTTGCACAAAAGTCAATTCATTGAAGTAGGACTCTACAAACATCAATTGTCTACAAGAGAACATAATAGGCTTCATATTGGACACACTGTGCATAATTCTATATTCATATATTCACATTGGTATTTACAAAAGTAGTCCTGTATGCTTCAGCCCAGTGATATAGCCTTAGGCAGGTCACAAACATGGATATCCATTTTATCTCTTCGCTTCACCATACACCTTGTCATCAATAACCTCGAGGCTAGTAGATACATACAGCTCATCCTGCTCTACTTGGCTAGTGGATGCTATATAAACAGCTTTTCTAGCACGACAAACCAGTGGTCATATTAGCACTTTCTGTATATATTAAATTGTAGTTGATTCACTAGTACATTGTATACAATATCAGCTTAGCCTACAAATTCTTCATTATTTATTGATATTTTGTAAGTGCACATCGTGCAGCTGGAATAAAAACTATAAAACTGGATCAGGCTATTTTAAGTAACAGTCGATTTCCATAACCTTGGCAATATTAGAAATTGGAATTCAGAAAAATACAGGAAAGAAATACATATTGTTTGGATGAATATAACAATATCGTTTGCATACAGTTAAGAAATATACCATATTTACCGCAAAATACATTTTATTCCAGGCGCTATGTAATATCAATTTCTTGAAAAAATGAGTGTAGTATCAAAAGGTTATGTCTCACAAATCACAAAAATATTGAATAATTAAGAAAAAACACTATATTTTCTTAACGTGGTACTTTGTGATTTGGTAATATTTGGCTCCTCAATTCATGTTTTAGGGAAAATGCCATATTTGGTGAGACTTGGTGTGAGCCCTGAATATCATAAGGTAGCATTAGCTTAAACATTAATTTTGCCTCGATACAAAAACTTTGCGTCAACTGTTATTGCTGAAACTTTGTATACAGCTGATTGTAGTTAGTTATATTTGTGTTTCTCACCAAAAACAAAAGTTAAATAGGACCTGTAAACAGCATCAACAAATTAGACATTAGAAATACAATTCAATTCCAATATTACCCCATATATTGGTGTCAGAAAGAATGTAACATATGTATGCCGGTTACCGATAATAGGAGAAATGACCAAATCATTTATTTGTTTTAACGCAACAAAACTTCGATTTTAAACAAAATCAGGATAATTTATGAACTGACAATAATCGTTCTTGCTGGGCCATATCTAAGCTTACAATGGAGTTTTATTTCCAGAAAAAAAGCAAAAAACGGTGGAAACGACGACCCACACCAGATAAGTATTTCAAACACCAGTTGTCAATTTACTATTGTGCTAACTTATCTTCGATTTCACAATCATGTCTTCATTCCCTTCTATATTTCTTGTATTTGGTAACAGACATATAACCACTTATAAAGAAAGTTAATTAATGAATATGGAACTTTTAGTGAGAAGATAAAAATATTCTGCCTCGTTAACGATGATTTAACGACCTTTAAGAGGAAATGGCATTAATTAATGAATAGTTTTAATTACCAAGTTATGACAGATCTGCCATAAGACTGAGAGTTACTTCGATATATCGTTTTAAATCTGATCCTGTGGCTAGTTTCACACATTAATGTCATGTGGCTTGAAACCATTGTGAAAAGTTAATAACAATATAAATTTTGATGATAAAATCTTTTTTGATTAGAGACTGATTATAAGAATTGGATAAATCCGAACTAGATTTTTCCTCTGTCGCCTAGTAGGTTTCAAGCTTTATGCTTATAACATCATTGACGAATCGTAGAATGACAAAACAGCTGTATGACAAAGTTAAATTCATTATTTGGGTTATGTGTCTAATTCTTTATTGGTATTAAAGGTTGTTTTTCACTGTGTCTTTTGAACAATCTTTTGAGTACCGATTTCTAGTGAAGAATGTTAGACACGTGCAGATACTTCGATATCCTATGTAATAGATATTACTTAAATGTCATTGGTTCATATTAAAGGGGTTGTACAAATATTTTTTTACATTACTTACTTTCTTTGACCAAGGTTTACATGGCTGTTGTCGTTGATGAAGCAGAAGACGCTTACTCTTCCGGAGCATCTGGCTTTAAGCTCTATTTTTTCTGGAGTCTGTGTGGAAATCTTTCTTTTGTTAATATTTTGCCATAGTTTTATTGCTTTCGATTTTGAATCATGATTATGCTGTCATGTTGGTATTTTCTTGTTGTTTTCACACCGAAGACATGGAACAAAAAAAGTTTCGTCTATATTAATTCTAATACAATATTAATTCAATAGTCAAACCACATTGCATATTTTTCCGAGTTTTCATTTCATCTTTGAATGTAGAAAATTATGTATATATAACAAATCCTTTAGAGTATTGATATTTAAATAAAACGTAATATGTTTTTACAGATAAACACATTACATTCCCTGTATCATTGATAAATTCATTCTTTCATTATAAACATTACAAAATACCTGATTTTTTGTTTACATTGTCAAAATCGTCATTCGGAAATATGTTCGACAATGGGACACCTTTCCTTCAGTTGATCAGATAATACAATTGGAATAACGAATGTCGCACAAATTGATTCCAAATTTCAGTGTAAGAACTGAACAGGAGACAAAGACTCCAGGAAACTGTAGGATGTTAATATTATACCTCAATGGAAAAAATAGTTTCCATATTGGATATGGAATTTGTAGTCCTTGTTTAAAATTAATGCGGGGTTGTTATCAGTAGAACGCAATGTTACTCGGACTGGACTAGACTTATATTGCGGATGTTTTCAATGACGCAAATAAAGCTTATTCTTCTGTTACACGTGAGCTTATTCGTCTAGATCATTTTCAGGTTTCTGTGTGTTACTGTATATTTCCGTAACACGTAAGCTTATTCGTCTAGTTCATTTTCGTATTTCTATGTGTTACTATATATTTCTGTGACACGTGAGCTTATTCGTCTAGATCATTTTCAGGTGTCTATGTGTTACTGTATATTTCTGTAACACGTAAGCTTATTCGTCTAGATCATATTCATATTTCTATGTGTTACTATATGTGTTGGACATTTTTATGATGGAATTTGTTTTAACTCTTGTTTAAATGAACTACTTTTGTCATCATGTACACTGGGTGTAAGGAACTACAAATCTGCCACGTTTTCATTGTAACGACAAGGCTGGTTCCTACTGATTGCCTCTGAATTCTTTTTGTCTATCACTCAGATTACAGAAATAAATCTGATATTTAGCGAGTAATCATGAGAATAATCTTAACCTCGATAACTTTGTTTACAGATAAGAGATAAATCCAGCCAATTGTAATCGTTTACTTGTAACATTACAGACAAGTGCAGTGAAATCGAGTCAGACATTGTTTAAATTTCACAATTAACAATCAACATAACATCAATCATAATTGTCAGCTTAAACATGAAATTTAAGGTTGCTTGTTATTTATATCTGAAAAGGTGAAACGGGCCAAAGTAAAACTGCGTTATAAAGTAGCAACAAATCCGCGTTTTTCGTGTATTTATTTGATGGCAACAACACTTTTTACTATACTAAAAGGCCTCCCTCCATCCACGTAGGGTGAGGGAGAGGATGTGGAGGGATGGGAATGTAGGGAGGTGGGGAGGATGTGGAGGGATGGGAAGGTAGGGAGGTGGGGAGGATGTGAAGGGAGGATGTGGAGGGATGGGAAGGTGGGGAGGTGGGGAGGATGTGGAGGGAGGATGTGGAGAGATGGGAAGGTAGGGAAGTATGGAGGATGTGGAGGGAGGATGTGGAGGGATGGGAAGGTAGTGAGGTGGGGAGGAGGTGGAGGGATGAGAAGGTGGGGAGGTGGGGAGGATGTGAAGGGAGGATGTGGAGAGATGGGAAGGTAGGGAGGTTTGGGAAGATGTGGAGAGATGGAAAGGGGAAAGGAGGTGCGCGAAAAATACATCATTACCTGTACGTGTTGGTATATCATTTCCTGTACATCTTGATATATTATAACGCGAACGTCTTGACTTATCATGAAGTTTAAGATACTACATACGATGACGTATAAGAATAACTTGAAATTTAGGCCGTGTTACTTCCTTTCATTTCCCATCGTGAGCCTCAAATTTCAGTAAGAATTAATTAAAATAAAATACCTGTAAAGATGACACAAACACATTGTGTAATGAAATCAAGGAAGGTTCAAAGGATTTAAAATTTCCATAATACCGTTCATAAATCAATCAAGATGTACGAAATAATAGGATCGTGAGATTGTGCCGCCTTTCGTAATTACTATATGATTCAGAATAGACGAAAGTTCCTATATTAATACGCTGTTGTAGCGACCACACATTATTGTAAAATTCCTATAGAATTTATATAATTATATCTAAATCAGTTTAGTGAAAAATATAAAATTTTAATAATATATAGTTTTGAAGAAAGTCAATCTTGTATCAAAATATATATTAGAGTGAAAAAACAAATACTAATAAATTAATAAATAATAATAATTAAATAAAACCTGTACATGGACATAATTCATTCCAGAATTAAGTGATACCTTATCAGTAGTTTCTGTGTTAATCTTTCTCTGTACATAATTATACCTAGTTCCATTGTATTTGAAGTTGAATGAAAATTCTGTTAACATTTCGATATAATTACCTAAATTTTAAATCTAAATAAACGACAAAATGATTTTACACAGATAAAAGTACAACTGGGCAATGGAACTTTTATAATGAGACACCAGGATCACAATAACAGTACAATGATTAAATCTATGGTATAAAGGTCGCTACCTTACTGTCAGGTTCACTAGAAAATTTACATTTATATTTTTTAATCATAAGCCGTATCTGTCACTGATAGATATGCGAACTGTTTTGAGTAGTAACAGGTCCATAATGTCTAGCTTTGGAGAAGATTTATAAACAACACGACTAGCTACTAAAATCAATATCAGACTAATCAGATCGTTGTAGGTTTAATTAGTCACTAAAGCATCCAAATACAAACATACTAAAACTGAACAGTATTATCAGTATATACATAGCTATTTCTTAGTCTTTCAACTTTTCCTTCAAACCTTTAAAGAACACTACTAATTAATCATAACTCAAATTCTTCCATATTTGTAAAGGTGGTATCTAAGAACCTCATTGTTGTCTTAATACTGTTGTTCCTTTCAACTTGATAAAGATGATTCTTCACAATTCTGCATTAAAATGTGTTTGATCCCATCGTTTCTCGAACCAGATATCGCTGTTGTCTTTTTGAAACAGAAAATGGTGACCGTCATTTTCCTTCCTATACATGTAGTATTTACAGTCACTTCGACTTTGGTTTGGAGAGTAAAAAACATTAGACAGAATGATATATTTTAGTTAAGAACTTTTTCAGCAAGCGTTTAAATTTCTAATAATTTCTTCCAATTTATTTTGGAACCAAATGAATGAGACAAGTTTTAGCTGTCGTATGTATGATTTCATCATTCGGTGTTTTTGATGTATTTTCATACACATTTGTTTCAAATCCAGAGTTGTGGGACTTAATTTTACTACAGTGTAAACTTAATTCAATTTAGAAAGATACAGTTTCACAGTAATTACTTTGAATGTATTTGAAAATCCCGTTCGTCCACTGTTTTGAAGCCACTATCCAAGTTAGAGACAAGGAAATATACCAATGAAGGTCATACCGTGGTCATACAGTTATAAGTCTTACTTTGCAGAAATGTCAGCTATATACGGAATTACATTAACAGCATCGTATGAGCTGAAATGGGGGATGAAAGATGAAACTTTTTGTTGTTAATAGTTATTACAAGCTGAGAGTTGGAGATTCTAACATAAGTGTTTTATGCTTAATAAATATCAAATATTAAGAATGATATGAGAAACTGTTTTAGTTGGTCGCAATTATATAATTTATTGCCGGTACAATGTATATTTTCACAGCTTTAAAATGACCAAGCGGCCCCTTCGAATCAACATTTCAATAAGTTGACAACAATGTTTATTTCGACAAGGGAATCATAATCTATTTATGGTAACAGCTCCTCAATCACAAAGTTTTCACCAATTTTCAACTTTACTAAACTGTTATTAAATTTTTATCAAAACCAGAGAAGCTGTATGCTAGAAAGCATTTAATTGAATTTTTTTTTATCTTATTCAGATACGATTTATTCCAGTATTAAAACAACCTTAACACGGTTACATTTATCAGAGGTTTAACATTGTTTAACAACAAGTTTTTATGACCGTATTAATCGCATTGAATGTCATTTAGCCATTACATTATTTTCAGCTTTAAGGAAAGTATTTTGTTTGACCTTCAGATTAATCCAAACATATATACTATGACCGACGCAATGTAGATTTTGATAAGCAAGAGTTCGACTTTAGAACGTTTGAAATGACTACACCCAGGTGAAAATGTGTGATGCATAGTCAATTGATACCAGCCTGGAGCATGAGAGAACTGATCGTCCTCTGTTGCCTTATTTGAGTCCTTCAGGAAGACATTTTACTGCCATTGCTCTAAATGGAAAGCATGCGGCGGGCCTCCCGCGTAGTATTCTTCGTGGATATTCCGTCTCAGAATGACACTTGCTGTTCATGGTTGGATAAGTTCCGGTTTTGATAGATTCTATGATCAAATTTCGTGTTTTGAACAACTTGGATTATTTTTAGTGTTACTTGTCTACTCTATTATACCAAACTACAAAGAAAAAAAATAACGATTCCTGTATTAGATAAAGGCGGCAACCTGTAGTCAGTGTTTCCGTCCTTTATTTTATATTTAGGTAATTATGAAACTTGACATTGCTTACTAGGATTGACCAGGACGGGTGTCGGCGAAGCAGAAGAACATATTCTTCCGGGGCACAAGAATTTATTCTTTATACACTTTTGCAGGAGTCTCCATGTAAATCTTTTTCGCCTTAGTTTCATCGACTTTGTCTATGAAATATGATTCCGTTAACATGTCGGTATAGCCTTTTTTTGTTTTCGATCATATTGATTATTCTCATATTGAAAAGAACATAGTTTTTATTTTCGATATTTCGATGTTTATGCCCTATCAGTTTCGGAATTGAGAGTAAGAAATCAAGGGAAGGATTGAAAATCTATTCATTGGCTCGAAAATATATACAAAATGTTTGTTTTACCATATTATCGTACATAAACATACAGAACTACAAATACCACTTACCTCTTTTTAATTTTTATGTCGGCGTTATTCTCAAATTCACACCAATGAATTCTATATTCAAAACTAAGCACTGTTGGGTGATGTCGATGAAGCAGAAGACGCTTAACCTTTAGACATACCTGGTCACAATCTCCTTATCCTTTTTTCAGGAGTCTCCGTGTGAATCTTTCTTTTGTGCATATTTTGACTTAGTTTTATTGAATTAGAGTTTGGATTATGATTATGTTGACATGTTGGTATTTTGTTGTTTCTGCCCTAGTTTTATTGAATTAGAGTTTGGATTATGATGATGTTGACATGTTGGTATTTTGTTGTTTCTGCCCTAGTTTTATTGAATTAGAGTTTGGATTATGATGATGTTGACATGTTGGTATTTTGTTGTTTCTGCCCTAGTTTTATTGAATTAGAGTTTGGATTATGATGATGTTGACGTGTTGGTATTTTGTTGTTTCTGCCCTAGTTTAATTGAATTAGAGTTTGGATTATGATGATGTTGACATGTTGGTATTTTGTTGTTTCTGCCCTAGTTTTATTGAATTAGAGTTTGGATTATGATGATGTAGACATGTTGGTATTTGTTTGTTGTTTTTAAATTTTATTTTATTGAACATGTTGAATGCCGTTTTTTTTCTTTGGTGTTTTTGAAATAATGCACTCGTTCATGATTTATAAACCATTTAATTTTTATCATAGTGATTTCACGTAAAAATGATCGAATTTCATGTAGAAAAATGTTTTTTTAAAGTTATTTCTTTCTGATAGAAATGTAGTCAGTGTAAACGACTCTTTATTCTGAACGACATTTAAAACAAAAAGGGAAAACAACTTTGTATCATTAGAAACAAATCATGTAAATTTCTCAATAGACATGGCTTAAGTAGATGATTCCAAACATTTTATACGTCAGCGTTTTGTTGTCTTTTGATTTATTTTGCGCGAAGTAAAATGACCTTCATTGCAACCAGTATATGGATATTTTGCGAAGGCGTTGATTATGCAGTAATAATTTAAAAAAAGAAAAAAGAAATATTAAATAACCTTTACAAAATATGTTGAAGCGCGTGTGTAGCATCCCAAAATTCAGCAGTGAGCTCATTATGACATAAGGGCGAATATTTTAACTTTGTGGCTTCATAGAAGTGCATATTCATATTATCATGTACAACAGATCACAATTCATAAAGAGGTGGTACACATTAATTTGATGGATGGGGGCTGTGCTTCCTGATTACGTTTGCTATGATATCACACTTCAAAACGACAGACAGCACACCTGTATCCAAGAACGCCTCACTTACAACAAGACAATGTATTTCACCATCTTCACGCTTTCTTAGTCTTGTTTGTCTTTTTCTTCCTTTCACATTACTTTTTCAAATATAAAAACAACAACGAAAATACCGATAAATACCGATTTTAATTTATCCTCAAATTCGAAAAAACTAGGGCAAAGACAACAATGACAAAAGGCTTAACGGTGACCTGAGTTACAATGTTTCTTGTAACATATCATAGAAAGGTTTTTGTTAAAAAGGAAATATTACTTTAACTACGGAATTTTCCTATATAAATTCCATCCAGGACCAGCAGAACAACTTTGAAATTTCAGTCAATTTGACCAATTTTTGGCCTCGCCCATCAGCTCATTGAGTCAGTCAAGGTAAATATGTGCATCTCATCAAACTGTCACCTTATACTAATAAAAGAAATTCTAACCAAATTTGGGCTATTTCTGAAAGAAAGTAAACAAATTATGCTCAAAATTGTAATTTTCCTACATACAATTTAGTACATTTTACCCCCTCCCCTGGGGAAAATGTGAGACCCTAGTGTTATGAAATTTACAAGATTTATAAAGTACCATAAGACACTTTCATCCATGAAGAGTATTTAGTTCTACTTTATCTGGGTATTGAGAAGAATTTTTTTGAAATTCCAGTCAATTTTTGGCCCCACCCAACAGACCTTGTGGTTCAGCCGAGGTCAATATGTTCATCTCATAAAAGTGTCATCTTAGATTAATAATTCTTACCAGGTTTTAATACAATATAAAGAAATAATGTTTTAAAATGCGATTTTCCCACATAAACTATAGTAAACTTTACCTCCTCCGCAGGGGGAACGCAAGAACATGAGGTCATGAAATTTACAATTGTGGTAAGTCATTTAAAGACATTTCCTTCCATGAAAAGCACTTAATTCTATCATATCCTTTTTGGTCATGCCCCTCAGGTCCCTGAGGCTTGGAACCATATAATTTACAGCTTTGGTGCGCCTTTAGCCATTGGAGGGTTTTGTAAAATTTCGTTGAAATCGGTTCAGGAGGTTTCCAAAAGAAATCGAAAATGTTCAAAGTTTACGACGACAAAAGGTGATCGCCATAGATCATACTGAGAATTTGTATCAGAAGACCTAAAATACCAACATGTCCACAGAATTATAATCAAAATTCAATTTTCTAAAGAATCAGGGCAAAAACAACAACAACAACAGCAACAACAAAATCATCAAAATAAAACATGAAAGAATAGAACAATTGCAAGGAGAATCGGGCCAAATGTTTCAGAAGATTAAGCGTCTTCTGCTTTTTGGCCAATCTAAGTCATTAGTGTCATGTTTCCAAATGAGAACAAGATAAATGACCACGGAACCACCTGGCATACTTACGAACATCAAATATGTCCAACTTCATATAACAGAAGGAAATTAAAAGGTATTATGATGAAGACAGTAAAACTTCCACATGATGTATGAACATAGCAAGGAAATTTCTGATAAATACATTGCATACACATTGCTGTATCCTATATATTTTTGACCTCAAGATGCGTGAACTTTTCTAAATAAACATATATTATCGTTTTCGTTTTGTGTCTTCTAGATATGAATAATGACGCCAACACATTTTATTTCAAATCAGGACATAGCTTAAGTAATCGTCATCCGCCTCAGGTGAAAAACCTCTCCACATGGGACCAGGGTGTCTCCGAAGACTTGATTAATAAAACTTTATAGCTATGGATACATACTGCACTAAGTCGACCACAGTTTACACACCCTATAGTCAAACTGCATCATACATCACAGGTGCGATACATCAGGTCGTCGTTACTCATTCATCCCGCCCTTCTATAGCTTAAGCCATTATCATCATGTTAGTAGTGTCATCAAACTGGTTAGGCTCATGACGTTTATCACAAAATATTGCAAACCAACCATATTTCATTTTTCAGTATTGTGATTTTTTATGTATTTTTTATATATATATCTATTATTTATATGTGTTTGTTTAACGTTTCGTATTTGTGAGTATATACTTAAATTACTTATCTTAAAGATGTCTTCTCTCCAATGTTTCAGATAACATTACAACCTATTGACCAAACGTTGACCCCATGACACGTTTTCCTTCTTGTTTCAAATTCTGATAGTTTCAGATGAAATCATCAGTGTCCATTACATACGAACGCTGGTGATAGTATGTCCTGGATAATATTATTTATTTTGACCCACCCCTATCCAGCCCCAAGTGCAGGGTTGTGGGATATGGAGGATCCTGTTTCTAGACTCTTGTTTATAAAGGTTGGGTTATACATTGGTTGTTCAACTGTATAACTAGCTTGCTAGGGATCTCAGTCGTACTTACCAACTGATTCTCCAAAGATACCTGGCTTTGATGTAAACAAAATACCGATGTGTAAACAGATTAATTATTGCTGTCGACATTATCGACGGACTTTTTGTTTAGGTCAAATCCAGCCAATGTTAAATGCCATCGTGGCGTTAAAAACAAAACTAAGTCTGGTGCAGTTTAATTCACTAATGGGCTTTACTTTGTCTAATTCTAAAATTGTGTTGAAAAGTGCGCGTGCCTTTGTACAGTCCGTTCAGATTGCAGGTGGTAGGCTGTAAGTTGGCTGACTATATACCACGTTTTAACTCATTTGAGTACTAACACGATACATCGATGACCTACAAATTGATGGTAAAATTGGCATTGTTAATAGAAATAAGGATAACTTAAAAAACCAACAAGTAAGTAGCACCACTAAATACACATAACAAGAACAATAGCATTTTGCCCCCAAAACCAACGAGTTTTTCACTATTCCTCTGAATAGGTTTCTGGTGTACGGACATTCGATTTTTAACAGCATTTTTTTTCTGATAATGGACCATCGGTTAATTTTAAGATATTTTCAAAACTGAAATAACGATATTCATATTTATGTTATCTAATGACATGATGTAGCCAGGTTTACGTTTGATCGAACATTCTCCGCAAAACAGAATGTCATGTAATGGAAGAAAATAATAATCTCACATTATCATAGTGATAAATCGTCTCCTTGATGATATGTGTAAATCGTAACACACACATCCATTAACATTAATGAACACAATGTTGAGGATGAAGCATTTCTTATTAAATAGGGCAATCTGTTTTTTTCCATTCGTCATTCTTTGATAATAAAAATTAAATTCATACTAATCTTAAATTCATGAAAAATACAAGTACATGTATATTGTGAATTTATCCATTTATCATTCCATACGCTAATATAAGATGAACAGTAACTTCCAGATCTGTCCAGGTGCCATACGTAAAGGGGAACAACTCTTATATGTTCAGCCTTAAGTTGGTCAGACAAACCTGTTCTAGGGCGTTAATGGACTCGTTGTTAAGACAACGTTTGATCATGACAGCTTAAATGTCGCTAGATCGCTATATCACTTAATGTAAATCATAATTCTATAATAAAGATAATGTTCTATATGAAGTAATGTTTCACTCATTTTACTAAAAAAAATAACCGAAACCTCAAACTTCTTGTAAAAAGATAAATTTCATAATTTTTGAAATAGTGGTTATTTGAATAAAAAAGAAAAGAAAAATATATGTAAAACTCAATTCTTAAGAGTTGTTTTTGTTTTTGTTTTTGTTTGTTTGTTTTTTTCCTTCTCCGGGATCAAGAAATGAAAGAAGATTACATATTCAGACACATCTGAAACGTGATATCCGTTTTAACACTGGATATGGGAATTTAATAGAACACCGAAACAAATCAAAATACAAAACACAATTTCGTGAAGCATAACTGTAAATAGAAATAGTTTAGTTCGAAACTATTCACCTAACAATATGGTTTATACCTGTGTCTTAATATGACGATACTGACATCGGGCATCATTTTGAATAAATGAAATAATAAATCACGATAACCATTCATTCAAGGTTGAAAAAATGCAATGTAATAAGTTACACGTAATTAAGAATTCTATATAAGAGATGAATTGGCTTTTGCACAAAGAAAATTATGAACCTTTGAAGCTGACTGGTAGCGTTAATTTCGTGGAAGAAGTCGTCGACTGAAGGACAAATTCGTAACACAGAATTTTGAAATATGCAGGTTGATGAAAGTTATGGGGATGTTTTACGGTTGTAACAGTGCTTTCATTCAGAAATATTCTACGTGTGGCTGAGTTTTGTAACAAAATAAAGTCATATTGTTTAAAGAGTACAACATTCGTGCAAAGTTTAAAAAAATCATTATTTTTTTTGCCTTACACGCTTGTTACTTTTATCAAATAACAACATATTTTAACAACACAACAATATATCATCAATACGAGAACTCCTGCTGTCAGATGTCATTGTATATGATATTCCAGTTCCCTTGTGTTTGAATTTTTTAACTGGAACAACTGATTCCGATGTCTTCAGTCAGAACATTAACATAAACGTCTATACAGTTTACGATGTAAGGGAAATCACTGCTAGTACTTAATAAGTATGCGAACTCTTTGTATTTGCGGAACTATAACTCAAAATTAGTTATGGGCCTATAAGGAAAACGTATGTATATTTGTGTATAATAAATGAACAATTCAGATTTTAAGTTTTTAATTTCAGTGTAAAGCGCATCTATTGCGTATCTTAAAATCTACCAAAGATTTGTTTATAAATTATATGGTTTTTACCGACACATCTTTTACAACTTAAGAAAAAAATTAAGATATCTTTGTGTAACGTCTTTGCCAGAATCTAAAAGTTGACAAGATGTGGGAATAAAACAAGATCTTTAAAAAGTATGAAGACGATGTTGTGTATCTTGTCAAAGATTGTACACATAAGTGAAAAACACATTTTAATACTAGTAAGAATTACATACATCAGAGACAATTAATTCATTGACAACATCATATAGCTATTTCATTCTTTTATTTCTCGCCAGTGAAGTTAAGTGCCTAAAATTTGAAACATGGAGAATCCAAAGTGATCAAAAGAATTTCGGAAGCAACGTGTATAAGGGTGTTCGTGTGACTTTCTAACGAAATAACTGACGTTAAGCATTAAGTCTACATTTATAGTGTCACCTACCGTTAAAAGGAGTTATGTATTGTACAAGAAAAAAAATAAACAACAGAAGAACATTTTCTTGACCAATGTTTACCAATTGTAATGTTGCTTATAGATAAACCCATTCAGGGACATACCAAAACCTTAGAAAGTGATAGTGACGGTATGATCGGCTGGGCTGTCCTGCTAGGTGTCTCCAGCTGTATACGTCAGTGTGATAACGCTATGGCGTTTTCTGCACTAACACAAGTAGTCTTACCTGAACATACCACAGTCTCCCCCCAAAACATACACTCAACACAAACAGTTACCTTGTATAAATAGGGACACAGTGCTCTACTGATCACAGCTGTTAACAGAACGTTAAAAATTAAAAACATAACCTAAATCATTCTACAAGGCATGAGTGCTAGTTAATGGATTCCTCATCCCGATTCTGAACTCTAATCGACAATGTTGCTCCTTCTAGCTCTTTGGTTTCCATTTGTCAGGTTTTCACTAAACGGAATCTCAATCCGACTGTGTACAACGCTATCTGTATGTGGTGATTCTTCAGGAAGTATGTTCTGTGGTAATAAATAGATATGACATGACTCTGATTTGAAAAATTGAGTAAATAAACCCAGTAACCAGCACCGCCTAAGTGAGAGAGGTTGATCAACGATTTATTAGAATAAGGAGACAAGATGGAGATTCATACTACCATATTCTGGTTCATGTCAGTGTGGTAACACCACACCTGCATCAGTCAGTAGCCTAGTATGTTGTGGACAAAATTCTTATATGACCCTGACGAGTGCACCCTAAACAATCACCATCAAATATAGGTGTCTGATGATGTTATACAACCATGTGTATGAAACACCTTCCAAAGCAATTGTTTACTTCCTTGGTGGAAGATTCTGAATACTGCTTAATTTTATTGTTCCACGGAAATTCTGCTCTTGCCATTTATCTGTTTGTTCTGTGAACTCGCTGACGTGATTACGATGTCTGCCAAACATCTGGTCCAAAGGGCAAGCTGGTTTGAAAATGTTAGAACGTCTGACACGTCAGTGTCCAATATGAGTTACCGGTAATTTGGCTGGTTAAGGTAACACTATCACTGTAACAGTCAATATTCGTTTGTAAATACAAGTGGCAGTAAATTGTAAATGGTTTTGTATAAGGGGGACGAAAATGTCGTGTGTCTTTCACGTATGTGTAGTTTTAGAGATTGGTTTTAGATTTTGTTGAAGTCTTTTTATTTTGATCATTCCCATTCATGTGATTGTATCTGTGTATCGGATGTTCAGTGGTATGCTGGTACACTGGTATATATTTATAACATATCTATTCACGATATATTGCGAATAGGTATACAGCGATATCATTTGCCTAAAGCAAATGTATTCTTTATTGACAAATTCGTATAAACACGTAAAGGTTTTTCTAACGTTAATTATTTGTGAAATATCATAAAGATTGAAGATTTGTAAGACATGATTTCATACAGCGAATGTTAACGTTAATTATTTGTAAAATATTATACATATTGAAGATTTGTATGAAATCATTTCATTACAGCGCTTGCTTTGACCTTTTGCAATTAAGATATGATCTTTGTTTAATTCCGCTTTGCTAACGGGTGTTGAAATACGTTTAAACTGTACATTTTCATAATGCCAATACCTGCAAATTTTCTTCATAGGAAACAAATTCCAACACAAAACTGTTAATGACCTGTGACATACATTTTAAAGAAGTTAATTTTCTACATTATGGAATTGGTTCGCTTGTATCATGAAAGATTCAATATCACGTATAGTCAAATATCTTATCTTGGTAAAAACCAATCACCAATAGCAGTAGGGCATTCGATCTAGGGACCTTTGGAGTCGAAAGCGGAGAGCTTACCACTGTGCTACCGTTACGTTACACTAGGCGAAGTAATTATTTTGAAATCTTTTTACATAGGTTGTTCCCTCCAAAAATTGAAAATATTCAAGGTTTATATCAGTGCAAAACATAACCAAAGATGGCAATCACGTGCCCAGTATTTTAAGTAGGGTTTTCAGATGTACATTAATTAATAATTTTGCTAACATTGCAAAAATTCAAATATCTCTGTATAATTCAACCCTGCACCCCTCATCCTACACGAAAAAACTCAAATAATATACATTACACAAGTATGATCTTTCATTTTAGAAACAAAGTATACATTCGTTCCTGTTAGTGTACATTGGACATCGTGAGACAGATAACCTGTGTTACAGTGTAAGATGGCGCCTTCAGTATGTGTTTACAATGATTACTGTCTAGTCACATATCACTGTATGAAATATAAATAAGTTCGTTTTAACTCTTCACTACGTGGCGATGATGAAAACTTGAATAGAAAGAATAAAGGTAATAAGTAAATCTGCATTTCTCCATGTTCCATTCACCCACAAATTAAAAATTAATCTATCTAGTCCGTGTTGATTACTATTTATGATGGGTAGTTCCTAATCAAGTATAGACTGGGAATATAGGGTAAACTCATATTTACATATTTAAATATTGCCAAATTCGACACATACTAAATAGTATAATGCTTTCGGAAATATGTGCGTGCATCGACCCTGTTTTATGCTGAAAATTTACGATATAAGATAGTTTCGGACAGGTACGGCTGGACCCTTCAATCTACACGTACTAAATATTCCGCAGTCTAGCCTTGGTCCTGGTATATACCAGTCTAACCGTTGTTACCGCTTACGCGAAAGCGAACTTGAAAGTTTTGACGTCTAAAAGCCCCCTTTTAAGGCAAAGGCACGACCACCATCCGCCTATTGGTATGTTTTTATATGGGTTTCATGAAGTCGTCTATGCGGTTGTAGGTTCACTTGGTGCTTTCGTTTATTGGTGTTCTTAAATAGGTCTAAGTGTATTTTGAAATGAATAGATTTCAAACACACCATTAAAAAATTTCCTATTAGATACACAGAAAACGAGAGCGTGATTAAAACGCGTCTTTTTTCCCCTGACAGCCTGGGTTGTCACATGAACAAAGAGTGTTCTCCCAATTTCCATATTATTGCCTATGCATGAAGATAAAATATATGAGATGTGTGATTTCAACAGATTTAGTTTTTAATCCGTTTATATTGTTGTAAATCGTATCCTGTTCATAGGATGTATGATCTAGGACCCCCTGGTACGAATGTCAGGGTTATGTCATTTGGATTGATTTATATGGAAATATTCAACATAACTTCGAGAAATTGGCGACCATGACCGGAATCTGTTTTCGGCTTACACACACAGATATAGTCTCGAACAAAATATTATTACGGTTTCGAAACATGCACTTGATTTAAACATAATTTATTGCAAATACTTGCAAAATAATGAATGCAAATAAATACTTACAAAATGTCTCCATACTGCCACGTGTTGTAATTCGACAGAATTAATCTCCGAGTTTACTTGAATATTACGTGCAGAAAAACAGTTGTTGATATAAGCGATTTTACATGTTAAACTGCTTAAGTTTCAAGTCTGATTTTCAATCAATGTTGCAGGATAAATAAAATACATGGTCAATGTCTTAAAATAAAAGCTGTATTTTGGCTCGGAACAGAAAGACAAAAGAGGCTCGCCAGATAGCATAACAAAATATTTTTCTAATGATTATCATGTTCTACCTACTTTTTACAGAATTATCGAAAAGGATAAAATAAGATTAAAGTAAGCAAACCATCAGATTTCTCTTCTGGTCAGTTTATGTTGAACGGCAAATAGTTCGATTAGTATAGATAATAAACTCCATTTCGATATTTACTCAGATCACAGACGCCTGTGTCGGTTTGAAAATGATTCATTTGGAAAAGTGGCATTACTTACTTGGACTATGATTTACATAGCGGAAGTCGTCGATGAATCAAAAGACGTTTGCCCTTCCGGAACAGCTGTTTTAATTTCTCTTTCATTTTTAGGGGCCTACATGTAAATCATTCGGTTTCATCGAATTTGGATTGGGATTCTATGAACAGATTGTTGTTTTCCCTTTGAAGGTTTTATCTAACAGACTAGGACTGAATGTGTTCTTGTTAGAAATACAAATAAATTCAAACACAAACTCGATTAAGAAAAAAGGTTAAATATTAACAAAAGAACGACTTGCACAGACACCTTGAAAATATAGATATAAAATAAGGCAAGACTTTCATCAAAACCACTTTCCTAGTGTGTCAATCCAGATAAACAAGGTCACGTTTTCATTATGAGATGGTGCTTGGGATCACAAAGTGCCCCACAATTTGTGTTATTCCCTTATGAGATGGTGCTTGGGATCACAAAGTGCCCCACAATTTGTGTTATTCCCTTATGAGATGGTGCTTGGGATCACAAAGTGCCCCACAATTTGTGTTATTCCCTTATGAGATGGTGCTTGGGATCATAAAACTTCATCTCTTTGTGTTGTAAGTTTATCATTCCATTATCGATATCTTTTACGGAAATATCAAATTAAGTGCGACATATCAAACACCGCGGGTATGAGGAAAAAGCATTTTACCTTCTAAAAATAGAAAATCCACCATCAGGATATAAAGGTCTTTATGATTATCATACAACGGATTGGAGAAAGGCGTCCATGCTATTTGTGTCGAGGTAAGTGGTTGAGGTGTCATTTCAAATTGATGGGTACAGAAGTTGGACATTGTCAATCAAGTTCTTTCTGTAATAAAATGATATCGTCAACTGAAATATATCCCACCGTGAAATTGAAGGATATGGCAAAGCATTTTTGTTGAGGTACAAGTTGTGATCAACTGCTCGAAAAAAAACAGCACCTCATGAAAAAAATGTCCAGCAAATAGTCATTTCCAATGAATATACAAATAGTCTGCTGGACAAACTTAGCAAATATATATTCAAACGGAAATTTTGTTTTCTCGCTCGTGATATTTTGGTTTGAAGTACATTTCGCGGAATAAGCTCCAGTGCACCGCAATTCACATTTCTTTGAAGAGAAGACTCACATAACCAAAACATAACTGTAAAAGTCTTGAATGGTGTATTACAGTGTACACAGCAAGAAAATGAGATACATTTATTACTATTAAGGGACGTTTACGATCGTTCGAAAGTTTTTAGAGGTTCTTTAAAATCTTTTTTCTATTGATTCGACTTCTCCAGTTTACACGAACACAAGAGAAGTATAACCATGATTTGAAATAACGTTTGTTAGAACAACCGAACGAAACATCAATAATACGCTGTTTATGTACGCTATATTGTTCTATAGAAGGTTAGAATTTTAATACTATGTATGTTTATTGATATTACCAAATTGAAGAAAATGTTCCAAAATAGAGTAGAATTTCAATATAAATCAGAAATGTATATTACCTATCAATCAGATTTCATAATGATTACAGTTCTTAGGGATGATAAGCTTATATCTCTGTTGTAAAGAAAAGATCGAACAAGATAATAGAACCTGATGAATCTCGAATTAGTAAAGTCGTCTCTCTAAAAAAAAAAAAAATATTGTGAATGAATTATGTCTTTGTTACACAACCTTATATGGGTTTTGAAATCGTTTCAACCATTTTGATTTCTGTTGTTGCCTAATCATCTATATATGTTAAAAATAAGCTCCTAACATCACTGACGAGGTGAAACAGATGTATGAGGTAGTTTGTTTCGTCATTTTGCTCAACCATATCTAATTATAAATGTATACTTAAAGTTGCTACTCACTTGTCAGTCTTTTGGAAACTATTAATTTGTCACCTGGTGACGTCAAAAGTATTTTTCATTATTAATGTTTTCGACATGTCTAGGTAAAACTTTAAGTGATTAAACGGTGGTTTACGGATTTACAAAATGATCCAAAAACAACGCTAGAGTTTGCTAAAATGATAAAAGATATGTACATAATATCGAATGTAAACAATTCATGAAAACTTCCAGTGTGTGATCTGTGTAAGGAAGTTTTACCACTTAAAAGAATAAACAGGAGTGATTGTTAACCCGGGTAATGGTGTCTGATATCTACATGTAGAAGCATTCAATGGATGTTGATTAGGTGAGTTAACTTTCCAGGTAATACACAATTTTGCTGTTTGGTTAAGTGATAACAGGAAACATTTGACAGAATAGAAGTTTATTTCTATATCATTTGTACATACAACGAACCTCATTAACTTCTTGTTTTGATTTATCATATGATAAACATCAATCAAAGTGTCATCTCGCTATGAAATCACAAACTGGACACTAAGCACAAGTCAAATTCAATTAACTGGATCCAGTTTACAAAATACATCTCTGTGAATTTTCAGGTTTTTAACAAGTGTTCTCTATAGCCATTCCTAAAATAAGACTTGTTGGGTGCAGATTAAAAAGAAAGGTGCACAATTTGAACGTAAATCTTAGAAATATTTTTGAAAAAATATATATGTAACAATTACAACTATGATTGTTTACGATTACTCCTCCATTAGATATTTTCAAGAAGTAAGTTCCGCTTCCGGTTCACGGTTTTGGATTTGCCACACCTCCATCTGAACATGTTAGTACACAACCTGAAAATAGAGACAAGATACATAAGTAAGAGAATTGCACTTTTAGTAATTATATATATGTTGATACAATAGCCAATATCGGTTTGGTTTAGTTTGCTTTGGATTTGCTTTGGTTTTTGTTTGGCTTGGTTTAGTTTTGGTCTTACTTTGGTTTTTGTTTGGTTTTGTTTGGTTTTGGTCTTGTAAAGCTGAACGTACAGAAAACAACAATGGCCATTTTAAAATTTCTTTTTCTTCTTCAATTTGCTTTCGTTATTCACTAATAATTTTCCCTGTACATCTTTTAAATGGTTGATGGAATGTCAGTTGAAGTAACTTAATTTGAAGACATTCCTAATTGTAAGCAATTTTGCTCTGAGAAAATTTAAAGATATTAAACAAAAAATTAAATATAAACATACAGCTATATCGTCTTTTTACAAGGACACTATCGAACATCAAAATCAATACTAAATGTAACAGCTGTAAGTGTGGAGACTATCATATAAGACTTAACAACCCATATATGGACAAATTGATGACAATAACTTCAATTTGTTTGAAGATTCAATCGCACCGGCATGAACACAATTCATCATACACTATTTAAGTGTTATTGTTTGTAGATAGTCTGTACAGATACAAACAGAATCAGTACAACTCACATGCACACATACAGTGTACAAATAAACTACTAGAATAAATTCTGACAAATTAAAGTATTAAAACTACATGGAGTGTATCACAGTGAGTACAAGATGTTGACTACAGAGAAATCTTATACAGTATCTGTAAGTATCTATATCGAAGCTTCACCGAAGAAAACATTTAAAAAAGAAACTTTATCCAGAGAATTAAGGTAACTTTTTCTTGATCAAACAATCCTAAATGTCGTGCTGTCATTTTTTGATAAAGCGAAACTTTTAACTGATGCTAATCATTGTATAACAACAGTGTCTTGTCTGTGAGGATAATGACGGATTAATGTGTCTCCTATAACTAATGAAACAGACTAGTAATATTTGGCGGAAAGACGAAAAAAAAAAAAAAAAAAAAATCCGACTCAACCTTTTCTTGTGGTGATTCGAAATTAAACTCTTTATATCGCACGTGACATTTCCCGAACACGGTTTAGACTTGAAACCAATAAGCAAAGCACTAGACAAGCTCTCTCCACAATAAACAAATTATTTTGCATGTTTATTCATCAGTTCTATCTCAATATAGGGTTGCTAAATATGTACGTTTTTAATTTATAAACCAATAGGTTTTAGAGTGTTATTTCCTAACTAAGTTTCGTAAACATTTTTGTTTGTTCTTTCGCTGTAATTGCGTATTTTTCCTGTCGTCAGTAGTAAATGTGTACCCCGTCACTCGTTAACAAGCTAGGCTATTTCCGTAGACAGCAGATTGGATCCACTTCGCCAGATGAGCCCACGTTATAAGCTCGCTGAATGTGTTTTAAGGTTGCGTTTATCCTTAAGATCAGAAGGGATTTTCTTGCAGGCAATCTAGCGCCTATTGATAGTCATAGAAACACATCTATACTGACTGTACTGATGACCAATATTTTACGCTTTCTACGCATTAACAGTGTATCTAGACTATAGTGAAATGATAGAATCATATAATCTGTTCTCCAATCTGATTATCAATTTCAAATCCATCAGTGTCAATTTCATTAAAAAACAACAAAGAAAATACCGACATGTCAACATCTTATCAAATGCGATGAAACGGACAAAAATAATTACACAGAAACTTCGGATAAATCAGTAAGTTGATATTGACCATTACAACACATAATAACATATTATTATTGTTTACTTGTAATTTGTATGTAGCTGACGACTTTTACGACCTTAATGAGTAAGATGATTCATTCAGAACGGTAAAATCTGGTTTAACATGTAGTTTTTATGGTTTATCTGCTTTGATAGGTATATTTTGACTATATTTAGTTGTACAGGTAGTTAACACTGTTTATTTCACCTGGTTTAATTGTTAGTTTGAATAGTTAATTTTGTGTTGATTAATTATTAGTTTGTTTAGTTTATTTTATCTATGGTATTACATTGTATACGATAACTTATTCAAGGCGACACCAGAAAATTCAGTACAAACGACAATAAAAATTATTCACACAAATTCAAATCCAATTGTTCCTAAAATTGTAAGCCAAACATCATGATTGAAATATAAAGTGAACTTTTTAAAAAAAGCAGAGGAGTATGGGATTGAAGTCTTGATCAATCTATAGATGAACAGCCTCTTTGACCAGGTAATAGTATTAGCTTTCTATTGTTAATAGACAACAGTAATACGACTATAAACCCCGTGGGTCGATGTCTGGTCAGAATAGACGAGTAATGAGCCTCTTTATAACATCTGGTTGGGATGGGGACTCATACGATTCATACCATTCAGTTGGCAGTGTTCCATTTTGCTAAACATTATAAGTAAGATAGAAAATCTGGCCTACAGATGTAGCATTTCACAATGCTGCAGTGAGACGGATATATTGTAACCAAAATTCCCATACTGTGACAATTTTGGAACTTATTGTCTCATTAAGTGAAGTTATTTTTTTTACTTAAATACAAAACAAAAGAGCATGTCCGTGGAGAATATACGTTGTTAAAAGTTAAAAAAAAATGTAACACCAAAAGAAATCTAATATGGCAGCTGGGTTAAGCTGCGGTAATATTGTGTCCAGAAGAAAACATTGATCCTCAGATTTAAAGAAGGTTGGGGACTTGGAGACGAGATGTTCTTCACAAATGGTCATTAGCTCAGAGTGTGTCCTCATGATTTATCACTACACACTATATCATACTCAAGGGGCTTGACCTGTCCTTAAATGAGGCGAACTGAGTGTATAAGTCCTTTTGGTAGAATGAAATCTAAAGCGGAGTCATGGAATATTTCTGTAGCGAGTTGAAATGAAAACGCTGAATTTCCTACAACGGCAAGAACGCACCAATATGTGAATAGAAATATCATCCAATCTCAAATTAAAAATTCAAAAGATTTACACTAAAAATCATGAAAATGTACTATGAGAATAAGACTAGGAGAGTAGGTGTTTACCAAACTCGCCTACCTTCATTAGTATGTATCTGATAACAACAGGTCAAACGTAGTTTTAATATGTAACTGTTTGTGAGAAATGAAAGTTTTAACATGCAAAGACACAAACAAAACGCATGGGCCTTATGGACATGCATGCTTGTATTTAAATAAAACCAGAGAGAAGATCTTTGTATTAGGCAACAAAGTTATCTCCCATTCTTAGACTTGCTCCATGTGTAGATTTGTATTTATTGCTCTTTACAACGGTAACTTTGTTATGGCAATCATGCGAATTCGAACACAGGAAAAAATAACAGTATGACCAACTTTTTAGCTGTGTGTGTAAAGAAGTGCTTGTTGTATCTGATTTTCTTGAAGTAAGTCATGACCTTCACAACGATTTGTACAGTGAAATCTATCCTGTCTCGGGATTAACTGTTGCATGTCCAACCTCGTATGGATGATGTCGTACTTTTTCTCCAATGCCACTTGATTTATTTTTTCCCTTTTTCCTCCAATTTTATATCTGATTTGGACACCTAGTATCTTGTACTGTCACTTAAAATTGTTTCGAAGATACTCTCGCAGGATATTATAACTAATTGTTTTCTTTCTCCTCTTCCTTTTGGCAATGGAATGTATACAGAACACTTCAACCAAAGTGTCTCAAATAGGATTTAACTTGCAGTGTCGTTATCGATTATGTATATGAAAATAAAATAAAATAAAATGAAAGTTTAATGCATGATTGTTTTTTTATGTTTTAGAATTTCCTTGGATAGAGAATTTGATGGTGGTGAAATTGGTATGTAATTACATCTTATTTTGATCAATGCTGTTTCAAAACCGAAACACATCGTGCCTCATCTAGTTAATCAATATCCGAGTCCTTGCATGTCTATATAGTCGTCGTCAATGTATTACCAATGTTTGATTGCAGTTGACAGAAACTATCCGGACGCTGATACTCCGAAAAAATCATAATCTGGACGGAAATAATGTAAAACGGATTTCCTCAACGTTGTTTGTACTCACATTTCGGATATTCGAATCCTGGTTACGGAAATTCTTTTTGGGAACGGAAAGAACTTTATATACAAATATAGTAATATGCCCTCATTTCTCATTTCCACATTTGTCATCATTTTGGTTGGGGTCATGTCCTTTTAATATCTGCCCGTCAATGATGTAATCATCATCATCGTGATCACTTTGTACACCTAGTATATGTAACATCTGCCATATTGACTATAGAAGATTTATTTAGCGTACGATGCTGCTCGGTATACCTGCACGACCCGTGGGTCTATGTTCCTAAAATAGCATATTTATATAAAACATGATGAACATTGTCAGCTATTGTTACAAACAGAATCAACGCAATATTTCTGACATTAGAAATGTAATGTTGTAACAGTATACCAATCTAGGCAGGACATTTCAGAATACCGGAAATGTAACTACACGCATGCGCAGAATCACATATACCATGATGACGGTTTTCACTAACTATGTGATCAGGTTTGTTATACTTACTGGCTAAAACTACAATAATCAATATAATTAACCTGAATCATGAAATATTTGAGTTTGATAATTTTGTCGAACGTCACCAGTTTCTTACCTCTCACTATAACGTCAGATGAGATAACCTGTTACATGTTAAGAGGACAAATCTGTCCTATTTCACGCTCGGAGTTGGCATCATTAATTACTAATTGCTACTTATTTGTAACCCCAATTTTACTATCAGAAGTGTTCAAATTACGATGGTTACGAAGCCAGTAATTGATAATGAAGACATCTTAGATGGAAGCTTTATTTGGCATTTTTACATAATGTGATTGCTCCGACTGACCCCTCAGCCCCCCTAGTGGTTAATGCGACATCCATCGATTTTACTGTAAGATAAGGAAAATCACATACTCTTAACAGTAGCTTCTAAATCAATCTTCGTCTTAAACCTACTTCAGTCTCCTAATTTAACAGGCATGTCTCGTTAAAGACAGTTTAGTGGCTAAGCTATTGCCCTGTTCATCACAGCGTGTTTAAATGCTTTCGTATAAAGGTACATTGTCCTTGCCTCGATTTTTTTTTTATAAAAAATGAGATATTTTCATGTGCTGAAATTAACTGGCAAAACTCTCAAGAATCCTTACATGTAATAAGATTCTTGGAACTTTCATTAGCAATATATGATGTGAGATGATCTACTGTTAAAGGGTTGTTCCCTATCCATGGTGTTATTTGATGATGACGGATTAGAGATACAGTGTATCTATCGACTCAGGTAAGAATCGCTGAGAAAACAATACCGTGGAATTTTCGTTGGTTAAATGGATTGGTGTTATGCAGCCCTGGTGCCAGATACAATATTGTGATTTTAGAATATCACACAACTCCCTTAATAAAAAATGGTCGATTATAATGGGATACAATTATGCTTGATGATATCTAACCTACTAGAAAAACCTTCTACTCCAGATCACATGCAGAGAATATATTTTGAATATATATTTCATATTTTGAATTTGAATGTGATTATTTAGTTGTTGAATCTACAAAATACTGTGCGTACCTATAAAGGAGATCAGCACAAATCCATTTCAATGTTACTAAGATGTAAAATACATTAAAAGCAGATCGATTTGTGTCGAAATATGTATGTGCTGTTGTAATTAATTACATTAACTGTCCATTTCTCATCCATTTCAATTTCATACTCTAAATTAGAATAGAATAGATAAAAATGATGATCATGATGGTGACGACGATGATGATGTCTGGTATTCCCAAACTTTACCAACGACAGACGTTTGTGTGAAAATATTCTGTTGCATTATTATCATCATGGTGATAGAAGAACTGAGTTGGTTCCAAAAACATTTTCTAGACAATGATAGAGACCATGGAACCAAGCAAAATGATCCATTCAGTTTACGAATAGAAAAAAGAAAGTGTTTCATAGAGACCTTTTCACTCTTAAAAGTTGCAGTCAAAAATTTAGTCATTTAATATGATTTTGACACCTTTTCTGCTCGTTGGGATTATATCGACAGGTGTCGGGTCACACATTCGTTGGAGATGGATCATGTTATTTTAAACATTTGAAATCTAACAAACCAGAAAAACAAATCTCGAAGAAGTGTTTAAATAACAGCTAAGCTCGTATTTCTTCTAAAGGGTTTACCAAAACATTTTGATAAAATATCTAGATACAGTAGTATTTGAGTAAAACAATTGCATCATACAGTTGCTAGGTCCTTCTAAGACGTGTCCGTCGTGCTAGATGTATAATTTTCAACCTAAGGGGCGACTGAGGTAAATCCAAAGTGATCGAAAGGTATGTCAAAATCAGAATGAAGAGGTAGGCTTTTCCCAGAAAGTTTTTAATTGTAACATATCTGACAATTTAAGAAGAGCATCAAGTAAAAGAGTATGTTCTGAATCATGCCACCATTGGTAGTAAGATCATGTGAAACGTAACGTGCAGGCTATGGCAAAATGTCGAGGGTAAATAGTCCGCTAGTTGTGTCTATCACCAGCGATTTCGAATAATGTACAAGGTGAATAGCACTATTTAAAACATATTTAGCGAAATATGTGGCTAAATTGCATACACATCATTAATCCTGGTTCACCACCCACTCACATCCCCATATAATCCGATGTAAATGCTAGGCCTGGAAAGTACACATATATTCTAGCTTGATTTGAATTACAAATGTTTTTGTCTTACTACCTCAGATGTAACCTAATTTAGAACATTTGTCGAAAAGAAAAAGGGTAATTAGTAAGGATAAAATCAAAGGTTACAAGGGGAATGAATCACATACTAGCCTCAGGTGATTGGAATACAATGATCAAGAAGCTATTATTTCATTCCATCATGTTGTTTTTCACTGTGTAATTAAAATAGCCATTAACCAGAAAGAGAGTTGTTTACAAGATTGTTGTCTACATTCTGTAGGTGTCTTGTACATCTGTCAAGCCTTTGAACTATTGTGAGGCGTATTCATTTACATCATCAGACGGCATGAAAGTGCTTCTCTTATTACATGTGCGGCGAAACCTTTCCCATGCATCAATAAAATATTGATAAATACAAGGATATTCTAGTATCATGTAATCTGAATCTGATCATATCTCTTCCGATTTAATCAAGAATTAACACTCTTTAAACTCAATTCTAACAAGTAAGCCGCGTCAACGACTTCTTTCCCATGATTTATCAACTTTTGTTACTTGCGACCGCTATTCAGAAATTACATATGTTTGGTATCCTGATAGATAAGGGAAATGACAGGACATGTGACTAATGAAAAAACGAGGCCAGTGACAGAGAACGAGAAAAAAAGAGACGGTAATATATCAGAACAACTCCTAGGGAACAACAACACAAATGAGTAGGTAAAGTATGAGAACGTTATCTTGAAACGGCATGTTACTGGGATAACAACAAGAAAAAAGAACAGGAAAGCTTTTAGAAAAAATTATCTGGGTAACGACAAGTTACTGAAGTCACGACAAGAACAAAGAATAAGATAGCTTTCAGACAATATCTTGGAAACGATATGTTACTGAGATAACAAGAACAATGAATAAGATAGCTTTCAGGCAATATCTTGGAAACGATATGTTACTGAGATAACAAGAACAAAGAATAAGATAGCTTTCAGACAATATCTTGGAAACGATATGTTACTGAGATAACAAGAACAATGAATAAGATAGCTTTCAGGCAATATCTTGGAAACGATATGTTACTGAGATAACAAGAACAATGAATAAGATAGCTTTCAGACAATATCTTGGAAACGATATGTTACTGAGATAACAAGAACAATGAATAAGATAGCTTTCAGACAATATCTTGGAAACGATATGTTACTGAGATAACAAGAACAATGAATAAGATAGCTTTCAGACAATATCTTGGAAACGATATGTTACTGAGATAACAAGAACAATGAATAAGATAGCTTTCAGACAATATCTTGGAAACGATATGTTACTGAGATAACAAGAACAATGAATAAGATAGCTTTCAGACAATATCTTGGAAACGATATGTTACTGAGATAACAAGAACAATGAATAAGATAGCTTTCAGACAATATCTTGGAAACGATATGTTACTGAGATAACAAGAACAATGAATAAGAAACCTTTCAGAAAAATTATCTGAGTGACGACACGTTTCTCGAAAGTCAGATAGTTTGGCAACCGTTAAAGTTAATCTTTCACTTGCTTGGTGGAGATAGGGGATATCAACCCAAGAGGAAATATGATTAAGTCAGCAAGTACGAGGGGAGTGTTTACAATATAATCATCTTTCCAGGGTGTTGTGGCCCTCATATCACAAACACAGGGGGAGGGGAAGTGAATGATTACTTCCCTCCTAGCATGTTGACTTTATTAGACACCAGTATGTTTGTTTTTATTGTCCCAGTGCTTAGTATTGTTGACGGGATTGAGTTGTTAACATGACGTCAGTGATATGCTTCCGTCATACCTTTATCCTTAGGGTGTATTTTCCTCGTCTCAACCGTTGGGCGGGGCAACGATGCTAAGCACTGGGACGTCAAAATCACATACTAGTACCTAATAAAGGTTTGAGAAAAATAGTCATTTAATCAATTGTTGCCGAGATGGCCCTCGCAAAAATATTATCATGTTGCAAGCGCTCGGCAAACCTGGCGTTTAATAACTCCTCAGGTCGAGATACCCTATCTCATCTCCAAATGGGTGAAAGATTCTATAGATCCCGTAAAAATCAATCGTGGATATCAAGAGTGAGAGAAAGTAACTTCTGAAAAACGACACATGCTTTATATTAAAGACAAATATGCAGATAAAACGTTCTGTGTAGTAAACCTATTTATTTCAATTATTTATTTCAGTCATTTTAGTCTTGGCCTTAAATATGGTTCATGGCTATGGAAAATCGAGAAGTAGTAAAATTGGTTAATTTCTAATCATTTTAAGTACGTAATATTAATATATAGAATGGCTTCCTGACATAAAAACCAAATGTCGTTAGTAATTAATAAGTTGCATTTCTTATAAATAATCAACAAAGTACTTACGCCCATCCCATTCTTCTTTTGTCCAGGGATGCAATATCGGAGTCTAAAATAGTGTCGATAACGTCATCTTGATCTCTGTAAACTGGAGACACAAAATAATTAAATGCTTATGGTGTTTATCAAGGAACTTACGTTTATTTCTTCAGTAATTGAATGAAGAATTCCCCCCACCCCTTGAATATTATTGTCTATCGTATGACATTATTGTTTTAAAATGAACCGTATCATAGTTTTACACCAGTAGGAAAGTCAATAGTCAGTAAAAAAAAAATTATCAATCGTTCATTTCCTCAAACAATAAACACCCAGTGAATATGCACAAAATGTAATACAATATGAGTGTTCATCATGCTCGTTATTTTGTAAAGGTTTAAGTGAACCAGCAGTCGTTATACCATAAAACACATGCTTGGTCCCCACTAGTAGGCAGAAGTATGATTTAATTGATGGTTTTTTAATTGTTGCAATGTAAATTTTATAAATGTCATATTTACAGAAAAGACATGGTATCTTACCTGAAGCCATATGCACTGATGACATCATCAACAGCGTACAAACTAGGAACAAGATCGTTAGTCGGCACAAGTACTGCGTCATCTGAAACATGTCAGTAGGATTGAATATTGAAATCATATCAATTCTTACATACACAAACCACACTTCATACATTGAATATGAATCTAATTCATTTAACAAATACTGTTTGATGAAACAAATTCCAAATGTGTAACATTAAGTTTGCTTCATACAAAAACATTCTGGCAGCCTAACGACCTTTTATAAATGTAGAATATACGAATATATATCAAATGTACCACAGCGTCAACAACAATCAAATATACCACAGGGTCAGCAAACAACAATCGAATATACCACAGGGTCAGCAAACAACAATCAGATATACCACAGGGTCAACAAACAACAATCAAATATACCACAAGGTCAGTAAACAACAATCAAATATACCACAGGGTCAGCAAACAACAATCAAATATACCACAGGATCAGCAAACAACAATCAGATATACCGCAGGGTCAGTAAACAACAATCAAATATACCACAGGGTCAGTAAACAACAATCAAATATACCACAGGGTCAGCAAACAACAATCAAATATACCACAGGGTCAGCAAACAATTAATTTCATTTACCACAGCTCGAATTTGTCATTTGTCAGAGTTTTAACTAATCCTAATACATTAAAGGAAAACCTTAGCGTGGAACAATACATTTATTACATCGTTAATGCTTAAGAATGCACCATACCACAGTGTTAATGCTTAAAGATGCACTATACCATAGGGTCAATGTTTACAGATTCACTATATCACAGGATCAGTGCTTAAAGATGCACTTTACCACATCACCAATACTTAAGATTTTACTATACGAAAGCGTCAATACTTCAGGATTCACTACACCACAGGGTCAATGCTTAAGAATTCACTATACCACAGGGTCAATGCTTAAGAATTGACTATACCACAGTGTAAATGCTTAAGGATTCATTATATCACAGCGTCAATACTTAATGATTCACTCTATCACAGCGTCAATGCTTGAAGTTTCACTATATAACATATGGTCACAAGATGTCAGGGGGTTAGTGATGACTATGAGTTATTAAAATCGTTATAATGGTGTATTCAGAAATATGTCTCTCCTTGTGTTATTTAGCTGTAAGTTTTTCATGTTAGTTTGTTAAAATGTACCTGGTGATCTCATGGTTATATACCTTGTTCTCGTTTGGGAACATGACATTAATGACTTGGATTGACCAACTATACAACGCGAACGTCGTGATGAGGCAAACATCGCCGTGTAAATACTTCTTGTGTTCCTATTTTCTTTTTTTATGTCCTGGTACTCGAATTTAATATGTCAGTATTATTTTTGTTGTTGCTTAATGTCACATCACTATTAAAAGGACAATACATATCACAGAACACATGGATAATAAATACCACAGCGCACAGTCGACAATTATAAACCGTTGTAAGTTTATACGTGTTTACGTGCGATCTTGGCTTCTCATGTCTTTTGGCAAGGCTAATATTTAGTTATATTTCAAAATATTACTTTTTTTCGTGGCCACTTGATTCCGGGGATAAATATTATTAAAGAAATACATTTACAGTAGGAGTTGAATCATAAAGACATGAATTCGTTTCTTAAAAGAACTCATTAAATTAACAAGAAAATTTCCATGGCGATACAATGATATAACAAGTCGACAATTATAAACAGTTGTAAGTTTATACGTGTTTACGTGCGATCTTGGCTTCTCATGTCTTTTGGCAAGGCTAATATTTAGTTATATTTCAAAATATTACTTTTTTTCGTGGCCACTTGATTCCGGGGATAAATATTATTAAAGAAATACATTTACAGTAGGAGTTGAATCATAAAGACATGAATTCGTTTCTTAAAAGAACTCATTAAATTAACAAGAAAATTTCCATGGCGATACAATGATATAACAAGTTTAATGTAAAGCTGCCGATCGTACTAGGGCCTAGTAATGCAAGACGACGCCAATATCGCCGTCTTTGTATATTTCCCTATAAAATCAAGGACTTATGTTACCACTTGCTCTCTCTACGTAATTCGTTCCAGTAAAAATCATTTTCATGTTCTGAAATATTTTAGATTAAAAGAAGTTGGTGAAATGATACGGTTTTGACAGAGTTTCGTTTAATATGTATTGATTCCTTCACATCACAGCAGAATTAAATCAGAACTGAAACTTGGTATTTAAACATATAAACCTGGTCGTAGAAAAAAATAACCATTACCATCTGAAATTAGCTTTGTATCCAAATAAACATTATGTTGGTGGGTTTGGTTACTCAATCTACAAAAAGGAATTAATATTGGCAGCAAATCTGGTCCGTATTCCGAATAACGTTTGACTGTCTGGTGTGTTCAAGGACACAGTTAATGAAATATAACAGTGATGTGAATTTCACATAACATGACCTTTCACTTGAAAATGAAAAGCCTTTAAAGATTTGATTCGCATACAAATATATGAGTTTCATTAATATCTTCTCGTCAGGTTCAAAATTTATTCATTTATTTATTTATCTATTTATCATTACGTTGGCATTTGATTTTGTGACAAAAGAATACTGAAGAAGAAAGGAATAATTGCTAAACAGTCATGCCAATTGTCGACGTTTTTACATATCGAGGATATGGGGTAAAATACACATTAAATAAAAAAATGAGTTTATTTATTATCTACTTTCCTATGACATCTTTTTCGGATGTCCGGATGGTTTAACAGCAATAATGAGTCTCGAAAATCGCCAAGCGCCAATGTGTAGACATCTTGTATTTTTACATGAAACTGCTTTTTTTAAATCATATGTTGTGTTTTTCTTTCTTCATCTATTTCAGGAATCGGAGTGAAAACAACGTCATTATTGTACTGAACAAGTGAAAATGCGAAAAACGTGTTGTCTTGTGTCACATGTTGATGTCAAATTTCTTTTTTATTTTGTGATGTCTTGTTATGTCATAGTGGTTTCAATAAATAGCGCGTTAATCACTTCTAAAATACAAATCAGAAATAATTTTCGCCGAACTCAAGTTTAGTGTTTATGGGTTTTCAATTAATGGTCCAGAGTTTTACATTCATGATGGAGTCGTAAATCGATAGAAAAGTGTCACTATTTTATGCTACTAGAAGTTTCAAGTATCATTATCTTAATCAAGTATAATGGAATTTCGATGTTTCATTCTCTAACAAAAAGTACTTCAAAATGCTTCTTGAACCTGATCGTCAATAACGAGCTGTAGTTTTAGTGTTATCTGCTAAGGATGTAATCACTGAGAACTTGCTATTATACATCACTGTGTAGAACATTCAATTATTAACGCTAACTTAAATGTTTGGATATATCACCTGTGTATAAAAAAGTATAGTTGCACTGACCTCGAAAACAATGGTTAAATAATTTAGTATTTGGTTCTCGTCTCCTATGCTTACCAGTCAGTACTGTTTGCTTTTTTTGGTGTTCGGTACGAAAAAGAAACATTGTTTGAGAAGTGTGCATCAAAGGATTGATAATATCTTACGTTATAGATGAAGGCAGTTGTAAACTGACTGATATATCGTAAGTTTACATAAATCAAGACATGTCTACGGTGTCTTTTATATGATATTTAAGGTACATAAAAGGCCACATGTGAACTGTAGGGTCTGTTTACAAGAACTTATGTCATAGTTTACGTCGTAAATGATGGCTTGAATTTAAATTCATTCACGTAATTTTACAGTATTTGATTTAACAATGCGTGCAAAATATAGAGTTAACATTCACGAAGCTACATGTCCAATGCTCTTTAAAGTGCCGGGTACAAACTATAGAGTTAACATTCACGAAGCTACATGTCCAATGCTCTATAAAGTGCCGGATGGTTTCATTATTTTCAGTCCGAATTCCACTTTAAAAATACGATGTTTGTAGTAGATAAACAATTTTTTACTTTCCAGAAACATTTTTTTGTTCTTGAAATTTTGCACTTATTTCCGTGCAAATATTTTTGTTATCGTCTCTCTCTCATTACCTACTTCCATTTCAAATGTCATGTATCATTTTTTGTACATATTTGGTACATAGTTCACGCTTTAATGCTCTGGGTATGACAACTTTCTGTCAAAGAAAGGTGAGCAGTGCCACAAGTATACCTTTGTGACCTCTACTTAACCATATCTCCAGGGAAGTATGTCTTAAGACAAAAGGAAATAATTATAATAGAAGATAAAAAAGCGAGAATGACAGAATAACTGTTTGACTACTAGTCATAACCATGAGAAAAAGCTATGCCTCTCCCCTGACTGATTAGTTTGAAAGAGTTTTCCTTCAAGGTTACATTTACCGATAGAGTTCAAATGATAACATGATAAATTAGTCGTTAATGTATAATGGACAGTACTCAAAGAAGTTTATCCATTTCGGCTGGTTTTTAGAGAGGAATGATTGACAAAGTGATAAATCCATATATACATGTATATATATATCATTGAAACAACTGGAGCATTTACGATGTAGAAAGTGTTAATGTTTACGTGTTAATATTACTGCCAACGAGAAATTCTAAGACACATAACTTCATAACATTCAACTTTTTCTGATTGCTTTTTTTTGAAAGGTTTGATTTTAGAAAGTAGACTAAAATCATAAAATAATATGTTTCAATACTACCTTTAATATATAATATAATATGATAATTGGACATTCAGAAAAAGATAATGTGAAAATGATCAGTTTTCATTTGAAGTAACGAGCTTTAAGCTGCATAGCAACCAAAATATGAAATATTCCAAAAGGACTAAAATCCATGACTGAACTATCTTCTAATATTAAACTTTTAAAATCCTTTATGTTTGGATGAAGACATTTTCGAGGATACTTTTCATGATTAAAATAAAGTGCCTTAATATCTGCAATTTTGTACCCAATTTTTTCAGGATTAAGTAACAAACTGTCCCTAAAAATCTGGGAAAATAATCTACCAGGTCGGAATCCACAATCTTTGATTGGTGGCTATAAATCATGTAATGATTAAGTTGAAATCTACCCAAGACTTTCAGATTTACACTCAAGCAACCAGAAAAACGTTTAAACTGTTGACGCTTTAAACAGAATCACTCCGTCAACTATGTCGTGAAAAAAATTAACTTCAATAAGTTGTGCAAAGTGTGCCTAATCGCTACACCGCAATATGTCAGAGAGCATTATCTAATTCACCGTCGCACTTTTGGGAAAGCCATCAATAGTCATTTTCCATTTATGCTCAGTCAAGTTAGTTCCTCAATTAATCATAGTTCAACCGGAATTCAGTTTTTGTAACTGGAATTCAAACAAGTGAAATCTTGAATATATTACGTTTGAAATGTGTATCGTCAACAAATGTGATGTAATTTGTAAACTTGTTGATGTTTAAATATTTGTATATATAAACATATTAATATAATCGTATTACTTTCGTGAAAGTGTGATAAATGACAAGTTAAGAATTTTGTTTTATCTTTTGTCATCTTTACCGGAACACATGTCCTGTCTTCATTGGTCAAACAAACTACTACTACTTCGCGACATTTTCTTCACGTTTGTAACATATATTGAATAAATGCCCTTCTTTCTTGTGTCACGAAAAGTCAGAATGGAAATATATGAGGCTTTCTTATGATACCACTGTACCTTCATCAGCGGTCTGACCAGCATAAAGCGAATTTATACCTAGTTATACATCGCGCGAAATGGTGATGAATTAACCAGACTTTTCGACACTATGTTCATATGTACACCAATGCGGACGTAGAGTGGCGAGGTGGTGACATTTAATTGGAAACCATCCATACATACTGGAGATTCTTGTACCTTTGTACTGCATAGTTTGTCTAAGCTTCTGTATGTCTTCAGTATTGACACTTTTGCTTTGTGTACAGGCATCCTGGAATGATTTTATTTCTTTTTGTTCCTACGTTTTTTAGTGTTGGGGCCTATTCGTGTTTTTATACTTATACTTTTTTTTAGTTTGTGTTTAACACTTCTTTACGTTTTTCGTTTTTTATTCCTTGAAGCTACATTATGTTCCTTTCCACCTTATAGTTTAATGTTTCTGTCAGTTGTTTTCTTACCTTATAACATTGAATATTGATACGTTCGTATTTTATGCTTCTGTTGCAGTACAGTTTTGTCTTGTGTGTTGACGCTTCTGAATGTTTTTTTTTTCTACAGCGTTACTAGCTCATTTGCAGGTTTTTCTTTTCAACAAGGCCAAACCTTGCGTGTTGACGCTTATTAATGCTTTTATATTCCCCAAGCTTGTTTTAAGACCTTCATTATGGCTATAATTCAAACAGCATGAAATTAACATATCATTTCTCAGACAAAAATCTTCTTTAAATCGCAAATGTTATCGTTGATGCGATTCTCATATTAAGTTCTGGAAACACGAAAACGTAAAGATCTTTTTAAAGGCTTTGTTAATATTCGGCTGCTTTTATGAATAATGAACGAAGATCCTTATTAAATTAACGTTGAGCCAATACTGGAAAAGGAGGAAAAACATCATGCTGAATGAAAGTCATTAATGTCATAATCTTGGTAATTTAGCATTTTATAAAATTATCTTGAGATGAACCAATAATGATATCTAATTCTTTTTTAACTCTGTGATATCACAATAATTTATTTGTTGTATTTTTGAACATTTGAGAAAGTCTCGATGATAATGTCTGACATCAGTCACTTCTTAAAATACGACACCAATAAAATATTAATATGCAAGTGCAAACGAGCTGATGTAAATCGCATAGAATTATATTAGGTTGCAATTTGTTAAAGGGAATGCCGGCTTTTCTGTTTACTGTGCCTCAGGCGAAGTTGCTATCATATGAAATGAAATAATTGCAAAATTCTGTTTATAACATCACTGTTTAAACTACATATAAACAAACTGATTCAGAGTCTTCATTTGCGTGATTGTCACTACCTCTTTCTTTCGTGACGCCGCAATGTCTATGACACAATTCAGTTATGACATCACCCAAGAAACAATAAGAACTTTCTCCGATGGGCTATTTTACATATTACAAATATTGAATCTTGGTTTAACCCCACTATCTACTATATGCACATTAGCTCTCTGTTATATACTTATTCTTGTTCACCCTGTGATGAATGTCCTCAAAAATTTCATTCTGTATGCATATTGATCCATCAAAAACTTACTTATTATAGAACACAGTTGTGAGTGGCGAAAGTTATACCGCAGCGAGAGTTCACCTTTCGCCAAGATTTGACAAGGTACAAATATATTCACAAAGAAGAGCGCATTTCTGAAATTCTTACGATGAAAAATCAAGGAATTTTCAAATATTTTGAAATTAAAAAAAAAAAACAAAAAACAAAACAAAAAAGAATTATTATAAGCTTATAAGCATTGCTTGGATCTAGTCTATGTATATCATGTTTTGTTTGTCATCCTTCATTCGTCATGATACTTGTTTTAGAGATTACAAGCGTGGTGAGAAATGTTCGTACTGCATATCACAAATCTACTTGTCCTGCCGTGATATATCAAACGTTTTTCCTGTAAAACGTTCAATCCTTTAGGTTTTGCTTTTAAAGAGCTTAAATTTCAAAAATATGATTGCGCTGCATTCCCTTATTTCTTTGGCGTTTAGCAAACAGTAAGAACAATATCATTACATTGCTAAAAGTATTGCAAATTAGAGAAACACTTAGAGCAATAATAAAACCTGATGTCGACTATCAATAACAAAAACGACATCACACACCTAGCATCGTTATCATGTTAAGAGAAAATAAAAGTAATCTTATCTTGCAGGACAATCAACGGCAATTAAATTATTTGCATGAGCTACCGACAAATTTACGTACGGCCAACATTTAAACAGTCAAGACATTAGAGATTTTGTAATCTTTGCGGGGAATAAAATTTCGTTAAAGAGCGAAATTAAATACCCGGCAAATATGTATACGACGGATCAAAATCTTAAAAGATGGATATTGCATGTCAAACGTCATATAGTAATGCTTAGACGAAACATTAACATTGCGTATTCATTTTCAACTTAATTTCTGTTAAAGTATTGCATAGGTTATAATGAAAAACATTATACGGTCTCTGTGTTATGCTGATTGAAATTGTGGAACTACTAATGTAAGCTTGGGTGTTGCAGAAGTAACGCACTCGCCTTTAATCTAGACGACCGGGGTTCAAATCCCTGATCGAACATGGAAAGGTATGGGGGTTGCTTACCCAGTCATATAGGGTTTCCTGGTTTCCTCCCGCAACCAAATCTTTCGCACGTTTCCGTCCGAGCCAACAATTGATTGATATAAGCTACTTAACTTTGTGCATCCTAAAATCACTGAAATCAATGATACTTTTGAAAAATCGATAACAGTTACCATTCTTGTAAAATAAAAACATATTTGCATGAATTTCCTTATTTAACAGTGACTTATCTTTTTTATATTTTTGCTTGTGTGTGTATAAAATGACAAGTTACACACTTACCTTTAATTGTTATCTGATTGTTCCAGAAGTTGTTTTAAGCGTCCCAATATGTGTCGTCACCAAGATTTTCAGGATACGTCACGGCACTGCGGTTCTAGAATAGGATCAGGTCAGCACAAGGTGTGTCGTCTGCTCATCAATATCGGTATGAGGAGCGAACGACCGCATGCGCCTGTTTTATTGTTACTCTGGGCGGTGAGGCTATTTAAAGGAGCTGTAGTTTCAAAGACGGTGATCACGCCTTATAAGTCAATACAACAGCCACGATGGTTAAAGGCGTTATCATAATTCACTCTACATAATGCATTACTGAAGCGATTATTCTCTTTAAGTAGTACATTGTTCAAGCTGCTAAACACGGGATAGTGCGGGTGTTGTCGATGAAGAAGTAATTTTACAATCTTGAACACCTGATCTTATTTTTTTTTTTATTTTTTCAATTATCTCCATGTAAATTTTTCTTATGTTCATATTTAGCCATCATTTCGCCGATTTACAAAAGTAAGGAAATTGAAATCATCTTTACGCTTGATAGAAAGCTGTTCATGCTGTTTTCGTTCTAGAAAAGATCGAAATAGACGGTTGATGTAGAAGAGTCTGTTGTGTCCTTGATTTTCAATCAGGGAGAGGGTGCACAGTTAGTTCACTTAAGTATGCTAATAATCTGTTGGAAGATCTTACCACCAAATTCGCCGAAGATGTTGTCAACCAGAAACTCGGTCATTTTTATTATTTGTTTGACTTGGACGCTTTTTTTCATGAAATACGCTTCATTATAGTTCACAACCATATATTTGTTCCGCCGTTCTCCTTTCATGGCGATAGAAAACTCAAAACAAGAGAACGAAAGAAATCTTTCAGTTAAGAATGTTTGGTATGGTGGTGTACAGAGTAGCAAAAAAAAAGGATTTTTTTATCGAAGAAATGTTTTTAGAATAGGGCGTTGAAGATTGTTATGTTTTTAAAATCAACATATTATTAACTCCCCAGATTGAATAGTGCTAACAATGGTATCTAGTATTTTAACAGAATGAACAACAAAATGACAGCATGCTGTTATAGCTTTACTGAAGTATTAATAATATTTCATCATGTGTATTTGTTTGGATTGATACAGTAAATATTTGAAATTGTATTAAATCGTATGACATCTCATTTTTTATTTCGGAAGATAAATATCATTTGTGTTATATGTCAATAGAAGAAAATCATTGAATTCTATTAATCTATTAAGACACATAAATGGAGATCATACACTTGCCGTTCCTTGGAAAATATCAGAAACATGAAAATTTCAAAATTTATTGAATTATCGGGTTAATGCATCTCGGTGTCTAGATTTTTACTTTCCTTCCGGTCAATTTGAATTTTCCGCAGTCGCCCTCTAAGCTTCAAATGTGGCCCTTAGCATCATGGACGAGTCCTGGAAGCTGAATGATACTAGCATTTTAACTCATTATTTTTCAGCTCTTCTGTAACTTTTTAGAAAATTGTATGAAAAGGTTCTCTTCAATTGTGTGTCTTTTGTACAATCCTTTCAATAAAACAGTATGTTTGCTTTGTCTAAAACTTACAATTTGTCCAGATGCAAAATTTTCCAGACTTACACTTTGTCCAGATATACATTTTGAATATGAGTCTATTGGAGAAGAACTCTATAAGTAGATAACAAAAGAAACCGATTTTGGTCTTCAACATTACACATCTTCCTGGGTCTCGCACCTGGAAATTAAATTCACGATATTGGATTGTAGAATCGATGACGTCACTAGCACAGGTAGATATTCATCGATGACGTCTTCTTTCATTATCGGAGGACGATGAAGAAAGAGTCTCTTCCGATATCAATCATCTCAAACAACCGGAAAATCATTCATTCCGTAAGGCTACTTTTACTTTTTCATGTGCAGTTGATTTCATGGCAAGCTAGTACTAAAGGAAAGCAACTTATGCTTCAGATCCATTTTAATATCTTATTAGTTTATCATATGTCGGAGGTTTAAATTCACACGAAAACAAAAATCATGTTATTTCTCGCAATACATAAATAATTCATATTATAATTTAGAAGACCAGAGAATGTCAGTTGTTTCTTTATCCAAGCAAAGCCTACCTAACAATGATAAGAAATTCTTGTTATACTAAGATATTGTTACTTATTGCACCCAGAATTATTTCTTTTAAACGACACGTGCATATAGATGTATAATATTTCTGGCGGTAATGTCTTTATCCTGCTATCATTATATACAAAGAGTGTCAGTAGTGTAAATGATTACATATTATGTTATTTGACAAATTTTAGCTGAAACGAATATGTGTTATCTCACATATTCCTGGCGAGGTTCGTACACGTGTTGTACATCTCTTTAAGACAATATACTCCTGTACTTTATATACATTTATCAATTGATGTCTTGTGTATCGTACTATATTGATGCAGCTAGTTGTGTTACATACATTGTACCTGACGGGGATTATTATAGTGATGAAGTCAAGTTTTACATCTACCTTATAAAGTTTCTTTTGATGATATGTTTCAAGCTTTACACGTAATTAACATTATATGGTTGTAATACCCAAGTACAATAGATAGAAAACGTCCCAAGGCTATATTCTCAATGTCAATTTGTCATCATTTCATGTTTGATTCATGTACTTGATACGTAAAGTGATTATTATTACTCGAAAATGATGATTAATGTTTACAAGGAAACAAACTGTATATAAAGGACAGGTACGGAGCTGTATTTAACGCAATACCACACACTTCATCTATCGGCGCAGATAGAACTGGTTTGACGTGTGCAGTGGATGTATTCAACCGCACAATACCAGGTGCCATCAGTAAGTGTAAATCAATATTCCGTTGCTTCTCTTATCTCATCCATATCTTATAGGTATTCAACATGCTGTGGTATTCTATCATTGGTTAGCTTACATTGATATTTAGTAAGTAATTTACTGAAACGTAGATGAAACGAAGAGTACTAGTCATGGACTACAGCTATTTGGTTGGTCTTTTACTAAATGTTCTACAGCGGAAATATAAATATCCATTCATGTTGATACATTTCTCTTACACAGCCCTTCAAGACTGTTCAACCAAACCTTGCTTTAATGGGAATGATTTCAGACATGTTCTCACCTCTCCAAATGTTTCTTGACTTAAGTTTGTCATCTATAGGAGCTTTTTATTTATACAGAGGTTTTCCTGGAAACTGCTTTATCATCAACTGAGAAAATGTGTAAATCTGTTTAGTTATGTATTAATTCAAATAATGATTTTTTTCATGATCATCGATAGGTGTCGTCTTCTTTATTTGTCCATCCCAAGAGTCCAGCGTAATATAATTCGAGATATTGCTTTTTCTGCTGACGGAACAGTGAAAGATATCAAAAAAAACATCGTCCCTTTATCTATCCTCTTTTATTGGTATCATCTTAAGACCTTTGCTGTTTCGTTGACATCGTGATGCCTGCTGCTTCACGTCTATATAATATATTTTAGTCCACCTGCGGACATTAAACTATCCCCTTTACACTCTATTTATATTACTAATCTAATAACCGGAAATTCCACTACATTACATGTATCGTTTCATGTTCTGCTGTTCTATGTAATACTATCTCATTACTGAAAGGACTGGATGGTTTCCTCGATAATTACGTTTTTGTCTCCTCCCACAGTTGTCGTCCAAAAACTTGATTTTGATAACTCATTTATTTATATTTAATCAACGTCCCACGATGTTTCCTCTTATAGAATGTAACGTAAAACCTTATACTATTCAATCATATGGCATAAAAACATCTGGTATTATTTTGACCAGAAAAAAAGGCTGATGAACGTCGATACACGATGAATTGTGATTTGTAGTATTTAGAATGAATTTTCTTAATAAGGAGATGTGCTACAACAAAAAGGTAAAGGGAGTGTAGTTTCTCTGCTGGTATTAACAAACCCGTCATTTAAACTCAAAACCAGTGTCACGAGTGCACAATATGGACAAAAGACAGATTAACAAGAAAATCCGTACAAATACAAGTACAAACAGGCCATTGCCCGTATCCATAATACCGTGCACATTTTGGGCTCAGGTTCAAATACCCTTGGTGATAAATCAGATCTCTGAATTATTTTCTCAAGGACTTGAAGGAATTTCGGAAAAGACTTCGAGTGATATATTATTTCAAATGTTTAGGCTTTCCTTTTAAAATCGTCATTTCATAATTAAAGTGTGTTTAAAGAAAGTTGGGTTAAGTACAGAATTCATGTGTGAACACGACAATGGTTTTAGATAAAACGGGTCCAGTTCAGGAAGGTTAAGCGTCTTTTGTATGTCGTCAATACCAGTAGGTGATGTCACAAATAAAAACCAGGTTCATAACTACGAAATCACCAGCCATACTAACGATCATCGACCACACGACTTTATCGCATAAGAGACAGTAAACATTTTTATCTGAATATGAACAGGGACCTATCTAGAGATACCAAGTGTATTTTGGAGAATACTAACAACCTTCTAAAATGTTTGAGATGCTCATTCAGCATGTAGTATTGATATTTTCTGTTATCCTATATCCTGCATTCATCAGCAATATTTATTGAATTAAATACGTTACTTTTAGTTTCTCGCGTTTCTGTGTGCTATGTTGTTGTTAATGAATTACAATGTGTTTTGTTCTATTACTTCCTTGAATGACTGTAATATTATCTAAAATTTACAAAACAAAACAAACAAACAAAAACAAATACCCCCCCCCCCCCAAAAAAAAAATCATGTTTGAATTAACTTAAAATGTAAGATACACCAAAACGTCAACGATACCTTTTCACATTTGCAAATAAAAACTCTAACAATATTTTATTGATATTAAGTTAATTTGTATTTCTCATTTATTTACACCTTGTTATTGACAATGACACATTCTTTTGACTCATTCAAGCATTAAAGAAATATAAACAAGACATATTCGTGTGATTTCTACGTTTAACTTGACTAAACGAAGATATATATGGCCTATCAACACATTCCGTGTAAACGGATAGACCGGAGAGTTAGGAAGGTTTGGGGAAGTAATTAGTGATTTCATGTAATAGTTTAAGCCAATGTGCCAACACCAAATCCATGCGGTCCGAAATTCTTTGCGTAACATCCTGAAACGAAAAATGACAATACATGAAAACATTATGGATATATATCTGTCATCTGCCGTCGAAACCTATGTCATTTCTGGTAAAGAGTGTGATGCCATTCATAAATTCTTACAAAATGACAGGTTGTATGTCATAACCTTGCCTTAACGCTTGACGTCATACAAGTATTTAACAAAATATATTAAGCAATATACAGGTATTAAGTAACAGTACAATGTCATACATAATCTTTCGTAGGTGTTTAAGCGTAGTTACTATTCCGCCATTCGACAGAGGTGCACTTATCAGTAACGCTTTTTTAAACAATATTACTGAAAACCGTATAGGAATCAAAAGAAATGTTGAAATATAACTTTCAAAGCGTTTATCTGAAATTTACTAGTCCATAATAACATTTTAAAAACACGTGTTTAATGTTTTCATATCATTGAATGAAATTTATTTTTGAAAACTCGTTTCAGGCGACAACTGTTATAGCATAGTGTCAGAAGTAATAACCATAACAAATTAAAAATGATAGCATGGTTATCACAAAAAACGTCTTATACAAATGTAGATTTAATTACAATGACTTCAATGAAACCAATAAGTTTATGACCTTGACTTCTACGTATAGTGCTTACCTTTGCAGTAAATATCGCCCTCGTGTTCCGACATTGTGTTGTAGTCGATGCTCTTGTTGCACGTTTTACATTTGGAACAGGATTTATGAAATGGCTGTTAATAAAAAAAATGATTAGAGATATAAATAAGTAAATAAACAAATAAATGCATACATAGGCAATTATGATGTAAAGAATAAAAAGTATACACAATGACTTTATCCATTTCTTAGATCTTTAGATAATTTTGTCACTAAAGAATACAGGACATCCGATAAAAATACAGAATGTTGTTAGGCTCATCATATTTACGATATGTCAACATAATCACAATCCAAGCTCAAATTCAATAAATCTAGGGCTAAATACGATCAAAAGAAAGAGATTGACACGGAGACTCCTAAAAAAGCAAAATCATATCGCATTTTTTATCAATCCTGGCATCAGTGCACTTTCAAAACCACTAAACAATGACTCAGTTAATGGAGCTTAAGCAATATCAATGGTAGTATCCACTAAAGCTTCCTTCATCAGTTTAATGCATATTCTAGCTAACCTGGGATTCTTTCTCGCGTCCTTATGTTTTATAGATGGTGTTTAATACTCACTATGCTGATACCGATTGCCTTCTCGTTATCGTAGACCGTTTTTCCACACCTAGGACAATGGGGGCCGGGACCAGAAGTACCTCCAATGACGGCTTCTTTGGGCTTGTTACTAAAACAATTAAAACGAAAAAGTAACATAATGCAATAGGCCAGCCGTTTTTCTTATGTGGAAACAATATTTCCACACGCCAAATGAAAACCATAGCATGTTAACTGGGTGATTGTGTTCAGCTCAATGTATCTGATGTCTTACTCTAACCAGTGTGCTTCTTCATTGCGTTACTTAGCATTACAAGTACATATTAAAGTCGGCGACGAAGATGCAATTTAAGACTGTGTTTTCTTTATAGAGATTAAATAAGCTTGCTGCAGAAGATATATTTATAGCTACATTTTTGACGGTCAACGATCAAGGCAGGCGACGAATCTACATACATCGGCGGATAAAAAGGAAGTGGGTACACTTTGTAACATTTAAATTGGAATATCTGAGTCAGCCCCGAGATATTCGTAACGAACAAAAACTACATTCTGGAATTTTTTATCCAAGAGAAGATGCGCATGAGCTGAATCAGGGATATATACATGTAGATAATCAGGAGGTATTTCCATAAATAAGCATTAGTTTGTTAGAGTAGATATTAAGAAGGGGCATATCTGGCTATGTTGTACAGTTTTTATGAGGTCACCAACGGCTTTAAGGATTGATAAGTCAAGTGAAGAGTGATTTACTCACTACGAAGTCTTTATGTCATTTCCTTTCAGACTCTATATACAATATCTATCATCGACCGAAATGGTTGTAAATTAGAATAAAATGGTAATTTGTTGATAATTTATAACGATGATAGCCGTCTCGGATTAATATACAATCAATAAAAACATGATTTTCTAACTTGGCAGAAAACTGTAATACCAACTCAAAACTTTGTCAACTGAAAAAAAAAGTTTCATATTTTCACGATACGGAGTGTATCCTATCATGTTCACGGTCCTGAACTACATAAAGGCAAACAAGATATAGAGTGTAAGTAGGGCAATTATTTGAACATCGATGGAATATATACTGTAACGATTTTTGTTTATGTTAAAAAAACATAATACGTTAATTACAGTCATATAATCTAAAGTGAGTCAAGCCTTCACTCATTTATCAAACAAAAATCCCACACACGTCATAATGATTCGATTTTGATTTTGCTAACTTGCCTCATTTCTCCCTTTTTAACGCCGTGTTGGGCGCCGGTTTCCGTGCTCAGAGCACCGGCACCACTCCCGAAACCATATCCCTTAGGTCCAAAGCTCTTGCCGTGGCAGGTTTTACAGTATACCAAACCATCATGGGCGGCCACGGTGGTGCTGTCCAGCATCTTGTTACAAACACCTACAAATTGAATCATACAAACAATAAACTTAGGATTAACACAACACAGAAACGTTTATCACATAAAGGCACCGCTAATGACTTTTTCGTTTGTGGGGAAATGCTTTGAAATCGTTTGACATTAAGTTCTGTAAATAGAATCCCTAACATGTACTAGGAGCAGTTCAGAACATCCGCACTATTCGATATTCATAAATGAATATAACAGTATTCTCAACATTTACCATAGATAAGTCATTTGTTCCGATCTTTTTTGTGTCTGGCACTTATTTAACATTAACGTGCATTTTTTGGATAACGCTTTTAATGGATTCCTTACTCTCCTATCTTTTTTTAGACATTTTCTTCGGGTTCGGGTTGAATAGAAGTTATTATATCCCAACCAGTAGAATGTGACGTTTCGATGACTACATGGTCACCTTCATCTTATAACACAACCAATGGAAGATTATAGTGTGAAATTTCGATGACTACATGGTCATCTTCATCAGACAAATGACCAGTGTTGAGCTCATCCTTGTCCTATCTTGTTTCCCTGAGTTATGTTGTTTGTTCCCCGGGGTTTGTCGTAACGTTTGTCGTGTTTGAATTCATTCGAACAGTGGCACGGTTCAGTAGATACAGGTGTACTTGTAGTTCTTTTCTAAATATCAGATATATGAACATTAGGAAATCTAAACTGAATATGGGATTGACGCTCCTCTCCATCTAGATTTCGACTGGTTGGATCACTTTAAATTTTCCTCAGTCGGTTCCTAGGTTTCAAAATAAAAAGCCATTAGCGTCGCTAACGAGTCCTAGAAGGACGAAACATTTATTTGATGCAGTTTGATTCAAAGTTTGGCTTCACTCTATCTTATTCTAAATTGGTATTGACAGATGCTATTCGCTTGTGTGTCTTTTGTATAATTTTTCAGTGCATGAATTCGATTTTTCTTGGGTAACAGCCCATTAAGGTTTTGCATTCAAGTGGAATCTGGTCTCTCGCTAGGTAAACAGCCCGGATTAATAGTTTTCATACAATAGGACAATAGGATTTAGATCTCTACAAATGGTTTGTTACACTGATTAATTTATAAGTATCTCGTTATTGTAGCAACTGGATAAATTTGGTATCAGCAGATATCGATGCACCTGATGATAGAATTAGGAAACTTTAAAACAATGTCTTTTTACTGTGACGAAGCTCAGCTGAAATACTAGCTTCCTCGCTGAAAGGAACAAATCGGTACAGAGGTGGAAGGGAAAAAAATCTTAAACTGTAAAATTAATTGATTTTTTTTTTCATTTTTGTTGGATGTTAGTTTCGGAATTTCAGCCCCATGAAAACAGAATTTCTTAGTTAAAACTGTATACCCAACTAAATGTATATAGTGTATGCCGGGGGTTCCATATTCATCGAGATACTTTAAATGGTTACATCGTTACTAACCACAGGTAAAACAAAATTTGTGCCATTTCTGTCCTGCTCCAACCCTTTCTTCGGCAGCATAAACCGATTTTCCACACTTTGGACACTTGGCCTGCTGTGGAGGTTTAAACGGCATGCTGCTAGTCTATGGGGTAACTATCTGAAAGATACAATGAAACATGGACGAATTATGATTTAGTATTACAGAGTAATAATGGTCTGAACATGTTCAAATGTTCTATATCTGTTCTATATGTGTAGTAAATGTTTCACACCTGCTGTAAATGTTAAATACTTGTTCCATACCTGTTGTAAATTTTCTATATCCGTTGTAAATGTTGTATATCCACTGTAAATGTTCTATACCTGCTGTAAATGTCCTATACCTGCTGTAAATGTTCTATACCTGTTCCATACCTGCTGTAAGTGTTCTATACCTGTTCCATACCTGCTGTAAGTGTTCTATACCTGTTCCATACCTGCTGTAAATGTTCTATACCTGTTCCATACCTGCTGTAAATGTTCTATACCTGTTCCATACCTGCTGTAAATGTTCTATACCTGTTCCATACCTGCTGTAAATGTTCTATATCTGTTGTTAATGTCTAGATCCTCTAGAGAAAGATTAACATTGTAAATGTAGTCGATGAAACAGAGGCTGTTTACCCTATGTTGCGTACAGTCATTTTCCTTGTATAATTCTCAAGAACCTCCGTGTTATATTATCGTTGTTTTAGCCACACTTAGGCACTTAAACATATTGTTTTGTGTGTATTGAGATACGACTACAAACGATAACCATACATCTATGTCTAACATACAATGTAGACACGAGGTTACATTTTAAGAATTCTTTCGTTGTCGTTTTACTACCAAATACAATTAAATAGCGTATAAAATCGATATTTATTCTTGTACAACATTGATGGTATGTGTTTTAAAATGTCACAAGATATAAAAACAGAACATTCTGAAGTCTTAGAAAAACAGTTGCATGTTATTCACTGACAAAACATTTACATTAAGACATAATAATGATAAAGTGAAACAGGAATAATACAATTAAAACCAAAAAGGCAAGCAGCACTATGTTGTAACTCCTTCTTACCAAACAAATAGGTGTGCATATTTAAAGTGAATACGCTGGGACCTAATTTAGTCTTCTTTAAAGCAGCAATATTGATTTCGTTAAACTACCATATACTGTAATCTACCTTCAGAATTTTACGTCTTTCCACGCATGCGCGTCAGGTAAGGTGGGGCTGTAAGTGTATTATGACATTTGAAGATTAAATCTAAAGAGAATGTAAAATGACGACATTGCATGTTTCCGAGATTATGTCTCTCCAGTGAACGTGTTGGCAATGTCATGTACATAAGGTGATTACTGTCGACATCAATTAGGATCTGAAGAAAATCCGTACAGCTTATTACCAGGCATTAACTAAGTCATGCAATACCCGATCTTCCCAACAAGTCGGCTATCAGAACACCATATTAAAAAAATTTAAAACTTCAGTGAGCGTTGATAATGTGTTCCGTGATGCTTTCAGTGTCCAATGTGAATTTCCCATCGGTCTAGTGTGGCGTAAAGTCATTATCAATAAATTGTGGTTGTTCTAAAATTATACTTCTGACGGATAACGTATCACATAATTGTATTTTAATAGCATTTCATACCTAATCTGGCGACCGTTTCCTTATATACACCTCATTGACACCGTATAATTGATATATTACCGATAATCTACCTTTATAAAATGTCTCCACGTGAAGGGTGACATGTTAAAACCTGGCCCTGGTCAGAGCCCGCAGCGACTTTGATGATGTCCTTCAATAATTCCAACCTCAGTAAGTACAACACAGACTGGAATAGTTGTTGAAATGTTTGTTTGTCGGTAGAAGGATTTTCCTTGTGTTGACACAACATGTATAAATGAATTATCAACTTTATTAATCTTTATGACTGAAAACCTGTAACCTATATGGTGTATAGTTATAGGCACCAAGATCGTGAGACCTCTTAGCAATCTTCGGATGTATTGGCAGTAAGCTCTGTGAAATACTGTGAAGGACAATTAGAGGTCATACGTTTCAGTTATGACTTTCAATGCCATTTTTTGTGATAAAGCAAATCAACATATGTCAAGTATGATAAAGATTTCTGAAAAGTTTCAATAAATAAATAAAAGAACGAATGAATAAATGACTGAAGAGATAAATTAAAAACTTTTCTCTCAGCAAAAACAGATTCCAATGTACAAATAGAAAATATCTGAATACTTGAATATTTATTCAAACCTATACTTACAATGTGATAAAACGACGATTGGTTTGGAATGAAAGAGAAATAAAACTTATTGAGAATAGAACCAAAATAGCTGGACAAGAAAAACAAAACAAAAATAAATAAATTGAAAACCCGACAACTCTTTACTACCATGTAGCAAGCCGAGAAACTTACAAATCCCAATAAGATGGATGTGTAGAACCATTAGGTTTGATCAAGAAAACACGCAACGATTGTTGTTGTAAAACAAAGATAGCTGTTGTGGTCTTTCTGTAAATTTAGGAAAGCTTGTTCCCAGCTACAGGATGAAAGGTTGCTTACATTTCACCAGAATAGATGTTTGCCAAACTTCCTTCACATATTTTATGGTATTACTCATCGCTCCGCTTCACCTTCAAGTGTTTTAGCAGACGAAACACAGACCAATAACATCAGCACGTGCTGGGTTATCATAGCCTGTACATGTGTACACTTACAATATCCTCCCCAGAAACACTCGAGGGTATTTTGTAATGTAATTTTCAAATGTTATTTATCGACTAGTTTATTAGGCAGTTTACCGGTTAGTTTCATCTCCAGCTGATGACATTTCGGACCACATATAGTATAGGTAGAGTTAATGTCTGCTATTACGATTGCTGTACGGATTGGTACAAAAACAAACAACATATTTCATGGTTATCAGTGAGAGGAACGCTGCAGTACATACAGGTGAATGTAAGCGTATATAGCACGCATTCCCGAATTAGTTTCGAACCCTCTATATAGATGGAGTCTCGCGTGGATTTCAGGTGTATATTATGAGTCAGAATTGCATCCAACGTAGCCTTTTTTTTAAGTGGCATATTTCTTGTAGTAGCTGTATCAGTAACAAGAAATAGCTTCCGTGTCCATTTCGGATGTCTCCTGATTATTATTAGAACAAATTAGTCAATTTTACCTCGTCAGCTGAATATTGTAAAGTGCGCGCGCGCGCGCGCGCGCGCGCGCGCGCGCGCGCGCGCGCGCGCGCGCGCGCGCGCGCGCGCGCGCGCGCGCGCGCGCGCGCGCGCGCGCGCGCGCGCGCGCGCGCGCGCGCGCGCGCGCGCGCGCGCGCGCGCGCGCGCGCGCGCGCGCGCGCGCGCGCGCGCGCGCGCGCGCGCGCGCGCGCGCGCGCGCGCGCGCGCGCGCGCGCGCGCGCGCGCGCGCGCGCGCGCGCGCGCGCGCGCGCGCGCGCGCGCGCGCGCGCGCGCGCGCGCGCGCGCGCGCGCGCGCGCGCGCGCGCGCGCGCGCGCGCGCGCGCGCGCGCGCGCGCGCGCGCGCGCGCGCGCGCGCGCGCGCGCGCGCGCGCGCGCGCGCGCGCGCGCGCGCGCGCGCGCGCGCGCGCGCGCGCGCGCGCGCGCGCGCGCGCGCGCGCGCGCGCGCGCGCGCGCGCGCGCGCGCGCGCGCGCGCGCGCGCGCGCGCGCGCGCGCGCGCGCGCGCGCGCGCGCGCGCGCGCGCGCGCGCGCGCGCGCGCGCGCGCGCGCGCGCGCGCGCGCGCGCGCGCGCGCGCGCGCGCGCGCGCGCGCGCGCGCGCGCGCGCGCGCGCGCGCGCGCGCGCGCGCGCGCGCGCGCGCGCGCGCGCGCGCGCGCGCGCGCGCGCGCGCGCGCGCGCGCGCGCGCGCGCGCGCGCGCGCGCGCGCGCGCGCGCGCGCGCGCGCGCGCGCGCGCGCGCGCGCGCGCGCGCGCGCGCGCGCGCGCGCGCGCGCGCGCGCGCGCGCGCGCGCGCGCGCGCGCGCGCGCGCGCGCGCGCGCGCGCGCGCGCGCGCGCGCGCGCGCGCGCGCGCGCGCGCGCGCGCGCGCGCGCGCGCGCGCGCGCGCGCGCGCGCGCGCGCGCGCGCGCGCGCGCGCGCGCGCGCGCGCGCGCGCGCGCGCGCGCGCGCGCGCGCGCGCGCGCGCGCGCGCGCGCGCGCGCGCGCGCGCGCGCGCGCGCGCGCGCGCGCGCGCGCGCGCGCGCGCGCGCGCGCGCGCGCGCGCGCGCGCGCGCGCGCGCGCGCGCGCGCGCGCGCGCGCGCGCGCGCGCGCGCGCGCGCGCGCGCGCGCGCGCGCGCGCGCGCGCGCGCGCGCGCGCGCGCGCGCGCGCGCGCGCGCGCGCGCGCGCGCGCGCGCGCGCGCGCGCGCGCGCGCGCGCGCGCGCGCGCGCGCGCGCGCGCGCGCGCGCGCGCGCGCGCGCGCGCGCGCGCGCGCGCGCGCGCGCGCGCGCGCGCGCGCGCGCGCGCGCGCGCGCGCGCGCGCGCGCGCGCGCGCGCGCGCGCGCGCGCGCGCGCGCGCGCGCGCGCGCGCGCGCGCGCGCGCGCGCGCGCGCGCGCGCGCGCGCGCGCGCGCGCGCGCGCGCGCGCGCGCGCGCGCGCGCGCGCGCGCGCGCGCGCGCGCGCGCGCGCGCGCGCGCGCGCGCGCGCGCGCGCGCGCGCGCGCGCGCGCGCGCGCGCGCGCGCGCGCGCGCGCGCGCGCGCGCGCGCGCGCGCGCGCGCGCGCGCGCGCGCGCGCGCGCGCGCGCGCGCGCGCGCGCGCGCGCGCGCGCGCGCGCGCGCGCGCGCGCGCGCGCGCGCGCGCGCGCGCGCGCGCGCGCGCGCGCGCCGCGCGCGCGCGCGCGCGCGCGCGCGCGCGCGCGCGCGCTGATTTTTTCAGAGGTCAGAGGTGATACTACACCAATGTTTTCAATAGAAATGTGTCTCATCCCGTTGATAGTTGACGATGTGTTTTGAATGTATTTCCGTTTTATTAACTACAGAGTCTTTGTCACTTTACTCAATACTGTGTTTATTCAGACAAGCAACAGATTGGACAAAGGAATTTCCTTCACGTCAACATTGGCTAACTGTCGCGACCCCTTCCAGGTCATTTGTCAGTGATGTTGTTAAAAGTCGAATCATATCAGGTGATATTTTCATTATTACAAGTGGTCACCGCCCACCTTATAAACAGCAGCTAACTCTGGGTAAATTTCCAACATAAATAGGTATTGTTCTCATATGTCTTTTTCTGTTTTCTTAGCAGTATTGCACAATAGAGTGATCACCTTGGCGTGAATACTTTCCTAAAAATAGCGCAATTTCAAGCTTTATTTAGAACAGTGACTATGTCTGTCGAAAACGAGGCTACATGAACAGAAATGCACCAAAATGTGGGAGAATAGTGAGAGCTTGATTTTTATCATGAAATGGACAGTGTTTTCTTATACAATCGGATCACGTGCGAAGGTAAATATCTATTTTACAATATATCCGTGTCATTGTTGACGCTACAACAGTAAACTTAAGTGATATTACAGTAAGCTGAAATCAGTATTTACCAAGAATTCCGCAGATTAAAGAGGCAATTGGAATGCTACACACAGTTACCTAATTTGCATGTTACATGTATCTAGTCAGTCTGACAAGTCGATTGGGCAAGAATTTCCTTTATCACTACTGTAAGTAGACAATTTCAGAACTCGGTGGAATACAGTACTTAAGTATGTGGGGAATAAACAAATTTGAATTTGTAGCTTGAACAATGCTATCAGAAAACGAAAATTTTCGTCAGCGTTGGCTGTAATTAAGTTACGTAACTTCTGAGTGAAGTTTAATAACAAAAACAACAGCACACAGGTTCACCAGGTATAAGAGTGTTTTTACTAATTTTAAAAGTTTGTGTGAGAAGAAAGAAAATCCACTCAAGAAGAGGAATGTTTGATTCTCTAGGTTTTCAAATTGAATAGGAACTTAACGACGGAATCTGATACATACACGTTAAGGCCATCTCCATCGCACTTAAGATATTAAGTCTAAATATAAACTTTCCTCCCAAAAACTCAACTACCGTGGCTTTCCTTTTCTACAATGAAAAATCCTGAAGTATAAACCCCATAAATTCCTACAGGCGGCAACATAACATTATTTTCTGATAAAAGGAGTAGAGCACGTGCGATTTCGAGTGAAACGCATTAATATAAATTGTACATAATGCTGCGGAAAACACAACACTTAGAACACGTGTACGTTTATGTCGTTTAAACTATGTTTACATGTATTACAAATAACAACAGTGAAGATTTACTGCTGCACGGTCCAAGACGCTTTAATCTGTAAATAAATAGATTTCAAGACTTTTATTGATGTACACTGTATCTACATCACTCACGCTGATATTATTTTCATAAACTGTAAACATTGGTTAATAGTTTCCATCAAACAAGTAATAAAGATTAATCAGCGCCATGATTTCTCATTACAGAGGCTGGATTTTAGCTAAATAAGTACAATAGTTTACCGTAGTCGTTAGTGCTAACAGTGCATCACTTAGTTAACTTAACATCGGTTTAAAACTTGAGATAATAAATCGTTTACAATTTTCCTAGTTCTAAAAAATAAGTCTGATTTGAAAAATTGTTTAATGTTTTTGTCCATGTCTTTTACTAATGTTTAACTCCCATTTCGTTTTATTTATCAATTTCAGTTTTCGATTCAAACTTTGATACACAGAACTGAAGGTCTTACTTGCTATCTAGATTACGCTTTGTATTGTATTTGTACCTGAGGTAAAATCTATGCTATATGACAGTCCTGAGGTAAAAATGCTATGCTATATGACTGTCCTGTGGTAAAAGCTATGCTATATGATAGTCCTGAGGTAAAAATGCTATGCTATATGACAGTCCTGAAGTAAAAATGCTATGCTATATGACAGTCCTGAGATAAAAGCTATGCTATATGACTGTCCTGTTGTAAAAGTTATGCTATATGACTGTCCTGTGGTAAAAGCTATGCTATATGACAGTACTGAGGTAAAAGCTATGCTATATGACAGTCCTGAGGTAAAAGCTATGCTATATGACAGTCCTGAGGTAAAAGCTATGCTATATGACAGTCCTGTGGTAAAAGCTGTATTTGACTGTCCTATTCTATATGACTGTCCTGTTGTAAAAGCTGCTATATGACAGTTGAGAATGAAGGGAGACAACCCTGAAAACCACTACAACCAAGAGAAACAACACACTAGAAAACTGTAAACATGTTAACAAGGGCTAAAAATAGAATTACCAAATCGACAAAACATTCAAGATCATGTATAAAAACCGGTTCCTATTGGTGTATGTATGCAAGATAAAGGTTGGACACTTTCTTACTGGAAAGTTTTATGTAGCAAAAATGGAAAGTGATGTGTTGAAAATATTGAAAATGTTGTGTAGCGAAGATGCAAAGTTTTGTGAAGCAAAAATTGAAAATGTTGTGAAGCAAAATGGAAAGTGTTGTTTAGTAAAATGGAAAATGTTGTGAAGCAAAAATGGAAAGTGTTGTGTAGCAAAATGGAAAGTGTTGTGAAGCAAAATTGTAAAATGTTGTGTAGCAAAATGGAAAGTGTTGTGTAGCAAAATGGAAAATGTTGTGTAGCAAAATGGAAAGTATTTTGTCGCAAAAATGGAAAGTGTTGTTTAGAAAAAAATGGAAGGTGTTGTGTAGCAAAAATGGAAAGTGATGCGTTGAAAATTGAAAGTATTTTGTCGCAAAAATGGAAAGTGTTGTGTAGAAAAATATGGAAAGTGTTGTGTAGCGAAGATGCAAAGTTTTGTGAAGCAAAAATGCAAAGTATTTTGTGGCAAAATGGAAAGTATTGTGTGGTAAAAGTGGAAAGTTTTGTGTAGGAAGACCGAAATAATGGTTTTCTGGATATCCTTTATTCCGGAGTTTCAAACGAAGAGAATATATGCACTGAAGACTGTTTTTACAAAATGTTAGCGACTGTGGCCAGATTCACTTTCAAGTTCCGTATTGTAAAATATAAAATCGTATAATTTCGAACACTAGCAAGTCTAGTGGTGTGATCTCACAAGGTTTATGCACGATACGCGTACAATGTGCCCACGATGTGTTTGGTGTGTTGTGCGATACCACAACTGCATGTGTAGTATCTCATAGCGGTCTGTGTGGAAAAAATGACCTGGGGTCATTGTTCTGCAGGAAACATACATACTCTTCCTAACTCTGGTAATATAATAACTATCTGCTCCACGTATATAGAACTTTGCCAGTTTAAAAATACACACATATAAACATCCATAGCTTGGCGATGATATAGGAAGTTTTGAAACCGGAAATTCAAACCCCTTACACTACAACAGTTCTGATAATAATCTTTCATTTAATTATATTTTCTAATTGTATAATTTAGAAACGATGATTCAGACATTTTGTATTCTACTGTGAAAGAGTCGGTACAACTTCATGGAAAAGGTCTGGTAGTTTATTGTCCTACCTGTATGTGACTAGAAACACCTCCCGGAAATTGACTGAGTGGTGATAATGATGCGTACAATATGATTGCTGTGTTATGTATCAGTTTTAAGGCAAAAGTTGGTCACGTGCGAGTTTATTGTTCTTGTAGGTACTTCTGGTTTTCGTCAGAAACATCAAAAGCACGTAGATTATATCAACCTATATCAGCAAGAAGGTTCATAAAATATTCACAAAAGTACAGACAAGTATTAAGGGATGATAATAATAGCGATACTTTGATATCATAAAACGAATGTTTTATCGGCGCCATAGAAATGTTAGGTGTGTGGTAACTATCTGTTTTCTAAAACCTTACACTTGGTGTTATGTAAAAGATATACTAGCATTCTTATTTCCTTTAGATGTTTTAACTAACACTCTTTGTATTTATTTACACGAAAAAGTAGTCGGAATATATTACGTTATCACAGGACCAACGATCGGTGATGAATGCGCTAAACTAGACATCTATATATCTAAAAATATCTTATATTGTATACACAATACATAGTATGTAAAGTTCATATCGAGGGTTTATGACAAGCTTTGATTGTAGATTGTTTTCCATTTAAACGTTTTGAAATGAGAAAGTACGTCTTAATGAATTCCTATGATATCGAAATAAAAAATAATATGCTTTATTATTTTTGGCGAATAATCAATTCTGTGAATAATCAATTCTGTGAATTGATTTCTTATATCAGAAATTTCGTAGACTTACAATTATATAGTACCCACTGTGTCGTGATATGTAATCTTTCATCACAGACACCTATCAACCTATTGTCAATTTATGACGTCACAGCTAGTTAGGCTTTCTATAATGGACAAATTTGTTCGCAAGACTGCTTACCTACTGTCTAGTTAATAAGTTATTTTATATTTTCAGACCATACAATACAAACCATATTTCATATTGTTTTAGGAATTGTAACAACCTAGAGCATCTTTTGGATTTCAACACTTTGGTATGGTGATACGTAATGAAGTAATATTGAGTAACAATCAGTTGTTGTTTAAATCTGTGCTCGAAGTGTAAACTACTATCTTCCTTTCGGTATAGATTTCCATAAGAAAATTTAGGGAGATCGAAAGCAGTAGGGCGGTGTATGGCGAGAGGTGGATAGAGAGAAAACTAGCCAAGACACCACAAACAGAGCATCGCTAGAACTCTCTATGTGATTCATCCCTCCTCAAAAAGGAGGTGTGATGGACAGGCCGTGCATGTTGTCAAAAATAACCTCAATACCGTTAGGGCCTTGGTCTATATTTATATACAACACGCCACTATTTAATCTTTTGACCTTGACAGAAAAGCAGATGTGCATGTGAAAATTATCATAAATGGCTATGTTTTACCCAAACAATTGTAGTTTTTAAAGACCTAATGCCGATTCTTTGAGCTGAATAGTTATAACGCACAGATTAATTAACTGATTAGGCAATTGATTGGAACTACGTAGACTGCACAAGAAGCTTGTATTTTGTAAACGTGAAAATGGTCGCCCCTACATTTTACATGTAATTGATACTCACTGGTAAACAACGGCTGGTGTGATAGTAGTATGTAAATGTGGTACGTGTTAAGTATTGCTGACTGATGGGACCACACAATCATTACTTTGAAAGCTAGTACATCACAACACAAAGATGGTATAGCGCCAGCCACGGGATGCATGTAGCCCGAAGTTCGTGTGGCAACTCAAAGGGCAGACAAAAGACGCATCGAACAAGCGGGCGAGCTGCCTAACTTATGTGGAAATGTAGATGCGTTCGTTCCAGTGAATTTTGTGTAATTAGTGGAGTATGTTTCGTTCAGTTTCGTTGCAAATTCTATATCAGTTTTGATATAAGAACACTTTCCTCAAAGAATTCACATGTCCTGAGGATATGGAATAAAATGTTCTGTATATAGAAACCTGGAATAACGAATATCCATACATGAACTACTGTGCTTGCTTTAAGATTCCGGAACAACGTGTGTTTGCCTGTAGAGTGTCCGTAAACGTCATGACACGGACGTTCAGATTCTGGAACAACGTATGTGTTTGCCTTTTGTTACATTATGTTACGGACGTTAAGAGTTAAGATTTAATTTGTTAAATGTAAGCTCTATACCCCACTCAGCGGTTCGTACTATTATTGAAAATGAAGAAAAGGACATTAACCCAATATTCCTTGTGTCATTTATATAGGTAAATAAACAGAGCATAAGAATGTCTGGAATGTCTGGAATGTCTGGAATGTTTGGAATGCCTTTACACGCGTAGAGAATGTAGAACATTGTAGAAGTATGACCGAAACATTTACTGGAGATGATAATGCTGATGACAGGTTGGAAAGTACGCGCGAGGCTTGAGCGCGTTAGGGTGTGCATAACAAGATACGCACGATGATGTAGGAAGCCATTAATTAGGAGGCACTTGTTTGTATACATTATGTACTTATATACACACCTATATCTGTAAATAATGTTTGGTGAATTTACTTCCCGTTTTACGTCAGTGTAGATATAGGTCAAAAGATCATGTCGGAGAACGAATTCTTTATCAGAAGTTTCCACCAAAAGTTTAGATCCTTATATACCGGACTCGACCCTTATATACCGGATTCTGTCCCTATATACCGGATTCTGTCCCTATATACCGGACGCTACTCTTATATACCGGACTCTACCCTTATATACCGGACTCTGTCCCTAAATACCGGACTCTGTCCTTATATACCGGATTCTGTCCCTATATACCGGACTCTATCCTTATATACCGGACTCTACCCTTATATACCGGACTCTGTCGTTATATACCGGACTCTACCCTTATATACCGGACTCTACCCTTATATACCGGACGCTGTCCCTATATACCGGACTCTATCGTTATATACCGAACTCTGTCCTTATATACCGGACTCTATCGTTATATACCGGACGCTGTCCCTATATACCGGACTCTATCCTTATATACCGGACTCTGTCGTTATATACCGGACTCTACCCTTATATACCGGATTCTGTCCCTATATACCGGACTCTATCGTTATATACCGGACTCTGTCGTTATACCGGACTCGACCTTTATATACCGGACTCTGTCCTTATATACCGGATTCTGTCCTTATATACCGGACTCTGTCATTATATACCGGACTCTGTCCTTATATACCGGACTGTACCCTTATATAGCGGACTCTATCCTTATATAGCGGACTCTATCCTTATATACCGGACTCTATCCTTATATATCGGACTCTGTCCTTATATACCGGACTCTACCCTTATATATCGGACGCTACCCTTACAACCGAACGTTTTGGGTTTGGGAACTGTATTAATCCCAAACAATCTCAGTTGCTAAAGGTCATATATCACAATTTCTTTCACTTTCTTGCCAACCTTTGTTTTGGAATCGCTTATCATACATTTGAAATGTATATGAAACGTTCGTTAATTTGAATAAAATAGCTTTACATATTTATAACTGGATATATACTTCATTGCATTAGTCTATACCCCAAAGATAAATGTGTTTCAATTTATGTTACTTTTTGTGTAGGAAAGAGGAAACGTTTGTGTCAATATCCAAATAAATATATTCCCGTAACAAAACCTATCACTTAATCATATTAAACAATTTTCAATTCACGAAGACAGAATGGACGATCACGTTTCTCTCTATTGAAACAATACAATGATTTCATAGAAATCTGTGATGTTTGAAATGTGTGACGCCAAAAGTTAAGCTTGCAACAACAGCTGATATCAGCATTTAAGAAACAATTAGTTTGCTATGCACGACAATAATGGATTAGTACATTGATCGATTGTTTATCAAAGTAAAGTTTGAAAACAAGAATTAGACTTACCGGTTCCAGTAGATGTACGAATGTTAAGCTATGGGGAATGAGTGCTAGACCTTATGTTACTGCGCAGCATTTTTTGCACACGAAACCAAATTGTTAACTTACTTTCCAAACTCGTGCAATTTTTGTTTCTTGATTTGCACACCACCCCAACTCTTACTGTTATTCGAGACATAAATGGAAATATGACGTCAGTTCTCGTATTGTTGTACGACACACCCCGTTACTCTCGCTCTCCCTTTCTAGGACAGCAGATTTACCTCCAGCTGGGCACACATAACGATCACATGGAATGACAGATTACAAATGTTTGACCAGTGTCATTTGCTCGTAATTAAGACCAGATATTTTGGTCAGATGATGGGGGAACCCCCACACCTTTTGGTCAGATGATGGGGGAACCCCCACACCTTTTGGTCAGATAATGGGGAATCCGGTTTGTAATCCAATTACAAACTGTACAGAGTTTACAGCGAGCAGACGTGATGCTCTAATGTGAGACTTTGATCAATCAGGAGCAGACATGTAAACACACACGTGTGTTTTAAATGTATCAAAATCTGTTATCTCTTATCTACAGGGTACACATGGCTTATACATGGTATTCACGTCAAGAACCAGTACATCATACATGGCATTAACCCCTCTCATCGTTTATACGGTTACAATATCCGACATTTGTGCTTGTGTTTTCATAAACAGTTCATTCATATCTTCACTCTACATTCACCATTCAAAACAAAATTAAACATATGCACGTGAATGGGTTAAAGTGGTTACAATGCTAAAACTGATCGTCACGTGAAACTAAAGTATTTACGACAAATCAATAGTTAAATACAATTTCATCACTTAAAACACTTTTCAAATAAATCATCGAAATATTTAGAAAATTTACTACATAATTATGCTTATCTTAAACGACTCCTTAATGGTTAGTGTTGTGTAATATGACATGTCAACGGATCTAAACGTTGTTCCACTGCAAATCTAAATATAGAACACTGTTATATCTTTATCTTTGTGTTTCGCAAATAGAAATTACTCCCCAAGTGCCCTGAACTCACTTATAGCTTTATGTCTGACGTGAGTGCATGTGGTATTAAATCTAGTCTATTTCCGTAGAGTTAAAAAGAGATAAACTGATAAGATATTTCTTAAAATAGAGCATGACATCACTTTTGAAGAAACAAAGAGAAAGTTTTTATCAATATCAAACAAATTGATAAGCATCCTGACGTATAAGGCTATGTTGTGAGTCATAAGTGACGCTTTTTACTTCCGGTAGAAGGGGGCGGGTCTCCCTGTGAGGGCAACAGATATGTATACGATGACTAGTATGTCGTTAAAATGAAGGGATGGTACTTGGAGAAATAATTGTCGATGTTGTTTGTCTACACAGCGTTGCTGTTTATACACTGTGTATGTAAACAGGAACTGCATGTACATCACCTAAATAGTGTCTCTTTATTCACTTGAGTGAATATTTATCGTCAAACATCTTCCCCGTCACTTTCTGAAATGTTTCATTCTTGCTGTTTTACGATTTACTTTTGTAACGAAAATTAATCTCTGACAAAAAGTCAATTTTTTCGATCATAAAAAAACTTTCAAAGTGTCAAGTTTAAAATACAGTAGGACAGTAAATATTTAGAAGTATAAGCTTAAAAAATAATAGGATTTAACTCAATGTCACTTTACAAATTTATTCGTCTTGTTCTTACGACGAAATAACATAGCTATAAAAAACTTTACCGACCATAATACCACATAATAACATCACTATGCACAAGAGTATATATAACGCTATTTCTGTATTATGTATTGACATCTGAAGCTGGTGACACTGATCTCAAACAACAGAAACATTACCGACTCGGGGCTCTTTATAAATCGATTTTAAAATATATAAACACCATCTGGTTTTTATATCAGAAGTCCATTCATATAAAAATGATTTATGCTATGTCAATGTTTCTTAAATCGCTGTTACCTGAATGATATCTTAAATCGGATACCAACACTTCGTGCATCTAGGAGTGAGTTTATTCGAACTTCGTTCCTTTCCATATTGAGCTTTTTTTTAAAATCCAGCGTGTCTAAACTTAGCATCTATTGCTTATTCATTTCAGTACTGTCATTTAGATATATAAAACATATCAGATGTTATACTAGGTGAATATACACACAATGTACATACTTGGTAAGATGAGAGGGAAATTGAAATTATTTGATCACATTTTCAATACTATGAGTAGTATACACATTTTATTGGAGCTTTTTTGATACAGGCCTTCAGATTTGATGAATTCGTGTTGAATACTTTACCAAACAATAACATAGTTTTCAGCTTATAGAAAACGTGCCGACTCCGATACAGGAAGCAGAACAAATCATAAGCAGTAGAGAATTTAGCCAAATCTGAAAGGAAGAAAATCATCAATTTGTCAAATATTGATTCTATCAGAATATTACGAATGCTTCTAATTCTTTTAATTCAATTTTTCGACAGAACGAGACTATATATACAAAGAAGCACGCTACAACGTTGTTACGGAAACAGTATATTTAACACAGTAATCAATTAGTTAAAATTCGCCTGTTAATTGTATCGCACAAGTTTTACCTGTAGACTACAAGAGAGCTGTACCAATGATAAGACACTCCCCGTGATATGTATAGTGAGTACAGACACACACTAGTACTCGATTTACCTATAAACTACAGGAGACCTGTGCAGGTGAGACAACACTCCCCGTGATATGTATAGTGAGTACAGACACACACTAGTACTCGTTTTACCTATAAACTACAGGAGACCTGTACAGGTGAGACAACACTCCCCGTGATATGTATAGTGAGTACAGACACACACTAGTACTCGTTTTACCTATAAACTACAGGAGACCTGTACAGGTGAGACAACACTCCCCGTGATATGTATAGTGAGTACAGAATGTCTTATCGTCTCCCCCATAAAGCTTCCTCATGTCGTCACAAGTCTGCCAGCCGAACATCAGGTCCATACACTTTGTATTCGTCACGCCATCGGCATTCGCTCTGTCTGCAAATGATAAAGTTTTTTGCATCTTGGATATATATCACTGCCATTGCCAGTATTACAAGCGAGCGTTAGCCCAGAGAAATATCACACCCTAGTTCATGAGGAATTCTACCTAAGACACTTGATAGAAATAATATTTACTGTTTGTCTTGTTTTGAATACCTGAATGATTTAATCGTGTATATAAGACTTCCGCATAACTGTCATACGTGCTTAAGAACAGTAAATGCATTTTTCATCCTTTGACAAAACAAAATGGAAATTATCAAGTGTGTGACTTTTGGCGCCAAATAATTTCCGAATGTGTTTGATTTCTCGGTGCAATCAACAGAGGGTGTCCGACTGGTACAGTTATGTAGAATGGAGTATTAAATAAAGAACATTGGTATGATAACATACATATTTTAGTGTATCAGTATATTTCCAAACCAATGTGTATACGAGATTAGATCATCCGAAGTGAAACCTTGGCTATTAGCTTTTCTTACTGTGAAAAGTGAATTACTCATTGAAAGTGACCATTACACATCGATTAATTCCATGACGGAAATCGACAATATATTTTATAGACAGATTTTTTTGTATGTTACTGGGTCCTTTAGGCTGATGCTAGCGACTGTCACACGAATACTTGGTAGTACAGATGTGGTTCAGAAAGTATCTCATTGTATAGAGAATTGACCAGAGGTCAAACTTGCGACACCCTTTACCGAACACGATACATGATAATATTGTATAACCAGAGTTATTTCTATATCTAACAACGGAAATAGAAATACACGACAAAACCTGATGTAATACTTAGCTCGAGTCTATTTCAGTTTGCATCACGTTTGATACCTGATAGATTTGGTTAATAATAAAATTCTGTGGATATTGTACTAAATATGTTTTCAGGAATATCCACCTAACAGTGATAAATAAACCGGCATGATTAAGAATAATTTATCAATTCTACAGAACGTGTTATTGACACTGGTAATTGTTTTGTGAATTCTGATCAGTAGGAAAAAAAAAATGAAAAAGAGTCTGTTTGGAGCATTCAGATGAACTTATATAGTTTGAGATATATGTATGTTTTATTAGTTTTACATACATGTACTTACCGATATGTTTACACGCGCATCCGGAAACAAACACCAAGAAAAAGAAGAGTGCACGCCCCATGTTTCGTTTCAGCAGTTGTGAAGTAAATGCTGTCCTGGCCGATACGTTTGGCATATTTGAAATAATAATTACGTTGACAGCCTAGAGGCAACAGCTGACAGTGAGGAGAAAGTATTCAAGTGTAGATTTCCGATAAATTACCTAACATCATCATCATCGTCATCGTCATCGTCATCATCATCATCATCGTCATCGTCATCGTCGATATTGTTTTCTTTTAAAAGGGACAGCAGCACCGATCAGAGTTAATCATATCAATGATAGAGAATATAGTATAAAAATACTACTGGTGGATTCAATAGTAAAGCATTGACGACTTATACTTTCATATGTACTATTGTTGTTACCACCATCAATGTCACATCATATTTTCATGATATCGCTATAATTAAAGTTGCTGCGATATGCTTATCATTACACGATTGATATATTTAAATCGTCAAATGTTTGAAAGTCACGAAAGATGGTAAATATTGGTTGCGAAATTATCTCCCTTACATCTCCGTATGTCTATATTGACAGAGTTTTCATTTTCAATCGTTATTGCCACACATTACCAAAATATATCAATGCACTTCAATCAACGGAAGTTTTACATTTCTCAACTTCTGAAGCATACTTAAAGTGAACTTGTTTATGATCCCATTAGGCGATTTTTAAGATGTAGGTTTTTTTTGTTTGTGACGTCATGTTTCACAGTAAATGTTACGGAATCGGAACCAAAGATATCAATTTCTTAATTAAAGTTCGTAATGGGAGGAACGTTCCAAAATTCGTGACGGGAGAAAAGATTAAAGGTGGCTAGTCTTGTGAAGGAAAAAAAAGTGCCAAATTTCATGTTGAGAGAAAATGATCTCATTTATCGGAAATCATTATTTGTGACAATCCTTAACCACGAGTAAAATGACACATTAATGCGACAAAGAAAAGTTTTCTTTTCTTTGCTAATGTAAACGGGAAAATGAATCTACACATACAAATCTTTGTCAATTTTGTCAAAGTTTTCTTTTACGAAAATGAAGCAGAAAAAACATTGGGATTTTGTATTTAGCAAATGATGTATGAATATATTTGAACTATTAAATATTTGTCTTTCTTTTTTGGCTGTGGTATCAGAAAAAAGAGAAGAAATTTAGAATGTGCCGTGATGATAGTTTAAGGCCGAGAAACTGAATGTCTTCTTTATCTTTTTGTCTGAAAACTTTGGCATCGATGAAAACAAGATATAAGTTCATGGTTGTCATTGTCGGTTTTATTACAAGGAGGACTGTGTATATATATTATCTGTACCGGGAATCAGAGGTACAGATAACGACAGACATCTCTTACCGTGCGTGTTAAAAATAAGATGATACATCATATTTCCAAGGAAAACATCAAAACTTCAGACACTGGTACTCAAATTATCTTTATTAATATCCCTTTCCATCGATTAATGACTATTCCAAATACACGGTGTTTAACACTAAAAATTAAAGACTTACATGTAGTTTTTGATAAACTGTTCTTATATGCGTGCCATCAATATTATTTTCAATTCCATTTCAATTTGTTCCGGAGCTTATCGATGTTTTGTTAATACATTTGTATATTTTCCTATCTGTGTGTTTTTATTTGCTCCGTGATTCCATATTTCATCAGCACTTCCGGAATAAGCTGTTGTTTCCATTGCAGTACAAAGTGCAGCCCCATGGTGGCTTGAACGACTCGCCACTTTTCATATGCCTGCCCATATATGTACATCCCGTATCCTCACTTTCCGCTGGTTCTTCAACAGACGAAGATTCTTCAGCTGGTTCAGGTCTGGCTATCGGGTGGATGGGAACTTCTGGTTCAGGTGATTTCTCCGGCTGAGGGTGTTCCTCCGGCGTTGGCCTCTCCGTTGTAGATACTGTTGAATCGCTCCACATAAATGTCGTAGACTTTTCATTATTTGATTCAGATTCTTTAGATGACGAAGATGATAAATTATTTTCATGAAGCCGGAAAGCGGAAGCAGAGTTATCGTACTTGTCAGCTATACTGGAAGCGTACGGTTCAGCAAAACTGAGTGGTGTCGTCGGGGTTGTGTTGGGCAAGGTTGAAGATGTAGATGCGGAGTCTCTTTTATCAGATCTCTGCGAATTAAACTTCGTGTTTGAGTATCTTAATTCAGGTAGGTATCCTCTGCCTAACGAACCTGTCCAGGATCTAACAGATTTCGCTACGTTGACAGCATGTTGATACCCATACGTTTTCGTCGGTGACCAGGGTATTGCACCGTCCTGACCCGTACCTGCTCGAGTCAGAAACTCGAGTTGGTTGTAACCATTACAAACAAGAGCGAACTGTGGATACTGGTTAAGTACGTACACTTTGTCTGATTCTGGACATTTACATTGCCACGTCATATCCGGCATCACAAAACAATAAAACGCAGTGGGACTATTAGCACCGATACCTCTACTCGGAAAACAGTGACTGTTTTGTACAGTAAGTACCGACAGAACAAACCAAAACACGTAAGGAAACATTTCCAATGTGTTCCACAAATGTTTGTCGCCTTGTAGTCCACACCAGTGAGAATGAAAACTCCTAAACTTAGGTATAAATATTATAAATGTATTGGCCACTTTATTTGGGATCTAGGTTTTACGATTTCCTGTAAATAAAATATGAAAATATTTCTCAGGAGACCAGCTGTGAAATCTCAGTATATAATCTGATTATCATAATATGATTTAATTGATTCAGTGACGTGGTTCTACATAAACTGAAGTAATGTGAGTTTAAGTATCCAGATGTCCCCTCTCTTGACAGATAGTCCGGGAACAATCAATATGTAGTCAATCTATCACTATTATAATATAACTTAATATTTACAACTGAAGTTTATTACAGTTGAGTCCTGGCTCTTTTTCGGCTGATCACATGGGCAGTTTAGCTAAGGTAACCAGTAACACATAGGTCAGTATCCATCATTATTCCGGGTTATATACACACAAGGAAACATTCCATTTTGATATTTGTTCGTTTGTTTGTTTGTTTTTTAATTACGTGTAGGACCATTTGCACAGTTCTATCCGGGCCAACAGGGGTGATTAATTTAATTTTCAAAAGCTTGTTTGTAATTGTTGTAAAATAAACTTTAATTTTAACTGTCACATGTTTATTGTATGTATGAGAAGCATGTACACGCAAGAAACTTGTCATGACCGGAGACCAGAAAATCAAAGCCTCACATTTCATTTTACGTTTGTTAGCTCATTGTTAATTATATGTTGTACATCTAAATTCCAACGTATTTTCAATTTAACCAATATTTAAAGCGATAATATTAACTTTATATACTTATATTGCTATGTCAAATTCAATGAGCTAAACAAACAGCTTGACCATAAATCAAATCAACTGAATCCACTGTTCCCCTGATACACGTACAGATACTAGGATCGGTAAATTTGAGATTCTGATGTGTTTCTCAAACAGTTATATTTTCAGACACACACAAACACACAGAAAAAACAAACAATCCTCCCCCAGCCCCCCTCCTCCCCCCCCCCCCACCCAAAAACAAACAAACAAACAAAAACAAAAAATATAAAAATCCTCGATATTTTGATAATATACATTTTGTAAAAATGAACAGCAGTCACTTCGTCCAAAAGAGTTATCTTTCTTTAGTCCGTCTAACAGAAATAACAGGCTCTATAACTACACATGACTAATGCTGTATCAAACCATTCAATAGATAAGTAACAATCGATGATGTTTTGTAATTGAGAAATTAGACTAAAAATGTCTTTGATCAGGACCTGTGTCACAAATAACATAGACAAGTTCACTGTGTGTTTAACATTATGGCATGAAACGGGATGTAATAAGCGATAAACGTGAAAAAAGTTCTGAAGACGGAATCGGACTACTCAAATAAGCATAATTAAGTCCCTAGTGATAAAATAATGAATTTTCGTAGGGCTCGTGTTCTATTAAAATACATTATTTCGGAGACATATCGTCGGATCTCGTGAATAAATTAAACTCATTAAGATACGTCATCGGAGTTATCGGATAGATAGAACTCAATTAATCTACTAAAACCAATTTTGAAAAATTATCTTATTTACTCAATAAGACACATGATCAGAGTTTGATAAATAAAGCTCAATAAGACACATTATCAAAGTTAGTGGATAAATTAAACTCATTAAGATACGTCATCGGAGTTATCGGATAGATAGAACTCAATTAATCTACTAAAACCAATTTTAAATTCATTTCATTCGTGGACACACAATACTAACAAAATCAATTAAAATAAACACCAGCGAAAGTCAGACAGTTTTCTAGAGAACATTTGCATAAATCCTTTATTTTGAAGCTTAGTTAGGAAAAAATCAGGAGTTGTCTTCCTTCGTCCGACATTTCAGTGGCAGCAATATAGATACAATTTATCAGCTAAAAAGTCGTGTCAAAATCATTTGAATTTTTAGTGTGTAAATACGCTTGGAAAATTTCATTTTGAAACAAGAACGTTGAATTAAATGTAAGAACGACCTCAGTATAACGATGTGGCTCTGTATGACAGACTTCATGTGTTTTTGTTGGACTAGGAAATTTGAATCCAACGAAAACATGATCTTTCAAAGATAACCAGACTAATACAAATTATATCATTTAATGACTAAGACATGCTCGGAGTACCACGAAATCAAGGGAAATAGACACTACAATAATGAATGATTTATCAGTATTTGAGTGAAATCTCTGAACACCATTCATAAGATTTAACTAATTGTCTTAACGTTGTATAACCAGCAAACCTGAAATACTGAATTAATGAAAGGTTAACATTATCAAGATAATGGAATTGATTGTGTTTCGGTTGAAGGCAAAACATTGAGATAACACGATGAAATGCAGTGATAAACTGAAATATCACGCGGTAAAATTGTGAGAATGAATATTAAACATTTCTCCCTTTTTCAGTGATTGTTTGTACTTTTAAGATATTGACTTCCTCTTTTGTGCAGAAAAGAAATTCGAGAATTCCTGTGATAATTCGATTTTGCAATTAGCAGTGACAACGTGTCTCTTTACAACATGATTAAGCATTGTTAAAATGCTATGTAAGCTAAAATATTGTCAAAACAGCGATGTAATTAGACATAGCACCATCTGGAGTGAGACAAATGAGTCTTTCTTTAGAGTCTTTCAAATTATATTTCTGTCAGAAATAAGATACAGTTTATACGCCGTCAATATCACATAACTTTAATCGACATATGTCAGATTAATAATTACGTCCTCATCTCTTCGTTAAACTAAATCTTCAGGCAAATCTCTTATTTCACAAGTTCTGATGTATGAATGACGGGTGATACAAATTGATCGATCTTCTTCTTTATTGATTAATTCATCAACTTATTTATTCTTACATTTATCAATTTATTCATTTATTTACCTATTTATTCCATTTAATTTTCGATTTTATTGAGAAATACTCTATTATATTTGTTTGTCTGGTTTGAAGTTAGACAAGTTTGATTTTCGCTATAAAACGAGATATTTACACCATATATATACACCAGATATTTGAAGCCAAAGACGCTTACCTCTCAATAACATATGGTCTTTTTCTCCTTGTACTTTTCAGCTGTCATAACGTATTTCTTTGTTCATGTTTTACCCTTGGTTTTTTTTAATCATGGTAACATTTCTGCATCGTCTTAGTTTTTTTAATGCTATTTTATTTAACCCCATCGTATACTTCGGGACAGAGTTCAGAAGCATGTGTTTTCAAGATAATCTCCAGCCATTCACTTATACATTAAGGAAAGCAAACATTTGATATCATTTGAAAAAGGCTACAATGTTAAGTCTCACTCTTAAACAAAACGCCCTTCACACGATTATGTTGGCACTAGTATTCCAAAGTATCGTGGTGAGAGAAAAAACCAAATTTCTTACCGCTTGTTTCATTTTTTTTTTCATTAGTATTGACGACTCCGATGCAACATTTTCTTTTATTTTCTTTTTTCTTTTAAATTTGTAAAATAACTCCTTTTAAATGAAAATTACGTTTTCGCTCCGATACCTACAGTCATCATATTTTAAAGCCCATTTAATAAAATCATCGAAATGTTTTCCTTCAATGCTATCTTAAAGTTCATAAGTAAGTGTTCTTCTTGTGGAATGGAAGCAAGTTGTTGTAAAAGTAAAGAGGAGAGAGGCGGGAAAATGTTGATACAGGCAGTGAGAGTAACGAAGTGCTGACTGTGAATAAACTATTGTACAAGCAATGAGAAGAACAGATCAAGTATTGAAAGATATTAAATGATGGCACAGACAATGATAGTGACAAAACACGTGTAAAATATGAACAAATGATGGCACAGACAATGATAGTGACAAAACAAGTGTAAAATATTAACCAATGATGACACAGAAAATGATAGTGACAAAACAGGTGCAAAATATGAACAAATGATGGCACAGGCAATGATAGTGACAAAACACGTGTAAAATATGAACAAATGATGTCACAGGCAATGATAGTGACAAAACAGGTGCAAAATATGAACAAATGATGGCACAGACAATGATGGTGACAAAACACTTGTAAAATATGAACAAATAATGTCACAGGCAATGATAGTGACAAAACAGGTGCAAAATATGAACAAATGATGGCACAGGCAATGATAGAGACAAAGCAGGTGTAAAATATGAACCAATGATGGCACAGGCAATGATAGTGACAAAACAGGTGCAAAATATGAACAAATGATGGCACAGAAAATCATAGTGAGAAAGCAGGTTTAAAATATGAACCAATGATAGCACAGAAAATGATAGTGACAAAACAGGTGCAAAATATGAATCAATGATGGCACAGACAATGATAGTGAAAAAACGAGTGTAAAATATGAACCAATGATGACACAGACAATGATAGTGACAAAACAGGTGCAAAATATAAACAAATGATGGCACAGGCAATGATAGTGGCAAAGCACATGTAAAATATGAACAAATAATGTCACAGGCAATGATAGTGACAAAACAGGTGCAAAATATGAATCAATGATGGCACAGGCAATGATGGTGACAAAGCATATGTAAAATATGAACAAATAATGTCACAGGCAATGATAGTGACAAAACAAGAGTAAAATATGAACAAATGATGTGGAGGCAATACAGGTGACAAGCAATGAATACAACGAAGGAAGTGCTGAAGAATTATACAAAAGACAAACAAGTGAATCACACCTTTCAATACAACTTTAGAGGTAGATACAGTCGAGTCAAACATTTAATCCTGTCCTTCTAAGATTCGTTAGTAATGCCAAGGGCCTGAAATTTAAACGTAGGAGGTGACTGAAGAAAATTTAAATTGATCGAAAGAAATTTCAAAATTTAGATAGGGAGGTGTACTAGCCCTATAATGTAATAAATTTCATATCCCTGACAATTTCATAAGAGCGTTACGTACATGTGTATATTGTGAACAGCGCCGGAATTTGAAGGAATTAAAACGTGGCATGAGGTTACCGCCGACCTCACAGGCAATGAGACGAACGTGGCAAGTGCTGAAAGTGAACAAAGGATTTTACAATCAACGGAGGGAATACAGGAAATGTTTCAGGTGAACAAATGAGAATAAATGCAGTTCCATAGGTAAACATAATGGCTCCGGAACACAGTGTGAGGGAGAACGAATACAGGAGTACAAAACTGTATAAAACAGAACGACGTACCTAGACAACAGTAATATAAAACTTCGTCTGGACTGCGGGAGGACAATATCACTTGTCATTATGTTATTTTGATAGTGGAGTGAAAGGCCGTCTTTAGCCGAGATGAATAGGTTTGTTGACAGGTAGAGTTGTAATGGGTCCTACGAAATGCTTACTATCATCATCGTGATTGGGTATCAGGTTGGTATTTATACATTTTCATCGGCAGTCAAAGAGATTGTTTGTTTATTAAATTACTAATGATTGTGATGTTTTTTATTACCTCTTCAACAGTCAACCGCAGTATGTGTAAAATAATTGCAAATTAATGACGTCATAGCCAATGGTCTGCCATATAAGTAATGAAAGTGATATCGTGAAACCAATCACAAAATAATATTGTACTAAAATATGATATTTTATGTATAATCAGAAAGTCACAATATCACACAAATATCAGATATTTTGTATGTATAATCAGAGAATATACAAATATCAGTCTTACAATATCACACAAATATACAAATATCAGTATACTTAACACGGATTGTAGACTGGAACTAACAACATAGGATTACACGGACTAACAAATATCAGTATACTTAACACGGATTGTAGACTGGAACTAACAACATAGGGTATTACACGGACTCAGAGAATATACAAATATCAGTATACTTAACACGGATTGTAGACAGGAACTAACAACATAGGGTATTACACGGACACAGAGAATATACAAATAGTAATATACTTAACACGGATTGTAGACAGGAACTAACAACATAGGGTATCACACGGACTCAGAGAATATACAAATAGTAATATACTTAACACGGATTGTAGACAGGAACTAACAACATAGGGTATTACACGGACTCAGAGAATATACAAATATCAGTATACTTAACACGGATTGTAGACTGGAACTAACAACATAGGGTATCACACGGACTCAGAGAATATACAAATATCAGTATACTTAACACGGATTGTAGACTTGAAATATATTACACGGACTCAGAGAATATACAAATAGTAATATACTTAACACGGATTGTAGACAGGAACTAACAACATAGGGTATTACACGGACTCAGAGAATATACAAATGGAACATAATGCGACTTGAAATATAAGCGGTACGCGAGACAGCAGAAATATGTAACAACATAATACGTAGACAATTAGAAAGATTTAGCAGGTAGAACTGTTTTTGTTGATCAGTAAGTTGTCTCCTTTGATATTTAAACTGTTATTTTGCGTTCAAATAAAACGGCTTAGAACCTTGTTATGACTCACAGACAGGGTTTGAGATAGAAGTCATAAATGGAAAGCAAGCTAGCATAGTTATTCTCGGAGAAACTTGATTTCACTGGACAATGATTGTATTTCTAAACAAAAACTACTTGTTCTAGTTTGAACGCCTACAGCCAGGTTTATGTAGCATTTATACATTAAGTAGCAATGAAATTTTTATGCAAATTGTTTTGATTCAATTGGTATTGACTTCAAGCTTTACAGAAGTCAGTAAAGCTGTAGACTTCCGACAAAGGTTTGTCCAATTCCGTTGTTTTAAGGTCCGCACAGCATTAATTTTTTTTCTGTCGTGAAATACCAAAGTGTGTTTTTCTATTGATATTTATCTTTTGATGGTATCCTTTAACTGTTACGTCTGGGCTTGGTTGTTATGGGATGTTCTATGTCGGTTCCATTCATCATTTATTTACCGACGGCACATCCGATCTGCTGTTGTGTTTAACGACAGTGGCGTTCAAAGTCACAGCCAGGCTGACAGTGTATATCTCAATTGATCCTAACATATGGCTCATCCCGACTCAGTAGGTATGGACTGGTCATGGACCTAGCAGATATGTAAAGGGTAAACCATGTATAAAAGAGTAAACCATTTATAAAGGGTAAACCATCTGTAAGGGGTAAATGAACCAATGTGTAAAAACCCTTAAAGAAGAATACATGATATTGATACAACGAATTTATCTAGATACATGTACATTATTTATCAATTGACTTTTTTCGTTGTGTTTTGTTTTCCTTTTTCCTTACAATATTTATATCAGATGGATTGAGTAAGACAATTGACATATAAGACTATCTATATAAGTTGATTATTGATACAAGTACGATGAATTTACTTTATGAAGATAAGATTAAAAATATAAATGACACAGACATTTGATACTTTTGATATAACTAACACCAGATTTCCCATACAACCTTTCCTGTTTATTTCTGCCTTTGTGATAGTATCCATTTTGCAAATAGATTAACGCATTACTCATTTCCGGCAGGGGGAGGTTACTCTAAGGTGCGTTAATCTTGAATAAAAGCATTCATTTTTTAAGTTTCAGCTTAATTTGTGTCATTTTTATTTTGATTACACATTTATCTCGTGAAGAAAAACTTGGAATCTTTTGAAGATCCCGTAATAGGATATTTCATTACAGTTATTACTGCGGTAGTACAGGAGCCGTTCTTGGTATCCAGGACAGATAAACAGTTTATCACCTTTGTTTCAGAGAGAAGAAAACATTTCCCGATACACGCAATACATAATACTCTGTAATCAATGTTAGCTATAATTAAGGCCAGTGATCTTTGGTAAAATTATAACGAACCTTTATCGTTTGTTATCAAAGGTTACACAACTTGTTTTCAAGGTGACTTTTATCATTTGATCGCTAGCTTTGTCAAAACCACACAATAAATAATATACAAGCGCGATATGGGATTATATTTGATCTGTGACTTATTTAGCCTAAACCATGTTTGAAATGCCAGCTTTAATTACACGTTAACGGGAATAACTTCAAGACCATTCACAATATGTTATCAATTGGTGCGTGGTCACAAACCAGTCCTTGCTGTAGACGACTCTCCTAGGATGGTAACCATAACACGCTCTCCCACACTTCTCAGGTGCTCTCTCGCCTTCGCTAGTGAAAGCAAAATCTGCTTTCCAATGGGAAAAAACGACTAAATCGATTTTTGACGTCATTAATCACAGTTGGCTATATGTAACAATAGAATATTGGAAAAAGTGATCTTATTTCGACATGCATTTCACAGGTCAAAGGTCAGTTTGTTGTCCGACAGCAACTTTCAATGTCTCACTATTGGAGAGTGTGTGAGAGAAATAATCGCTCCTTGTGATAAGGAATAAGAGAGATTTACACGGATCTGTTCCGTGGAGATATCTCTATTCAGGTGTAAGAATTTGAATGGTCAGAACGAGGCTTGGATAATTTTTCTCACTAGATTAACAAATTGTTAGTTGTGTTGAATCTTTTTCATCATCAATGTCCCATGAGATGTGAGTCGAAATTGATGACGTATCAATTTGGGACATGGCAAAGCCACATAAAATGATGACGACACCCACTGTGAGTAGCGTCATATTAGCTGATTATTTTTCTCCATGGGGAAAAGACAGATAATTTTCCTCCACCAAAACCAAAATTCGCTTGTCAGGTATGGGAGAGAAGTTATCCCTTGTGATAAAATTATGATTAATATTTGGCTTTCCAAAGATTCATTTATATCGTAGAAGGCCTGGGTCGCCGGATCGGAGACTCTACCGAAAAGATGACGTTCTTGCTACCAATACTTCTTTGATTTTCTGTTAAAGAAACCAATCATAGGAGGACCATCATAATGCAGACATAGTACCTGGAACACTAGCTTGTCGGAATCCATCTATAGGACAAGCGACCAAACTAATTTTACTGTTAATTAGTAATTAGTACTGTTAATCTTATATAAGAACGTAGGTCTGAGCACCAGAGCATAGTCCAACTAAGGCTAGGGTATGGCAACTAAAATCAGCGACTTAACATAATTACCTCCCCTTCCATTTGTGTTGCCTATATTGTTATTGTTAACCTTATTATGATTATGATACTGCCTTATAAACAGCGCTGTTTTCCTTTGATGTTATAAGCATTTTATCATGGAGATGTTCCATTAGAGAAAGTAATCATTTATATTTTCAATATGTGAAAACGTTTTAGGTTGAAATAATTCTAAACTTCACTAGATAGAGTGTTGAATTATCTGTGTTACATCACCTCTTACGCTTTCGATAGATAGACATATAGAATCATTTCCTTTTTTTATATGTTGACAATCATTTTAGAGAATTTGTGATACTTGAATGACCAGGTAAATGATATCAAGTGGACACAATGACTTCTTTTGTTCCTTTCTTTTAAATTAATGAAAACATTAAAGAGTATACAATTTAGAAACGAAAAGATAAACTTGAAAGAACCATTATTTTATTAAGTGATCGCAGACGATGTCTTATCTCCACTTTTTGAATGTTTCACAGAATTACTTCGTGCTTAAAGAGATTGGGGATAAATGTCAAGCCCTTCTGAAAAGCAATTCAGGTTCACAGTAATGTTTGTTGTGTGTAACTATTTTTTGGACACAGACATGGAATCTCGAGTCACAAAAAATGTTTAATATATTTAGTGTTATGAGAAACTCAGGGTCACTGAAATGCTTACTTTTCAGAGAAACTCAATGTCACAGTAATGTTTAGTCTTTAAAGCAACGCAATTACTGCAATGTTTAAGTGTTTATGGCAACACAAGGCCACCAAGGTCACAGTAATGTCTAATGTTTAAAACAACTCTGGGTCAGAGTTCTGAGTTTTCAGAAACACGTGGTCACGATTGTAAATCACTTAGTCGCTTTAATGATAACTTTTAGAGTAGATCGATGTTTAAATCTTTAAAGGGACACAGTCACTGCAATATTTAAGTGTTAATTCCCATTCATGATCACACTAAGAGAACTTGCAGAAACAAATTTCTATAAGTTTAATCATGTCAGTGTCGCTATAATGATTCAAAGTTGGAGGAACTTATCATCTATGACAATGTAACTTTTTTATATATTTTTTTTTACATTTACCAGCGACATTCAATATGTAAAATGATGAAAGTAAAATCTCTGTTTGTAACAGTGAGTTTATTACAGAAAGGAACACGCCATTCATGGATAACCATATGTATTAAACTTTGTCAGATACATATGAATTACGTACATTTGGTCATATAAGGCCATATAAGGACTTGTAAAAAGGAAAAAAGTGATTGCGGTGCCAAAATACAAAATTTCATTAAAAAACACAAATATAAATATATTCCAGCCTATAAACGCCTACTCAAAGCGAACATATACTGGTGGTAACTGTCACTGAAAGCTGATTCTTTACCAACAATTGAAAAAATATCAGATTTCCATTCAGTGTTGTCTCTCTGTTTCAATAAAAGTTCTTGTTTTGTGTTGTGTGTTAGTATTCTGCTATTTTTTTCTTCAAATCATCTCTAAATAGACCTGCTTTAACGTGTGAATTATCTATGTATCTGTTTGGATGTCGTTCAGGAGAAACAGCACGCCCTGGTGCAGTAAGATAGACTAATTATTCGGCCAGTTATCGGCTGTCTCTGATAGCGATTCCAGTGTGTGCCGACTCGGCAGTGTTAAATCGATGTTCTTAAACAGGAATTGTCCACGTGCTAGCTCGCACGCTTTGACGCGCAACTTACGCAATAAATAAGTGATAAAACTTGGACATTCGAGATGCTTTAATCGTAATTATCGCACGTTCGGCAGATTTACGACATTTCTATGTGGAAAAAAGTTGTCCAGTACTCTCATGAATATTGCAGGATGGTCAGCCTAAGTATATGACGTTCCGCCACAAGGAAAGGTTAAATGGTTAATTTGCATTCCCTTGTTGCTAATAGGAAAACTAGAATGTCATTTGTAGGCAATCGGACGAGCGCATGTCATTTATGATTAGGCATTTGTTTCTTGTCAGATGTTCCTGATAAATGCACACTATTGCGTTATATAGTAGACATTTTGAATATCTGTTACCTGATCGTCTGAAAGAAAAAAACCATTAGCCAGTAGATAATTGTGATTTTAATTACACCATCTAAAGGTTTACAGACCTACAACAAATCAGGAAGCTGATTTTTGTAATTCTGATTTATGTTTTTTAGAGTTAGTGATGGTCGTCAATATTGTTAATGATAACTAAGGAAATTAGTCCAGAAGAAAGAACGCTCATCAACATATACACTGTCCGATTATTGAAATGTTCTGAAACTGTCACGAGAATCAATAAAGGGATATCACATTTGATACTAAGTCTAGTGTCTATTGTCATTTCGAACAGCCGACCTGATTTTTTAACTGCTCGTTTCGGGCAGGTTGTGTATAGGAATTTACGAGAGTGCTGTTCCGATTGTCAATTTCGGTTTATTCTGGTAGCGGATTAACCAGATAAACATGAACACGTTTTAATCAAGTTTATAAATCTTAATATGTAATTTAAAAGGTTACCTTCAGGCATCGTTTTTCATCGTAAATTTATGAAGATTAAAAATCAATGTTTATATTCGTGATTTTAATGATTTGGAAAACTTATTTTTATTATAGTATATTTAAATTATTTTACAATGTTATAATGTTTGTTATAATCTGACATAGAATGCAGAGCAGAGTCCCAATAAAAAGTCCTACTGTAACACTGTGACATGTTACAAAGTACTTATATCATTAGAAGATACAAACACTTATATCACTGTCAGTCATCCAACTATAACATTATACTCAAAGTGGGCAATTCTATATATGGCAGTAAAATGTGTGACAACAGCTGCAAACTGGATCATGCTTGGATGAACTTTAAATTGATTAAAGAAATTGAATTATATATCAAATCAAAAAATTACAATGATACCTTTATATTTCAAGTGGATGCGTTTTATTCCTTAGCAAATGCCGTGACACTTAGAACAATTTTAGAGAAAATGATAGACTTATAAAATATAATCTGTGTTATACTGTAATCTGGCCTATTGTATACACGTAGATGTAAAGATGAAAAGACATGCAGTATTTTATAATCACGGGTTGCTTTATGTAGATATTACCTGGATTCGATTGTAAAATCATATATCTGTTATCATTTTCAATGCTTTATATTAGAACTTTATATATACATGTCTCATCTGTATACAATTTGTCCGAGACAGAACACGATTCTCAATACCACAGGGATTATATTAATATTAAGTGATTTTTTTTTTAATTTTGATAACAAACATGATGTTGATTGGCGATAGGATGTGAATTAGAATGAAAAAATAATTTTCGTCTCGTTAAAAGGTTGCAGGATTTTGCAGCTTCTCATAAAGTAGCGATTGTACAAAGAATAAATTCTAATAATTTGTCAAAAAATCCTGATGTTAATTAACTTAAATCATGAGAAACATTGAAATGTGCAGAAATCAAAGTATCTTAAATCGATACATGTATATTCAACATATGCTTGAAGTATAACGAAATAACTAGGGAAAGGGCAATGGAAGCTAAGGACATTATGTTATGAACTATAGTTAACAACAATGCTACAGAGACCCCCATGTTTTAAGCAGATTGCGATGCCTTAACTATAACAGGTTCAGGCATGTCTATGGTAGGCGACATTAAGTCAAAGACAATGTCTCCTTAGTAACGAGTATTTCTATATCAAAACGGCAAAATTGTATAATATGCGCTGATGTAGTTCAATATGATTGTAAATGTGTTGATAACTTTGATCCTGTGATAAAACCAGATAAATATTTGAAGCAGGTCCAAATCTGTTGTTTAAATTAAATTCCTTTAATTCAAAATCACCAGATCACGATGTGGCACTGTTCAAAAATATCAGTCGTTACAAATTGGGTGAATCTTTACGAGTTTAATTAAATCCAGGATGTTTCTCCAGTGAAATAGAACAGTTTCACACGAAATTTCAACATCAACAACAAAATTTCATCCATCTAACCATGCCCTCCCTGTTCCTTAACCTTTCGCATGGGCGAAATCTTTAGCTATCACCAATGTTTTATTCGAAGGATGAAAAAAAAAACAAAAAAAAAAAAAAACACACACTAATAAACATCAGGAGGATTGCAGCATAAGAGTACAAATTTAATTTCTACTCGGGGTTAATGGTTAGATTACAACCCCGCTAAATGCTCTAGTACACCCCGTGGAAGGTTTATATGGTATATCTAAAGACAATGTACAGAGACAGGAATGACTCCGAAAGGGCAACTGCGTTCCCGAATGTAAACTTATAATGTCAATCAATTGTTTCAGATTTTTGTGAAATGTTGTTGGAAATGTTTCTTGCGAGAGATGCAATTTAAACTTTTGATTTTTCATTTAGTGATCAATCACATCAATTGATCGTTATTTGGTTTCTCTTCTTTCTGTCATCTTTTTGAAGACATCATGACGCCATATTTAAAAAGTCAACGCCCACTCTGTTGTACATGAATGAATTACGACCTCAGTATGACCTAGAATGTTTCATATATCAAGTCAATAGGTTTAAAATCCTATAAATATCTGTTGGTCTCTACAATAATACCACAGATGCAATAATAAAAAAATGTTGATGCTTTCGGTTCTATAAACTCACTTTCCATGGTCAAATTATGAGAAATGCGGAAGTGTTTTACTTCTGGCACTGTCAAATGTTCAGAAGGCTGAAATCGGTTAAACTGTCAATTAATCCTTTTAGCTTCCAAACACCACCAGCAAATGACTCGAAGTTACAAATACGCCAATATCAAAATCATTGCCCTTCAGCTCTCATCGACACTTTCTGTAGGAGTGAAATCACATTTCACTAGAAACAACAAACATAAGGCATTTTATATTGTACGTCGGTCGCGTGCAGTGATTAGACACTCTTAGTATTGAATGGAGACCGGATATTGAGGGTTGGTCCTGACTATCCTATCACGGCGAGGTATCTGATACATGTAAATCTACTTTCAGTTTTAAGTTTAAATGACGGACAAAATCACATGTCAGCTCTATTGTTAACTTTTTAAAAATGTATTTCCGGCGTAACTGTTTTTCTCCGAAAATCTAGCAATGCCTTGAATAATTAATTATACAGAGGACAAATGATAAGATAGCGCCTCTCTGTAAATCTTAATTAATGCAATGTTACCAAATACTGATAAGTCTTCTAAACGAAGTTGAGGATTTTTTGTTTATGCCCCTCCTTTTTTAACAAACCAACCGGCATTAAGTATCTATAAATCGATGTATTTATTGTTTAATGCATGAAATTTACGTTTTCTTGTAATTGAATGAAAACTGATTCAACGTAGGCTTCAGATACAATGTAATTCATATATATCACACATTCAGATGGATTGGCTTCGTGTTAGTGTTGTAGCAACTGTTTTAGATTTTAATATCATATATTTTTCATCAAAAGTATATATTATTGACAAAATCGAGACATGTGGCACGATTTCTTGTTTGAATCTATACATCTACAGAACCGTGATTTTATCTACATACTTTTTTTTATCTACTTAAGAACATAAGTAACTCGCCTATAAATAGAAAAGAAGGTAGCTTGCTACTTGAGAAAATAGGAAATGATAATTTCCTGGTGTTTTCAAAGTGAACCCTTGATTGTAACTTCCGGGTCGTTTAAAAGCTTTGCAACACTGAAACGCGCATAAGATCCCAACAATGGCGGATTGCCGTTGATCAGACGACCTGGCCCCACTTGTATAAAACATCTCAACTTGAGATTTCCTCAAGTCGAGATTTTCCTCAGCTAATATCTCCTTGAAAATATCTTGTATGAAAATTCCTCAAGGAATTTCAGGACATCCTAGCCGATGACTTCCTCCTGTTCCTTGAGAAAATTTTATACAAGCCGTTTTTGAGGAGATATCAACTGAGGAAAATCTCGACTTGAGGAAATCTCAAATTGAGATGTTTTATACAAGTGGGGCCTGGACCTTAATAGTGTCGACATATACTTGGGCAAGTGAACCTTGTACAGTTTCCACGTGCGGTGTACAGTGTCCACGTGCGGTCAGATAACCTAACTTATTCGAGATGCACTCGAATAAGCTGTGGATTAGTCGCTAGAATGAGTAGCATAACAAACCGGCTTATTGTATATATAATTTCATCGCTCCAACGAAGAGGGAAGGCTTATTAAGGGAAGGCTTATTGTCATTTTGAGGCTAACCAACAATGTGTATTTATACATGTATATCAATGCCTTTCATGTATAAGACATGAAAGTTGCGTTTTAAAAAGTGCTTGCTTGGATATTGAACATAGGATACAGATACAGTATTATAGATATACATACAGTTAAACACTAATCCGGCTTGTACCGGTTGATAAAGTCAGATAATTCGGCATCGTGTAATATTTAGTATTGCTTCCCTTTTGATTTTAGATCATTTATTTTCATCCTGCAATCAACAATTTACAATGTTGACAAGAAAGGAAGTTGTGGCTTGTTTTTTTTTTTATTATTATTATTTTATCGACTGTTTGCTCAAAAGTACATATACGGCAAATCCAGTGTGCAGCGAGCTACGTAAGGAAAATGTAGCGTTCCTGGCCCCACTTGTATAAAACATCTCAACTTGAGATTTCCTCAAGTCGAGATTTTCCTCAGCTAATATCTCCTTGAAAATATCTTGTATGAAAATTCCTCAAGGAATTTCAGGACATCCTAGCCGATGACTTCCCCCTGTTCCTTGAGAAAATTTTATACAAGCCGTTTTTGAGGAGATATCAACTGAGGAAAATCTCGACTTGAGGAAATCTCAAGTTGAGATGTTTTATACAAGTGAGGCCTGGAGTTTTCAAGTAATCGACTTCTGTCCCTTGTTAAAACCTATACAGCTATGGTTTATCGACTGTTTACTTAGCAGTATATACATGAAAAACGTGGTATGTAACTTGCTACTTAGGAAAAAATAGGCGCAGAATTTCTGCCGTCACCTTCGATTTGCTGAAACCTACTTTTAACGTCATCTTTTATATGGTGAAACATAACGAAATATGGCAGAATGGATGGTAACGTAACATAGTTAATTCCTAGATCAGGCCAGTCAACTTTTCATACGAAATGGCCGCCAAACGCAGCCTTCTGATTGGTAGAAAGTTAAATATTGTCAAATTTCAATTAAATTTTGTTTTGTAGGTCTACAATTGGACATCAGTTACTATCGTTGCCTCTTTTTCACATTTTAACAAATGTGTTGTCGTTTTCTGGTGTATGATTGGTTGAAATTTAAATACTCTCCAAATTCCATGAAATTGGATATGTAGGGATGTATTGTGAGGTTATAACCTATTTAAGGAGGTCCAGGCGATGTTCGGGGATAGGATATTGGGGTTGGAACAATTTTCGTCATTGTTCACAATTTTAATTTTTAGTTCCTTTTCTTCGTACCTATTAATATAATTCCTCCGCCAATCTGTCCGAAGAATAATAGAAACCACTAAGGCAATTCTAGTGAAATTTTACATACATACTTAACAAGATGTCTAGTTGTATATTTTAAATATATTTTCCGGATGGATGTCCGATCGGGACCATGTAATGATAAATTTGAGGTATTTTCCCCAAATCCAAGATGGCAGCTACATCCAGTGAACTTTAAATTTTCATTGTTAAATTGAGCACATGTAGAAAAAAAAAATGTATTTGTCCCTGTTTCCTTGTCGGTGTTTATAATGTGTTATTGTTTGATAAGGTACAACCAGTGTGGCCATCGTAATGTACGAGCATTGCTTCTTTATGGTGATGGATGGATTGTCAGGTAACATTTCTGTAATATGCAGTGTTATCTTACCTCAATTCAATTATATGAATTATGAAAGGGCACGCAATATCACTAGGGAATAAGAAATTGCATATAGGAAAATAGTCACATCATTGACATTTTACTTGGTAAGCAGTGAGACAGAATCACAGCATGCCTTATAGAACAAAACTATGTAAAACGTAGTTGCTTGAAAAGTGTAGACCTTTGTAGTGTAATTACCACATAAACATTTACTGGTCATCTGAATGACTGCAATACTGATGCTGGATTAGCTAGTATTTCTTCTTCAGCAGGATTGTATGATATGTCGGTCGACTTTGTATATCAAATTATTTTTGCAAAATGGAAATTTAATAAAGTTTGCAGACAAGGATCTAATTGTAAGACTCCTCATCAATATATATAATCACCTATTTCTTATATAAGTCAATAGGCGTGACTTTCACGTCGATATTAAGACAAATAGACATGTACTTTACTGTAGATTTAATCCACTATGTGGAGTCCCTTGCAGTTCTTGGTGTATCTTTATATCAGTGTTAAGTTAATTACTACAAAAGTGTAGACATCAATGAATATTTTTCGAGATAGTCACTGGACTAAGACAAAATTTCTTTATTAAAATTCAGATAGCTATCTAAACAAAAGTGATACATAATATCTCGTTCAGACCTATGTGATGTATATAACCAAATATTCAAAAGAAGAAATACTAGATAATCATGTTTCGGTGTCACAATTAGTTACATTGCCTATTAAAGATAAGGATAAAGGCGCCCCCTGTTTATATTGGATTCCTATACTGTACAAGAATTTGCATAAACAATGTTTTATTGCTTGCTCGTCTAGCTGTCCAACCAAGCCTTTGTCAAAACTACTAACCACTATTCTTAGTGTTATCAAATCTGGGTTACGATGTTGTTGTGGCACTGTTTTTTTAAGAAGTAGAATTAATAGTATGTAGATTTTAAAGAACTCCAATCGAATCTTCAACACTCTCTTTCAAGGAAACATTTCTCTATAATAACGTTTGATTTTTTATAATTCTGTATACCACCATACCCTGTGCACCATACTAAAACAGCACATTTGTTCTCTTGTTTTGGGAACATTTCTTTCCAAGAAAGGTGAACGGCGGTACAAATTGGTGTTGAACAATACTGAAGCGTATTTCTACAAAATATATCAAAATCAAAGAAGAAATATACGGAAGACGAAATCACAAAAATAAACGAGTTTCTGGTTGATAAGATTTTGGTGACTTATGGGAACTAACTGTGTCCCTCTGTTGGCTCAGTGACTCGTTTCTGTTTTCATTTGAAACTAAATTATAGAAGAGCTTATCAAAACATGTCACAAAGACCCTGCAAAGTCGTTTAGCTCCCTGCATCCCCAACCTAACGTGTCGCAGTTAATTCGATAGGCAAGGGCCTGTTGCCATTGTCTAGATTTTCTTTCAGGATGTCATCAACTGACGAACAACCTCGTAACACAGGGTTTTCGAGAGATGCAGGTTGATGAAAATTATGGGGAAGCTGTACGGTCGTCATAGTGATCTCATTGAGAAATGTTTTATTTCCTTGTGCTATATGAAACTGGACTTGTTTGGTGCTCGATAGTTTACAGTTGTTATCGTTGTTTCTACTTTGCTCTCATTTGAGAACATGGCATTACTTAATTGGATTGACCAATATTTACATGGCGTATGTCGTTGATGAAGCAGAAGACGTTTACTCTTCCACAACACCTGGTCCTATTCTTCTTGTACTTTGTCAGGAGTCTACATGTGAATCATCCCTTTGTTCACATTTTGCACTCGTTTTATACAACGAATTAGGATTATGATTTGGATGACAGGCTTGTAAATTATTGCTGTATATTGTTCAAAAGACATAACAGTGAATAACAGATTTGTAAGTCAAGAACGCGAGAAGACCTAGATCCGTATGTATCATTTAACTTGACACACACGCACACACTGGGATATGGATAGACAAACATTTCAAAGATAACACTTTCAGGTGAAACTCGTTTTAGCAACACTAAAGCCTAAGCATAATAAACAGCATAGGTATATGTGTTTTCACTGGGGCATTTGTCTAATAAACTACTTATATGGTATGGAACTTGTAGACGGTGGTCATGAAAATAATAAGAAAAAGACGTTCGGCTACAATGAAACCTTCTTTATAGTGAATTGAAAGTACAGTTATTGCAAAAACTTTGAACACTTAATGAGTTTAATACAGATAGATTAAGCATCTTTTTTCAGCTGTACCAGAAGGGATACATGTAATATGTACTGTAGGCAGTATTTGTGTCAGCTCGTATGCGGGTATATCTCTATACATCGGCGACCTTATCTGATCTTCATTTTTCAGCTGATATCTACGAATGGCGATTTGTTTCGAAATTGCTATTGGTCGATTTACGTTTCTGTGGGTAGCGGGGGAGTAATGAAGCATGTAGATTTCTTTGTTATCTTAAATCCGAGCAAGGGATAGGCCTTGTGGTGACATTACTGTAGTTCTAATCCGTCCAGACTCCTATCAGTAAATACAAAAATCCCATTATTGTAGAATGGGTCATTTGACTTCCGGTAGAGGCGCCGAATGGCACTGGCGATCACCTTCTATTCTAATTTGACCAAACTTTCATTCAATAAATATATATATGAAACTTCGGGTTCATTGCATCACATACCGAACCGCTGTTATGTACAGATTTCCGGAAATGTCAATGTGTGTTTACCGGAATTAAGTCATAAGGCGGTGCGCATGAGTAAACGTGATATATGTGCCTTGTGTTTATTAACCGACAATAATCTGTATGGATTCCGTAAAGGCTGGATGAAAGATGTAATTCTTAGATTCTCTATCTTCACAGTAGAAGGCGATTTTGATTTATAATCCGGAATGTTTTTTCCATCAATTTTTTTGATAGCCGTCGTGATTATTTTAAATTAATTTCCATGAATATACAGGACAGAACTTGATTAACTTAGCTATTTACATAAAATGTTATCCAATGATAATAGCTGAGTTTTAAACAGCGCTGTTGTTATTACATTGTACTTGTTTTTAGACATCAATAAACAATGGCACATTGATTACGGATTTGGAAAATATACTTTTTTAAAAATAATAGTCCGCAATTGACATGACACTATCAACAGACTGTTGTAATGACAACTTTGAGCGCAGTATTATAGTAACATCCAGCAAGAACATGGTATTGCTTTCAATATCAAAGATAATCTCTAACAGATCGGATTAAAATTGATGCATGTCATTATCTTTATTTCAAATATGAATACACTCACGTCTTTCAATTATGGTAAATTTACAGGTTTATCTAAACATTGTAGTTTACTCTTAATGGTAACGTATGTTCTATACTTTTTAATGGAGAGGAATTAAAGTGCGGCTACGAATTCACCGCACCAATGGAACCCTATGGTGGACACAAACACTACAACAAGATTCATAGTCGGACACCAGCTGTGCAGAGATGTGTTAAGTTTCTTATACATTAACATGATATTGCCTTTTTCCTTTGTGTTTTCAGTTTTATACTAAAGATATGTGTTGCAATAGATTAATCAAATGTGTTCACTTAAAACTTTGTGTGGATGAACGTTATAATTATTATTACCAATTTTCAGTTAAAAGAAGAACACTAGCAATTCCAATCGGTATATTTGAAATAGTCTGTCCCACCTTGCAAAATGTAAGAGGTTTCTACTATGCTTTGTATTTTTCATGATTTCTCATTATCGTCAATTGATAATATTAGTTAAACCCTATATTTCACAATATCCTATGTGTCATTATGTATATTAAAATATCATATGATTAGTTCAATTATCCATTTTTATTTTGGATAACTTGGATCACCAAAGATTGCGTTAAGGTACACTACAATTTGTGTTAAACATCCGAGGAGTCTCAATAACAACTATTGTTCAAAACACACACAATCAAAAAGCACCTATAACACCAACTGAGAGATAGTGACAATAGAGTCAAACAATGAATTAAACTGCACACATACGTTTTGATTCCAATCCTCTCTCTCTTCCTTTCATGTTAAAGCTGTTTGTTACCGATAATTCTCTATAAAGGATTCTTGTTCTTTCTTTTTCGTTGCGCATTGAATATATCTTGAATAGCCAATATCCAAATTATTACCAAATTGTCATTATTTTGCAGTGTCTTGATATTTGTTAAAATGAAAGACATTGAATTTAAATATTTGTGCTTATATTTAAGAATAATTTGTCGAAAATATTATCGCGTAAAAAATGATATCGTTTGTTTAGATAATAGGATGTGTTGCTTAGTTTCGGGATCTCTTGGTAAAATGATACATATAATTCCGACAAAATTCATATACGTCTTTACACAATGTCAGTGTCGAGAAAGATAAACACAAACATTGTATTACCATTTTACAACTTAAACAATCTTCGTAAGGACGTTATATCACACAATAAGTTTTGAACGAAGGTATATCTATTGATTATTAAACCCTTCTGTTAGCTAACTTGTTTTCCATACGAGGCCGAATTCATCAAAAAGCTTATCAACAGAGGTCAGAAAGACCTTTTAAACTCGTTTAAATTCAATTTCAGATAGATTGAAGTTGGCTTGTCTTTATCTTTTCCAAGATTGGCGTGCGAATATATGGTTGTGAAGTATACCGAAACGTATTTCGTAAAAAATCCTTTCAGATCAAAAAAGAAATATTTGAAGAACGAATCATTAAAAACCATATACTAGTTTCTGGATGAAAATATCTTCGTCGAGGCGGGTGGTAAGATCTTCCAACAAACTATTGAAATACCCATATGAACTAACATAATGAAGTAACAAGATATTTATCTACCATGTCCGTCATATACACCCAATAAAACTGGAACTCTTCTACATCAGCCAATTATCTCGAAACCAACATTGACAACTTTCGATTTGAGAACGTGACAATATTTACTTGAATTGACCAAGGTTTAGATGACGGGTTTCGTCGATGAAGTAGAAGACACTTACGCTTCCGGAACGCATGGTTTTATTCTCCTGGTACATTTTAAAGGAGTCTATGTTTAAATATTTCTTTTGTTCTTATTTTGTCCTAGTTTTATGGAATCATAGTTCGGATTATAATTATATGGACATGTTGGTGTTCTCTTATTTTTCCCACTTAGCTTAATTGAATTTCTCTTAATTTTTCCAATGCACATACATCCCCACCAAACAGGGTTTCAAATGATACTGGTTACTGAAAATTATTGTTAAGTTTTATAATCGCCATAGTGATCTTATCGAAAACAAAATTCTTCCTATTTGTGCGATATGAAGGTGGACGTATGTGAGGCTCATTAGGGTGCCTGTTAGTTCCATTAATGTATACCATTTGAGATTGAGAACTTGATATTAATAACGTGAATCGACTAAGGTTTACATGGTGGATGCCATCGATGACGCAGAAGACGTTTACCCTTCTGGAACATTTTGTCTTGTTCTTGTACGCTTTCAGGAGTCTCCTGAAAACGTACAAAATCTTGTAAACTTTTCTTAGGTTTATATTTTACCATAATTTTATCTAATTTGAGGTGGGTTATTTTATTTTCTCTCATAAATCTTGAAAATTTACAAATGGCAAAAATACTGAATTTTAGTCGTCTATATATCTGTATATAACAAAATCAAAAGTAAAAGTTTGCAAAAAGTGTACATGAAATTACCATTTGTCTTCTGAGATATTAAAATAGGAAAGTTATTACGTAGACGCTGACCTTTGCGATAACACTTTGTTTAACACAGCAGCCACTCCCAGATAAATTTTCATGTATTTGTATTGCATAATATCACTTGTCACATGGGCAGATGCTCTTCCAGATTGTTAACAACACAAAATCCTTTGTGATGTTTTATCCTGTTATACTCAAATCTTAAATATCAATTTGTTAATTTACAAAATTATACGTAGTATTTTGTACTAAGTACTGAATTAATGTCTTTCGTTGTAATGTGATGATTGTCATGTTATGGTTACGTAGGGAACGATAAACATTTACAGGTAAGGCCATGACCTTTAGTGATATAATCATACAACACTGATAAGGTGTATAATGTCCGGTAACACGCCGAGTTATGTAATCTATAACGTCACTTGGTAGTACACGTTTGAACAAACCTTTTATATAAAATGTGAAAAGTCCCACTTTAAATCCCCATGTCATATAAATGTCAATTTCTGTCTGCTGTTTGAAAAAAACAAATCCATCTTTTGTATTACATGTCTTCAGTCTTCAGATACAACTATGAAGATGATAAGAATTGTTATCATTATCATATGCCTGCTCAATAGCACTAAACCAACCTTTGATAACGAGATATATATTCTGATAAAACTCCAGAAATGTGATGTTAGTAATAGATGTTGTTTCGTAGACATACACTAGGTGGGAAAATAACAGACGACAGGTGGTTGTTTGGTAGACATACACTTGGCGGGAAAATAACAGACCGCAGGGGTTGTTTGGTAGACATACACTAGGCGAGAAAATAACAGACGACAGGTGGTTGTTTTGTAGACATAGACTAGGCGAGAAAATAACAGACCGCAGGTGGTTGTCTGGTAGACAAACACTAGGCGGGAAAATAACAGACGACAGGTGGTTGTTTTGTAGACATAGACTAGGCGAGAAAATAACAGACCGCAGGTGGTTGTCTGGTAGACAAACACTAGGCGGGAAAATAACAGACCGCAGGTGGTTGTTTGGTAGACATAGACTTAGCGGGAAAATAACAGACAGCAGGTGGTTGTTTGGTAGACAAACACTAGGCGAGAAAATAACAGACAGCAGGTGGTTGTTTGGTAGACAAACACCAGACGGGAAAATAACAGACGACAGGTAGTTGTTTGGTAGACATACATTTAGCGGGGACATGACAGACGACAGGTTATTGGTAATTTAAACTTAGCGGCAAAATAACAAATGACAGTTAATCGTGTGTTACACTTTAGCTCAGTTAAAGCATTTCTTTTAATCGCATATCATAGTCTGACTTTTGGTATTAACTTCTTTTATGGCAACCTTTTATTCAAGCAATTAACCTTCTGGAGCGTCGTTTCTTGAACAAGTCTAAATGTTAAATTCGAAATATAAATGTAAAAGTTGGATTTCTATCTATCAAAAATAATTATACTAACTCGATCATTTTTTTCTCTTTGTGTTTATGGCCTTAAGTCATTATAACGGCCATATTAAATCAATATGTTATCATGCTAACGGATATGGATAGCAGTACCCAAAATGTTTTCTTCGCGGTAATATTATGCAACGTTGTTAATTAATTGTATTTATTGACAAAAGGTCAATATTTTCCAATTATAGATTATTTAAAGCCTACAATTCTTCTGCCCATTTATAATTCATATTATCAGAAAATTAACAATGTCTGAGACTGTTCTAATACATCACACAAACATTGTCTCTATCATTAATTTCTATATCGTCAGTTGTAGCATAGGTGGGTACAGAGGCATGACTCCAAAAATTTCTTTAACAAATACAAACGCTTTGGTATGAACCTTGTTTAGGTTAAATTTGGTCAGATAAAAAAAATCTGTACCGCTTTTGATCCCCTTCTCGTTACCGTGGTAACCTGGCATGGATACTTTTTGCTAATGTTTCTAGAGGTTCCGTTGTATGTCTTGTGGGAACGTGACACCTCTTGCATAGATCGATCAAGATTTACAAGGCGCTGTTGTACTTGTAAGTTTTCAGGTGTCACCTTTAAACAATTGTTTTCATCGTATTTTTCCTTGATTCCTCGAATTTTATTTAAATTATGATTCCGTAAACATGGTGACTTAATTGTTTTGATATTTTTATAATAAAATTCTATTTTGCTTATGTATATACATATTCGGTGCAAAATGATAACTATGACAACTGAAAGTCGATTTAGTTGTGATGTATTTATAAATGATATACATTTTTTATTGAAGATAACACTTGTTTAGTCAAAGGTTAACTTTCCACAATGTCCCCATCTGAAACATGTCACAAAGGGAAATACGTTGCCATTGGTTTTGTGTTAAACCCTGTCACGACAGTACGTCAACAAAACTTTAAATTCCATCTTAATGCTAGAGTGAATTGCCATTATCTAAGTGCAAATAGTGTAGATGTACCTGTGATTACTGGCTTAACCTGTCGTTCTTTTGTCACCGTGTACACTTTTTAGATATCCATAACATAATAGCATGTCAGTTTCCTTAGTTTCCTGTCATCTGAAGAACATAGATTGTATAATTATGACAAAACTTTTGAAGATGCCATTCGGCCGACCTCCCACTGCGCGAAAATGTTTAAATTAGAAGAGAAAAGGTTTAAACCAATAAAGGATTTAAACGTATTTTTTTTCTATTTTTAACCTACAAACTACCTTCATTTTTTAACTATTTGCAGTAGCGGTCAGAATGATAGCGTTCCTTCTAGTAGTGTTTTTTGTTTTACCATATAAGGATCGAACCTTTATTGTCATGAAAGTAATTGGAGTTTCATCTGGGTTATTATAATCTCCGAAAGGGAATAGGTCCGGATATTATGGTCTTTCACAACCTTCCTAGTATTGCTGCTCGATCAATTAAGTGCGAGAAGTTAAGTTGGAAATGCCATTACATTTCATTGAAATGGCAACTTGACTGGCCTCTGCCGGGTATGTGGCGATTTGTGTGTATTATCTCAGGTAGAGAAAGTCCCCCTCGATAAGCCCTTGTTTTCAATATGCCATCACAAAGGTTGGAGTCGTGGTGCGAGAGTTCCGCTGCTGCGCGCCACCTAGTGAGAGGGCCGAGACAATTGTCCCTATCATAGCCATTTAATTACAATTAGATGTGGGTTGTTAACCATCATGCCTGACGTTACATTCCCAACACATAATTGGCCTTGTATCGAGGGCCCTAGATTCGATTGAAGTTGTATTGATTCCACATTTAGTAAAAGCAATAATGCGAGATGATCAATTGTACGCTTAGTTTGAGGAATGTTCCACTTACGTGGCGCATTAACGCCACACAGGTGTGGTCTACATTCCAAACAATATATCTACATGTTGACTTGCTTCCAAAATCTACCAGACAACTGATTATTATATTTCGTATATTTCAAAAAGTACCCACAACAATTCTGGATAAAAAACCAGCTACATAGTAAAATAGAATAAAATCGAGCGAACAAACCGAATACCATGTACGTATTGGATGTTTTCTATTTTGTCGATATGGTTGGTTCGTTAAGCAGGAACCAGAAATCTCTGAGTAAACCTTCCTTTTGGTTATATTTTCATCCTAGTTTTATAAACATTCTATTGGCATGCTGGTATTCTCTTTGTTGTTTTACTGTTTTTATCTCTTAGTATCTATTGAAGAAAATTAAATATCACGTGTCATCAGAAGATTATAATAAAAGATCTAAAGATGTCATCACAGTAACTATTTACTGCCAAAAAATATTGTTTATTTTTAAGTAGATATGACACATATCCATTACTGTTTCTGGTACTATTTCATAAAATTCTAGGTCTTCTTTATTGTCAACACAAATAGCAATGAAACAGACTCTGCATCCGCGCTATAGAAATTGTATTAATTATACCTATATATATCGTTATCTGTCTAAGTAATGAAAGTTTACGTTTATGAAGAGATAAACCGCTTTGAGAAAGCTTAGTTGTGGTGATAAAGCAGTACATAGGAGCCACTGAGGATAATAATCATCACTTGTTGTATAGAATCATATTTAATAATCATTTGACCTTGTGTACATATGATACAATAAATCATTTCTTTTTTTATAAATTAATCAAGCAGCTTTGTTTAAACAAGAGAAATAGAAAATCGGAATCCTGAAGAGTGACATAATGTATTACCTCTTTAAAGTCTACAGCGATAAAAACAATGTGAAAGTAAATATGTCCGCAGTTCGATCACTGTCTCCAACGTCTGACTAGTAATAATGTTTGTACAAATTACAAAGATACTGGAGAAGTCTTGTTTGATTTACTGGAGTTCTTACATATTATACTTTGCACCAGTCCACTAATTTATATTGTTGCTTTACGTCTTTCACACCCACGATCAAAGAGTTTGTAAATTAAGTTTCTATTTAACGAAATTATTATATATTCTTTTTCATCTCACTATTATTACATTTTATAGTTATGTGAATTTAGGTAAATATTTTTATGGTCTAACAAATGCATTTATGTAACATCAAGAGCCAATTTAATACTACCTGAACATGTCTATTACTATACACCGAAAAAGTAAGACACAAGGTGGACCAACTTCTGAATAAAATCTACCCCAAGAGTGAATTCAAAATACAATGTATTCAATGCAGACATCACAGGGAGTTAATCTTCATTTCGGAGCAAACGTTTATACTATGCTGAAAAGTACTTCATGTATCAAATATTGTTGTTATTGTTATCAGTATTTGATATGAAAACGTACAAAATGAAGCAGTAGTTCGATTGAATTTTGGTTTACATAGCGGATGTTGATAAAACAGATGACATTAACAATTCTTGCAGGGTTTGAGAGTCTATTGTAATCATCTTTTTTCTTTGCCCTCATTTCATTGATTTCGGTAATTTTCATGAAAGACTTGTTGAATGTTCTCTGATCGAAATTGAGCAAAAACACGGAAATGAAAAACATCTTTTATATATTTTTACAAATTTAGAATTAGATACAATTGCAAAATATAGTTAGATTCACAGTTTGTTGTCAATATTCTCTTTCATATAAATAAATATCAAAATTATCCCAAATTTATTTATAATATACAAGACGTAAATTAACCTCACCTCAAATTATCTCTGGATTATTATACAAGTTAAAATTCTAAGAATATCGTATAATCGCTACAACGAAAGAGCATTACCCTCGTTCATATGATGGTATATATTGATCAAAAAGCTGTCTATGTAATTGTCTTGCCAAAACGTTGATTAGACCAGGGTAAAACGACACTGTTTTTTCCAGCGAACAAATGACAGGTGTGTTCGATATCTAAACGAGGAGAAGGTGAGATGACAACCAGTCTACCTGCCAATAATATTTTATAATGTAAACGGTCCACACTATCACTGATTTCCTGTAGAGACAGTGCTTCCTCGTACACACCAAAGCCTGATAACGACTGTAAATTAACAATAAAGATAAACGCACTGACGTACCAGAACCTCGTGCCGCTCCTGTCCATCAAAATAATCAAATTTGATTTTTGTTGTTTTTTTTTATCTGAGAACAGCGTCAACAAACCATATAATTTATATTTAGCTAATTGTGTTTTGATACACTTATAATATGGTTCTTAAAATTGACTCGACTACAAGTTCCATTTCTATAAGGAAACATCGTCAATCTTCTGTGGCTGTTTATTGGCTTCTGACGTCAATGATTCGCTGTTTTGTTTTGGCCTAAATTGCCGGTATGTCACAAGGTGGGCAACAAGTATGAGCAGCAAGATAATTTCACATAAACTGCAGCCAAACAAAGATGTAATAACCTTGGTGAAACCATATTAGAAGTCAACACAAGCCAACTACAAAATTCAATGTCTTACGAGTAATATGATTACATGATAAAACGTTACCGGGATACGGATTTTTACAATTGTTGAAAAAAATAGAAATGTACCTTATAAAAGTCATGATATGATTACTTTAAAGATATCTGTCTTTTAATGCAGAATACCGTATGTGTGTAACATATCGGAAAAGGAAAGGCTTTAAGCAATTATCGTTTTTCCCGAAAGAGCTTTATATATAATTCTATTTTCGATATGATACTGTTCTACAGATATTCATGTAAAACAATAAACTTTTTTTAAAAATCGTACATTAAACCAAATTTTTCACTCATTTAAACTGATTATAATTGATCGATAATTTCGATCAAACGTCCCATGAACATACTTTCCCACTCCCTGGTCGTTTCGCCTGGCGACCTCTGGTGTCATTTTCGTCAAACACGCTGCGCCACCTTATGGTCGGTATTGATTTGCCAAGTCCCCACTTTCTATTGTTATTGTCAAGTTCAATTAATCAAGCATATGTAATTTGGCGGGTATCGGTTTTTGTGACGGAACGCTTTATGGGAAATAATCAATTGCCGTTAAAGTGACAAGATACTGTAATCAAAGCGGACGTGCTGGTAGCAGGTTGTGATATTCAGAACAAGATTTTTTTTTTTTTTTTTTTGTCATTTGAATGAAGTTTTTCATGAAATTTTACACCGATACACGGATTGTTCCTTGTAAATGTTTGATTTTTTTCTTGACGGGTTAACAGTGAATATGGAGAGGAAATTATATGTATACAGACGTGGTTATTCATCTGATTAATCCAGCGCATTTTCATCTTACATCTAGTCTTATATATATCTATAGAATTGTCAGTCTTCCAATTTGAACACTGATCTGAGGGTTGATCTCTACAATACTTTATATATATCTATAGAATTGTCAGTCTTCCAATTTGAACACTGATCTGAGGGTTGATCTGTACAATACTTTATATATATCTATAGAATTGTCAGTCTTCCAATTTGAACACTGATCTGAGGGTTGATCTCTACAATACTTTATATATATCTATAGAATTGTCAGTCTTCCAATTGGAACACTGATCTGAGGGTTGATCTCTACAATACTTTATATATATCTATAGAATTGTCAGTCTTCCAATTGGAACACTGATCTGAGGGTTGATCTATACAATACTTTCACAGTTGTACTACATTGAAATAGGTTTTTCTACAGCAAAATGAAAATGTTTTACAAATATCTTGAATTAACATTGACTGATCTGTAACGTCAAGAGTCACAGTAGATGCCGTTAAGTATCTTATGTTACATAAAATACAATATCATCCTGATCTAGAAACACTAACGCAGCATCAGATTAAACTTATTAATGCATAATGAAATTTCAATGATGGCAATCACTGATAATTTGATTGTGGTTTGTGTTTGTATATCTGTGGACTTATTTGGGTTCTGAAAGATGGTACATAAGCTGCCTACGATACATGTCAAAATGACCTGGTATTGTGCATCAATTGTTTACCTTCAATGTTAATACGATAGTTAATCAACGTTTATTTATTGTACTTTAACACCACGGGATACATAAACAACAATTTATTATTGTAGATAAAATAAAGACATGTTTTTGCATTTCCTTTGCTAATTGTTATGATGTTATAGACACATGTCTATGATTAGGATGTTAACTCTAACATCTCAGAGTGTTTCTATTGTCCTGGAATACAATTAATAAAAAAATCCATCTCACCATCAGCATGTTATCAACTTAATTCACTCATGTAATATTTTATGTTACTATTGTAATATACCCAGGAGCATTTTACATTGACTGGGCCCGACCTGTAATTCATTATGTATCATTTTATGGACAAAAACGTTACGTTATGCATTAAAAATATATATCAACAAAGTGGCCGCAGGTTTTACTTTTATATTGTTTTCCTTTTAAACCTGCTTATATGTATTTTTTGATTAGTTAATTAAAAAAAGAATCTCTAACAGGCTTACAAAAATATCAGTCGTTTCATAAAAACCAAATAAAATGATTAAAAATAAATAACTTGTTTACGATCTTATACTTACATTGAAAATATTATTTATAGCGAGATAAATTTCTTTAACTTCCTTGACAAGTAAATGTTTGCATTGGAAAAAAATTATAACCTGAAGCTAGATTGATTGACCGTAGCTTGTTTTCATTACAGCAACGGTTTGGGACATACATATTACCAATATTCTGATGTTGGTGTATCCTATATACCACGTGTGATGAAATTTCTGCTTTGGACAAAGAAATGTTTTAATTGTACATAGTAAGCTATATAAATCATAAAATGGATATGAATTGATTTTCCGAGCACACATTTACAAGGAAGACAACGTAAGGATATTGTATTGTTGATCAATACAACCATTTTTGTTGTAGAAAGACATACATGGTTTTGGTGAATAAATTCAACATTAAAAGTCTCTTGTAAAATGTTTATGTTGTTTTATCATTGTCTTTCTATCAATAAAATACATATATATAAGACATTTCTGATTTCGTGTCATGAAACAAAATACGAAACAAAACAACTGTCATCACACGTAAATCTGGGGAAAATTTGCGTCAGGTGCCAAACGTGGTCTCAGTACTGATGTAATGTACACTTCATATTACGGAAGTAATCCTTCGGAATTGTAGCGTAAAATGATAGTTGTTTTGTAACGTTTCTATCATTTCAGCTTAACGCGTTGAAAATAGATGTATGCAAATATTTATCGGCAAATAAAAACCAGTTCAGCCACGAGACACTCTTTTTAGAGCTACAAATGAATGTATACAGGGTACCATACAAGACCCAGAAATTTCTGTGCAAAATATGAAAACATATTCTCCAGGTCGACAAGAAGTCAAACACTTTTAAACAGTGTTTTCAATTTTACAAAGATGTTTTTCAAATATATATTTGATGCTCGAATAAACGGAAGTAGGTGTAAGATGCTCCAGCAAAAATAATTTTTTTTTAAATCACTTAAAACTAGAATACGTCATTGTAATAATTTTTACACACAATATGAAGTTTATCTTGGTTGTAAGAGTGAAGTTCCTATTGCACCACTGGTGGAAGATTTGAATATAGCATTTCTATGTCTATTCGGTCACCTTCATCAAACAAATGACCTGTGTGGAGCGTACTAGCACTGGCGTACTTAGTATAACGAGATGGTAAGGAACCGACCAATGCTTTCGGCTGTGCTGTAGTCCTATGTACACTAAGGTAGAATTAGTGTGACAAGATGTTAAACAGATAATAGAGAAAAAATACAAATGTAAAGCAAGAATGTATTGTGGTCAATTCGGCTGCGCTTTTTAAAACATTTTATCATAGAGGTGTACCATCTCGTACACTAATATATGTCAGTGCTAGTATGTTATACTCAAATTTCATTCTATTGACATTTCCCACCTGAACAAAAATGTTCCGAAATCATCTTGATTATGTCAGAACGAATATTCCTTCAACTCCCAAAATATTTCTTTAAAAAAGAAAATATTTTCAGTGTTATCACCATTCTTTATCACTGTAGACAGGATGTTTGAAACCATCAAGAAAATACAAGCATGTGGACAGATTGATGATCCAGAACCGCATTGGATGAAACTTGTGCAAAGTGCGAACAAAAGAAATATTTACACGGAGGACCTGTATAATTACAAGGAGAATAAAACCCGAAAAGTAAACGTCTTCTGCTTCATTGCTACGCACCCGTCATATAAATCTTTCTCGATTCAAGAAAATAATGTCACATTTCATTATGAAGTATAAAACATGGGAAATAACAAGCAAACTAACGAGTATCAGACACCTCAGCTTCATATCGCAAAAAGAGTATTTCTCAATAAGATTACTTATGATGACCGTAAAATCCCCTCACAACTTTCATTAACGTGCATTTCCTGAACTCCTGTGTTATGAGCTTGCCTGTCAAAATCTTAAAAGAAAATCGTAATATTGGAAACGGGCAATTGAAATGCACATCAACACCATCATGTAAACACCATTGGCTTGGAGGCATAGTTGTAGCTATCCAGAAATGGAAAAGTTACAACAGGGAAATTGAAATAATTCGGCTTATCATAGCTAAGAGAAATATTTTTATGATAGTATCTTTGAAGAAAAAGACCGCGATAAGCGGCTGATTTACAGGAGTCTGTCGATTCCTTGATTTCCTATTTTGGTGAATATATACGATGATCTTGGTCAATAAATCTCTTGTTATTTAAAAGCAAGACGTCATTAATAAATCTGAAAGTGAAAATGGAGGATTTTTCAAGGTCTTTGTGACCTATTTTGATAAGCTCAAAATCAAGTCAGACAGCAGAGAGGCATATTTAGTTACCATAGGTATGTCAATGGTCTCTTTAAGATCTTACCACAAGAACGACTGAGATGTGTTGTCAACCAGAAAATCGAGCAAATTATATAGTATTTTAGTCCCCCAGAAAATCTAATGAGACCTTGAGGGATGAAACATATATATTTAAAATGTAGTTAATCTATTGTCTATTCTGTATTATAAATATGTCTTGTGTTTCTATCAATGTATTCTGTAATGTGTCACTGTTTTTTCACACTTTAATAGCTTATTATGGACATTCCCTGTGAAAAATTGCCGTATTATCCAGATAATACACACAGGAAGTATTTCACTGTATGACACTTGTGTTATATAAGTCATAATTACGTCTGGGGAAGGTAATGATACGACGTCACTTACTCATATATAGCATTGTGACGTAACAATGGATTTTCTATTATATATTCCTCAATAATCGTTTATATTCATTTCAAATTCGTGTGTAATTTATTGCTACTCAACACAAGCATATTTCATGGTATAGCTCTCATATTTTATGAAAACTCAGTTAAGGTCATACCATAAAACGTGTATATACGACTCCAGACTACAGGAATAAGAGTGTACCTCCACGGTTACGCCTGAAAAGGATTTAAGAACGGCAACGCGATGTCACCATCCATAGGCTAGACCAGGCGATAAAATACACATCAAAGCAATTAATTTGAATAATAAGTCAGTTAAATAATCCAATGGATAAGTACAGAATCGAACGTCTGTAATTTAGACATGTTTTAGAGAAGAAAATAGAACTAATGTCCCAAGAGAAAATTGAGGAGATTTAAGATGGGAAAAGTCCTCATATGATTTACATGTGCACCAATTACAGCTCAGAACTCCGTGTCTTATACGACATCAGACGATGTCTAGTGACATCCCTGGGGTTGATTTTGGCAATATGGGCATGTAAATTGTACTGTGGAGTTAAAATTAATCATCCGATGTCTATATTATATACCACATATATTACAGGTACTATTGGGAATACCTTAATTTGAATCTATTCTCTATCATGGATCATGAATTCAGGACAAACGTTTTGTTATATTTTGCTGTAAACCGGATATATTTTGGTACGAACAGACTAATATTTTGCAAAAAGAATTGTTTAATTCACAAATTCACAGATTTAATCATCAAGCCAAATCGAAAAACAAACTTTGAATGACTGAATGTCCAACCACACCATGATTTCTGTCTTCTCTGTTTGCTTGTTGAGAGTAGCAGACAGGATCATTTTAAAACGAGGTTTCTAAGTATTTGACTATGCTTTCATCACTGAATAACACGCTTCAGGCCTGAAGCTATTCAAGACATTACAGAGGCACATGATAATCGAACCTTACCCCTAGGATTTTTGCCTGATGTTGATTAAATCCGATGCACTCAGCAATCGCGACTCAAGCTTGATATAATAACATAAACAAAATGAAACTGTTGTACCATACTTCTATAATTCTAATTATTAAACATTACTGAACGTTACACTGGTCTAGTCTTTAATGGTTTGATTTATAAATATTATTAAATAATTTAGTCTCGGAACCAGAACTTTGGCGTTTGTATTGAATTCCCATAGATTTTCTGAATCAGTAAGAGGTTTAAAAATTATACATTAATATCGGCATCTTTAATACACACAGAAACACAGACATATCCTCATGAAAACAACGCATTAAAGATGTGTATTTACTAATGCGTCATACGGTTCATGTTTTAACGTTGTGTAGACGGAACTATCTGTAATTAATTAATTAGATAGTTTAATCAAATGTTTTATATGTCTTTCAGGAATCCAGCATAAACAAAGCAGGTGAGTATCATAAGTCATGACGAGTTTTTTGAACAGGCAAGCCTAGTTCCTTGTTGTAGCAAAGAAGGGCGGTAAATACGTTATAAGATTATATTTTCAAGTATTAAGTGCACATTCAACGATTACGATAGTGCTGTAAATTTTACACCATGTTAAGAAATATTGACAAGTGCTTTGTCTCTATCATAACTGAAGAATACAGAAGTAGCATAGTCAAGTTGACAGTCCCCGTTCCGTACACAGCGGACTTTCAATGGAACAAAAAGTCTACTATAATGTATCGCTGCGACTATTCTAATTGTCATTTATTGTCTTCCCAGCTGCACCATACGTTTGTCAAGAGGTAGTAAAAGTGAATGCAGAGAAGTTGTCTTAAGGTCATCTGTATATGGCGGTCGTAAGAAAAGATGAAAATACATTTTGTATACAAATAAAGATAATACAACGGCGTCGTAGGATGTAAAGGATTGTACAATAGACACACAGGTGAAAAGTACCTCAAAATATACTTATAGTCAGGTACAATACAACCAACCAATGAATTAAACTGCATCTTACAGTTATTTTGACCTTGTTGAACCCGTCAGTGATGCTGAGCTTTACTTACACAAAGGGTATCTTGTTCCTTGATGCCAACATTAACCTTTTTGAAACGCTGAATTATGAGACATATTTCGGGAAAATTTGAAAGTGTAAAATTAGTAACATATATCTATGCAGCATGTTACTATTTCTCAAGACTACTTTTTGATAATTATCTCATCTTGTGAAATGTTATCTCATCATTTTATTTATTTTAATTGAACTTTGGAACATTCTTACCACAAAAAATGTCTATAAGATTTATTTTCAAGTACGAAATGTCACATCCTCAAGATACTGAAATACTGATCGAAAAAAAATAGAGCAGAATATCATGATTTTTAATATTAAATGATGATTTTTCATAGCTATTTGGTCTTAGAATGACATCTATCAGATTATCTTAAATGTATTATTGTGTAAAATTTCATTTATTGTTTTCTCCATTTTCTTATCATTACTTCAGACATGCAGAAAAGTATCTGGTACAATGGAACCATGATATGATTAAATCCTTTATTTCTAATGATATGTTGTATATCATAACAAGGCAAATTTACATTTTTACTAATCTTTTGAAAAACTCATACTCCTATAATAAAAAAAACGAAATTGATAAGTAATTAAACAAACTGTAAGTGATCCCACGAGACATGGCGTAAAAGTATTGTTATATATATTGGATGATTATATGTTTAATATTAATTTAAGTAGAATTGAATTTTCCTAAGTGTCTTTGGTTTTGATTGATCGCTGATATAACTTTTTCTTGTAGCAATTCATGATTTTTTTATTTTTCTTCTGGGTAGATTTTGATATAAAGCCTCAGATAAACTCCATACATTCTGAACCCCGATCTTCTGCTACAGCGAAACCAACAGGGACAACTTCTCACCAGACTGTGTGAAAAGCTTGATGATTTCCCAATTGTGATTTTTCAGTTTCTGGATAACAATGCCCCTGCCTCTCCAACTTGTGGCGTTAACATGTCGCAGATGGTTCAATATTCAAGGGTTTGTTTCCAATATCATGATTTCCTTGCAAGTCATAGGCAACTGACTCGACACTGGATTTCGGACGATACTGACTGATGATGATTATGAAGAAGCTCTTCGATTATCACAATGATCTCGTTCGGCAATGTTCTATTCCCTTGTGCAATGTGATGACGGACGTGGCGGTTCCATTTTTGTTTACTTTGTTCGTATTTGGGAACATTATATTACTCAGCTTGTTTTTTTTGTGACAGGTGTTGTCGATGAAGCAGGCGATGCTTTCTCGTCTGTTACACCTGTTCTTATTATACTTGTACGTTTCCAGTAGTCTCCATTTAAACTTCTTTTGAACGTATTTTGTTCTAGTAATATTGAATTCGAGTGTGAATTATAATTGTGTGGACATATTGCTATTCGTTGTTTTTGACTACGTGTTCACTGTTCCCCGAATCAATGTCTGTCAATTGATAAATGACGATTTTCAGGTTTCTATAACAAAAATGGATAACCTTATTTGTAAGTTCAACTCTCGGTTATGATGAGAAACGCCGTGACAAATCGGTGCCAGTGTACAATTACAGCACCATTGTAATCACGTGACCCGTCATGGGAGGTGAACTGATACAAATCCCATTAAGTTGTCAAGATCAATTCTACAAGATTGGATAAATTTCTGTGCGTTTTCACTATAATTAATAACATATCGTTATTGAAAGATATGCTACACAAGTATGCTCTTGACGAACGGATGATTACAGATTTCAAACAAATTTATAGGCAGTTTTCATTTCCATTATCGATTAATGCAACCAATCATTATTTGAAATATGCGCTGATTTGATTATTTAGCGCTTTGTTTATTTTGATGTTGTTTCAACTTTGACAATATAATATTCTATTCCATATATGGATGTAACACATAGCTGTAGATACCGATCTGGTAAACATAATAACTTCCCAAGTATTACGCTTTCAATGAAACAGCAATGCTTAATAACAAAACATAAAATGTGGGCCTAAAATTTTGTTACCAGCAAAGTGCTATTGGCGTGTATGAAACCGGACGATATTCCATTTTATCAGATGACGTTTACAACCATACTAACTTGATCCAATCCAAACATGTTGACGATCAAATCTAATTGTCCTATTGCCGAATTGATTCGACATAGGATTTTTTTTCGATTAATCTTTTGCTCCTTTTGGCCTTTTTTCGATCAATTTGCATTTTCCTCAGTCACCACCTAAGCTTCACTATTTAGGCCCTTAGCACCACTGAAGAGTCATAGTAGGACGAAACAGCTGTATTTCTATGAAACCGTATAATTCATTGTTTGGCTATATTGTGTCCACTTCTAAATTTGTAGTTAAGGTGTTATTAACTTTTCCAGGTATTCACAATCTCTGACTCATTAATTGACAGATGAATATTCTATATTTGTTGGTCAAACCATTTGGCTGTCTAACATAACAATGACCAATATGATTGAATTCCGAAACTAATTTAGATTATCACTTCCGGTATCTGATTAACAGGCCTATTTTCACTTCATAGGGCGCGTTTTTTTATTTTGTGTCATCAAATGACTATCAGGTATTCAATTATTTCTAATTTTCAACACCTCAACATAAATTCGAGCGGACTGTTATACAACAGACACACTGAAGTCATACATACAGCTCGTGTAGAATGACTACTCTTGGTTTCATTTCAGAGGGAAAATACTACAGCTTCCCACAAACACATACACCTCGCCTCCCATATATAGGTGACCACTTTGTTAAATGATTATAGCTTTAGGATATTTAACCATATACTTTCAAACCATATACTGCGCTCTCTAAAACAAAACATCTATTCCGTTATCTAAATATAGTCCCTTTTGTTTCGCATATGTAAAATATTAACGGTTCTATTCATTAATGATCTCTTACAAATTTTACTTGAATCTATCGCAAATAAACTGTTAATATTAATGCATCTTCTTTGTAATTCATTCATTGGATAATTGATAAAGATATTAACTTGAGCAAGGCTGAATTATCTTGGTCTAGACGTCTGGTCGGTATATTCAATCTGCAACTCAAGTAGAGTTATGATCAAGAGAATGAAATAATCCGGTCACTGGTGGTTAAATTGAGTTTTCATTATACCTAAATTTACGAAAATATCCATGGGATTTTAAATAGATTTAAAATTGTCTGTGTAAACAATTAAATTTACACGTGTGATAGACTTTAAGCAGGTCTTTCGCAGTAGATGCTACGCTTTCTATTTTTATCAATAATGTCATAATAGTTTTATCCTGGTCGTTTTATAGTTTAAAGGCTTGAGGTCATCTTCACCGTGTGATTGCTCGCCATATATACATGTAACAAGTCACACTGTTCTAGACCTTTGATTATTCCATTCTGTGGTAATAACCTGGTTATAATCGATTATAAAAATACATAAAACAATACGTTCTCGTCGATCTAGTCTAATGCATGTTTTCAACTTCATGAATATTCAAACAAAGAATTCACATTGCCGATATTACTGGCAGTTGATGAATTTAAAATACAGCCTGAAGCAGAAGGACAAACAAGCATGCACCATAATCACTTGAGACAACGTTTGTACCTGGTTAGCAAAGTAATCAACGCATGAACATAGTTTCACTTTTAAAAAGTATATATCTTCAATTAACATTCAGTTTTCTGGTTTATCTCAACTACTCACCGTTTCACAGTGCCGGTCGGTCTTACACGGATCTTAAAACACATCCTCTAGTAAAATTTTATTTCAGAGGAGGTAGTATTCCAATTTTATGTTTCAACTTTTATCGTTGTTTGGTCTGATCTGATAATATTCACGGTGCATAATCAATATTGATGTTATTGAAGTTATAAACATACTGTACCAAAGACACACTAGTAAGACTTATACTATGTAATTCCATATTCGAAAGCGTCCTGCCTACTTCTTGCTATATTTAACAGTTCATTGCTTACTGTCTACAGACTACTGTTTACTGCCTCACCTTCTTCCTGCTAACGGCTATACGCTATACATAACAGATAAGTTCCCATTTGAAGGAACAAATCTTTAAGTAATAGAGATATGTTTACCAACCGTTTCCTTTAACGGATGGTAGAGTAAGTGTGAAGATGGTATTTTCGTCTCCGTTCGTAATCTCACTGACTAAGGTTCAAGAATGGATTGCTTATGACTAAAAACTCGAAATGCTTTCGGCAGCACTTACTAAATATGTCTTTTCCGAAGGGTTTCTGCTGATTTTGATGTGGTTTTGGACCACTAATTATCAACATATTGAATTTTAACTTATTACTTATTTTCAAATTGTTGAAGAAACACGGCCCTTGAATGCATTTATTTGTATATTGACATAAATTTGGACTTTGTATCAGATATAAACCAAGAGTTAAGACATTACTCCCGCCGTGGTACTCAGTAATGTATACCTGCTTACAACCGTATATTTGCATATAAATTTGTTTACAAGATAAGGAAGATGCAGATTTGCAAATCCTTTAGAAGGTCACTATTAGACAATGATTTATTTCACGAGTTTGATAAGATGAAAGCCTAAAGCAGTTGCATTCAATAACTTCTGCTAAATAGCGCATTAATTTGAAATTCTTTACAAAATGAAATTATCGCATGTCAACTCACGTAACTATATTATTACGTTTATTGGAATTGGACGTGTTACAGAGAGAATGTAACATCATATTTCTGAATTTTTTATTCATGTTGGTAATGGCATTCAAATAGAAGGTCTTAAAACAAAACATGTATCAGATTAGAGTGTGACGTTTCGATGACTACATGGTCATCTTCATCTAGCAAAAGACCAGTTTGGAGCATACTAGCCCTGACATACGTAGTTACGTATTGTACGTTCGGAGCACACCAGCCCTGACGTACGTAGTGTACGTTCGGACCATACTAGCCCTGACGTACGTAGTGTACGTTCGGAGCATACTAGCCCTGACGTACGTAGTGTACGTTCGGAGCATACTAGCCCTGACGTACGTAGTGTACGTTCGGAACATACTAGCACTGACATACGTAGTTACGTAGTGTACGTTCGGAGCATACGTACGTAGTGTACGTTCGGAGCATACTAGTCCTGACGTACGTAGTGTACGTTCGGAGCATACTAGTCCTGACGTACGTAGTGTACGTTCGGAGCATACTAGTCCTGATGTACGTAGTGTACGTTCGGAACATACTAACTCTGACGTGCGTAGTGTACGAGATGGTAAATAATCCTAATCACACCAGTGTGATAATTGTAAACAGAATATATACCAAAACATCATCTACATGGTAACAATGTACTGAAGTCTATTTGACTACGCATTGTTAACACTTTGGTTGTATGTTGTGGGTGGTTATAAGAACTTCTACTTTAGTGTAACATCATGCTATAGCTTGGCATTATATCGATCTGGTGTGTTAGTTTTATAATGCACGTGTAATGCGTTGCCCATTTCAAATGTATATGCGTATACTCTACACACAGAAAACTTGAAATGGTCACCACAAGGTGAACATTTTGTTGCAAATTACATAGACATATATATATATATTACATAAAAGCAAGAAAATACCAATATGTCAACATACTCCAAACTCAAATTCAATAAAACTAGGACATTATATGGCCAAAAGAAACATTTACACGGATACTTTTGAAAAAGTCATGGAGATAAGACCAGGTGTTCAGGGAGAGCATGCCTCTTATGCTTCATCCGCCTCGTCAAACCATGTATTTCACGTTGTCAAATGAAAACAACGTAAACAACAGCATAAACTAAACACGTCCAGCTTCACATTGCACAAAGAAATGAAATTTTTAGAATGAGATCACTATGACGACCGTAACACCTCCTCATACTTTGCATCAACCTGCATTTTTGGAAACCCTGTGAAACTTTTGTCCTCGATTGACAACTTCCTGCACGAAAAACGTAATAATGGGACAGCTCCTTGAACATCGAATCAACTGTGACATATATTTACCATAGGTTCTGGATGCCGGATATTGTTATGTAGAAATAGAAAATTCACAATAGGGAAATTAATTTCATCACGTTTATAATACAACCACGGTATAATACGCTGTAGAGAAAAGGTCGAGAAAAGCGGCTGATGTAGAAGATACTGTCTTTTCAAATTTCCAATTACCTTTGTACCTGTTGGCTTTAGTAATGGTTGCAATTTTTTGAAAATTCTTAGAAGCTAAATATACAGTATCCAAGTTTAAACACACTACATACTTTTAGAAAATATTTTACAACAGAATTCTTAAGTTTCTTAAAATTTGGATTTTGGTTAATAGACGGTTTTAAACATGATTTGCTCCTTGTCGTGCTTAACAATTTCTCGTAATAAGGTAAAAGAAATATTTACACAGAGACTCCTAAACAAGAACTAGGTAAATAACATCAGGGTTATCGTGTTCTACTTCATCGACAACACTTTAGCCATGTAAATATTGGTCAACATAAGCTAGAAATTGGTGCAATCTCAGTATTTCAATAGATGTGATGAAATTTGGATACTTTTGTATTCTGAACAAATGCTTTCATACGTAGCATTCATAATTTACCTCTCTGGTGTCTACTTGACAACGCCAGACCGAAGAATTACATAATAGATATATATGTATTTGACACAATGTTGTTTTGCACTCTGTACTTCACACCCACCTCCAATACACGTGGTAATGCATAATATGTGTTATATTCACCACGTGTCAGATAAGATGACGTCCGATATTTTCATCTTTCCAGACTCAAGTCCTTTTTCATAGAGGTTATTAGGTGTTAGCTCTTTAATTTTACGAACCAGTTTTGACAATTGCTTCTCTTCCTTTGTCTTGTAAAACAATCTAAATGGAGATACAGACGTTATTTATATACGTATGTACTATTAGGTCAGACCTGATTATTACAGAATTTAATTTGCATTTTGTGATTTGTATCAAATTAATGTCCCAATACACAAAGATACAATGTGTTTCTTTTCACGATGCAAATTTTAATATAACTTGATATAAATCCTAAAAACAAAGACAACATCTGAGGGAAAGAATTACACCTCGAGAAGATTAGGCTTAAGATGCAATTAATTATGATGATTTGAGTAGAAACGACGTACTTATGTTAACAGACAAAACAAGTGATAATTTGAGTATCCTATATTCCAAAGAAAAACATCAAACGATTAGAAATATCTTAGAAATACCCTTTAGAAATTTAGATAGATTTCGATATTCGGATTATTGCAAATGTTGGGAACAGAAGTATATATATATGTATTCAATAAGATAGGACACATCTTCAACTGTGAGTATTGTGATCAGAAATCATCTATGAAATCCATAGTTTTATGTCTAGGATTTCTACAATCACCTAGTAGCTTAAAACGATAGATTATTGTTCCTATCCTTTGGTTAATGATTCTTCACTTCCTGTTGATATCTTGTGCAGGTTTAAATATCAATTATTAAATATTATTAAATATTCCTTTTTCCTGTCATCCGTTAGTTCCGTTATTTGTTTACTATATAAGTGGTAATATTGGCATGGACTTCAATTTCGTTGTATTCGCAGTCATTTACTATAAAGCGAAACTAAATTAAGCATCAGTCAAATATATTCGTGGTTCACAGAAATCGTAGAAAATGTATCTATTATCCCTACATTGTACATTAATGTATTGACTTGCGTGAAATTTAATACCGTAAACTATCAGTACCTCAGACATTCGCGAAATATTAGATGTGTTTAAAGAAACAATAATGCAGTTACTTGTTCCGATTTGGGAACGAAACATTACTAACTTGATCGATAATGTATAGATTTGTTGTTTTAACCTGGTTTCATTGAAATCTAGTTTAAATTAAGACTATGTTGACATGTCGGGGTTTTTTTTTTAGATGTTTAAATTATGATACTAATTATGAAGGTTTTAAGGTCAGAATCCTGATATCAAACTGTTTCCATGATGAATTCGATTATGTGTTCGTCTACCGTAATTAGAAACCGCATAATCCTATCTACATTTGGGCGTTGTCTGGTCATTCTAATATGTGTGTATAATACTCTAGGAAACCAACAAGGTGTCGAGGATATTAAAACAAACACGTGTCAAAAACCCAAGCCCCAATTATACAACGCTGATATAAAGCAGATAGTGGAAGGCATATAAATGATTTATTTTGCCTAGCGCAGAATTCGCCCCCTCGTGTTGAAATGAGAATAACTCATTTAGTCGTTTAACCGTTCCATATGTATACAAATATATACGATACATGTGTTTATCTACTAGATATTTTCCAACTACTGACATAAAGATATTGTTGGTGACCACCTTATAACCTCCAATGGCGTAGGAACAACAGGTCAATAACATAAGAAATAAATAAGAACAGGCCGTAACGCGCTTGATGATGGATTTGTCCAGTTGCTAGTCAAAATTTTAAAAAATCCGTTAATGGAAGTCAGGGATTAAATAATACAATTCTTTATCAACTAAATATGTCTGTACAACAGTAATCTCAATGAGAAATATTTTATTTTGATGTGCTAAAGTAAACTGCAGGTGTTTGCTGCTCGTTAGTTTGCCTGTTGGTTCCATAGTTGTTTACCGTGTTCTCATTTAAGAACACGACATAAGTTACCTGGATTGACCAAGATTTACTTTCTGGTGTCTCCGATATAGCAGGGACGCTTACTCTTCCGGAATACCTGGTCTTGTTCCTTGTACTTTTTCAGGAATGTTTGTGTACATTTTTCCTTTGTTCATATTTTGTTCAAGTGTTATTGAATCAAATTTTGGACTACAATTTTTTTTATGTGTTTTCTTCCTGTTTTTCCCCCCAGTAATGTTCATCTCTCGACGAAACCCTGCATTTGATCTGTTTATATGTTTATCTGTCAGTTGTCGACATTTTGGTCCTACAAATTTGCATGAAAACTGGATGAATTGCTCAATCCTTCACTTGGCACTTTAAAATAGTGTGAATATGATATTTATCTAACTTTTTTTTGTCGATGTTTGTATTTTGGCTATCGAGGTCATTTGTATATCCAGATTCCAAAAAGTACGAATGTGATGTACATGTATAATGATATTATATAAGTGGAACCAACGACGACACTATAGGTATGTCTAGGAAATACACTACCAGTGAACAAGTATAAGAAGTAAGGACAGCATGTGTGTATTTGTTCGCTGTGAAAATAAGTCAATGAACCACCTTTAACTATAGTTAACTTAAGTTTCAAAATATGAAGACGCTTTAACGTTCAGAAGGAAACACGTGGCTTTAAGCTCCTTGTAAGTCTTTCAGTTGTTTTTGTCTAGTCCTCCTTGCATAGATTTCATGTTTGAAATAAAGCTGTGTTGATATCTTAGTATTTTTTTAACATTTATTTTTTCATTTAACTTTGACGACACGCCATGCAATGTATCATATGACATTATATAGTTAGAACTTTTAATGGTTGTAAGTATATTTTCTGGATTCCGCAAAAATGTTCAATAGCAACCCGACAGTTAAGCCATACTTTGTAGTAGCATATCTACAGTGTAAGACCAGGTTTTCAAAGCAAAAAGATTTCATTCAGCAAGTAAATTAGATCAAATTTGAGGTAACCTATAACCAACATCTTGTACCGTGACCAACACAGAATTGTCCGTCAGTGGTGTAAATAATGAGGCCTGTTTACAACTGATGGGATCGGCGTTGTGCTTAGTATATCATTGTTTGTCTTTAAGATCCTTATATTAAGATGAAGCCCCGCTTTTGTGTCCAAAATCACTAAATGTAACGACCTTTGCCCTGAACAATAGTATTCAAAAATATATCCTTACATGGCTCAAACCATCATCATAAAACGTATGGAACCGAACATTGTCACGATTCATGGAGATTTGTTATGTTCATTTTAACATGGATATTCCCACATAAAATTTAAAAGATTTTACATTTCCTCCTCGGTCCTGGTGGTAACATTGGGCATCAGGTTATCATAGGCAATAGGTACTTGTTTCTCTTCACCATTCCTGTCTTTCTTATCAGATCTTAGTTCAGAATTTATCATGCGTTAATGATGAAAAAATATCTCCATAACCTTATTTCAATAAAAAGTCATTTCCCGATGATGTCATAAAATGTTTATACTGTATTGAAATGATAAAATACTGGTCTATAAAAATGCCTCGTTATCTGTTAGACGAATGAAAAAAACACTTTAAAGGCTAAAAGTGTGGTAATTTCACATCGAGTATCATATCCATACCTTATTGAAGAAAATTGTTTCCTAGTTCTAGGATTAATGTTCAACAGCGGATATCCTCTCCATATAATGTAGCCTGATAATTCAAGACGACATCACGACTTAGGTATCAAATTAACAATTATGGAACATTATTTCGAAGATCTTTTCCCTTTAAATTAGCAGATATTTATCATCACACTGCCGAAAAATGATTATATGTCCTTTTTGCTGATGAGGAATAAGATAAGTTACAATATATATAGAAAGTATGAAATTATTACCGTTAATGCTTGTTTATCGGATGGAAGATATTTTTATAGTTTCATCAAAATTTTGTATAAGAGGACTATGAGCAGTGTTCACTTGTTTATTTCAGCTTTCACTCGAAACACCTTATTCACAATCATATGGTTACATTCACCTCCACACATGATTAATTTTAAAGCTTCTTGCTCTGTTTCAACAAACAAATATATTCAAGAAGAAAAAAAAATTGAAATGTTTTCCTTCATTTTCCACATTAGTGCCTTGACTCCCCTCCACCAATAGGATATTTGTAGGAAGACTTCAAGATACATTCATTCTAACAGAAGAATATGAATTTAGGAGACAAAATTCAAATTTTGTGGGCCACGACTCACAACCCTCAGGCAGATTAGAACTCCCTTCCCCCTCCCACCTTTATACAAAATGAAGTCCACTTCAGCCAAGGATTCTTCAGATCATATTAGAATATATCCCTGACATACCTACAGAAGAAGGATTTGCTGGCTTCTATTGTCCTTATTTTGCCCTGCTCCTTCCGCCTTTGGGAGCCGAGATCCAACGTTTATAAAACTTGGTTTTCCATTCTCCCATTGATGCTATTGACCAAATCTGAGCATAATCCTGGCATTCCAACAGAAGTAGGAATTGGCATAATTTGCTCTATATCCCCTTTTTGGACCCTGCCACTCCCGTCCTAAGAAGCTGAACTCTCCTGGCATATAGCGATGGAAAAAGAAGAGTTGACGGACGGAAGACGTACACTCAAGTATGGCAAAAGCTTATCGGTCCTTCGGACTAGATACACTGAAACTGAAAATATGAAACGAATCAAGGTTATCTCATATTCATTGTGTTTTAAAACTATTAATTTCATTCCGTGTTTGAAATAAGCGAGAAACAGGATAAAAAAAACCTAAACAGTACAAGTTTGAATATCTATTTGAATTTTACTGTGACTTTAAATTTTTTTCGTGCAGGACTTTTATGTGTTTCAGTATGACACGAGAGGTTAAGTTTTTCTTTCCTACACGATACGTCCGTCTGTTCATTTTTTTCTTATTCATGGTACACAAGCTAGTATGCTTTCGCGGTTACCTGATGTACGTATTAGAACAAAAACATATAACGTGACCCTATTCTGAAGTACATGTATACTAGTATCGTCAGTGCTTCCACATTTATGTCCAAATGACTTGTGACTATTTATCAAGATTGATTGATACGACTTTATCAATTGAAAACTTAGCTACAGTTGGCTGTCTCATTATTCTGTCATTCGTGATAGCACACTATTTGTCCTTTCTATTGAACAGTTCGCGCATTCTTTTTTTCTCCTGTTTTTGTAAAATGCATATACAGATATAATTGTATAACCATTCACATCCACTTATTATAAAGCTCTCAGGAAACACTTGCTTCAGGACATGTAAACAACACATTGAAGCAATTAAACTCTATAACTCATTATCTCACCAGAAACCATTTATTGGAAATGATTGACATATCGATAAGTTTGTGTTGAGACTGAGAAATTGAAATAGAAGGCTGTGGACTTTCACAAAGAAATTTCCGATATGTGTACTTATAATATGATTTTTCATCATGTAATGTTTTGATTAGCATTCAGAGGGTTGTAGTTTCGAAAGAGTGTTTCGTTGGCAATTTTGGAAATATTACATGGATTACTTTGATGTTTTAGAACACTTCAATATATCTGATCCAAATGATATTTAATATATAACACATGAAATTGAAGAGATAACTGTTAGATTCCTAGGACAGTAATGTAGACAGAAACTAGGTTCCTCCGACACCGTGGTGGAGTGCCATGGCAATAAGAATCATGCAAATATAGGAACTGGAATGGATGGCAGTGTATAACGATCGGGTACCAAGGAACATGTTAGGTCAGCAAGTGGCCATCTTATAATAATATGAGGATAGAAACAAACAAGCTAAAAATTCAAATCTGCATAGATATTTTTATGACTACATTAAAAATCTTCGCTTAATTATATGGTAAGCTTACAAACATATTCTCAACTTTATACCATTCAGGTTATAAATTGTCTTTTAATCACAATAAGCAGCACTCATAAATAATCTATTTCAACAATTGTCAATGTTTATCTTATTCATATAACAGCGACAAAGTTTGAAAAATACTTTATCAGATCTAAAGCTGATTAGACATGAAAGGTCTTCTCTGAAAAATAGTGTAGGCGGTTGTCTGCATTCATGGCCGCTAAAAATATTATATGGATTGAGGTCTCAATTCTAAAACAAAAATAATTAAGTACTTTAAGATCAATTAACGTTTTCCATTAATAGTCTGATGTAACTGTCTATTCTTTTGGTTTCTTTTTTTACCATCCCATTAATTCATTGATTCAGATTTTATATAAATTATATGTTAAAGTAGTTGCGATCATAATAGGCAGTGAATGTTGATCTGACAGATGTCGTCAATTTACCTACTGCTTATACACTTTAAGGGTAGTGTCTGCGAATGATGGTTGTGTCAAAATTAATTCTCTGTATGGCTCCCTTTCATTGACACATGTGACATAGTGCTAAACAATTGATAATCAGAATAATGACTGGACATTGTTCTATATAAATCAACATTACAGGTTTTATTCTAAATAGTGAACATATAAGTAATTAGTTCAAAGAATCATGAAATGCTCATGTATCATCAATTAGATTATTCATAGTTCGCACGTAAAAGCTGTAATCTATAAAACAATTGTATGAAGCTGTTCTAAAAATACAGTCATCAACTGCAATTTGTATATTGTTTTATCAAAGATATTGGGTATGAATAATGTTTATATCAGGAATATTATGTACAATCGATGACTTCGCACTTGTTAGAAAATATAAAACAACTTTATATCAAATTTGTAAAAAAAACATTAACATGTATCTTGACAATGGGTAAGTTTTACTAAAAGCAGTTTAACAAGATAGCGCCATCTTGAATCGGAAGCTATACGTGACATGTTTCCTTCTTATTCTGCATAGCTGAGAAACGCTTATAATGCTGTTATTATTACGAAAATTATAAAAACAAGAAAAAGCAGAAAACGCAACAGTGATTATGTGAAACCCCGCATCCCAAAATTATGGTGTTGCATTATGGTACAAAACGTTAAATTGCATTATTTAAGACATCTATGACTCTACTTATTAATATCTCTTGAACTGTTACTTTGATGAAGGTCTGTTTTGTATATGATCCTTTTGTATCACATCATCTAACAGAAAAGGATTACTTCTCTGGCCGACCATGGGCAAGACTAAATGTCCACTTGATGGTGATTGATCGGCCAAAGTCGGTCACATATACTCTTATCAGTCCCATGTTTACACGTGAATATTAAGTAGACAGTGGACAAGGAAATCTGACATAGTTTTATCATTATCGTGTTATTATACTTACCTAATGGAAATTACCTACTTTTTTATGTGGTAACATTTTGTCCTTAAAAACTAAAGAAAAGATACCAACATGTTAACAGAATCAAGGGCAAAGTTTGAACAAAGGAAGATTTATAAGGAAACTGCTGAAAAAAGCACAAGGTTAATAAGACAAGGTGTTCAGAGAGAGTAAGCGTCTTCAGTTTTATTAACACTATGTAAATTTTGGTCAATCAAAGTAAGTTATGTCAGATCCTCAAATGAGAACAGGGTATACAACAACGGACCTAACAGGCAAAGTAACGAGCACATAACACGTATAGCTTCATATCGCACAAAGAAAAATAACATTTCTCAACGAGATTACAACGGCGACCGCAAAACATCCCCTTCATTTTGTCAACCTCTTTCTTTTAAAATACTGTATTATACTTTTGTCTGCCAGTTGCCGACATCTTGCAAAAAAATCGTGAAATTCGAAACACCACTTGGATGTCAGATCAATTGTGACATGTACACACCATAGGTTCGGTGATGCAGCTATATTGCTATAAGGAAATGGAAAATTCACAATGTTAAAATTGAAGTCACCACACTTTCCATACAGCTACAGCTTGGTGAAAAGATGTTCATGTTCGTTCCATGGTATGAAAAGAACGAGAATGGCGGATGATGTTGAAAAATCTATCCTGTTCTTGATTTCCAATTCCAATGTTGTAAACTGCGACCGTATTTGCAAATAATTTTCGCAAAAAATATTTTCATTGGCCAATAAGTGCCGAGTTATATCTTGAATTCATTGGTTGGTAAGTTATAAACCTTGTTTCTCATACAATGCGAAGTAGACCAATTTTTAAATATATTCTAAAGACGCAATGAACATATAGGATGTGGAAAACAAGGTAAGTTTGCTAATCGATACAGCCACTGCTGTTATTTTAATCAAAGAAACCAATGATTCAATATATACTTCATTTCCAGTTTGATGATGAAACCTAAAACACCTGATAAAAAAGAGCAGGGAATAACAGCATTAGTGAAATCTTTATTTGTTACGTACATCGTATGTGACCTATGCTAGATGACAATTTTGATTACACTTGGCCATAGTTTATTAAGAGCAATGCGAAATTAACACTGCTTATTTACTGTCTTCTTATTTACAACTGCAAGTAAATTGACTTACCTGAAAATATATGAGCTTAGCTCGTTCTTTTAATGTATAATGCAACGTACATTGAGCTCGTTGTAACAAATATGAAATGCAGCTCGTCCTCTAAACCTCTGCTTAAACGTGCTGTTTTTTCACATTGTCTTTCATCTTTTGATGTCCTTTCATGTCTTTCTATACTATGAATAATATACTAAATTTTACTATGATTAAAACATGAATTCCGAAGTAAGTTGCTAAAAATTTTCCCAAGCAGATATTTATATGAACAAACCTATTTCAACGTATTTTTAACATATACTTTCAAGTCGTCATCAAGTTCATAGTTAACCATATTATTATAAAACGGAACTAACTCACAAGATATCAACACAATTGTTTGTTTTTTATCACATTGAATTGAGATATCCTCTTATAACTTCTATTACGCAAACTCCTTCGTAAAAGTTTAACAGTGTTATGCCAGTCGTTGCTTTTTCAAACAATCCTCGAAAAACAATCACCCAGTTCAGTCATTTATAATTAACCAGAACCAACCCCCGACACACAAAAACAAGTCAGAACCACAGAAAGTATACTCACTACATCAATATCAGCCAGAATTTTACACATGCAAGTTATTTAAAGAGGAAAATGCTATTCTCAGAACGTCGATCGCTTAATCATTTAAAACGTCGCTCATTACTCGCGCTTCAGAACAGGAAATTTCAACTGTGAAAACAGTTTCTATTTCTTGGATATCTATAAGTCAGATCAATCCAAGTTAACAACTAAATATCACGTTACTGATTTGTAATACGTATTATTGGTAGATATCCTAACGCTAGCTATTTCTTAACATGTACAAAACATTTGTCAAAATTAGGATCAGACTCTGCTCATACAGCAATGAGAAGACGTTCGAATTTGGGACCACCTGTATTTGAGCGAGTTATCTTAATAAAGCACTAAGGTATCAGATAAGTGGCCATATTTGTTTCTATATCGCATTATAGTATTGTTATCAGCTTACGTTGCAATGTGGAACAAGCAATGCTCACAGTCTAGACATTTTGCAAATGTTAACATTGGGTCCATCCTTTACCCCGAACCCGAAATTGGTTGTGGGCAGCGGCGGATACAAACGTCATACGCATTCAGGTTTTATTGAGCTGTGATGCAGATTTAAACTTTAAATGCAATCAGTTCTTGTTGAGTTGTGTGTAGATTTAAACTTTATACGCAGTCAGTTCTTATTGAGCTGTGATGCAAGTTTAAACTTTATACGCAGTCAGTTCTTATTGAGCTGTGATGCAAGTTTAAACTTTATACGCAGTCAGTTCTTATTGAGCTGTGATGCAGATTTAAACTTTATACGCAGTCAGTTCTTGTTGAGTTGTGATGCAAGTTTAAACTTTATACGCAGTCAGTTCTTATTGAGCTGTGATGCAAATTTAAACTTTATACGCAGTCAGTTCTTATTGAGCTGTGATGCAGATTTAAACTTTATACGCAGTCAGTTCTTATTGAGCTGTGATGCAGATTTAAACTTTATACGCAGTCAGTTCTTTTCGAGCTGTGATGCGTTTGGTCAAAATGACATCCTACCTTTCGATATCCGAACGAGATATCGGACGAAACGTAACATTATTCACAAAAACTTGTCATAATGTTTGATAGTTTTTATTTGATAAGTTTTTTTAATAAATGTGAGAATTTTCGTAACAATGATAACAATTTCTAGCTGATTCCAGGATATAATGTATAATGCTACAATTCCTAAATAATGAAGTTTTCATTACAGTGGTTCCTTTATATTTCTTAGCAAGACCATTTTTTCTTCATTTCAGAAGTAATTGGTCGTCATTTTAGATGTTAGGATTTTTATAGAAACAATACAAAGTTCTGAAGGATTTTCGTAAAAGTACATGCCCAGGTGAAACGATTATACTATTCCTAGATGTAAGGATTTTAGTTGAATTAAAAATATTTTTACATATAACGGTTTTCGTAGTAAGAATATTATTACTAGATGTTAAGATTTTTAGTAAGAATGCTATTTATAGATATAAATGGTTTTCATAGTAAGAGTGCGAATACTAGATATTAAGTTTTTCGTAACAATATTCTTTTCTTCAAATTATGATATTTGCAGTAAGAATACTATTGCTGAGAATTACGATTTGCATAACAATGATATTTTTCTAGATATTATGAATTTAATACTAATAATACATGTTTGGAGTTTCGTAAAAACAGTAATAGTATCATAATAAAAATTTTGTTGATGACATTATTTATCACATTGCTATTGTTCACCGGGAAATATTCTGTAAGTTAGTGTGTCTGGTCATTTCGTAGATGTTTTCCTCGTTCTCTTTCGGGAACGTAACATTACTTACATGGATTTACTTGACGGAGGAAGACGCTTGTTAATCCGAAAACCTGATCTTATTCGCATTGTACTTGTTTAGGAATTGACATTGACATGTCGGTATTTTCGTGGTTGTATTTGAATTGTCAGCAACAACGATTTATAAATACTAGTCACTCATATATCGTTGAAATACCCAAAGGTCATGGTAAATGTATCATCGTTGCTTCTTTCTGCTATTGGTAGCACCATTATAATCAATTCCTAGTTGAAATAAACGGTGTCAGTATCGTTCTTTTTCCGTCATAACTGAAAGTCCTATTCAAGCCGTTTGTAGTGGGATTTAGCTATCCATCACTTGTCAAGCAGGCCAGTGTCTTTAGTCTGTATCGTGTTATTATAGCAATGTGTTCACTTCTGTCACAAAATGGGTCATATTTCTCCCAGTTTTCCTGCGTTATCTGGTGTACGCTTACTTGACATTTGGTGTCTGTAGTTCTCATTGCGTTCCATTATTGTTTAGGAGGCTCGCTTTGTGTCAGCATTTTTCATTTCTCATTGTGTAACGCTGGATGCTGTTGCATTTTTCATATATATGACGTTTGCCTTGCAATTTTTCATCGTGAAAAACATAAGATCATTGATAATTTGGTACTTTTCTTGGTGAGATAACATTGCAGGTTAGTAAATTCCTATCTTCTTTATCATTGATTCAACTTGCTCGGCTACTACTTCTCTACAGAATATCCCCTGATAATGTGATGTCGAATTATGCAGTTGACATCGATTCCCTCTTACTACAATTGAATAAAAAAAAATTAGGTTGATGCAAACATTACTTTCTTGGATTGATATGGCGAATTGAGCGCTAACACTTCGGGAACACCTGGTCGTGTTTTTTTGTACTTTTTGCCCTTGCATTATCGATTCTCAGTTCGGATTACGATTCTACTGACACGTTCTCACGTGGTTTGTGGTTCACACTTACACACTTAAAACATTTAGTTAAGTGTCAGAATAAAACGTTTTTTATCTTCCCTTTGTGAAAAACAATTCCTGCAATACAAAAATGATAGAATGAATCAGTGATGCAGTTAAGGATGCTCTACGAAAGGCTTTTAACTAAATGTGTTCATATGACGTGGCTAGGTATCAGTATAAGAAGTTCTGTTATCTATCGATAAATATTGTAAAGTACATTACATTTATCACTCCAGCGAAAAATACCAATGTACGTGTCGTCGTCTTCTTGAAGGTGTACCTGAATGCTTACTATGAACATAGATATTTTGAAAGAAGTTCCATTTGTGCTTATTTTTTTGTATTTTCATAAAATAATATCTAATACAAAAATGGAGAAGTTTTATCCAGAAATTATTTGGGATGGATGGATGATGGTCCTGTACTCTCAGTCGACATCAAGACTTTCAAAAACCATGTGCAAAATTTATTTATGTTGTCCTGCCATTTTAAAGCAAAACAAAGATATGTTTTGCAGCACTAATGGATGGGTATTGGTGACAATTGCAGTACATACAGACATACAGGAAACCTACTGTTAAGATAAACACCCGATATCGTTCTCAGAACGAACGATGAAGACAGAAGTTAAAAGGGAATACTCTATACTCTTTGAACTTTATGAACACAATTTCACTGTTGAAATTGAAAAAAACCACAAAACAAGGCGCTGGTTTATTTGATGCATTTCAAATACTTAAATGGACCTGACTGTTAACCTTTCATCGATCAGAATATTAACGGGAAATGTTCCATCGCAGTTAAAATGGTATACATTGTTTAGCGTTATACGCTAAAATACATATAGTATTTAAACACCACACACATACACACGCACACACGCACACACCCTCACACACACACACCCTCTCACATACATACACACACACACACACACACACACACACACACACACACACACACACACACACACACACACACACACACACACACACACACACACACAAACAAACAAACAAACCCAGATGTTAATTCTAGAACTACACAAGTTTGATTTTTTGAACATGTTCTATTTCCAACAGACTGCCAACTGTTGTGCAATATGCAACTTATGTAATAGTACTGGAAATAGCTTGTTTTTGTCTCCTTTACTATTCCTGATAACGTTGGTTCTACTGTTTACACGGTGATCGAATCCATATATCACTATATAAATCTAATTGCTGTCATTATATAATTCCTGGATCTCTCTAAGTCACGATCTGTGATATAATTCATCAGATATATGAGTACAAGTGTGACACAGGTAGATAATCCGGATTGTCTCACATTTCATATGCACGTACACCATATTGTTTCTAACATTATCAGATATATGAAAGATACCAAATATATTGAATTGTGAACCTACTGAACCTTACCATCTAAACATTTATTTCGATTACTGTAGATTTTTGCTCATTAGCCTCATTGTTGTCTGTCTCTAACTGTAACTTTGCATTAGAAGGCGTTCTTTACCTGTGTTTTTTTTCTCTTTTTTTGTACAATCTGATATCTTGAACACAATGTTTTTGTCTTCTCCGTCTTTCGACTTACACTTGTTTTCTAGTGCGTTGTGCACCGAAGTGTATTTGTTGTCCTTTGCGTGTTTTGTAGTTGAACAGTAACTACAAACACATTAGCGAAGTAATCAAATCATTCGCCAGGCCATGAGAGACCAAGCTCTATATGACAAACCACAAACTTCTTCCTAACTAAGAAACACTTAGATTAAAGATGCCGCTGTTGTACGGTAGTGACCTGGCTGTTTCCGGTTCCATGAAGCGTCTCTATGAAGACCATGATCATGCACCGCACGAACAAATAAAAAGTACATTTGTAGCATCATAAACGACCCTGCCTAATGTTACAACTTCCGTTAATCTAGGTAGTATTTTACCTTGTATGCTGCCACATCACACACGCCTATTAAAACGTTCTACTGATGTTGATTGCTAGCAAAGCAATTGCATTCTTCGTAGTCACGCTCACACATCTTTTTAAAAAAAAGTGTTATTTTTGTATTTTTAGGGAAAATGTGTGCAGCCTTGATTTTAATTTTTTCTACACCTAACGTGTGTAAACATTTTAGCAAGAGCTGAAAATGGCTTTGTACCTCCATCTACATTTTCGCGTTCAAGAAAAACATCTCATTGATTGTTTTTTCTTTAAATGCCATGAGCAAAATATTGAAAGTCGTTGATGTTTTCGTCGAATCCAAATTAAGCGTTCTAACTGTTTAGTTTTAAGCTTAACTCGCTATAAGAATACAAGTTATGACAACAATTTTATGAACTCATTTAACAACTCCCAAGCATTCAGCGAAGAATATAATGAATAAGATATGACACAGTCATACATTATTAATTACACTGTGTGTATCAGTTATGGATATGATTGTTAAATTCAATAGTTTAACAATGTTATTTATCGTTTAACGTTATGATATATCTTGTTCAGTAAAATTGCAACTTCTCAATGAACTATCATTAACCTGTGAAATATATACCTTCTTTGACTCTTACGTTGTCATCGGAGTTGTATGACATTGACCTACCTTCTGAAGCCACAGCTTACGTGATGATATTATACAGACGTTTTGTTTCTAGACTTTAATACAACACTCAGATATATTCCAATATCTAACAGAGAGCTTCATCGAAGAACTTTTCCAACGGCAAGTATATCCCCACATCTGCCGATTCACAGATTTTGTCTATTAGATTTGTGCACTGGCTTCTGATCTGTCTGGACAGCAACCACTCAAATATTGTCAGAACATTCCTCCTGGGTATTCCGATACACCTATGTTCGCTCTGCTGTTACGTTACAAAAGTTTGCCGAAGGTTTACGCAATTAAAACACCTTTTGTGGCTTGAAAACACAGATCATTCAGTTTCATTTTTTTTTTGTTTTTTTTGTTTTTTGTTTTTTTTTTGTTACGTTACAAAACTTTGCCGAAGGTTTTCGTAAATACAGCACCTTTGTGACTTGAAAACACACATCTTTCTTCTGTTTTTGTTTTGCTACGTTACAAAAGTTTGCCTTTTGTGTCTTGGTTTATAATGTTGAACACATGATTGATCATTTTTAGTTTTTACACTTTTCCATGTAAAGGTCAGTATGTTAACCTCCCACTACATATGATTAAAAATTCGGTCATCGTTAAGAGCGCTTCATCCGATAGAAACGTTTTTGACGATATCACAATCCTCTTATGAAGTAATGCATATATGTAATTTGGCGGAATTGAATAGTTCACAGTAGTAAGATTATATAAGTGGTTGTAAAGTAGATTACCCATATCTTTACAAAAGCGTGCCAAATTTTCAATTCCAATTCCTATGGCAGATTAATGCTGACTCTTCCGGCAGGAAAATTATAGACGAATATTAATAATCAATTTTAACATCAACAGAAAAGAAAATCATGTCACTACGATTTCTGTTGTTTGAATGCGATTGAATCAGTACAAAATATGCATTCCTTGATATTGAATTTTACATACACAATGTATTTCAAAATGTGTCTTTTTCTCATTGCAATTCTTCAGTGAAAGTATTTTTCCTTCGATTATTTTTTAATTTTATTTTATTGATATTATATTTCTTAATTTTATTTTACTTTTATTTTGAAAACAGCACAATTACTCTTTCTATCTAACGAGTAAATAGCTAAAATGGTATGTGATACAGCTGACCTTTCTCTGCTTAGGTCTCTTCGATGCATCAATATATCAGCCGATAAGCCATACGTTACTGTTGTCATTGTGACAGACTGCACTTTTGGAGCCAACATCCCTGCTGAGTGTCACGTCACTTCCAGCTCCATTAATATTCTCCACACACCAATCACTGCTTAAAAGGCGAGTGTCTAATAAACATTCTTAATTCTCTAACCATTTCACCAAATTAGACCGAAAGCCCCTATAATGCCGATTAAGGTTCCGCTTAGCCTATCAAATGCCTACCAAAGTTATCTTAGATCTCAAAACTTCATTTGTCTGATGAAATCTACATGGTCTGAATCTCAGCCATAATGTCCGTATCTGAAGCTTTTTACTCGTTACAGAACGTCGAGACTGGTTTTGCTTATTCATTTGCATTTAATGTACAGAAATGCATTCAAGCGAAGGTATTAATTAAGCCATTTATTCCTCATGAACAGAACGTTTTCGACTGAAGGTAAGGAAATGGTTGGCAATAATACCACGCGCATGAAACTTGCGTTGGAGTAGACTTGAGTAATTTGATGATCTGTTTATTTTAGATCAACAACGTCATGTCTAGATGTTTTACCATATTTGATGGTGCACCTTTCCTTTTGCCTAGAATGCCGACACTCAAATCGGAATCCGGGCTTGAAAAGGTGTGAGCTGCCTACCCGATCACATTCTGTTGGTCTCTCCTTAGGTTTCTTTCTGTGTATAGAAGGGAAAATTATAGATATGTGTATAAAATATGAGACTTGAGTACTGTTCCCAGCAGACAGAATGAGGTATAGCGTAGGGAATTCCAGTAACCGGACATTTGATCCACAGAACTATGCTTGTACATTGCTTTTTTGTATCTTTAAAACGGGCTCAGGTGAGTTTACCTGTAATTTAGTGGAAGCAGGAAAACAATATTTTCAGTATTTTGGATAATTTACAAATAAAGGAAAACATAAAATCCTTGTAGCACTGTCTTTAGGGCTGAACCATTTTCAATCAAATTTGATATTTGCTTTGTCACATTTCCAGCGCAGTTGATGTTTTCTTTATAGGGATCAATTAACATTTTACAAACATAACAATTAAAATAAAATAAATGATAAGTTCCATTTGTATAGAAATGCCCGCGTTCATACTCAATTTACATGCCGTTATTTTCAATGTCAAAAATCTTCTTTTTTACCGATAAGATGATTTATTATATATATATTTTCTCCAATTTATGCGAGTCATTTTGTATTATTCTCGGGATGATTTAACTATGGTGTCAATCAAAATTATGTAGACTATATTTATTCATCAGAGAAGTTTGAGCTGTAGGATTAAAATGTTTCGTTGACAGAGAAAATTAAAATTTAATTTGATTTTTACCCCGTCGTAAACTTATACAAGATCAACTTTTATTATTCCGTTCTCCATCATGATTCCATTCTCGAAATCTCATTTTTTTTAACACAACCCACTTTCTGGCGATATATTAATGCACAAATACATAAAAGACCTTGACCAGATGGATTTGACACGTAAGTGTTCACTGTTATATGTCCTTGTATAATAAGTTAACAGATGATGACGTGGCATGCTTCCCTGTAAATGATCTAACCATTGGTTATGGCCATTTTGTTAGTTTGATTCAAATATTAAGAAAACGAAATAATTTTTCAATTAAAATCCTTAACTAGGACAGGTCTCGGAGGAACAACCCCTTCATGCAGACATCACAGTTTTCAATAGATCTTTATCATATTTATTTTATTGTTCATAAAGAAAATTTAGTACATTATTATTTCATTCGTTTGATAGTTTACGTGAAAAGAAACCCATAACTTTATTTCTTTTCATCTTGTTCTGACTCTCTGTACTTAGAGTCCCGCATCTGACTGTTATTTATTAAATCTATACTACAATGATGTGGGTGACTACAGAATGAACCTATACATCATTGTAGACATAAAGATAATTACAGATGAGGTACTACTTTCGTAGCTTCTTTATTGATTAGGGTATGTAGTTGGAGGTGATACAGATATCAGTAGGATGACTTTTCCTGGATGTTTACTGGCCAAACATGCTCTGAAGTGATCAAAAAGTCTGGTTCTTACATAACGGAATACGTAATGTAGAACTCATTACACTAATATTTTAACTGTAATGTAAGTTTTCGAGTTTTCCAACTCAGTTTCTCGATACTTTACCATTATGCCAGTTGAAATCTGATAAGGTGATCATTGAATAACTTCAAGGTCTACTCGGTCAATTTCGGTTCCAAACAGTACCTTTAGAACATCCTCAGTAGCAACGAAATTAACGCTCATTATCTCCATGCAATTGCCTAGTCCCTACGGTGATTCAATCTCCATAGCTTACATATCTGCCGAAAAATATAATTCTAAATCAAATTTGAAGGACGAAACAGTTTAATAAAATTTAAATACTACCGCATTCTAATTCTGAAGTTCATTTGCTATTCGCTTCTGTTTCTACAATCATCAATATCATATATACGAGATAGAAGCAGAAACATTACAATAGAATAATGAATTGCTTCCGTCCTTATAAGACACGTTATTGATGCGTGGGATCCAATGTATTTTAAACGAGGGGGCGACCGAGGAAAATCAAAGATTCTTAATGCGTTTACAACATCGAAGAGACAGACGGATGTTTTATGTATTTCTATATTTTACTTCCGGTCCATTATTAACACTCCTTTTTTAACAGTGGGAAAGGGAATATATATATATATATATATATATATATATATATAGGCTAAATGATTGACATTTTCTCTTATTTGAGACAGAATGGCATCCTTGTGTCCACGAATATTTTTTATCTGTTTCACTTTCATCACTTTAATATATCTACCTGAAGCCTAAGTCACACTTATATATGTGGAAATAAACATTGTTTTGTCCCTGTAATTAAGTTTTATCACACTAAACATACACAACACTATTATCCGACAACAATAACAGATTATAGGGATAAAGAGTTTTGTACATTTCCTTTAGATTAATTTTTCGTTTTATTTATTTTTTCTTAATTTGATAATCGTCAATTCACTTTACGTAGATTTATGTCATAGTGATATCTCTCGGATCGAGAACATTTTCTTACATCTTTACAAAATCAATACGACGGAAATCTCAGTCTCATAATAACTACATGTTGCTTCTGAAAGATTCAAGCGTTTGATTAATCACTTTAAACCATGGGTTAAAGATTATTCAAATGTTAAAAGCTTATTGATGTTCTTATCTAATAAATAAAGATAAACAGCATTGTTTGTATGTAAACAAGGGATGCATTTATACATGTGTTTAATGGATTCTTACTGGATCCAAACCCTGGCTATTTCAGGGGAGGTGTAATCAGTATTGTTGTAATACATTAAAACGCCACTAGCTCGGCTTTAGTCCTGATTTCGTGACGTCTTAATAACCTTTCTTGTGACGTCACAAATAATGCACCAAATTACATGGTTACACCAGCGTTTGGTTTGTACCACTATTAGCTTTGGCTTAGTCATAAGTGTTTGATGTCGGAAATTGTGCACTAAATAACGTCGTCAAATCAATCATTAGATTTAAAACATGGGTGATAAGTTATCACTGATAATAAAATTAATAATATCCTCGGTTTCTACTGATCATAGCATATTGTTAAACAAAGCAAATTCTGGATCTTTGACTGAAATCTGCAAAGATGTACTGTATTTTATCTTTAAACATGTATTGCATTAAGAACGCATTGAAATGGAGAAACACTTAATATTCAACTTCATAGACATCGTAGCTGCATTCAAATAATTACATTTCAGAGTATCATAGTAAATATAAACTCAAATATTAAAATTCTCTCAAAAAACAGAAAAGATCTTAGTCCCTGAGGTCTTCCGTAACCTTCATGTTTCAATTCATTCAAATAATGACACTGTTCAAAGTATACACACTTACAGGGTGTTTGTTTATAAATGATCAGATATATTTTTAATCATACCTCCATGGCTTCAGAATCTAGGCCCTTCGCATCACAGAAGAGCTTTAGAGAGACGAAACTGCTGCATGATGCAGTTTAATTCATTGTTTGGCTCTGTTGTATCCATCTCTATATTTGTATCAGAACAACCGCTATGCAATGCCTCCAATTGTACGCTCTAGTCAGACATATTGTATATAGACTGGCAAGATGTACAAACTGGAATATGGAAAAAGAGCTGGAAAAAAAATAAAACATCAAGAAATACCAAGAAAATTACAAAGAGAATAAGACCAGGTTTTCCGGAAGAGTAAACATCTTCTGCTTTATCGACGACACCCGCCATGAAAACCTTCGTTAATCCAAGTAATGTCACGTTCTCGTATGAGAACAAGGTATACAACAACGGAACCAACGGGCAAATTAACGAGCATCAAACACGACAAGCTTCATGTCACAAAAAGAATATTTATCAATGATATCATGAGATTATTGTAATATCGAGCTGGGTAAATATGTAGCTGAAAATGTAGTTCACTTATTCTGTAGTGCTTACCACACATTGATCGTAGAACTGACTCTATTAAGATGAGTTACAGAAAGGACTCCACTGACCAGTATGGCACACCGTTAAACAATGCGCGGTACTGTATGAGTCTGACAGGTTTCTAAATAATTGTCGTTATTGTTACTGAATAGAAATATTATTGGAAGTATTCATTTATGCAAAGATGGTAATTAGATATTCTAGAAGTGGAAAAGAATTATACGAAATTCTAAATTTCCTACTGAAAAGACTAGAGTGACCGTCATCGAAATTAATGAGGAGGATCACTATTGCAAGTTATATTTCAAATATAAAATTACCTTTATCGAAACGGTATGTGGGGCAGTATTGTTACCATTGGCAATGTCTGCAAATCCCATTATCTGTTATGATTTACACAACGAAGTTTAAAGAAACCACTTAGTTTTATTTGTTGTTTTAGAGTTCTTCGTTCTCTTAAGACTTTTCAAAAACTAATATGGTGCGGGAATAAAACGTTATTGTCGTCATCCAATACGTAAAGTTAGTGACAAGTATTAGATGCGATAGATGTAGACACGTAGTCAGTCCTACGGAAGCATTTTCACTCTGTTTGCCCTTTCCGTCGAGACGCCTTTCGATTCAAAGTCATTGTGTGTGCGCTCAGCTGATTGGTTCAAATTCACCACTATCTCATAGCATCAAGTTCTACCCCATATCGTATTCAGATGGTCATCGGTCAAGGTTCAAGGTTAAATATGACCCCTTCCACTCTCCTAATGTTACCCATTTCCCGTTCCATCGAATTCTGTGCCGATTCAATGTCATTTTGTGTGAACTTTTCAACAGCTGTGGTTAATATTTACCCAATCATAGTATTATAATATGCAGTTATGGTATTGACGTGGTAATCGATCAAGGTTGAACGTTAAGTTCAGGCCATGTTATGTATAAGATATTGGTCATTTGTGTCTTACAAAGTTATTTTAGTCTTAACTTCAGTTGTTTAGACCTTAAATGATCATACCAAATCACAATACTGTAACAAAATGATAACTTCCAGTCAGAACCTACAACATAGGCCTCAGGTATACGAAACATAAAATAAAGGAGTGCTTATCATTGTAAATGTAGGTAGAAAAATGGATTCATATAATAGGATAGCAGAAGCTCACAGAAGCTTTACTGTCACGATTTAGCCATCGTACTGAGGTTCCGCATAACCGCTCCTGACATAACACCAGTATAATACCTTGATCGGCGATTACAGCCAAAATACAAGTCATTTCACAGATCACATGTTGAAATTGGAATATGTTAGTGAAATCCCTAATCTTTGAAATATTTCCTAAATCTGATCCTTACTTTTATAGTGAATACATATCAGAGTTGTAATGTATCATATAAAATTGTGCTGACTCTAGTACTGTCTAAATGTCTGGAACAATGTGCGGTTACATATTTGAAGTGTATGTTTCATTTGCTTGTATACGCGTTGCATAACAAGATCCATGAACCTTATAGAAAACGGTAACGATCTGAAGATTCTGTTTCTAACAAAACTAAGCTACTTTTACTTCACTATGTCTTTATTCAAAACACCTTGAAAACATTGCTTTATTAGACTAATACGGAACCTATACTGGAGTTACTCTCACTCTGTAGTGTGATGATTTCAATTTCTCTATTTTGAATTTTCCATTTTTAGATAGCAACATTCCTGCATCTCCAGCACATGGTGTTAACATGCCGCAGTTGATTCGATATTACATGACTTGTTCCCATTATCCCATTATTTTTTGTGCAAGAAGTCGTCAGCTGACGGGAAAACTCGTAACACTGGGTTTTAAAGATGCAGGTTAATGAAATTTATGTGGAAGTTGTACGGGTAGTATAGTGATCTCTGAGAAATATGATATTTTTTGTATGATATGTAGCTGAATGTGTTCGTTACTCTGCCTGTTAGTTCGTGGTCGTATACCTTGTTTGTTGACGTGACATAACTTACTTAGATTGACCAAAGTTTACATGGCGGGTTTCGTCGATGAAGCAAATGATGTTTGCTCTCCTTGTACAACCCGTCCTATTCTCGTTTTACTTTTTCAGGAGTCTCCGTGTTATTTTTATTTTGTTCATATTTTAAGCTCGTGACACTGAATGTTTTCTGTGGTGACGTCAATATGAGTATAACGCTATAACGATAAGGCGCCTCAACACAAAAAAAACCTTAAGACAGTTGTAAGATGAGACTACTTTTATTTTTGATTAACATAGAACTGTTGGTAGGAAAATTATCCTGATCTATACATATCTTTCTATACTCATATAGAATACCTGAGAGCGCAGTACAATGATGCCCCATGTGTAATAATGTTACATTCTGGATAACCTGAGTTTCTTGTGTACTCGTACTGAGTCCTTGTATCCCATGTATAATGACATCACTGTCTGGATTACCTGTGTCACGTGTATAATGACATCACTGTCTGGAGTACCTGTGTCACGTGTATAATGACATCACTGTCTGGAGTACCTGTGTCCCGTGTATAATGACATCACTATCTGGAGTACCTGTGTCTCGTGTATAATGATATCGCTGTCTGGAGTACCTGTGTCACGTGTATAATGACATCGCTGTCTGGAGTACCTGTGTTCCGTGTATAATGACATCACTGTCTGGAGTACCTGTGTTCCGTGTATAATGACATCGCTGTCTGGAGTACCTGTGTCACGTGTATAATGATATCGCTGTCTGGAGTACCTGTGTCCCGTGTATAATGACATCACTATCTGGAGTACCTGTGTCCCGTGTATAATGACATCACTATCTGGAGTACCTGTGTCTCGTGTATAATGATATCGCTGTCTGGAGTACCTGTGTCCCGTGTATAATGACATCGCTGTCTGGAGTACCTGTGTTCCGTGTATAATGACATCACTGTCTGGAGTACCTGTGTCCCGTGTATAATGACATCACTGTCTGGAGTACCTGTGTCCCGTGTATAATGACATCACTGTCTGGAGTACCTGTGTCCCGTGTATAATGACATCACTGTCTGGAGTACCTGTGTCTCGTGTATAATGACATCACTGCCTGGAGTACCTGTGTCTCGTGTATAACGACATCACTGTCTGGAGTACCTGTGTCCCGTGTATAATGACATCGCTGTCTGGAGTACCTGTGTCCCGTGTATAATGACATCACTGTCTGGAGTCCCTGTGTCCCGTGTATAATGACATCACTGTCTGGAGTACCTGTGTCCCGTGTATAATGACATCGGTGTCTGGAGTAACTGTGTCCCGTGTATAATGACATCACTATCTGGAGTACCTGTGTCCCGTGTATAATGACATCGGTGTCTGGAGTACCTGTGTCCCGTGTATAATGAAATCACTGTCTGGAGTAACTGTGTCCCGTGTATAATGACATCGGTGTCTGGAGTACCGGTGTCCCGTGTATAATGACATCACTGTCTGGAGTCCCTGTGTCCCGTGTATAATGACATCACTGTCTGGAGTACCTGTGTCCCGTGTATAATGACATCACTGTCTGGAGTAACTGTGTCCCGTGTATAATGACATCGGTGTCTGGAGTACCTGTGTCCCGTGTATAATGAAATCACTGTCTGGAGTACCTGTGTCCCGTGTATAATGACATCACTGTCTGGAGTACCTGTGTCCCGTGTATAATGACATCACTGTCTGGAGTACCTGTGTTCCGTGTAAGCAGACCCTAATGTCTGACTCTTTGACATACTTGTGTGTTGACGGCTGTATATTCTTCACGAGCAGTACGTATTGATCACGTCCACAGACAACATCATTTGTTTAGTTCGGTTGTATAATTCTATAGGATTTAACAAACGTCTATGAGCGCCAATCTGTGGTATCTAATGCCTTGTACTGTACTCCCAATAGTATTTGTCTACCTTAAATACCGTACCATTGTCCCCTGCTACCATTACAATCCAGCCACGTCTATCAAGGATACTGTATATGTCCACATTAGTGTCTACGACTGTTCATCCGGATAGAAATACAATTAGGTTTGAATGATAACCTTTATGGTACTTTCCGTAAGAAACGAAAATTAAGATTGATTAAGGTTTTGTGAGTATATCAAGTCGAACGCTTTTTCCTAAGGTCTCTAGCATAATTGAAAGTGGTTGAAGGAGTCCGTTATTGTATGTTGCAGTTTATTGAATATTTATTTCTGTTGTATCTAATTAAAATATATTCAAACGTGTAATTTTCTTGTAAATACTTACGCGGAAATATTTTGGGTTTGATATTTAGAACAACGTTTCCCCTTCCGTAACATTGGTTGTTTCTTATGGACTTGCAGCTGTGTTACTGAATTCTCTATGCTGTAGTGGATGGACTTGGTTTTAAGATTTTGTCTGCTGATATCTGGTATGTAGCGACATATTAACTGTTATGTATTGGTTGTTCTAATTTATGTTTTCTCTCTATACTGCTCTATCGAAATCTTGGTTTGCCTTAGAAAGGACCGTTTTTTAATTTTTGAACTTTGTCTCTTAAAGGTGTCCAATTGACTGTACAATACAATACCAATGTAACTGACGTCTTAAAAAGTTTATATCACTTGAGCTTATTCAACATAGCATTAGTTCTAATATTCAATGAAACATTTCTTAAACAAAACGCATTCAGGGGAACCTTGGTACAATTTTTTTTTTTTTTTTTTAGGGGGGGTGGGCGGAAATTCGTAGCGAATGATGTAAATGATAATGAGATTAAAAGTGAAATGTCAGGTTGAAAAAAAATCATGATATAATGGAAGCTGCGATAGTAACGTGATATCAGGTTATGATTGTAGCCTTTTCTTCCTATTCACTCGGTAAAATGGTTCCCTGCAGTATCACAGTAATCCGTATTTGAAACGGCATCACGCGATAATCAGGCATGGTCTTTCATGGTTTCAAATTCTTCCATAGAGAAACGCAATGACAATCCTTTCGGAAGTATTGTTGAAAGAGTATATGATTCAATCAGTGAGTTGTTCAATATGCATTTGTACCTTGTTCCAATAACTGATGCTTATCATATGTCGTCTTTAGATTATTTTGATTTGGTTTTGTTCTAAGTCACAACAGGTTTAATTCTGTTGATGGATTTACGAACATCATAGGTAGATAGAAGAGGTACGATACCTAATTTTACTGCTGTGTAAATACAGAAGAATGGACAGTCCATGATAACCATAGAATAAGGATAGCCAAACGAATCAACATCGGAAACAATTATGAACACAGTTGGTTCCAGGGTGTGTGTTACACAACAGTTGTCTGTCAGAACAATCAAGTCTTTCTATATATACATCTTTGAACATGTCTATTTTGGACCAAAAGCATTGTTTTAAAATGGAAAAAGAAATACCACTAAACATCGATCGAGTCAAAGAGGACAACACCATGATTTTTTTATCAGCAGAATCTCAGAAAAGTCTACTCTGATTTTTTAAAAGGCAAAATATTTCAGAATTTGTCTTGTTTGTACAAAAATGAAAAGCAAACTGCTAAAAATGATTCAACTGTTGTGGAGAAGGACCTGACAAGGTTCTAGAATTTATCGGAAATCAATATACGCATTAGAAATATTATATGGATGGACAATACCATTTTACCCAAGTAAAAGTGGTCTAGATAATTAATATCGCTCATTGATCGTATCAAATCTCAATATTCAAAACCATTCAGAAATAATTCTACGCACTAGTGGTATTGACATGTTTGCTGTTCTCAGCACAGAAAACCATAAATCGTTACCTACAAACAAACATAACTTCAACCTTAAAATAATGCAGTCCGATAAAGAAAGAAAGAAAACTATATTACAGTTGAAAATTGCAAATTATGAGTTGGAAATTCGAGTCTCGAGATCGAAGAGGAGGGAGTGAGGAATTGTGGTATGTTTTGTTCTGATTCAGGTTTAAGGTATATGGGAATTCATTTTATCCTTTTACCTTTTCACAAGTAATTGCCATGGTACAAGGTCGGTCTCCAAGAAAAGCAATAACTGTGTGGTTTGAACCCTTAACTTCAGCTTAAGCAGGAAAATGGTCTTAAGAAAAAAGGTCCTTAGCATGAAAATACAGTTAAGACAATTAGGATAATTGTCAGAGTGTGCGTCTACTACATATGGGTATCATATCTAAAGTAAAACGTGCCAATGATAGCAAACATGTTTGGTGATTTTTCGATTCAACAATATTTCCCTGGTCTGTAGATCCAATGAAAATATCAGTTTCGTTAGCAGATAAAAGGTTTCAATGAATAAAAAAAACATCTAAACGAACAATAACTTCAAAGACAGGCATTACGTAACTGAACGTTAATGTAACAGAGATTTCAGGTAGAGAGAATGTAATGAAAACAATTGCACAAATATATCATCCTTAAAACAGTGCACAGCTTAACGAGAGAATGTCCCACAGAAAACTGGTCACTAATCTGATGAAAGACCTAGGGATTATTGGCTATAAACCATGTAAACTAGTCTGAAGACTGGCACCCCACACGTCAAGGTACGCTTTAATTTAATGTACTCGAGTGGGAGACAATCATGCCATTATCATTGTCATTCACTACGTGTTCAAGGGTAGGGCCCAAGGGAAAGGCAGTTTGGGCAACAATGGTTATTTCTCTTAGTCAACGATTGGATGCGGCAACTGATTTCGTCGCTAGGAGGGGCGTGTCCTAACCGAATACAGATTTCACTGACAAAAGAGTTAATCGTAGATCAATGATTCGATGGTTGGATGGTTGGCGTCACTTTCCGTCACAGCTAAGATATAAGAGCGGTATCACCCGTTACGACAACAAAGGTGGCATACGGCAAGCGCTCAGCATCAACTGTGATCCACTGCAGCCACCAAACACTGGACATTGCGTGACGGACATTGCTTGTCTATCATTTACGTGACTTTTTGGATAGCTGGTGTGTGTTGGAGATTAGGATGAAATACATTTTACCTATATTACTGCTACTTCATTGTCACCTAACATCAGGTAAGTCTATGACAATATTATCTATGCATTAAATAAGAAATCATACCTTTTTATCATTAATAATTTCATCATTTGAAAGAAATATTAGCGATAAGACTGCATTTAATTCTTAAAAAATTATCGCATCACATTTTATCCGATCATTACTATATAAATCGAAGTGTATAAAATGCCAAGTAAGAAATGTTTTCAGATAATTCCGTTACCACGCGATGTCGAAGCATTCTAATTTTCTCTACCAAGTTTATCTGATATTATACAACAGCTAAATACCGTTTGATATTTGCAAACAGTACCAAAAGAAAAATTAACTAAAACATTATTTTATTTTTATATCGTGGAAATGTATGCAAGTATTATTTTCTATCGTAATTTTCGGCTATTGTTAGTATATGACAAGAATAAATGTAGAGTCTAGCAAAGTGATATTAAATTGTCATTTCGATGTTTGTGAAGAGTGTGAAGACATAACGAAAAATGGTGTAAAAGCAGAGGTTGTAAGAGGAGGAGAATCGTGTACCGATAGGTTGTTACAAGTTATTCCTGAGGGAATTTCAAATGTTGTGAAGTAGACAGTTGTTTATCAATAATGACATCATTTAGAAGGTATACATTGTAAGATGATCTAAGGAACAGAGACCCGATAACAGACTGGTTATGACGTAATCAATCCTACCACTAGCCGAAGCGGGTCTCCGTTATTGACATCTTAAACAAACGCTTTTTGTAATACCTCCGTGCTCTGTCAAATACAATTAGTGTCCATTTCAAAGCATTTCTTCTCTTTATAATGATAAAATTTGCAAAAGTTAAAGGTTTGATTTGATTTTCGTTCGTTCACTTTAGTTCATAAAACCTTCCCGGGAAACCTTTCGTAAAAAACCAGTAATTTATATAGCTTGGCATTGCCTTTTCATTGAGGCGTATGGAATAATTTGAGTAATATAAAACGAGCACAAGACCTAAATTAATGAAATTTGACGGAATGTCCATTTGTTTTTGAAATTACAATGCTGAAGCCTAGAGTGCATAATGAATGGTGATCATTAGAGCTCTTGATTCAATGACGAAAACGTAAACCAACTTTATAGTGTGATCGCTTCCAAGTTTTAACAAAAGTACATGGAATTGACATTATTACGTCAAGTTAAATCAATTAATTTAAATATATTATAAGCCGAATGCGGAAGATGAAAAACTTGGAAAATCGAAACAAACTATTCTGTTATTCTATATCTTACAATGTCCAATACGCTTTGTGGATATAAACCAATTATCTATGTTTATTACTCCAATGGCGCTATTTAGTAGAGGTTTAAACTTAATTTATTTTACATCATCATACTTAACCAAATAACAGAATTATAAACATGCATGTACTTGATTGTTAAGTATACACCAGTGTCTGGAAAAAAACATCATCATGTTCTATAATAGGTCTTTGTGGGTACATAAATTGGGCTATAAACCGAACATCCACCATAGCCGGAGTTTCTATGTATAGCGGTCAGGATGGGAATGTCAGACACAGATTCATATTAGCATAGGTATAGTACACATGTTTGCAATTGTTATTAACTACTTGTAAAACGTTTACTTCATTTTTCTAGTGATGGCATTTTCTTGTCTACATAAGGGCTCCAGCATTCTCAGACAGTCCGCTGAACACTGTCCTTTTATATAACTGTATTTATACTCTTGCTCGACACGCAATACAGTGTATACATTGATCTGAAACTGTAATAAAGACAATTAAAGCATACACACTAATATCAGTACCCGTATAGATGGAGCCGTCTACATGTTTAAAATCATTTTCTAAACTTAAACACAAATGCTTGCTCTTTTTAGAAGGCTTGTAGTGAATTGAATAAACAATTTTTCTCGGTGTAGTAGGATTTCTGAGATTCACGCATAAATTCAAGTTTTAATTGAATGATCTAAAGAGAGACGATCAGTGGAAAATAAAAATATCTTAAGAGAGTTAACACTCCCGTGTGTAAATGTTTTCTTTCTAACTTCTAAACCCCTAGAAATCGAGATTTCTAAGTCGATTTAAGTTTTTTTTCTTTCGCTGCGTAACTTTTACAATTACTTACAATTATGTAAGTAGAACTGGTTAATTCCGCTCCCGCCCCCCTCCATTTTTTTTCTAAATAATTACAACAAAATATCTTCGACAAGCCTTACCTTTTCCCCAATCGTGAGTCGGTCTTCATAATTGAATAAATATTACCGATACAATTTATTTGACAGACACGATTGCGAAACGCAACTTCGTCCTTCAAGTCCTTCAAACATCGTGTCATCAAATTACACAATTACAGGACGGATAAAAGCCTTAACCTGATAACGTAGATTGGGTACATTTAATTGCAGTTTTATTCATCATTTCAAAGTCAACTTAAGGAGATTAACATTGATTTGGTACCCTTCATGAGAATCCCAACGATAAAAAAATTAGATAATTCTGAAACACCGTACAAGACATCAGAAACGGTCAATGTTTGTTTTAGTGTAGGTGAATGCATTCTCGACATTGTGCTTTGAGAGTATAGATCTTTTTGTTCATTAAAAAAAACGTACATCTGTTAAATAAATGGTTTCGTCTGGTGAGACGACGGTTATGCGTGTAGAGTCTTTGCTTATGGTTTAGATTATATGTTGTCGTTTCTATAGAATATCGTCCCCTACCCACCCAATAGCAGGTGTCCCTATGATGTTGTGAACTTCAGAATCGTTGTTGTATTAGGAAGCCACTAACGAGGAAGGAATCCGGACTTCTGTGGATTAACAAAATTTCAAAATTGAAAAACAATGAAATAAAGGAACACTTACAAATTTCACGTATTTTCACCTTAAAGTTATAACGCTAAGGTAATACAGAGCAATTCAATGAATATATTCCTTATTTAAGTAATGCATTCATGACATATTGGAAAAAAATAATGGGAAAATAAAATAAAAAGAATGAAAAAATGTATTTTGGTGAAGGGCTGTGAAGTGATCATATTCCACAATTATTACTGATATCGCGTTGTATTTTTTTGTTTTTCTTTGTTACTTATTCTAAATAATGATATGATAATTTAACTTAATCAAAGTAAACTATGTAGCAGTCACGTTTCCAGGGTTGATATTGTGACGTTACAAATGAGATTATGTTTTCGTGCAACACTATGTGCGCCATAAAACGGTTTAGAATGTATGATATAAACGAGCTCTGATAAAAACGTTGTTTTTCGAGAATATTTTAAAACTTTTAAAACATTTGTCTTTTGCTAAACAGAATCTACCATCCGTGTTCATTTGATGAAATATTTTTTCGTATTTCATCAGTCTGAAGACAAATAATATCTTTTGTAAATTAACCAAAGATTTGATTCCTATTTAAACATACGGAATCGAGATAAAACATGTCATGTATTTTTATATTTTTCTTATGTTCATATTTACAATGTTATATCGACATGTTGTAAAACATGATAGCTCTATAAACAAAAACACGTTTTTTCTTTACTGACATCTACTTGGTAAATGAATCGTGGACGACAGCTATAAAAATATTCATTCACATATCCGTGTTAGAATTACTTACAGCTTCATGTATCAAGTGCCGGAGATGCTATCAACTGTTTCAAACACAACACGTCCTATGTAACATATTTGATTTATTTCCTACTAAAATTTGACTCTTGTATCCATGTATTGTATGAGACCTGATACATTTACAGAAGTTACTGTCGAGGTATATAACAAAGGCACAGGACGTCGACAATCATACACTCCCAGGATTGTCACCTACAGACAATATGTTCGTGCTTCCATTCAGTGCTGATTGGCATCGACACTTTATTGTACTATCTTGTCTTCGCTAATGGCACTTTGATATGTACAGAACTGTATTGCGCTACCTCCGTTAACAATACAAAATCTATAGCGGCAGATTTAGACTACAAACACGTTTACAATGAATGCAAAGAAAACCTTTAAAATCACTAAAGTTGATTCATTCGTTCTGACGATTACGCATACGCTACCCTAATTATAATTATTATTTTAAAGACTCGACTGTGTATCTAATTGGGTCCAAAAAGCCACAAACCCCAGCAGAGTAAAACCGCGGGCGCGCCACAATAACTGTCACAGGTTTAGAAATCTTATTTGATTGAGTGTTAACAGATAAATCAACGTTCTTCGTTATCATATAAAAGTTGGTTTATTCGATGCTTGAATGTACTTACTAATATCAAAACTGTTTTCCAGGTGGCACAAAGCCAGAATGATGCATGGACATATGCATGGTCGGGCACGTGCACGGCAATACATGTGACGTTAATGCCGTTTATGGAAGTTCAATTGGTTCTCTACTTCTCAGCTTCCTCGTTCTAAACATACATAAAAGTGTATTAGCTCAACCATGTTCGAGCATCAGTTTCTAGCATCAACATTCAGAGATAAGAAATGGCCAATTAGATGCAATTACCGGATCACTGTTCTGTTCCGATGGTAAGGTGGATTGTGCCCTAGCGACAAGAGGCACTCGAGTTAAGATAGTAGATAGAAACGAAACGCCAAAGGCAGCTACCCAATATATGATATATCATGTCTTATTTAAATTACCACTAATTATGTAACCTGTTTCTACCTGACTCAAGGGTCGGGATTAGACCTCATAAAAGACCTGTGTGCTTAGCATGGGTCATACTTCCATATAAGAAATAATAAGCAGAAGACAGCTCAGAATCTATGGAATTCAGTACACCTTCGATTACCCTGCCAAGCTTCTTTTTTGTTTCCGATGAAAATATCCCTGCTTAATAGTATTTCTCGTCAATATTATAAGCAAACTTTTTTTAAGGGGGGAGGGGATATATCTATCTATTTCTCCCGGATGGATATTTTGAAAGTTGTGATATGCCAGAACAGGTAAGCTGTAAACTTTGCCAAATATCTGTTTGTTACTCATATGTTCTGCTACGTAAACGATTCCTTCATGAATAATCAGACCAGTGCTCACTGATCTACACTAAATTTAATCACTCTTCGTGCTCGTTTTTGGTTTATATGGAAGTACAAAAAAAATCTCTGTGATTAATAACAAACGACAATTCATAACCTTTAAGTTCCCTTTCCAAAGTTAATTAAAGCGTCTGTAATACAATAAGGCGCCCTTTGGTCGCTTTCATAGTAATTCTTTAGATGAAAACGGGAAACCGTATATAAATATACATCGAACATTCAATTTGGCATTCCATTTACCTTATATAGACTAAGAAAGAGAAATTAGCAATGGTTAACCAGAAGAGAAAGTTATTATATATCGTTTTGAGATATTTGTCATAATTAATACAACTTCAATATAAATCACGTTAAATAGAAGTAAAAACTAATTGGATAAGGCAAACTGCCAAACAGTTCTTCCACGGGAACCGGAAATAAACACACCAAAATACAAAATTAGATCCGGACCAAGCTCTAAAAATCCGGAACACAACTGACTATTGGCACGTTGAATGTCAATCTTTCACATTACACATCGCTTGTTGGTGACGTCAAATGATTTAAATTCGAGCGGAAAAGCAGTCTTAGTTTCAGATAAACACTTTGGATCAGTAATCGAACCGATTCTTAGCGGAAGCGAGTTCAATGAAAGGAAAGATTTTTGCGATAAGCACTGATTTATCGGCAGAAACAGGACGAGGTCCAAGACAGCCAATGGCACGGAACTCTCGTAATCAGATAAAGAGTCAGTCTTCATCGTTCGGACACGAGACGTAGCGCGTGAGCTATCGTACTTCGTCGTAAACATCGTCGCGTCAACAATCATGTATTCAATCATCGATTGCTCTAATTAGTCCGGACCTATCTCTAGTCGAGGTAAATACCGTACTGCGTTCCGACAGAAATACGCAGATATTATATCTTGTTGTTAAAACAACAAATATTTATGGATCATAATTGATTCTATTTTTGACACATATAAATGATGATTGATTAACAGACTAGTCAATAGATATTTGACAGGCGAACAGAAACCGAATCGTATCTGTTGATCAATGTCTTATAAGATTCACTATGAATGTCACAGTTAGTTCTTTTACATGCCTTCAATGCCTAAAATGAAATGTGTTTTATCTTGTCAAAATACATAACATGTGATTTATTTGCCTTTTTTAATTGCCATGTTACCTGGCTGTTCCTGATTTCATTTTGAAACCGAAATTACAAGTAATGATATTTTTATGTAATTTTACATAAATACAGAATGTAGTATCATAGGTAATATTCCAAGGGCAAAGCAGATTTTCATTAATAATGACACGCGGTGAGGTACCTATTACTACAGCTGATTAATCGGCCTTGACCTTTCGAATGATCGGATTGACAGCGTTTGTGTATTGTTGAATCCTTAACTAATCTTGTCAACCTCTTGGTAATTCTCTCGTGGATGACAAGGGACCTCGATACAGGACAAGATAAGATTCAAAAGTAGTGGTTACAATTTGTGTATATGCTATCACATTATCAGAATAAAGGGATGTTTAATGATAAAACCGATGATTTTGATGCTATTGACGAGATATGTATTTGCTAGATGACTAGATATATCTCACGTATTGTAATCTAGATTGTAACTTAGAGATTATATTCTCTCAAGACGTTACGAATGAGATATCCATTCGTCTAACGTTTCATTAAAACATTTTAGTAGCATAACTATTTCTGTATTCAACAACTATTTCAGAAATAACTTCCGTTATTGTGTCAGTAGTTTTAGTCTACTGAAGACTGTCTCCAGTCGCTTTATCATTCAATGATGATTTCTCATCCATCGTCATTTATATTTTTCACATCAAGGCGTTGATCAACAAATCTCATTTAAGGAATATTGTGTAATGTAGCGCAAGTAAAAAAGGACTAAGATTTAAAGGCGAATTGTGATAACCTAAAATGTTAATATATTTATATCAATCTATCAAATTTTTTTTTCAACTCCTCAACTTAACAAAAGCCTGTCAAGGTCAAATGGTTATAATGGCTATCAATTAATGTCGATATTACATGGTATAGACTCTGAGACACGTCAAGAAGAAACACAAAAAAATTATATAATTGATTTATTATTCTACAATAAACTGAACAACCTTGAAGATGTTTTATTCTGGAAAACAAAATGCAAATGCGTGATTGCAAAGGGAGTGTTCTGTTGTGTCACCATTATAAGGCACGTCTGGGAAAATGACAAGCGTGTTGATGACAATGACGGTGGTTGTTCGCCGGAAGCTCCTTCGCTATTTAATGTAGAGCGCTACTGGTTACAGTCCGAGAGGGCACGAATGGCCGCCATTATACACATTAGACTGATCAATTATTAATTATGTCTTGGGGCACTTCCAGATAATTTTACCCATCAAAGAAAAAAAGGCCATTGATTTATGATCGAATTCACTGGCCAGTTCCGTACCAAAAGTCACGTGTCGCTTGCGGCATTGGTGGTCCCCAGAATAGTCGTCGTGGAAGAATTAAACACGTATACCATTGTTTTATGTCGTCTTTTTGCATCTTTGATATAAACACCTTTATTGCTGGGAGCTTTAGAACATGGTTCGCTGATTAGTCGGTTAGTGGGTGTTCATTTGGTGGGCCATTATATAACATCATGTAAATAAGAAAAGACAGAGGGCGCGTGGTTGGAAGACGGATTGTGGGAAAGAAGCAGGGGTTACATGTACTTCAACAAGACCCTGACCGGAAGTAGTCTACATACAAATTTAGCTCCCGGCTTGATTTATATATTTTTGCTTTGTTGCCTTTTTCTTTGTCATTGCTTAAGTTTGATGCCAGTATCTTATTTCGTTTAAATCGGTAAATCGTTCAGCGTGTCGTATAAATAATTACACCCAATCGGTAAAAAGTTCAGCGTGTCGTATAAATAGCTATCTGATAACAAACCAACACGAAAGGCTTTACCTCTTGCGGGAACTATAAATACGGCGATGTCAGAATGTGAGGTACTAGGACAACAAAACATGAGAAACTAGCTGATTTGAATAGATTTATTGCTCGGAAGGTTTGAAAGGCTGAAATTAATTAAATGTTAACATCATTAGCCAAACAGATCTTATTTATAAAGCAAAGCGCCACCGTTGCTTGAAACAAAATATGTGTGTTTTTAATTTTGGGAATTTACATGCCAGAGTTGTGAGAAGATAATACCCACGCTGTTTACTTTAATTATATATTAACACAATTTTATCATTATGTTTTTTCACTCTGTGTAAATGAATGGCGTGTTTGCCGGTTCATTGTTTGTACTCCACTAGAAGGGGCGACTATTGGTTTATGGTGTGGGTGTTAAGCCTTATTGAGTAACCTGGTATTGGAGTTGCCATCAGTAACGGTCGTTATTGACCTGTGTTAAAAAAGAGGAGTATTGAATTTCATTCCTTAATTGATCTTATCACAGATAGCTTTTCATGAAAAAATAGCTTTCAAGTATACTAACTATTTGAGCGATCCGAATACTTCACGTCAAGTTTACATTTCTCTCGGTTGTTACAACTATCCTCTTTTGTAACTAAGACAAACGGCGAAAGGTACGATGCAAAAACAACTTGGAATTTTGGACAAAATTTGATCTCATTTTAAAGTCATACTTGGAGGATTTTGCGTGAGATCGTTACATAAGAAACTGCGTTATATTACCATGATCTTAATCTGGAAGTGAAAAATCATATTAGGATTTTTAATGAAAACGACAATAATCTTTTCACATTGGAATTTTGTGATTATTCAAAACTGAAAAATAGTTAACATGTCATAGCATATATCAGTTTCGCTTATTATTCCTTAGAGTATCTTTCTGTGTATATTTAGTATCTTTGCACTAGCGTGGCTACTGTACATCAATCGGAAACGTAGGGGCTTGGGTCAAACAGAGCGGACAGTTGAAACGTTACGAGTATTCTGTTTGGCACTGTACATGAATTTTCTTCGGGGTTTTGAAATTGTTTTTAACAAGAGTGTTAATTTGAAACTCTTGATGGGATGAGGTGCAAATAGAGTTTTGCTGTGTATTAATTTTATCGTAATGACCGTCGCCAATATTGATAAACCTTTAATAAACGCATGTAGTAGAACTTGTATGGTAACATCAATGGTACGTAATATACATGTATAATGTTCTCACCGAACGCAGGTTGTGTACGAATTATAGTCAGAAATCACGTCAGATTAAGTCATATTCAGGTAAACATCGTGGGCAGTCAAGTACAATGTAATGACCTGTCACGTGATAACAATAACTACCAACGTTAATCTGGAAAATCCGCATTTCTTTGTCCGTCTCCTCTCTGAACATCACATACTACTCACTACCATTATCCTAACATTGAATAGGATCCTTTTCTCACTTCCGGTACTTCTGCTGCAAGCCTAGGTATTAACTTATTATTGAATTAAAGTAAAGTAGATATTAATATTAATGATGATGGACAGAAACTAACCATTATCGCCTGTAATACTGCGTACAGCGGAGACTGTCGAAGTGCCGAGCTCAATTAACTGGGTACCTGTCACCGGACAGTACATGTTTAAACAACTAGAATTCGCTGGAATTAGTGTTAATGGACGTGATACATATAATACCGAAATCAACAACAAGTGTACAGGAAACAGGAAAACAAAGGTATCACTGAATCACGATTGAATAAAGATTTAATTAAAAAAAAACCTTAAATGCAACTATAACTACATTTGTATATTGAAGAGCACAGCTAACACCAATAAATTGTTTAATATGGTTAAACACGCTGGCTTTTGGATCAATTGTCATTATTTGGTTTTTGCATCCGTTGGGTGGCCTGGTATAGAATTAATTCTGCAATCCTGACAGTCAACTAAAATTATGTTTACCCAACATCAATATTGAAGACAACCAAAAAATGACGGAAACGTGTTCATCGTTTGACTTGACTTAATACTGCAAACACAGAAATCAATTATGTTTTGTAGAAAGCATACCAAAAAGAATTAACACAAAGTAATACATAAGGATGTTTAAGATGTGGATAGAAATACTCTTTCATAACAGAGAAAGAAGGGTAAATTCTAAGAAACTAGTGACACGTTGTACAAAGACCGGATGTTCTGCGAGACTGCCATATGAAAACAGATATATTTCACCGTTATATGATAAAAAGGAAGGTTCTCTACAACTAATTCAAAGACTTTTATGTGGAAAGGATGTGGTAGGTGCCACATTAATCATGTGTGATAAAGTCAACGAGGCTGTCAGGTCACCTTATTACACTAGATTGGCACACAAATAGCTCGACTTCAAGAACAAAATGGCCGGTAATGGCCGATCTCGTCGAACCGTGGCCTGATTAATGTCGGATAGACAGAGAAAAAAAATGTTACCTTGACTGGGAAATTACATCCTGCATTGTAAAACTTCGATTTTCAAGCTTTAAGGAAAAATAATAATTTCATATTACCTCTCCTGACACGAACTGTTAGGTTTTATAATCTATCAATCTTATTTATGATCTAACATTAAAACATTATACATTTATGAATGGGTATACCATTTAGCTGATCCAGTAAGTAATCCATATGCCTCGAGTGTTCATAGATTTTCGCCTTTTATTGTCTTCGGTGTTTCCGTGACGTTCATAAAACGTACAAAGCCAATACGGACACTTATAACGACTTAATTTGTACGTCACCGCGGGCTTGTTGTGAACGCGCAGCGCCCGGCCCTGGGAGAAAAAGGCAGTTAAGGCACCTGTGATTGTTTGCCAAAACCTCCACAGAAATGTAGATGACATTGTTTTATGAGCAATTATCTCGTAACACGGCGGGGGTGCCATTAAAAATCATCAGGATAAAGTTTATGGGATTATGGGTAGCTTACTCTGACAATGCGAGGCGAATTTTATTCCATATGCTACTGTACTTGAGAGGGAATCTGCCGAATGATGGTCGTCGACTTTCTTAGTGGACAAACTGATCAATTCGTAACCAGTACGATCAAATGTTTTATTGCTAAACGAAAAACAACATATATTGATGATATTTTGTAAAGACACGCAGTCTGAAAATATTGTGAATCGGTTGCAAATCATTACCAATTTCCTTAGAAAGGAGTTTTATTGATTATCTCCCCTCATGACTATACAAACAGAACTGAGGCGTGTAAGTTACACATTGGCGCGAGGACATGGTTTTGATAAAGATGCATTCGCATGGTTGTTTTGCAGCTTCCCCCCATCCCAAAAAAAAAATAAAAAAAAATAAAAAAATCAATTTAAAAAAAAAAAAAAGTCAGATGAGTTAAAGATATGAACGTCTTTTTCAGCGATAAATCCGTAGTTACAGTAATGGAAATCCAAAATGGAAAGATATGCCACTATAGTTAAGATACAAGACGCTTTACACGGTCAAGCAAGCCTTTATCAGGCTAGCTGTTTGAATGTGTAATATGGATATCGCTTTGATAAATCCCATCGCGGTGTTTTTGAATTAATGTGTATTCCTGCCTTACACATTTATCACCACAAAGGAAAGATTCTATTTGTGGGTTTGAAAATATTTTACAATGAAGAAATTCTATAGAAAATTTAAATAAATAAATAACAAATTAGAGACAAAAAAGCAAAAACTGCAAATAGTAAAATATTCAAATACATTGCACATGCATCAGGATGTATGTATTTTAGAGATTGTGAAATAGATATTATATGAAAATGAAGAACTTTTAAGTGGGTGTAGGCCCACATGTAAAAACAAGCAATCCTACCTATATCATACGACAGTAATACAATCAGACTTTACCAGCGGACACTCTGATTCAATTTTGGATTCATAACCTTGACTTCTCGGTGATTGCAACAACCCCTAGGAGACCTTTCTGTGAATTAAGACTTTCTTGTCCTGAAATAGCCCGATAAAATTGTAGTATGTGTGTTGGTACAGGATTCACGCCAAGCTGAACTAATAAAAAATTAACACTTTTTTTTTCTGCGTCAGCGAAGGCTGTACTGCCATCTTCCTGTGTCCTACCTGATACACGCGATAGAAATCCAATTTCGAATTCGGATTAAATATTTATCGAATTTCCATTTGTTCCGATATATTTATCTGATTCCACGTGCTATTGATTCACATTAAACTAAACATTTTAGATATAAATATTCAGTAAAGTGTTAAATTCAAACATTGCGTTAATAATCTTTGATATTGCAGAATCCAATTTAACGGTATGATATCTGAACATATCCGGGAAAGGCAACACGCCCGTGTTGGTATGCTTATTGATAAATTATTTTCCACATTACGACTACAGCTAGTTTACTTTCAACAAGAGATTTGTTTGAAAGATTGCCGGAATTCTCCGCTTTTCTGATTACGCGATTCCCGAACATGCTCTGATATATTAATCTGTTTCCGGTGACGAATCACTGATGGTATTATCATATTTCAGTACGCAATCAGCTGAAATCACGTGTCTGACCTCGTCACTGAGACGCATGAACTACGTGCATCCATTCTGTCGTTCATATATTCAAGTGAGAACATACCATTAAACAGATTATTCTAATGAAAGCGTTTTAAATCCGTTACATGCATAACGAATCACAGCTGTATTGGGAGGGGGAAGAGGAACAGGTTTATATTTTTCGCATTTCAGATATGTTTTTTGAATGATTTCCCCAAAACTAACGTGTAACATTTAGTTTTAGAAATATACATTTTGTAATACAGGAGCGTACATCGAAATCTATGGAATTTACGAACACGATGCCAAAATGTGAGACAAAAGACCTCATGTTATAAGATTAAACTTTAAACATTTATATTTCTTAAATATTTTCCTTCTTTTCAAAAAAATAAACTGGTATAAACTGGGCATTGCTATTTGGAACAAGTATGAAATACTGCGTTTCTATGACTTTTACCCTTCTTTCACGCACAAATCCCTTCTCCGATCTAATCGATCTTAAGTAATTAGCTGAGATCCTCTGGATAACATCGGTTTAGCGAGACAGTGAGTACATAATTCCGCACTCCTTGTTTACCGACAAACTTGTAAGACGCCACGCTTTACACATCTCTGTGACAAATGACCATTTCATTGACAGCAAACTTTATCTTACAACTCCTCTAGCCTTCCAACCAGTCAAAAACACTCCGTCAACTAAATAGTACACGCCATTTAAGTGTTGCTCGGTAGCTTTGTATTAACAGTGACGCGTGTCGATGTTGTCTGGCGAGCAAATTTTCTCACTATGTTTTCCTTTTCGTTCAATTGTCGATACATTACGTTTACACGCTGTGAGTGTGCTATTGCTCTTTTTACGGAAGACAAATATTTGCGCTTTTTCTTTATTGTTTCTAGATCTATAATCAAAATAATAGATTATTGACTCATGCTTATCGCAAATTTTGAAGTGTCTGGACTTACTTCCGATTAAAATACAAAAAAAAGGGGGGGGGGGGGGGAAACACACACACACACACACAATACACTTCACCTTTACGTTATTTCTACAGTTATTCGATTGATAGAAAAATCGTGTGAAAGCCAACATTGGGAGGACAGCAATTTGTAGGAAGGTTTGGCGATATCGCGGGTATAACTAGTTTTAATAGATAAACGAAAGATTTTTAAACAGTCGTCTTGTGTACGGACTGCAGCAAGAGAAGCACTCTTAAATAACCAATAGTTATTTTATTTCAAGACATTATAGTTTTTCAAAAGACTTCAAAAGTATCGAAAATGCTTGGTGTTCGCCACTTTTGTGATAAAATATGTTTTCTTCTATGCCATCATTATTGCTTCACCCCTAATGTTTACACGGTTCAGAATACACACTTGAACTTGAAGTTCTTTTGAAATTATCAAATGGGACAAAAGCACCTCCTTATTTAGATTTTGACATTTCCCCAGTCACGTCGGATTTTCCTCTCATTTGCCTCATAGGTCTTAAAATCTAGGCCCTTATCATCACTGACAAGTCTTAGAAAGAAGGAATAGCTGTGTGATTGTGTTTTCTGATTGATTTAACGTTTTCGTATCTAATCATTACTTTGTACTGAAATGTGCCATTCACTTGTGCGTCTTTTGTACAATGTTTAATACCGTGTAACTTATCTTTCTTTTTGTTTCCATTTTTCAGGTTCCACTGAAGATGACAGCACATCGGAAGAAACTGGATCCCCGTTAAACAGAGTACGACGAGGAGGACTCAGTATGTTGCGTTTAGGACGCGGTCTTCAGATGCTTCGACTAGGAAAACGTAATATGCCCATACCTAGGATGAGCAGATCGCTGGACACTTTGAGCTCAGATGAACTAAAATACCTATTAGTATCAGTTTTAGGGGACAAGTTCAACCATCGGAGACAGGTCCCTCTTCCCAGGTACGGTCGTGAGGATAATGAACTTCAGTGGCTGTTTGATCACATCAATTCCGACAGAACGTCCTTCGATGACGGTGCCGAAGGCATTTACGATCTTGATGATGAGTCACCCCGACAAATCAGACTGGCACCGCGTCCGGGGAGGTTCAGGCGATCTACAGATACACAGGACAAACAGGAGGATGAACAGAAAGAAAATTATATCGAAGATGAAGAAGAAGACAAAAACGAAGAGGAAAAGGCACTACCGCTTCCGAGATTTGGGCGAATAATTTTCGGTGGCGAGCGTGCTGTGCCCTTGCCAAGGCTGGGGCGTGACGACATGTACGACTACGTTTATACTCTTGATCCTACGAAGGAATCTGATGAAACAGACGATGCCGACAAACGCGGAATGCATATGCTTAGGCTCGGACGGGGAATGAACCTTTGGAGAATTGGAAAACGAGGAATGAACATGCTCAGGCTTGGCAGAAGTGAACTCCAACAAGAAGCTAATAAAGGCGACGACAAGCGATCTCTAGGTATGCTCCGTCTTGGAAAACGTTTGCGCATGCTTCGTCTCGGCAAACGCCCTGATGACGGAAAAAGATCATTACGCATGATGCGCTTGGGTAAAAAGGACACTGATGATAGTGGATCAGAATCTGAACACAGTGTGGAAACACGCGGCATGCACATGCTCAGACTGGGAAGAAATGTATATAAATAATGAAAATGGACTAATATCAGATAGCATATATTTTTGACTCTTGTACAGTAGTGTTTATATATAAATCATGGTGATTTTTATCTAAGACAAGAACTGGGTGAACAAATCTATGACTCAGAACTCCGCGGGGCTGACTTATTTATTGAACAAATTTAACGTTTCTGTGTTTCCTTTTTTGTTTTATTGTTTATATATGCAGATTGTTTTTATCAAACATGATCTTTACATAGATATGTATAAAGATTCGCCCATTACGCTCATAATATCTCTCGTTGGAAAAATACAAATGATGAACACAAATTCTTTGAATTCTGGTATTTAATTCGTGGATCCAAAAAGAAAGTTTGCTACGATATAACTTGAGAAATATTTCAGTTCCAATCATTTCTACAGCAAGACCTGGGATTTCTCCAATGAAGCCGGCATAGATGAAAGTCTCTTTTAGAATTGGAACCATTTGAAGAATATTATACAATTGTTGACCTGTTTTCGGGTGATAAGGAAAACTCAAGAAGATGATATTTCCCGGGGCACCTTGCCCAGAGAAATAATTTCTATCCTATCGGACAGATATATCCACACTTCCGGTATGGATAAGATATCTCTTTCTTGCGGGGTAAGACGGCCTGCATGTTCAAAACATTAACACGTGCTAAACCGGAAGTTGTCGACTTGAAACGTGAGACACGTGATAGAATGATATTGTGTAAGATCAGTTTGATATTATTGTGAGATAGTATCTGATCATTTTTGTTATACAAATCAATTCTAAATGCACTATAGCAATGATTACCATTGTCTCTATACAGTGTTTAATGTAGATGACAAATCGGTAAAATAAAAGTCGTCATTTACCGGAATTTGTATCCATATTTGTCAGGATATATTGGTCTCGGTATTCTATTTATAGTATGTTGGCCTACCCTCAAGCTTGATCCTATCAATCTTCTTGGGTTACGGCTTCGTTAGATATCACCTCGGGTTGATAAAACCTTCTATTCACCTGAAAACATGTCAATAACTGTTTTTATCACATGGCATTTGTTGCCAAATGCTCACTTTGCAAATAGTCACTAATACACCGGGTGGAGCTGAAGATTGAATTCAGCAAAACATTTAGTAAATGAAGGACTGTAAAAACCAACGCTTCTGTAGTCGTAGACATCAACAGTACCAATCAACCGGAAACTACATTTAACCATTTGATGTCCGTCATGTTCGATATAAGTAGCATTCACCTCTCTTCATATAACCAGAACGAAAGTGTTTATCTGAAACGTTCCTAGAGAGATTGTTGGAAACAGGGTCCGAGACTTCATGACAATACAATGAAGTAGCGAGTTCTATACTGAATATCATGAAACTCTTATAAAGTCAACTATGTCAACAACAGTAACCTATAGTAAACATTTCCACCAGTCAATAGAGGCCGACATACTAGAATATACGGTACAAAACTCAGCAAACCCAAAAAGCCGATGGTTAGATTAAGTTCTCTTCACAAATCTTATATACTTGATATCAAACTCTATAGAAATAAAGACCTGTTCTGGAAGTGATACTCACCACTTATATAGTGTTCGAAATTTTGAGCTACAACTAAGTTTTTATACAGGTTTTAATGATAAGATGTTCATATTTTCAATTGGAATATAAAAAATTAAAAAATGATATAACTTTACACATTTAGTACAAGCAATACTTGTGGTAAAGCAGTGTTGCTACTATAAGGAAATGATAAATTAAAGACAAGAATATCGAAGACGTTATGACTACATAAACGTTATTCGTAATGACTATTATCGTGTTTCCGAGGGATCAACACACAACTGAGGGTTCTCAATCATATCACGTTTAATCAGCGAAGGGATGAAAAAACCCTAAAACATGAAACATATTACATAGGATTAAAATACAATTCCATAATAACTTATACATGGATGAATACCTTTATATTCTCACTGTAATTAACGCTTACACGTTCTGCCGTATAAACTATTACAAAATATTTAAAAAAAGGTTACATTTAACTGTTATCATAATTCTAATAATACAAAAGAATTTACCAGTTTCACATCTGACAATGAATCACATGAAATTACTAAATTAATGACATTCGTTAATATACAATATATGATAAAACTACGGTGTACCTACCTCTTCTATAAGAAGAGGGTTTCCACACACAGTTGTGACGTACAACAAATATCTAGTGGTACATATACTTGTCTTTCAATACTGTGTCATTAAATTTTAAGGTCTACCACGACTGAAAGTACCAAGACCGAATAACACGTAATACCCTTACATACATGGATAAGTAGTGAAAGACACTTGGGCCGGACGTGCCTAGATATGTGAAAATGTAAAACTATGGAAGGTATAGAAATCTCTTAGTCACATCAATTGAAAAATCTGAATTTACAAAAAAAAAAAAAAAAAAAAAAAGTATTTACATGTATATAACAGATAATATAAACTAGGCTTATCTGATTACCATCGAAACCCTACATATTTGTAAATTTGGCGATAGACCAAATTTTATCTAGTGCCTGATCTGCAATTAGTAAACCACGATGTTACCTCTACCTACCAATATAAAACCATCAAATCAAAGTATGTGATGCTAATAGTATCAAAGTCTAAATTCAAAAGATCATTTGTTATGTAACCATTTACTGAACATAAAATGTTTCCTACTGTGAATATTTCTGTTTTAAACGTTGTATTCCACACACCTGTGTGAGAGAACATGAAAGTACTTCAATTATTAGAGCTTTTATTTCTTAGCAAAGTCACATCAATATGATATTTTAACTATTTGGCAGCAGTCTTTGCAAAATAACACATAATCTTGAATTAGGAACCGTGAGAATGGTACTAGTCCTTATGACCGTCGCTGTAATGCTATTTTTCTTCCCGAATGATTACAAATCTACACAAATATTCTGTGCCTTTTTTCTTGTGAGATGTGTTTTCGTGAAAGGTTGAAATTACTGGAGAAATGAAAATGGAAAGTAAAAGAAACATTTTATGGAAGATTTCAATAAAAAATTGGCTTTATCAACAATTTCTTTTGCTAAAGTTAGAATATCTTTATTGTTGAGATAATTCATATTGAACTCCTGATCAATGATTGCGCAGAAAACATCCAAGATAATAGTTCATTTCAATACAAATAAAAATTAAGATACAACATTGCAAAACAATGTATGACATTATCATTGTTAAGGTAGACTCACTGGTTTCACAACTTATCTCGAACTATAGAATTAGTTCAACAGATAACATACTACTGAGCCATATAACACTTGTAAGAAATTCAATTCCGCTCGCGAACATTGGGTTGACCACCAGTCCTGTGGTAGCTAGCTTAGACACTTCAGGGTTGCTTCATATATCATAGTTACTTTGATAGACGTTAATTGCTGAAGGGCACCAATCACAGGATTACGAAACATGCTGTTTTATGAATGCTTAAATCAACCTTAATTGTTGCCATTATGAACTTGGTGGAAAATGATTTATTTCGACGCTGGATATGAAGTGTGAAATTGTGCTTCATTATTCTAATAATTTGTCTTTAAATTTCGTTGTCCCAACACACTTCACCACATTGAGGACCATGAAGTATCGAATTACGTATTGACTTTGTTCAAATTTTGCCTTAGCATCATCGATCTTGTATGAGACTTACCCGGATCTACATGTCGGGCGTCGTTGATGTACAAAAGTCACACAAGTTAATAGCGCCATTTAACACAAAGTGTGAGATACAGTGGGGCCAAACAATGATTTAAACTGCAACTATTTCGTCCTTCTAGGACTCGTCAGTAATGCTAAGGACCAAAATGAAGAAAGAACATTACTCTTCCGGAGTAACTAACTTTATCTATCTTCTCTAAACATTTTGAAGGATATCCATGCTATCTTCTACTTGTTAATATTTTTTAGTTTAAGGTTTATTATTTTTATTTTACAACGTCATTTCAAGGTTGGGGAAGGTCGAAAGGATAAGTGATACATAGATCGTTTCATCAATGAAAACAAATGTCTGGTGTAACATGAAACACAGATACGTCCAGTTTACATAACTTTGGAGAAACAGTGCCTATGGACTGCACTTGCTAGTTGAATTTCAATGGGGTCACAAGTACATATCTCGAGTTCCATTTACTGTGAAATAAAGAAAACCTATATTTTGAAAAAATGAGGTTCAATAATATTGCTATTCCCGGACTTTGAAATGATAATTGAAGTGTAAACATGCTCTTTATCTGAATATGTAACGGATATTGCTCGTAACCTAATACAATGCATCACATTGTTATCTACAGGCGGTACATGTATTACCATTTCACTGATACTCTTCTAAAACATCGGCTCTTTTGAGGACTCTATCATCACCATGAAACTAAACTTTCTAGATTCGTCGCTGATGTATTTGAAAACGACACATTGAATCGATTAAACCAGTATAATTAGAATGACATTTTGTTTGTAGTCTCTACGTTTTCTCTACGTTTTTGAAATTAGACACTTTACAGATTGATAGATAAAAAAAAATAGTGAAATCGCAATTCGTCCGCCGATTTCAGACCACAGATACATTGAGTGGTGTAGCTGCTTTATAGAACAAAACGACACAGTATTTGTAAAGATATGCTTCAAAGAACATGTAGTTCACATCTTTTGCTGTCAACTTACAAATATATGCTGGTATGTAAAATAACATTTTAGACTATTCTATTCCTTCGTCTTTTGTAACTGTTTACAATTTCTAATTTCTTGTCCCTTTTTGGTTATTCCACATTTCCTAGTCCTAGTAATTGATCAGGCAAATAAGGCAATTTTCTTTTTCCCAACTGACTCTGTTCTGGTATTCAACGTCATTGTAAAGTTCTTAAAGAACGAAATAGTAGTATGATGCCATTTCGTTTATCATTAGGGTTATACTGAAACAGAGGTTCGAGAGATGTAAGTTGATAAAGACTATGGAGAAATTTTATAGTCGTCAGTAAGTTTTTATTTCGAAATATTCAGTTGGACGTGTTTGATACTATGTCTGGTGGCTTTGTTGTTTCCTTTTTTTCATTTTTTTGAAAATGATATTCCTTACTGCGTAGTTTTGAGCAAAATTTGCATTACGCGTGTCACCTTTGAATCAGAAGACGCTTATTCTTCCAGAACACATTGTCTTATATCACAAGTACCTTTTCAAGGTTCTGGTGAATTTCTGTCACTGTAGTGTTACTAGATTCGTATTGCAAGAATTAGATGTTTTTTTACTCGAAGACCCTGTTTGATTCTTAGTATACCGTCGGTCAAGGGTATTTTCAAACCAAACATTCGAAAAGATTCAAATCGAACACTCTGATAATTCGAAGTTTCCCTCCAGAATCACCGACTTCGAGATAACGAGGTTCGACTTTCTTACCGATAGCGCCGACAGGATGAAAATTGACATTTGATGCAGAACGATATTATCTTTCTGTATCAGGTAAAAAATTATTTCTCTGATTCTGATTTTCTAGGATATACAAATGTACCCTCTTCTTTACCATGTACATTAAGAATATATCAAGCAGTTGTTTCCCTACAAATGTCGATATATAAACTTATATGCACACTTAAGCTATTCCTGCAAACATAACACTTGAATTATTGGCGTAAACATAGAAAGATCAACAGCTTGTTGTGTTTAATATTTAATCATTTTAAATTTAATATTAAAGCAGCTCACTTGCATTAACATCCCGATTTTTTTCATCACAGTATTACAGATATTGTAGTTAACTGGCCGGAGGACGTGGTACCTTCTGCAGGCCACTGACTGGGAATTAATCCATTTTAGTCTCTAATTCGTGTTTTTCATTAGTGATAACACATACGTTTTTAATATCATTTCTTCAATAATATCTAACGTTGTCCTCATTACTTGTTCGTTAACACGACTGCACGTATCCTACTATCATAGTGTTGAAGGCTACAGAATATACCTCTATGATACTTCCGTTACAATGAAACCAATTACACATGGATGCTTACAAACACCTGGTCTATTCACGATCTGTCACACGTCAAGTAGATCAGGTTTCCAGATTTAATTAACAAACAGTATTATTTCTGTTTTGCACACAATTCTATCGTAACAGTAAAACTTGCCTCTTGCACCCATTGTAATTATGTATATACCTACAGCTACTATGATATATTTATTGAAACACATGAATATCTGTATTTGGTTAAGCTTTTTTATCTGAAGCAGCCATCTGATCTATATACATGCGGGTTCGTTTTCTTTATTATGTCTATTCTGTCATTTACTAATCTCGAAGAAGAAAAAAAATCTAATGATATTACGTTCCGTGTAGTGATCAACTCCATACATTCTCAATGTTTCTATCTATCAAAAAAGATCTACAAAACACCGATTGTAACACTATATACTTTTCAAAACAAAACAGCAACAGCTATGATTATAAGATAAAAAATAATGATCGTAAGGAGGCCTATTATTCGCTATGTAATGTGTTAATTTCATTTTGCCTCTTTTGCTAACACCTTCAGTAATTTCATCCATGTATCTAAATACTTTTTCAGTTAAAGTCTTTTTTCTTGATCTTAACGCTTTGGTTCGTCATCTATTCCGGTGAACGCCTTTGATCTTTACATATTACGGTTAACGCCATTGATTTTTTTATCTACTTCAGTTAACCCCTTTGATCTTGATCTATTTCGGTTAACGCCTTTGTTCATTGTCTATTTCAGTTAACACCTTTGTTCTTTGTCTATTTCAGTTAACACATTTGTTCTTTGTCTAATTTAAGTTAACACATTTGGTCTAATCTATTATGGTTAACACATTTGTTCTTAGTCTATTTCATTTAGTCTTTGATCTTGATCTATTTCAGTTAAAGCCTTTGTTCTTGATCAACTTTAATTAAAAACCTTTGTTCATAATCTATATCAGTTAAAACCATTGCTCTTGGTCTATTTCAATTAAAACCTTTGTTCTTTGCCTGTTTCAGTTAACGCCTTTGATCTTTGTCTATCTAAGTTAAAGTCTTTGATCTTCATCTATTTTATGTAAAGCATTTATTCTAGATATATGCCATTAAATGCATTTGTTCTCGATCTAAAGCGGTAAACATATTTGTTGTCGATCTGTTTCTATAAACGCCTTTGATTTCGATATGTACTAGTAGATATCTTTATTCTCTAGACATTCTAGATAAACACTTTTGTCATCTATTATATTCAGTGAACAACTTTCGACCTATTCTGGTTAAAACTTATTATGTTGATGAATTTTCGTTAACACTTTTATACTTGGTCTATCATCTGAACATTTTTGTTTTACACCTATTACAATAAACAGGTTTGTTTCCTACTAACAACCTAAGCTATATCTCAACCACTTTCATGTCGTACCATTTTGTTTACAGATATTATTGAAATACTTTTGCTTTTGCTGTTATGTTTGTACAATATTTGAATATTTGAAAATATTTATGATTGGACATCAATACGTTGGAAATGGAATACTCTAATACAGGAGAGATCTTCGGGCACCAGGAATACTGTGTGGAGAACAGTAAACGATTGTTGACACATTCATGGCTAACTGATCATAGTTTATAACAATGGGTAATCGTACAGTTAAGTGCCTAGAGCTTTGAAACTATTGGAAACTATATTGATTTACATTTAGGGGTGGCCTTTCTGTGTTTGAAAGGATAATGCATTCTTCAACGAGTGCTTTTTCGGAAGGCTACGAAATGTTAGTGTGAAACTGACCTATTTCAGTTCTACCACACTGAAGTCCCCTTACAGAGCACCACACCCGGTGACATAAAGAAGACAATGGATAAATCAATCACCACACTTCTACAATCGTGAGCGTGAGTACAGTGTCAACTAATGATGTAATATGTCTCGGTCGGAGACAGAATCCTAAAACCGTCTGCAAAAACAAAATCCAAGATTTGTTAACCATTTACGAATCCTGCAACGGGAACAGCAGGTAATATTCGTATGTCCTAATTGACAGATCATTCGTGTTTAGAAAAATAATGATTCATGAAAAAACCATCATTATCTGAAAACATTTTAAGCTTGCCAGGAAGCCTCTATGGTAATCATAATTGGCCAAAATCAGTATCAGAATTTCTTTGTACATGTATAGGTTTTTGTATCGTTTCAAGACCCGCGATAGTTCATAAGTCATTAAGGGACTTTTGATACCAAAACAGCTCACGAAAGGAATCTCATCAAAACAAAGAAAGAAACATAATCAAAACAAAATCTTGATTAAAATTCAAATTAGATGAATCTATGATGAAATAATAACAAAAGACTTACACAGATAATGCTGAAACAGAGTGCAAGGAAAATACTATATGGCGTGCTGGAAGGATAAGCGTCTTTTGCTTCACTAGTCATGTAATGTCACGTTCCTAAATGAGAACAAGGTAAACAATTACAGAACCATTAGGCATAATACAGAGCATCACACACATCCAGTGTCATATTGCTCACAGAAAAATATACCCTTTAATGACGACCATAAAGCTTTCCCATAACCTTCATCAACCTGCATCTCTTAAAGCTCTGCATTGCGAGTTTGTCTGTCAGTTGCTGACATCGTGCACGAACATCGTGATATACGGAACAGTTCTAAGATTACTTAATCAACTGCTACATGCAAGCACTATAGGTTGGGGAAGCAGGCATTTTTGCTTTCGAGAAATTGAATATTCACGAATAGGCAAATTGAAGTCATCACGCTTAGCATACTGTTATGGAGAAAACTCAACTCAAAAGTTCAAATTTTACAAAACCTCATAGTAAAGAAACATGTCTATTGGTGATGGTCTTTAGTACGAAAAGTATCGAACATGTGACCCACAGAAACAGTGTTCAATTAGCATTTCATAGAAGACATGATGTACATTAGTTAAAATCTATTAGAATATTTACAAAAGACACACAAGTGAATAGAACTTTACAATACAAATTTAGAAATAAACACAGTAGATCCAAATAATATATTGCACTGCATCATACAGCTATTTCTCCTTTCCTGGACTCGTAAGCAATGCTAAGGACTTAAATTTTGAATCTAATGAGGCGATTAAGGAAGATTAAAATATCTAAATCAATCAATCATATCCTACATTGAAATGTTAATCACCTACGTGATATATAACCTTGTGTGGTAGGCAAATGTGTAACGCAATGTCAAAATAAAGGGGCTAAAGATAAACTCAAACCGTAATCAAATTTATGATCAACGTCATTGACGAGACCTAGATGGACGAAACAGCGGTATGATACAATTTAATTAATTGTTTATTAGTGAATTATCAGTGATATCCCTACAGTATAACTACAGTACCATCTCAGTATTGAGACAAGTACTATTGTTAACACTTTAGTGAGTCATCAGTTATATCGTTATATCGATAAAATCTGTATATTGCTTTGATATTCTCAAAATGACCTCTTCATTGCTCTCTGTAGTCCTATTTCAGCATTATTTAAAGTACGTCTGAAGAGTTATTTTTTAAAAAACACATTAAAATGTCGACATGTTATCAAAATCAATAAACCGATGTCAAATCATGGACAAAAGAAGAAAAAATGCACGGAGACGGAAAAGTGGGAAAAGAGTAATGATAAGACAGAAAGGTTAGTGTCCTCTACTTTAAGGATTACATCCGTCATGTAAATATTGATCTGTCCCAGTAAGGTAATTCACCTTCTTAGATGCTTTGTACCAACGAATCCTTTAAGCATTTATAAAGAGCTGAGAAAATATGCAAAGGGAAGCACTGTGAACGAACTTTATTTAGCTCAACCAAATCAAAAATGCAGTAAAATATGTTTTGCCTAAAAATAATTCTTATGTAAACGGCAATTATATTTAAGAGTGTTTGGTTGTACCATACCTTTGATTTGAGAAGAATTTATTTTAAATTTTAACCTGTTTTACCCATTTTTGACCACACCCAACAGACCCTGGGGTGAGCCGAGGTTAACATATGCATTTCATTAAATTATTATCTGAAATATGCCATCCTAACCAAGTTTGAACGATTTCCAATAGAAAATAAACAAATAATGTTCAAAAATCTAATTTTCCTTCATAAACTATAATAAACTTTACCCTCTCCCTAGGGGGAATTGTGACACCCTGGGATCATAAAATTTGCAATTTCGGTAAAGCATCTGAACGCCATCTTTCGATGAGGAATACGTGATTCTACCATACTTTGAATTTGAGCAGAAGATTTTTGAAGTTTCAATCAATTTGACCCTTTTTGGTCCCGCACCTAAGACCCCTGTATCTAGAATGTACAATATTTGGTGGTCGGTAACGCACTTGCCTTTCACCTAGCCGTCCGGGGTGCGATATCTGGAACACTCGTGAAAAGGTAGGAGGTCGCCTGACCGATCATGTTGACTTTCCCCATGTACCCCGATTTCCTCCCACAGTTAGACCTCTCCCGCGCTTGTTTCACAAATGTTGTAAAATATATATGTCTGTTTCAATAATCCTTCTTATATTAATCAAATCCTTATATGCCCAGTTTGTAAACCCAACATCTATAAAAGGGTATTATAAATTTGGTGAGCCTTTAGACATGGATGATTTGTAAACGTTTTCCAGGAGAAGTCGAAAATGTTAAAAGTATATAATGCACGACGCTGAATAAAAAGGGGATCGCAATATGTCAACCTGAGACTTTGTTTCAAGTGACCTAAAAGTCGTTTACATTTGAATATCTGAGCTCGTGAAAATCGGTATATAACTAAAATCCGCCTAATATGATTCTACTTGTAAAACAACAGCATTATTTTACATCAACCGTGCGAGTTTGTTCAACTCTGTGTTTGACAATGGACATATGTATGTTATAGGATACTCATAGGATACCGTATACTACTTCATAACGGTTTTATATCACTGTGAAATTATTCTGTTGTATTAAGACTAGGGATACACGTGTTGTCGTGTTGGAGAATTTTTTTTAAACTATTTACATTCCAATCAATACGTTCGCCTTACTATTGCATATATAATACCATATATCAGTATATGAATACCTTTTTCACATTTCACAACCTCAGGCTGTTCACAGTTCTGCTCATTTCTGCAAAGTGAGTATGTTTGTCGGTAAGTGTACTTGTGATATTAGGAAACTGAAGCCGAATTTTAAGTGCTTCTGAAAGCCACCATACTAACAACGGGCAAACAAGTTGTCACTCTACCAAAATGAGTGGTATATTACGATCATGAATGATGATATGAACTTAGCGTGTTTGGTGTTCTTTATAACAGTATGCCAGGCAGTTCTGTTGTTGTTTACGTTATTCACAAGGAACGTAACATTATTTAGTAAGATTGACCAAAGTTTACATTGTGAATGCCGTTGTTGAAGCAGAAGGCGATAACTCTTCCACAACACCTGGTCCTATTGTCACTATACCTTTTCAGAGGTCTCCGTGTCAAACTGTTGTTGATATATTGGCTTAATTTCATGGAATTTGAGTTTCATTAAAATTATGCTTACGTGTTGTCCGTATTTTATTTGTTTCTTTGAAAAAGATACATACAAACGCAGGTGGACCTCTCTAGCACTAAAACCAATGAGATTGTAATTTGATATGCTAATTGGAAGATGGCCACATAGGACATTTTGATGAGATCTGTCATGATATCGAACTGACAGGTGGTGCCACGGTATTTTTTCATGTGAATTACCGCCTCCAGGTTCTTTGTTAATGCCTCTTGTAGCAGAGTCTTCAAAGTAATAAGGCGATCATTTGTACCTCTTCTATGTTCTTAAGCTTCTTAGTGGAGTCATTCGGATAAGGAACTAGTCGAACGTATATCTATCTTTCTAAAATGTCAGTTATTCCACATCCATTGTAGCAATACTGACTTAACATTAATTTGTTTCATAGTATTTTGTTTCTATTTCTTCTCTTTTTTAAGTAATAAAATTAATTATAGACATCTTTTTATTTACATCTGGAATTAGTGTGGCTACAACATTTGTACCGATGGCTTTTGTACTGTATATGAGTTACTATTTTGAATTCAGTTTAAATAACACGATTTCACTTTAAATCTCAAATCTGATGGTTATACATACAAAAATATCGCTACATGTCTTCTAAATATCTATATTTTATAACTAATTAATTCATTAGCCTTCATTCTTTGTAAAACACACATAATATTCAACTCTGAATTTCAACGCCCAAGCAAATAATTATTTTACCAGAACAAAAAATTTCCAACATTTTTTGGAATAGGTCCTTTTTTCAATTTTTCGTAGAGATAAGTCTATCTTACGTAATGTAATAATTCTTCTCTTTCTTCCTCAAATTTTAATCTAATTTTTTTTTAAATCCACCCACATGAAAATGTAGGTGTTTTTGGTGATTAGTGGTATGTGTGATAATGGTGATGTCGGGATAAGGATTAATGGAACATTAGAACCCTATTGTAGATCTCGTTGTTTCTAAATTATCTGAAAATCACGATTACGTAATCTACTTAAGTATGGGCCTAGTGCATCTCCCCGTCGAGATTTGGACTTTTCTCTTATCACTTTGGATTGTTTTCACATTTGCTTCCTAGGCTCCACAATTGTAGCTGTAAACTTCAATGTAATTCATAAGTTTGCTCTACTGTATCTAGCCTTACATTTGTATCAAAGTGTTCTATTCACTTGTGTGTCAGTTGTACAATCAATACATTAGCAATACTTTTGACAATGTCCCAGCAGCATCAACATTCTCCATGTTATAGTGTTATATCTGCCGTACTACGGTATGTCTGTAGAAATACTGTTGTGTAATCTATAGAACAACTCAGTTTACTTACAGTTTTAATTTAGTTTTTTCGGAATTTCTTTTTAATGACACTTTTTCAATATATCTATAATACTTATTAACTAAAGCATCAGGTTGTTGCTTGATATTTGAACATCTTTAATAACCTCTCCAATCACTCTCCCGTAAAGCTATGTTGTCCCGATAGATATATCCTTTATATCTATTGTATATATACACTTGCTGAAATTTTATCCCTAACTTTCGTAATTCGGACGGCATGAATTGGGGTGGCTCTCAATGAAAACTGGTCAACTGATCTGTAAAGTGGTGCCATGTAATCATTGTCGATATTTTTCAGAGAGGTGTTTAGTGCCAGAGGAAAAATACGGAAAAATTTCTTATTACGTAATCAATAATAACGTTTATTTTCATTACTGTATGCTATAATTATGTTTGAATTAAATAAATATTTAAACGACTTTAATGCAAATTTATTTATAACGTATTCACGATTGTTATTATATTTTAGAAGTAACGACATACTTCTTTTAAATGCTGTGAATGCTCAAGTTTATTGATACATTTATGTAAATGGATATTGTTTCATTCCCTTATAATCAAGAATTACACAAGTAACTGAACCTATTGTCCATGATTCAAACTTTTAAGTATAATCCTCCGGCTTTTCCAGTATATTTCATGCGATATAAATTTGCTAGGTCTAATTTCCAGAACAGGGGAATTTTTTTCTTAATTTTCAATGTGCATGTACAGTAATACTCCAATATATCAAAACAAGAGAACTTATGTTGATACACTTATTTCAACAAAAATGTGTCGTTTAAGGAGATTAATTTATTGTTTTGATTTTTATTTCAGTTATATTCGACAGGCTCTAATTTTCGCCATTTCGACGAGGGAATAAAATCACGACGAAAATAACCATTGAACAAAGATATCAAAAAATGTAAGTCGTTTCGCTAATATCTGTTATAACTTCTCATTTTCTGTGCTAAGCCATTGATAACATCGGGGATATTTGAACCATCTTTAAGGTATTAAGCATTTCCTTATAAAGCGCTGGCCTAACACCGGCATGGAAGCCTAAAGTGGCCTGTCAGATTCAAAGGGTTCCTTGTAAGATCGGTCTATAATGCTTATATATTGAGGGGATTAATTGTTCACTTCACGCTGTATTTGTACACTACAGTGATATGACAGAGCATGCCGTGACACAATATGAATGTTTTGCTAGTACTTGACCAAAATACATTGTATGTTTGTGTCTGCCTTTTCTTTTCGTTGTTATTAAACTGATATAAACTATTTGCAATCAGAACAAAGCAGTTTAGTAAAGATCTGTAGGCTGGAAAAAATGAGTCCTTCAAATCTTCCTTAGCCGAAAAAATACTGACGGTCTCTCTAATATCAATACTATACAAAATATCTGAAATTCTAAAAGTGAATTGTTAATTGGAAAATAAAACACAACTCATTGATACAATCTCTTTCGGAAATACATCATGCTGCAACAAAGAGTTTACTAGTAAGGTTTTTGAATATAGCGGATGCTAGCCAAGCCTTATTTCGATAAATATCGCCTCTGTATCACCATCTGTTTGACTACCTCTTCAAAATCACAATGTGCTTGCTGTTCTAAGGCAGGACAAGGGATATAACATACCTACCATTAGTCAGCAGATGAGAATGTTGATTTTGTCATAAAAAGCCAATTTCATTTACCATTCATGACAAGTCATTTTCTCCTTTAAAATGATTTTATTAGCCTGTGTAGTTCGCCATGTGCTTGATGGGTAATCAATGGCGGTGGTAGTCTCTTTTCCAAATCAACAGATTTCAATGCATTATATGTTACTAAAACCAATGGTTGATTTATTCAACAAATGTAGATACCAATAAATTAACGACACACAAATAAGCTGAGAAAAAACGTTTTGTTAGAACTGTTGTAAGATACATTAATTGTTTAATGGGAAAAAAATACGTTAGAAGACAAATCGTTTTGTTTGTAGGTGTAGAGCGACAGGTTCGATATTGCTCCCTATTATACACTCGCCGAATATGAAACAGAAAAATCGTTGCCAGGAAAATAAATTAAATTACCCGTGAAACAATTCATAATTGTTAATTTTCCGATATGATATAACAACTCCCGTTTGCCATAAATAGCAACTTTTATTAGAGTAATTGATTTTTTATGTCCAATAAAAAATGATTTACCTATGGAATGAATCACCGCGCGGAGATCGAGGGTGGATGGAGAAGGGACAAGTTCTGCTTACATTGCCAGCAGCTGTATCAACGATGTACGGGTTAAACTGGTTAAAGAACCGAAAACTTTTTTTTACGAAATACTGTGCTTTCTTTTATAATGACCAACCAAATGTTTAACATATATAGTATTCAAACAACACACCAAAGCACAGTATTGATAGTGTACACTTGTATGTCAGTGTAAATGATACTGAAGGAAATATATACATGATTGGATGACCATGGCGAAGTGGGAATGTCGGACCAAAACTGTTTTCGTGACTGGTGACATACGTCATTGTTTTGAGTATATATAAAATAAAATGTAGAATACTGTTTCAATTTCAATTATGTATTTTTACCTATTTATATCCAATTCAAAAGTATGACATCAGTTATTTAATTCATCACTTCAATAATCCAATTCCAATGATTAGTTATCGATTTACTGTTATTATAAGGTATTACGATATATCGATAAAATCAAATTATTTTTCTTCGTTTCGTAATCAACGCATGAGTAACACATCTAAAGATCTGATGAAGTACTTGCACCTGAACATTCTCTAGTCGTGATAAATACAAGTCGGTGTGTTACTTGTATCTACACTGGTATATATATATTTGAAATATTCAAAGTCCTTAAAAGAGGCATTTTAAATTATCTCAGGCTATGAAAAATGGGGGAAAAAAGATGAATAACCTGAGAACTGCATTAGCACATTATAATGAAGCTCGCAAAAATTGCGCAGCGGACAAGTATCCCAATATATGGCAATTCTGTCTTTCACTAAAACTGTTATCACATTTTGATTCCAACAAAATGTCCCCTTTATTTTTCATGAAGTATATATGCTTTCCTCGATAATACCTAAAACAAGTATTTTACGTGCAATCATCCATTGAATTATGAGTATTATAATGTCATACACGAAATAAACACAAGTCTGTATCTATGGAAACTGTCTTGTTGTGTCGTCATTCAGTTCATGTGACGCAACTAGTTGATTATGACATCGCTATGTCTAAATGTGATAGGATGGACCTATTTCCGTTACTAACATCCGCCGCTGATCTGCACCTGACCGTTAAAACTAACACTAGATTATCGACGCTATATAAAGGAGTAACAGAGAGTTATAAAACAGTTTGTATAGGTTTATATGTATACTGACTAAGCTGTTGGATCTACGAAGACGTATTCCACGTGGCAGCCTACTGGAGAATTGACAAACCACGACAGGTAGACCTAGTCTATGGGATCTATTTGACCTCACAAATTTCAAAGTTAAAACAAAATTTCAACACTAAAACATGTTAAGACGGATGATCTTGTTTACAGGGTTCATAGTAAAAATATCAATAAAATGGTTAATTTGATTGCATTTACATTTACACGACAACACTACATCAGACAGATTTTGTTTCGTAAAATTAAAATCTAATGCAGACAGATTGTGTTTCGATAAGAATAAGAAACGAATTCAAAGTACTGTGAGTGACGACCCTCGTGTGATCGTGATGACGTCATCGTCTATTTTCGTCACACACGCGTTTCATTTGTACAATGTTTTTAATGCTGCAAAAGAATAAAGGAAAATGTGAACAAAAGAAAGATTTACATGGAGTCTCCTGAAAAAGTACAAGTAGAAGAAGACCAGGTGTGTAGGAAGATTCTCCTTCTTCTTCGACGACACCCGCCATGTAAACTTTGGTCAATCCGACAATGTCACGTTCTCAAATGAGAACTATGTATACAATAGCAGAACCAACAGCCAAACTAATGAGCAGAAGAACCATTCACCTGGCTAGTATAATATTGTATCTGAAATCACCAGGGAATTTCAAAGGAAATTAATATTCAACGTGGAAGCCGTCAAGGTTTTCATATGGTTCCTTACACTTTTAGATTTTGTACTGAAGTTCTACCTACAAATATTACAAATAATTAGTTTATATTGTTACATTTAAGTGATGTACGTGCCAATGAAATTTGAATTTGCAGTGTGTAAATATAGTTCCATATTCTTCTGTATTGAATTTTCTTTTGATCGGAAATAAATTCCCAAAATAAAAGTTGTTGAAAAGTCAGTAAAATTTTAGTCCCTTACAAAAATCCTGAAGTAGACGATGTTTGACACCAAAAGGTAAGATGAACGTTAATAAAACCTAGCTCAATCATTTGTTTATTAATCTACTAAACCACTTAGACATAAGATATTCCTTAGGTGAACTTGTTTGATTTTCTGGTAGTAAATTACATGACTGAAGTGCTTTTCTCTCTCTTACACCAGACCAAAATAGGATATAAATTCCCTCTAGCAGCAAATGGGAACAGTTTAAAATCAATCAGCTCAAATTATCTGATTTACAATAAAACCAACAAGTGAATAGCACCTTTTAATACAATATTAGAGTCAGATACAACAAAGCGAAACAATGAATTAAACTGCATCGCACAGCTGTTTCGCTGAGGACCTACATTTTGAAGCCTAGGAAGCGACCGAGGAAAATCTAAAGTGATCGAAAGAAATATCAGAATCTGGACGGGGTGAACTAGTCCAGTAATTCAAGAATTAAAAGTGCTTTCTATACATCAGATAACATTTTAGACCAACGAGATATACATTTAACAGCGAGTAGTTCGATTAACGTTATATAATAGGAAGATAACGATAATAGAGTCTTGAAATATGATCTTCCCATGTCGTGGTGGCAGGATTAAAAACGATTTCTAAATAAAACTATAATATATCGTGTGATGTAACGACGCAATAACGAAGTTGCTTTTGAACGTGATTCAAAGATTAACAGTTGTGTATAGATTCTAGGATTAACCTCAATTTGATATTATAGAGCTCCGTTTGTTCTAATTACGAATTTGTATTTTAAAATTGAGACAATCTTTGCTATTTATGATAATAAAAGCAGATGTGATAGATTTGTTTTTTATCGCAACTATTAAAAGCTAATCGATACATAATCTTACATTATAATTTGAGTGAGAAACGTGTTAGGGATGAGAAATTTTACATAACCATACAAAATGAATAAGAAATGACACGATGTGTATTTGTTCCAAAGATGGTATCTCTATGTCAATAATTGTCAAAATTATGGCTTTGGATATGGAATGAAAAAAGGACAATAGCTGTGTAATTGATATTGTAAAGGGTAAAGGTTTAATTTTAAAATTACATCTCCAGTGATGTATAAGATTACAAAAAGAAAGGCCAATTACTGTATTGTAAAATCATGCAGGCCACATTTTCGCCTACAATAACCTAATTCCAAAATGTAGAATGTAAACATATTTAAAGTATGACAAACCATTGGTCAATTATGAAGATTTATAGAGAAACGAAAGTAAACAAATGGACTTAATTGAGCAGGTCAATGGCTATGGGACATCTTTTTATAAATGGATATCAATGTTCTTCGCTTCACCCACGACTTGCTAATGGAATATTAGTTGGGCGTTTGGAAAGACATGCTAATTATATTCTTGAAAAATCAAAATATCTGCAAGATAATGATTACAGAGGTAGCAGGAAACAGTTAATTTGCATTTTTCCTGAAATTATTGGTCATGTTTGAGATATACAGGTATAGCAGATTGGTTATGAAAATTACATCATTACATGTATATGTATTTATAAACTTCATAACAATTACATTAATAGTAGAGAGATAAAATTTGTGTAAATCAAAAATTTCCGCTGATTTCTGACATGTGATTGCCATGGTTACCTACTGAAAATAGCTAAAAATGCAAAAAAAAATACTGCTAATTCCAACCTAAGACTACAACTTTCTAGAAGATTTTATTTCCTAAACACCTATCTTAAAATCAACAACACTGTCATGGTTATAAATTACTTACATTTCAGCAAATTCCAACTCGGAAATTCTTCATAACATGGCCACATGTAAACACTATGAAAATTTCACTTCCTGTAAAGCTAGCTTTTGGTGCGTAGACACAGATTCGAGACTGCCCAAATAGTAATCTCCAACACAATGCTAAAATCTTATTTTGAAAAAAAAAAAAAAATGAAACCCCACATTGTCCACTTTAACATGACAAGACCAATTTTAGCAAGGATTTATTTTTTTGATCTTAATTAAAAACCCCTATAATGGGGTAATCTAATGAACAAAAAAATCACCCATGGCCACACCGAGAAACTGTGTACTGCTATCAGAGAACTAAATTACATTGAATGTGGTTTGACTTACCTCCTCTGCCTCATACAACTGAAATTAAATATGCAGTTATATACATCGTTTTATTAAATATAATGTGCACGTAAACCTATGTGAATTCCTATAATTTGTATTGGTTTTATTTCAGCAAAAGATGATAATATATCTGTAAAATATACTGATAAATTTCAAGGAAATCATTTTTTCACTTTTGAGATTTTGTACAGAGCCGCTCATGCTGTTTTGCATTACCAGGTTATCCAGATGAGTATCTGTAATACATAGTACAAAAAACACACAAGTGAATGGCCCTTTTTCATAATTCATAGTGAGATAGAGTAGAGCCAAACAATGAATTAAACTGCATCATACAGCTGTTTCGTCCCTCTAGGACTAGTCAGTGGTGCTGAAGGCCTAGAGTTTGAAGCCTAGGAGGCAACTAAGGAAAATTCAAAGTGATCAAAAGAAAAGTCCAAATCTAGACAGGGAGATGTAGCAACACCATAACAATACATTTCGCAATTTCCATACATCAGATAATTTTAGAATAACGTCAATTACATGTTTTATTTCTACAATTAAAAACCAAACAAAACAATGTTATAAAAATTGTCTTTTCAAAATTAGTCCAGACATGAACTGATTATGCCATGTGTTCAAAATTTGCATCGCTACACTTGAAGAGTATCTCAAAGATGAAAACTAATAAAATATGGCAGGTTCAATACATAAGACTATTAAGAGAAGTTCCGTTATAATTAGGTATTGTAGAGTATTTCAAATGTAAGTACATGTATATTTATTTGTCATTGTTATCTCACAGTATCACTTCATACATTATATTAAATGATTGGGTATTCATTCATGTGTTATATGATATAATTTTCTTTTCATTCGGTGTACTATGTGGCAAGTTACAAATAAAAATGTTGCCAAATATTTTCATTTCGTAGCCGTATGTTTTGCCTTATACGAGAACTAGCGGTATGAGGGACACTAGGAGTGACAAATAAAGCACAGAAAGGAAGAGTAGATAGGAAAGAAATAAAAATCTTGCAATGGTGCCAGCAGAGCTGTTTCGGTTTCTTCAATATCCTATTAATAGAAGATACGGAAGAAAACTCCTGATTTTCGAGGAAGGATACTTTAATCCCGTCCTGTGATCTGCTACTATCTTACCTAAAACTATCTATAGCGATATGAAATATCGTTGTATTCAGAAACCATAAAATACAACGCCATGACGAAACATGCTTAGCACGGCGGGGGATATTAAAGATACAATTTGTGTTTAGTTATCGTCGAAGTCAATAAACCACTGATGCCAATACTGCCGCTGTTTATAGGAAAATGAAAAATGACAAAGACGGTTTTGTTTCTAAATTTCAAACCAGTTAATACATATATATCGAACAAGAATATGAAGTTCCTAATGCTTTGTATTTTTCGGATGATTTCTCCCGCTGACACACTCTTCCGCCAAAACTGACAATAGATTTTCAATGCTATATAAAAAGACGTTAAAACGAGAGCCCTTAAGAGTTTCTCCGAGTTTATACTGAACCAGTTACTGGGCCCACAAAGACGTATCACACAAGAAGGTCTACGACAGGTCAACTAGTTGAACTCACACTAGATTAGACTTCTCAAATTTAAAATGTAATATAAAAAATACAATAGATAGACGTATGCTTATCATAAATTGGTCACAAATAAAAAGCGACAATAAAACGTTTATTTGGTCTTATATGCACGATAATACCGCATCATACAGGTTTTGTTTCCTGAAAATAGACAATTATCAAGAACTGTAAGTGTCTTCCCTCGTGTATATTTTCATTGAGACGTTGAAAGTTTACCGTCAATACGATCATGTGAAAGCCTTTCTAATTCATTTAATGCCAAGAACAATTTAGCAGAATAACGTTTTGGTGAGGCAGACTGAAATGACAAAAGCGAAAAATGTCTGTTGATGTCATTTTATTATTTTTATTATCTGCGTTTGATCCTATCACCTAACTCATTTCAAACTTCGTCAGCAACATGTGTGAAAGATGGGTCAGTTATATAACTATTGGTTTTAAATACTGTTTAAATAATCCCATAGTGATGTAATAGCGACTCTACCACGAAATCCTGGTGACAAAAATACACTCCTTGAAAGATAACAACAATGCGTGCGTGACATTTAGCACGTTGTGTTACGCGTGTATCCATTTGAAATAATGCAAGGCAACGTGACGTTCATCAGCAAACGAATATAAGAATGTCCTTTTTGCATGATATGTGTACAAACCAGTCCAAACTATGTATTTTCTAAACTAGAAATGGCTCCTGTATTTTATCATTTTGCATTTGAAACCTTTATGTAGTACCAGTGCAATCACATAAGACTAGACAAGGGTTTTAAGATTGTTTGTCTAAAGTTAAGCCGTTAGCGTCACTGATGAGTCCTTGAAGATGTAGATGTAAACAACGCTGCTTCAGACGTCCATCTACCGGATTGTTTAATGTTAAAAGATGAAAGAATGTAGTTTCTGATGGGAAAGTCTTTAATCATAATTTTGCAAGTGTATAGATTTTGAGCTTACCATATAAAACAGCCCTAGAATAATTTCACGTACAATTAGAACAGTGCTGAGGAATGTTACATTACGCTGATATTAATTTAAACGGATTATAAATCAGTTTCTTGGATTTTTATCAGCAACATCAGAGCATTTTGTTATCAAGACTTTTGATGATGATGTAATTTTCTATATCGACTTAGGCGACATAATTTTCAAACAAATTATAAGTCGACGTAGATTTCGTCAAAAGATGTTATATATGATTATTTTCTGGCTGAAAAGATTTAAAATAATAAAGACATTACGGGCATTAACATCAAGAATATACTAATATTTATTATGATGACACCGTTTAATTTTGGATAGGAAAGAGAAGTGATAGTTCTGAATCAGATACTTATAACCTTTTAGTTGTTTGTGTAGGTAGTAGAACGTATTGGGAGGTGAGGTATTTGACAGTGAGATCTAGATCTGAATCTAATCTCCAGGTGATCCGGAAGAGTAAGCGTCTTTTGTTTCAGCGTGTCACTTGTCTGACAAAGTACTGTAACCTAGATATTTCCACTGTCGTTTTTTTCGCTCTTGTACCATTTCACACGAATTCGCCCTTCTGAGCATTAAATAAAACAGTTACATGATTGTGAAAGGTTCGCTCTCCCTGTTCATGGACGAAAAAGTTAAGAAGGGCGATAATTTGGGTTTATACTATATCGATAAACCGCCATACCGATTCTTTTATATACACAAGCAATATGAAATTTAAAAGTTATAGATGCCAGGCGAATTTGTTCCCGAGAATCTGGGTAAAAGAATACAAATAATCACATTCATGCAGTTATTTCATACTTGTGTTTATTTTCTACTTTTTAAAGATGCTTTATGTCGACTTTTTCTAGACTTTTCCACATACATATGTTTATCGCTGAAAATTCATGGAAAGACAAAAATCTCTAAGAGACAGGTTCATCTCTTATTCAGTGTTAACCATTTTGATTATTATATTTTTATTGAATGACGTTCTTCCGTTGTAGTTGATGTCTTTTGTAGTGTTTTGTTACAAGTTAATTAACATTAACTTACTACTGAGATACCCTGTATCTTCTAGATACATTAACTTACTACTGAGATACCCTGTATCTTCTAGATACAGTAACTTACTTCTGAGATACCCTGTATCTTCTAGATACATTAACTTACTTCTGAGACACCCTGTATCTTCTAGATACATTAACTTACTTCTGAGACACCCTGTATCTTCTAGATACATTAACTTACTTCTGAGATACCCTGTATCTTCTAGATACATTAACTTACTACTGAGATACCCTGTATCTTCTAGATACATTAACTTACTACTGAGATACCCTGTATCTTCTAGATACATTAACTTACTACTGAGATACCCTGTATCGCAGTAAACATTGTTGGTAGCATTAGTAAAGAAGACCTGACCACATCATAAACTGAGATCATAAGTCTTACACAGTGTATTACATCATCCGCGGAGCTCCCCGTTAGTAAATCAGGATTAACCCCGTAAAGTGAACATCGTTGTTCTAGGTAGTATGTAACCTAACCTTTCGTTAATGCTTCATGCGTTTTATTTTACAATTTTATGTTTTTAGCTGGCCGTCGTTAAATAGTGTATCATGACATACGAGTATACCTCCCTGACCTGATCGTTTGTTTTGTGGGTGAAGGCTGATTTGAGTATGTTAATGACACGGAACAAGAAGGTTTTAGGAAAACCAACACTGATCAGAAGATTTGCCAAACTCTAGATGGTGAAGTACTCTTGCCTCATATTTTGATAAAGCTCGAAATTGTCTTATATTATTGTTTATTGTCTCAAAAAACTTAGTTTATAAACTTAGCTGTATAAGCGGTTTGACGATTTCATGATGATGAATTAAGATCATGTTTATAGTGTATCAACTGTCACTTGCATGTGTGTCAACAGTGATATGTATACGAGTGCTTCGACCTTCCGACACACATATTAAATTACGGAAGCAGACTGATCAGTGGGGTGCTACTCCATCAGTAATGGTGACGCGGACCATCTATGATGGATAGGTGTAAGTGGAATGCTGGGAATGGACCTGTTTTGTTGGTGAATACTAAATATTGTAGCTCCACATTGTTAGTAGCAGTACCTGAGAACAAACATGGCATAGACGCTTGCTTCATTATCCATTTCATTTCATCATCCATTACATTATCCACCAACATTCCCACCCCATTCCATCTGATACAGATCTAGAGACAGTTACATTCTAAAGGCCAAGGGAGAGTTTACATCATATTTTTGATAGCTTTTATTTCCTGGGTATTATATTGGTAGAGTTTTCGAATCATACTAATAAATCTGGCACCGCCTAGTATAACTGAAAGGCATGCAAAAGGCTAGTGATGCAAATAAACCTGTTTTGCTTTTAAATGAACCCAAGATTTCTCGGAACGTTTCGGGAATTACTGTTGAAAACCTCCGTTCTGTCTCTAACATTGAAATGTCAACCAAAGCATAATAAATGTGAACATTGACATCATTTTAATGTCTTTTATGAATATCTCATTCACCTGGTGTGTGGATCGCTATTAGTCAATTATGTTTATTTTTAATTTTTTATAAGTGTTACGGTTCCATTCATCAATGAATTAGCGAATTAGCAGTCAATGACGTCATGTCATGTCACGCGAGCTGTTATGCGTATTTGTTATAAAACAATCCTTCATTACATAATCAAATTTACGCATTTATGTGTTATTTTTGTTTCTGAAACATACATAAGACATTAATTATAAGCTTTGATAAGGAATAGTTTAGTTTCATGTGGTATGAAAGAAAAATTGTTTTCGCAAACTGAATGAATGTGCTAATCGTAGCACATTCATGATTAGTTTGTACAAAGGTTTTTCTTTCACACCAGCAAGAAACAGACAAATATTCCAATTGAAGATTAAAAAATATAGAACATTATGTATTGTCTGACCCGTGCAAATTACTTCGATTGTATAAAAAATATTTCTGTGTTTAACTATCGTTTTTGTATTGTGATTATAGAACTTCGAACCTTGTAACAACCATGTTATTGGGGATTTAGATCGATAGGTTTTAATGTTACCCCATCTCCATTTTTCACAGTTTGATAGATAAATATCATGTTGTCATGAAGTTGCATTATTTTCAAACGTCACAAGTTTGCGTTTTTATGGAAATTTTAAGATTGCGGCTAGCGTGTTTAAGATAATGGAACTCGTACCTCAACAGACAAACTTGTTATTTAAAACTCAAATGATAATAAAAAAAAGCAAGCAGTTTCTGTACTTCAATCAAAAACAAAAGGAGGACATGGAATAATTTACTGTTAAATTATATACAAAGTTTGTATTAATTTCCGGTCTTGCTTTTTTCCTATTTTGATTACAATGACATATATGTGTGGGTATCACGTGGATTAAGAGTAACTTTCGATAAAAATCCTCCTTCTAGAGAGCAGGTCACACCTATTTTACCAATCTCGTTATAAGGTCGACCTATATCCAATCATATCGATTGTATTTTTTTCGTGCTTTTCGATAGAACCCTGGTCATTCGCTCCACCAGAAAAAGTTTTTAAAAAACACACACACAAAAATGGTGGTGTTTCATGTATCCACTTTAGTATAGAGTTGTTTTACAACGTTGGTAGCCGAGTTGTCTGTAACGGTATCTTTTCAGTATTTCCTATCAAAATACAAAGATATCAGATGTGTTATCTTCAAAGTCCAACATTGAGAGACAATTTATCTTCACTGATTACTGTTAAAAAACGAATTGTCCTCTGCAGTAACAATCAAAACCAACACTTATAGACGAGTTGTCTTTAATAACTATTTCTTACACCTAACATCAACAGCCGAGTTGTCTTCTGTAGTTACTAGCAAAGCCAACAGTTATAGCCGAGTTGTCTTCTTAAAACCAACATCAATAGCCGAGTTGTCTTCTGTAGTTACTAGCAAAGCCAACATTTATAGCCGAGTTGTCCTCTTAAAACCAACATCAATAGCCGAGTTGTCTTCAGTAGTTACTATCAAGGGTATATATAAAGTCTTCAAAAGCTACGACCAAAACCCGACATTTATAGACAAGTCTACAATAACCAAACATCGGTAACTAGTTGATTCCAACTGAGATTGCATGTGTTTTACGAAAATATCAACAATCACCGCCTGTAGTCATACCTAATATGATTAACTGTAGGTGTTGTTGATCCCGTCCAATCCGAATCCTTGATCAAGAGGTGTCTTTATCATACGCCCCTGACCAAATCAGATTTTTTCTTCGTATATTGACTGTAGTGATGTGTGAAGTCATATAGGTCATAGAGTCGGACGATGAGAAATTAGCCCTTGAGTCCCGGTAAACCACAGGGCTTCTCAGTTGTGGTTTTACCAGCGCGTCTTCCGAAATAACTGACCATATGCACTCATATGATAAAATGTGATGTTTTTATTCAACAGATATTATTGAACTGAGTTGTAACACTCTGATTTTTATAATAATCATTGAAGGCGGTTTATTTTTTGTTTGTGATTTTGAGCATGGATATTTATTCAATCACCAATTCAATTCAAGTCCGACATGTTATGTAACCTCTATGTAGGCTACAATAGATACCTTTATAACCATGACTGTACGGGTCTCCGAGTCCAAGTCTGACAAAATCACTCGTCCATTTCTACCTGTAGGCTCTCGTGCATACGGCTCGACTAGCGCCAAGGGGACGTAACTTATGGTATCTCGTAGAAATAAATATAGTTGCATATGAACCAAATAGGTTCAAAATCTCACCATATTTCATTTTTTTCGTGAAAATATTGCTACGTAATTTGTTATGTTAAACATGAATACCTCTTGACAGGTTGGCTTTATGAGTTGTATTGAATTTTAAGTGAAACTGTATAGGATGTATGCAAATGAGTGTATACCCACACAAACGACTTTATATACATATATAACAAATTCACAAAAGGGTGGATGGTGGGATAGTGTCCTACGTACGGTTATAACTGTACCAGGGGGGCCATAAAGCTCCAAAAAAGAAAGAAAGTGGATAGGGAAGTGTCTCTACTCCAAATGGATGGCTTTAGTGTCTTCAACCGGGTGAAAAAAGTTACATGTAGTAGAAAACTGCACATTAATGAATATAAAACAGCAGTTTCGCCACTATTTCTCGCGTCAGTGATATTAAGGTCCTGAAATTTTGAAGCACTAAAGGTGACTAACAATTGTTCCTTGTGTTAAACTTCCAGTGTATTTTCTATAAGCATGAATAATAAGTTTAAGAGACAAACAAATTTCAATAGGACATAGAGTCGGACGATAAGAAATTATCCCACTAATGATATGGCTAATACTTCACACCAGTTCACCGCCTGTAGACATGCCTTATATAGTTAACGGTAGGTGTTGTTGATCCCGTCCAATCCGAATGCTTGATAAAGAGTTTTCAGTTGATAATCTTCAAATTTTAATTTAATTCACAGTATAATCAGTCGTTCTGTTTAAACGTACTTTCATATTCTAGATCTAATCGCAGTTTTATTTGTTTTAAACCAAATCCAGAGGTATCTTTATCACACGTCCCTGACCAAATCAGATAGTTTCTTCGTATATTGACTATAGTAATGTGTGAAATCATGTAGGCCATAGAGTCGGACGATGAGAAATTAGCCTACTAAAGCGATGACTATAGTTCACACCTGTCCAGGTGAACTACAGGGGTTCTCAGTTGGGGTTTTTCTGGCGCATCCATCGAAATAACTGACGAATATGCACTCATGTAATGAAATGTGGTGTTTTTATTCATAAGATATTGTTGACCTGAAATGTGACAGTTTTTTTTATAATAATCATTGAAGGTGATTATTTTTTTATGATTTTGAACATGGATATTTATGCTGTCACGGATTCAAATTCGAAATCACTCGCCCATGACTGACCCCATTCTACCTGAGCGCTCAGGTGTCTAAGACTCGACTGACGCTAAGGGGACGTAACCCTAGGTATTCTGTAGAAATAAATATAGTTGGAATTAAACCAATTAGCAACAAAATCTCACCATATTTCAGCGTTTTCGTAAAACTATTGCTACGTAATTTGTTGTTTTAAACATGAATACATTTCAGCAGGTCGGTGGTATTAGTTGCATCGTATTTTTAGTGACACTTTGTACCAATTATGCAAATGAGTAGGTACCAACAATGACGACTTTATGGACCAATATATGAAATATACAAAAGGGTGGATGGTGGGAGTGCCCTAAGCTCGGTTATACAACCAAAAAGGTACTGTCAGCTTAGTGTAGAAACCCCTTTTCATTGTGGACACCGATCAATTAGCAGCGCCGTGCTCTATATTAGGCAAGGTATACAGTTAGGGACGGTAGTCGCCTTGTAAATTGTAGTTATAGATCAGATTAAGTAGCTTAGACTATCCTTCTGTATATCCCAATCTCTCCCATCAATTCCTATTTTCCCCCTCCTACTCTTTTTTCTATCTTTTCTTGTCCGCTGAAAGACCGAAAGGTCGTAATACTGGACGTAAACCAAAATTAATTAGTGGATGGTGGGCATGTCTCTGTTCCAAAATGCGTCTTTCAAACGTCACTATGTCCTTATATGAAAAGTTAAATACAGAAGACCCAACAGTTTTGCCCTTATTCCGAGCCACAGTGATATTAAGAGGCTAAAGATCTAAAGGGCGACTATGACATAGCCAAAGTGACCGAAAGACACTGGACGATTGTCTCTTGATTTAAACTGTTAAACATCCAGTGGAAATTCTATCAGCATAAATAATAAGTTTAAGACACAAACAGGGTTCAGTTTTCTATTTTGAAAGAAACATTGACATTTCAAGCTCTACAATTACTAGGTCTAGAATCAAAGACGTAACGGTAGTACAATGGTAAGACCTTGCTCTCAGCTGCAAAGTTCTTTGATCGAATATTCTGTCGGAATACTTAAATCGTTGTTTGTTTGAGATGTGATTTGTAGTGTAAATATCAAATCTCTCTCTCTCTCTCTCTCTCTCTCTCTCTCTCTCTCTCTCTCTCTCTCTCTCTCTCTCTCTCTCTCTCTCTCTCTCTCTCTCTCTCTCTTTCTTCGATAATTTGCTTCATCGGGGTTTAAAATCTACAACCAGTGACAGATTTTCTTACAAAAGAAATACTTGTCTTGTTGAAAACCTTTAGTTTTTAGCATATTTCAGTACCGATTAGCGGCTTCACACTGGTGTAAAAAGTCTGGATTTTCTCTTGTTACATGTAGGTGATAAGTATCCTGTGTATAAATTTCCATTTGATAATGCTTGAAGGAGAAATCCCCATTAAAAGTTAGGATAAGTAGATTTTGCCCAGATACTACACCCACCTGAGGTTGTAAATGATGTCGAGAACTACAATAATGTCAAGCTTCATCAAAACTTCAATTTTTTTTTTATTAAAACACACCCATATCGCTCCAATACTCGGCAAATCAGAGGATTTTAGCCATCCGTTCAGCATGAAATGTCATAACACGTTAATTATTTATTTTTCCGTGTCGGAGTATTTTCCTTAACATACAGTTGTGGTATAGGAAAACAGAACGAAATAAGCTACCGCACATGTTCTACCACGCAGGTGTGCGGTTCTATCGTAGCTGATATAAATTTTAAAATGACATAGATATATGTGGGATAGGATTCATTTATTTTCTAAATACATAAGAGTAAAGCTAAGTTTATGGTCAAACACATGTAGATCTATAAGATACAGACTCAATAGTTTGATACCCTCGTAATTTAAATTGTCAGTTTGCTTTAATCAAAATCTATAAAGCCTATTGTATCTAAATCTGCGTTCAAAGGGGCTATTCACTTGTGTCTTTTTAAATGTATTTGTAGACAGAGAGAACTTAAAAGGCCATATATTTAGTACAACGTTGTTATCATGAAAGTTAACAGATATAGTTAGGTTGTAAATCATATCTGACTTCCTCTCCCTTACCTAGTTTCTACTAAACTTGGCACGTGTTTTAAGCGACTTCCGTGATCACGTGCTGTCGCCGCGACAGCGTGGTTATAACAACGGTATCCATCACCTTTAACTTGCTACGAGCCATGATGACTATTTCAGACCGGAAGTGTTGTACCTTGTGCACGCGAAACCATCATCCATAACATTATCCGTGTTATACACTCATTCCTAACGCATGACCATCAAGATCACTTGACAAATACGATGCGACTTTCAATTTAAGCATCAATTACATGTACCCTTTTTCTTAACCTTTATGGGGCGGTGAACTCTATTTTGATTCTGTAATTCGAAAAAATGTCTTTTAAATTTTTAAATGCGACTAGTGGACAATAATATTAGATTGACGCAAATACAACAGAATCCTTCTCAGTGCTAAATGGATACATTACAAGTCAGCGAGGGTAACTCATACTTGTGCAAAAGTTACAGAAATTATACATTCCTTGTATGGTTACGTATAGTTTGTGATTTTTAACTTAGATTAGTTAAGCCAGAGACGTATATAACACATGTTTTATATACGTCTCAGGTTAAGCCAATCGTTTTCCATTTCCATGTGACAAATTAAGCGGTAGTTGTGCTTTTTGCGAGAATCAGACAGGAGTCTTTCTCAGTTATATCGTAACACAGTTGGCGTGACCCCACTATCATCCTGTTATAGCTATAGGATGACAGACTCCGGAGTAGCCATAGTGTGTTGTCTTTAAATATCTTCCGAGTTATTAGTACATCTGAGAAATCGGGAATTTTTATTCAATGGATAATGATGACGAACTGTTTAAGTGTCACACGAGTCCTTTATTTTCTTATTTTATAAATAATTTTACACGTGTTTGTTTATATACAGCGGCTAACTAATTATAAGAGAATTTTTTTAACTTCACTTTTTTACACAATTGAACGATAACTTTTGCCTTTACAACTCACAAATAAATGTCTGTTTCAGTTCCCAAATTAAAGCAATATTTTTCTATGTTTTGTCTGTTTCAGTTCGCATATAAAACGATACATTTTGTCTGTTTCAGTTCACAAATAAAACGATACATTTTGTCTGTTTCAGTTCACAAATAAAACGATACATTTTGTCTGTTTCAGTTCGCATATAAAACGATACATTTTGTCTGTTTCAGTTCACAAATAAAACGATACATTTTGTCTGTTTCAGTTCACAAATAAAACGATACATTTTGTCTGTTTCAGTTCACAAACAAAACGATATATTTTGTCTGTTTCAGTTCGCATATAAAACATATAAAACGATACATTTTGTCTGTTTCAGTTCACAAATAAAACGATATATTTTGTCTGTTTCAGTTCACATATAAAACGATACATTTTGTCTGTTTCAGTTCGCATATAAAACGATACATTTTGTCTGTTTCAGTTCACAAATAAAACGATACATTTTGTCTGTTTCAGTTCGCATATAAAACCATACATTTTGTCTGTTTCAGTTCACAAATAAAACGATACATTTTGTCTGTTTCAGTTCGCATATAAAACACAAATAAAACGATACATTTTGTCTGTTTCAGTTCACAAATAAAACGATACATTTTGTCTGTTTCAGTTCGCATATAAAACGATACATTTTGTCTGTTTCAGTTCGCATATAAAACGATACATTTTGTCTGTTTCAGTTCACAAATAAAACGATACATTTTGTCTTTCAGTTCACAAATAAAACACTTTATTTCTTTTGTTTTGTCTGTTTCAGAAATGATACATGATGTCACAAAAATAAAACAAATTTTTGCCACGATATATTTTGTCTGTTTCAGTTCACAAACAAAACGATATATTTGGTCTGTTTCAGTTCACAAAGAAAACGATATCTTTTGTCTGTTTCAGTTCACAAATAAAACGATATATTTCGCCTGTTTCAGTTCACAAACAAAACGATATGTTTGGTGTGTTTCAGTTCACAAAGAAAACGATATCTTTTGTCTGTTTCAGCTCACAAAGAAAACGATATATTTTGTCTGTTTCAGCTCACAAAGAAAACGATATATTTTGTCTGTTTCAGTTCATATTTTGTCTGTTTCAGTTCACAAACAAAACGATATATTTGGTGTGTTTCAGTTCACAAAGAAAACGATATATTTTGTCTGTTTCAGCTCACAAAGAAAACGATATATTTTGTCTGTTTCAGCTCACAAAGAAAACAATATATTTTGTCTGTTTCAGATCACAAAGAAAACGATATATTTTGTCTGTTTCAGCTCACAAAGAAAACGATATATTTTGTCTGTTTCAGCTCACAAAGAAAACGATATATTTTGTCTGTTTCAGCTCACAAAGAAAACGATATATTTTGTCTGTTTCAGCTCACAAAGAAAACGATATCTTTTGTCTGTTTCAGTTCACAAACAAAACGATATATTTGGTGTGTTTCAGCTCCTGTCGTTGCATCATTACGTTGTTCTACCCTATGGGATGGACATTGATATCTCTGTAGGAATGCACTGACACTCATTGAAGAGGATAGGTACAATACAGTTTGTTGCACTCAATAAAAGTGCAGTCAAATACAGCTTCTTTAATCAAATAATACCGCTTCTTTATTGTTCCCCTAACAACGATAAGATGGCTGTGTTATTTCGTGGCGGCGAGCAATTTATAAACGCAATTTAGTTTTTGGTGGTTAAATTTATTTCCGTAGAACACATTTTAAAATAACACCAGGAATATTTTTTTCAATAAAAACCAGGCGTTAAAAAATAAGCTGACCTTGAGTGATTCGACTTTGGTTTTGAAGAATACCGTCAGCTTTGCCATAGATAGGGCAAGTATTTATCTAGTTGAAATCTTCCTGTCTTCAGTTGTAATTTCCTGTCTTACATCGTGAATCATATTTGCACTATTTGGAAATTGTTTTCTTTGTAGACAACACTATAACAATCCTGAGATATAATTACCATCTTGAATTAAATAAGTGTTACATGGCTTCTACTGAGTTTACTTTTGAGAGACCTCCCTATCAATATTTTTTGTGTATATTAAACCCTCGATTTAACGATTTTGAATTTGAATTAAAAGTTTGCTGGTATTTATTCATTTATTTATTTTCTTTCCTGTAATGATGTCTTCAACTCGTTCCGCCGTAACGCAATATTTCACTGTTAAAAATATTTATCAACAAGAAAATTATATCCATTTTATCATATACCTATTTCCATACGGAACTTTATACAGCATATGGTTTTATAGGAAATGACAAAGCTAAAAATTCATTCACCAATGAAACGAGAGCAAAATATTAACAAAAATTACAAGGATCATAAGACCTGTGTATTGTAATTATTCTTCTATTGAATAATTTTAAAATATATGATGAGCACGAGCTCTATTAATATATATAACACATAGTCCACCCATACAACAAACTTCCTTGGTAATTGTGATCTTCTCCTGTCTCTCCAAAATGGACAATTTCACATACCATTTGGTAAAATTCGTCCGTGAGAACAGTGTTATCTTGTGAAGTATATTCCAGACTAATACAAGAATAGTTCTGTTCCAAAGATAATTTAAAACCGTTTTGTCATTTCAAGCATTCATCTGTCTGTACGAATTCCGAAATATATAAAAGCAGACGACAATCTAGGGAAATTAAAGTGGAAAGCGCGCTTCTTCACGGATATCCGGTAAGAACAGTTGAACGTTATTATCGAACACGATAGGTCAATTATTCCCGCTAAATCTGTCAATACAGCGCGGAAAATTAATTAGAAAATGTAATATCATGCAGACTGTAATTTGGTAACCACACATAATGACAAATAATTATGATCGAGATTACATCTCGCATTAATATCTTGAGGATAATATGTAACTTGCGTCAAATTCAGTTCCGTTATTAAGCCGACGTCGACTAAAGCAAGCATTCTCACTGCAGACCAGCAGTTACCTTAACAACGTGAACCGTACTGTCATGAATTTTTATATAGCTAACCATATACAAATACTGTTTTGTTTGGTTTTTTTTTCAATCAACTGTAAATAACTCACTGAAGAGAGCGAGTTTTAATCAGTCTTTCAGTTTTTGAAATGATAATAGCTAGTGTTTTTGTGTAGTCGACTGACGATGTGGGAGGGACAAAGATCGTATCGGCACATCAAAGACCGACTAACTTGATATATCACCTCATTGTCGGCAACAAAAGAAGATATTCACACCAACAGATACACGCTGATTAGTTCGAGGATAACCACAGCAATTTATTGCATGTTGTATATCCAATCAAAACCTTCCGATACGATAAGAAAAAAGTGTAACGACTTACAAACTTCATGTCAACAACCGAGACCTACACACAATCCTCATCACTACTGTACAGACCTACACACAATCCTCATCACTACTGTACAGACCTACACACAATCCTCATCACTACTGTACAGACCTACACACAATCCTCATCTGTACAGACCTACACACAATCCTCACAGACCTACACACAATCCTCATCACTACTGTACATACACACAATCCTCATCACTACTGGACCTACACACAATCCTATCACTTTTTTATCAGTAACACACAATGACACTCACACAATCTGTACAGACCTACACACACCTCACAGCTGTAGCCAGGCTTTCATCACTACTGACTACACACAATCCTCATCACTACTGTACAGACCTACACACAATCCTCATCACTACTGTACAGACCTACACACAATCCTCATTCCAACTGTACAGACCTACACACAATCCTCATTCCAACTGTACAGACCTACACACAATCCTCATTCCAACTGTACAGACCTACACACAATCCTCATCACTACTGTACAGACCTACACACAATCCTCATCACTACTGTACAGACCTACACACAATCCTCATCACTACTGTACAGACCTACACACAATCCTCATTCCAACTGTACAGACCTACACACCAATGTACAGACCTACACACAATCCTCATTCGAACTGTACAGACCTACACACAATCCTCATCACTACTGTACAGACCTACACACAATCCTCATTCCAACTGTACAGACCTACACACAATCCTCCTCATATATATAACACACAATCCTCATTCCAACTGTACAGACCTACACACAATCCTCATCACTACTGTACAGACCTACACACAATCCTCATTCCAACTGTACAGACCTACACACAATCCTCATTCCAACTGTACAGACCTACACACAATCCTCATCACTACTATGCAGACCTACACACAATCACTACTCTACAGACCTACACACAATCCTCATTCCAACTGTACAGACCTACACACAATCCTCATCACTACTGTACAGACCTACACACAATCCTCATTCCAACTGTACAGACCTACACACAATCCTCATCACTACTGTACAGGCCTACACACAATCCCCATCACTACTGTACAGACCTACACACAATCCTCATCACTTCTGTACAGACCTACACACAATCACTACTCTACAGACCTACACACAATCCTCATCACTTGTGTACAAACCTACACACAATCCTCATCACTACTGTACAGTCCTACACACAATTCTCATCACTTCTGTACAGACCTACACACAATCGTCATCACTACTGTGCAGACCTACACACAATCCTCATCACTACTGTACAGACCTACACACAATCCTCATTCCAACTGTACAGACCTACACATAATCCTCATTCCAACTGTACAGACCTACACACAATCCTCATTCCAACTGTACAGACCTACACACAATCCTCATTCCAACTGTACAGACCTACACACAATCCTCATTCCAACTGTACAGACCTACACGCAATCCTCATCACTACTGTACAGTCCTACACACAATCCTCATCACTACTGTACAGACCTACACACAATCCTCATCACTACTGTACAGACCTACACACAATCACTACTCTACAGACCTACACACAATCCTCATCACTACTGTACATTGGAATTAACTTTTTTATCAGTAAATGACACTCTCTGTTAAAACACAGCTGAGCCAGGCTTTAATTGACTCTGACAAGTAAACTATAACACCTTTCCTAATGAATATACCATGGCTGAGAAGATACCTGTTGAGATGTATATATAAAGAGGATTATGTGAGGTGGGTGTGTACAATTTTATCCAATGACAAGCAAAACTAATCTGGTTAAATAAGATAACAGTTCACATTTGGATCTAATGTGAAATTAAAACAACAGCTTGTTACACGTGATCTTCTTGTCCACGTGTTAGAGTTTTGTTAGGAGAACAACTCCATCATTTCTATTGATACATTCATGTAGTTAAACATTATCTTGAATAAGTATTGTTAAATCAAGACCTATAGTGTGTACTAGTACATGTCGGAGACGGATATCACATCACCCAATGTATATTAGCCATGCTTGCCATCAATATATATGACGTCATATTCTGCACTCACCCATGTATATTAGCCATGCTTGCCATCAATATATGTGACGTCATATCCTGCACTTACCCATGTATATCAGGAATGCTTGCCATCAATACATATATAACGTCATATCCTCTACTCACCCATGTATATCAGCCATGCTTGCTGTCAACATATGTGACGCCTTATCCCGCATTCTCTCATGTATATTAGCCATGCTTGCCATCAATATATGTGACGTCATATTCTGCACTTACCCATGTATTTTAGCCATGCTTGCCATCAATATGTGTGACGTCATATCCTGTACTCACCCATGTATATTAGCCATGCTTACCATCACTATATATGATGTCATATCCTGCACTCACCCATGTATATCAGCCATGCTTGCCATCAATATATATTACGTCATATCCTGTACTCACCCATGTATATTAACCATGCTTGCCGTCAATATGTGTGACGTCATTTCCTAAACTCACTCATATATATCAGCCGTGCTTGCCATCGATATATGTGACGTCATAGTTGTTCTTTGTCTCTGTCGGGTAATCTGATAGAGTCACATTCCTACTGAAGCTCCAATTTTGTTGTCATGTCGGTATGTGCATTTTGTTCTGCTACCACATGTGTGTAAATGTTCTGACGTGAGCAAATCAGAAGAAAATGTAAACGACAAAAGTGTAAAAAAAATTAATATGTTCAATTAACGGTGTAATACAGCTAGTATTCAATTAGTACACACCATGTCTATCACTACAATTATTACAATTTTAAACCAGTGAACTTTTGATGATACGTTTTATTGTTAACTGATGTAATCCTCCTGAGCAGTGTAAAGTCACCAGAAACACCTTACGTACAATTTTCATTATCAACACTATATTCACACAGAAGTTTTCATTCTCAAACGCAATCATTTTTAGAATATACAGGCTTTGATCCCAAATTCGTCAGAAGGGCAAAGACCAAAACCCAATCACGTGATAGGATTGCAAATTCAATCCTGACGATCTGATTACTATTATTTGATTCGGTTATCATACTGAGAATGCATAGTGACCGCAGCAATATTAGTGTATAAACTAACTGGTTCACACCTTTTCTACTGAAATTCCCAGGCAGGGGGGAGGCGTTACATGTTGTGATGCTTATTAAACGTGAAGATATGAGATGGGTGTGTACATTTTAATTCAATGACAAGCAAAATTAATCAGGCGTACTGAGATGACATTTCACATTTGTATCTAATGTGTAATTAAAACAATGGCTTGTTATACGTGATCTTCCTGACCGCGTGTTAGAGTTTTGTTAGGAGAACAACTCCATCATTTCTATTGATACATTCATGTAGTTAAACATTATCTTGAATAAGTATTGTTAAATCAAGACCTATAGTGTGTACTAGTACATGTCGGAGACAGATATCACATCACACCATGTATATTAGCTATGCTTGTCATCAATATACATGACGTCATATTCTGCACTCACCCATATATATTAGCCACGCTTGCCATCAATATATGTGACGTCATATCCTGCACTTACCCATGTATATCAGGAATGCTTGCCATCAATATATATAACGTCATATCCACTACTCATCCATGTATATCAGCCATGCTTACTGTCAACATAGGTGACGCCTAATCCCGCATTCTCTCATGTATATTAGCCATGCTTGCCATCAATATATGTGACGTCATATCCTGTTCTCACCCATAGATATGAGCCATGCTTGCCATTAGTATATGTGACGTCATATCCTGTACTCACCCATGTATATTAACCATGCTTGCCATCAATATATGTGACGTCATATCCTGTTCTCACCCATATATATTAACCATGCTTGCCATTAATATATGTGACGTCATATCCTGTTCTCACCCATAGATATGAGCCATGCTTGCCATTAGTATATGTGACGTCATATCCTGTACTCACCCATGTATATTAACCATGCTTGCCATCAGTATATGTGACGTCATATCCTGTTCCCACCCATATATATTAACCATGCTTGCTATCAATATATGAACTATGAAACAAGTATGTAGGTAACATTATTACAGTTCTGTTTTTATTGATAACTTGCAATGATAATTCAACATTTAATATTCTAAGTCAGATTTGCTCTGCTCTGTAATTGGCAAATTCTCATTTGTCGAAAGGTGTTGTCTGTGCACCTTTTTACAGGTTAAAAGAAGTAGATATCACTTATTGGCAATCAAATTTTTCAAATACCGTTATAACACCTTATATAGAATCATCATTTTCATTTATTACTGGAATATTTTACCGATTTTTCACGGGTTAGGTCATTGTATTTATATTCCAAATGAAACAATGGACATTTGAAATGGACAATCTTAGTTAAAACACACATAAGTTGTGCTTTGTCTCTGTTGAGTAAACTGATAGAGTCACATCTGTACTGCTGAAGTTGCCATCTTGTTGTCATGTCGCTGTGTGCCTTTTGTTGTGCTACCACATGTGTGTAAAGTTCTGATGTATGGTCATGTAAATGTTCTGACGTGAACACATCTGAAAAATGTAAACGACAAAAGTGTAAAAAAATGTAGTATGTTCAATTAACGGTAATACAGCTAGTATTTAATCAGTACACACCATGTCTATCACTACAATTATTACAATTTTAAACCAGTGAACTTTTGATGATACGTTTTATTGTTAACTGATGTAATCCTCCTTAGCAGTGTAAAGTCACCAGAAACACCTTTCGTACAATTTTCATTATCAACACTATCTTCACACAGAAGTTTTTATTCTCAAACGCAATCATTTTTAGAATATACAGGCTTTGACCCAAATTCGTCAGAAGGGCAAATATCAAACCCAAATCACGCTATAGGATTGTAAATTCAATCCTGACGATCTGATTACTATTATTCGATTCGGTTATCATACTGAGAATGCATAGTGACCGCAGCAATATTAGTGTATAAACTAACTGGTTCATACCTTTTCTACTGAAATTCCCAGGCAGGGGGGAGGCGTTACCTGTTGTGACGTTTATAAAACGTGAAGATGTGAGATGGGTGTGTACATTTTAATCCAATGACAAGCAAAATTAATCTGGTTAAGTAGGATGTGAAATTAAAACAGCATGTTACACGTGACCTTACTGACCACGTGTTAGAGTTTTGTTTGTAGAACAACTCGATCATTTCAATTGTTACATGTAGTTTGATATACTAAATACTAAATATCTATATTTAGAGATATTGTTTTAAACCCCGAGGTTCGGTGGTAAGAACTTCCTACAGACTAAAGTGTATCCATACTTGGATTGAATTTAGAGATTGGCATGACAGGTCACAAAGTCCCTCAGTTTCACGTTTAGATATATCGCCCTACCAATTGTGATTACATGTCGCAAACGATTCGATGTTCAAGGGTCTGTTCCAAATCCCATGATTTATTTTGCAAGATGTCGTCAATTGACAGGGTTTCGAAAGATACGTGTTGATCAAAAATGGGCAAATGTTATGGTCGTCATGGTGATATCAGTAAGAAATATTACTTTTTGTGATATGAAGCCGAACGTGATTGTTGCTCGTTAGTTTGCTTGTTGGTTCCGTTGCTGTACATCCTGGTCTCCTTTGAGAATGTATAATTACTTACTTGAATTGACAAAGATTTAACTCTGTGTCGTCGATGAAGCTTACTTTTCCGGAACACCTTGATCTTATTAACGGTTGTACTTTTCAGAAGTTTTCATGTCAATCTTTTAATCTTATTTTGCCCTAGTTTTTGTTTAATTAGAGTTCGGATTATGCTCATTTCTTAGTATTTTCTTGTTTTGTTTTTTAAACAACCAGAATTGAGTATATCTACCAGGTTCGGAACGTCGGTCACTTTACATCAGTCGTCACCCCTAAAGAAGAGCTCTCTACCAAACTTAATGGTGTTAAGTGATAATCCCGTGCGATGCCTGACATGTACTATCACCATATAAGGTATAAGGAGATGTAGGCTGATAAAGATTAAACTGCCATTTAATGTTCATTATAACTAGTTCATTTTAAAACACTATTTTCCTTGTACGGTATCAATTTAGAAGTGTTTGAAGCTCGTATACCTGGTAGGTCTGTTCTTGTTAGCCATGATCTCACTGAAGAATGTGACACTACATATTCGATTAACTACTATTTACATGGCGAGTGTCTAATATCTGGATTGAATTAATTCTATCTAAGGTTTTATGCTCAGAAGACATTTTTAAAATTTTCAACCTCTTGACATTGTCTCGTTAACAGACCAGACATCGCTTGCAAATGGTTAATGCTATGAATCAAACAATTCAAAGAATGAAAATTTACGATATTGTCAAATGTCTGAAGTGTTTATGATTTTACTGTAAATAGCGAAGAAAGATCCCCTAATCCTAGACGCTTCACGTGACATGATGACGTTAATACGCCATGGATGTGACGTCAGACAGGGTTGGTGCCAGGAGGATCCAATTTATCAGGAATCTCAGAAAAATCCAAAGCAGTAATTAATACCTGTCGTGGTTTTATGAAAACGTAATTTGTTTTCGCGTTTAACATCCGACAAAATAATTATGCAAGACTTTCAAGTAGTGCATTAAACTCCAACATGAGCTTTTGGAATCACAGCATTTTATTAGATAAAATTACACTTTGGTTTTATTTTCAACAACTTTATAAAAGAACAAGTCAAATATTTTGAACACCGGGAATTAATCTCGAAGCAGTACACGCAGCAGTAAGGGTGAACCATAATTGTTAATATTACTGGTCATCAACGTAATTAGACGACACACGAAGGCAGTCAGGTTATTTGAAAACGTTACAAAATATATACATGTAACTTGTAGATTTTAAATACAGTTTATACCATCCTATCATATCAGTATAGATTATAGACCTTCGATAAGTTCCTTAAATAATATTACTTAATGTAGAGAGTATTGACAATTAACTCTGGCTATTAAAGGTGTAAACAAATATCGGAGCTACAATGAGGAAATGGTTCTTTTCATTGTTATCAATTTTAAAATGGGTGTTATCACGACGTTTTAGACTGTCTGATGTCGTATTCATTGTAAGGGTCTCTGGAAACGAACCTGATGGCAATGTATATCTTTGTGCAGATACAGGCAAGTTTTTGTCTGACTGAAATACAAGTGTGGTTTAAATAAGTTCCAAAGTCTTATTGCCAAAACTGCTGGGCTCAACGTATTGTCAGCGGACAGAAAAGTAATATAAAATATTTAAAAACCCTAATGTAATGAAAACGCCTTCGTTTTGATGGCGTTAACAATTATCTAAATAAGATCAAAACTGCCTGAAATATATAATATCTAATCTGAGGTGAAATTGGAGCTACATGTTTACCAGCAAATCTGATGTAAACATAATCCCACACACAGAATAACCAGCAAATCTAATGTAAACATAATCCCACACACAGAATAAACAGCAAATCTGATGTAAACATAATCCCACACACAGAATAAACAGCAAATCTGATGTAAACATAATCCCACACACAGAATAACCAGCAAATCTGATGTAAACATAATCCCACACACAGAATAAACAGCAAATCTGATGTAAACATAATCCCACACACAGAATAAACAGCAAATCTGATGTAAACATAATCCCACACACAGAATAACCAGCAAATCTGATGTAAACATAATCCCACACACAGAATAAACAAATCTGCAAATCTGATGTAAACATAATCCCACACACAGAATAACCATCTAATCTGATGTAAACATAATCCCACACACAGAATAAACAGCAAATCTGATGTAAACATAATCCCACAGACAGAATAAACAGCAAATCTGATGTAAACATAATCCCACAGACAGAATAAACAGCAAATCTGATGTAAACATAATCCCACACACAGAATAAACAGCAAATCTGATGTAAACATAATCCCACACACAGAATAAAGAGCAAATCTGATGTAAACATAATCCCACACACAGAATAAAGAGCAAATCTGATGTAAACATAATCCCACACACAGAATAAACAGCAAATCTGATGTAAACATAATCCCACACACAGAATAAACAAATCTGAAACACACAGAATAAACAGCAAATCATGTAAACATAATCCCACACACAGAATAAACAGCAAATCTGATGTAAACATAATCCCACACACAGAATAAACAGCAAATCTGATGTAAACATAATCCCACACACAGAATAACCAGCAAATCTGATGTAAACATAATCCCACACACAGAATAAACAGCAAATCTGATGTAAACATAATCCTACACACAGAATAACCAGCAAATCTGATGTAAACATAATCCCACACACAGAATAAAGAGCAAATCTGATGTAAACATAATCCCACACACAGAATAAAGAGCAAATCTGATGTAAACATAATCCACACACAGAATAAACAGCAAATCTGATGTAAACATAATCCCACACACAGAATAAACAGCAAATCTGATGTAAACATAATCCCACACACAGAATAAACAGCAAATCTGATGTAAACATAATCCCACACACAGAATAAACATCAAATCTGATGTAAACATAATCCCACACACAGAATAAACAGCAAATCTGATGTAAACATAATCCCACACACAGAATAAACAGCAAATCTGATGTAAACATAATCCCACACACAGAATAAACAGCAAATCTGATGTAAACATAATCCCACACACAGAATAAACAGCAAATCTGATGTAAACATAATCCCACAGACAGAATAAACAGCAAATCTGATGTAAACACAATCCCACAGACAGAATAAACAGCAAATCTGATGTAAACATAATCCCACACACAGAATAAACAGTAAATCTGATGTAAACATAATCCCACACACAGAATAAACAGCAAATCTGATGTAAACATAACATAATCCCACACACAGAATAAACAGCAAATCTGATGTAAACATAATCCCACACACAGAATAAACAGCAAATCTGATGTAAACATAATCCCACACACAGAATAAACAGCAAATCTGATGTAAACATAATCCCACACACAGAATAAACAGCAAATCTGATGTAAACATAATCCCACACACAGAATAAACAGACAGAATAAACAGCAAATCTGATGTAAACATAATCCCACACACAGAATAAACAGCAAATCTGATGTAAACATAATCCCACACACCGAATAAACAGCAAATCTGATGTAAACATAATCCCACACACACAGAATAAACACACAGAATAAACAGCAAATCTGATGTAAACATAATCCCACACACAGAATAAACAGCAAATCTGATGTAAACATAATCCCACACACAGAATAAACAGCAAATCTGATGTAAACATAATCCCACACACAGAATAATCCCACACACAGAATAAACAGCAAATCTGATGTAAACATAATCCCACACACAGAATAAACAGTCAATCTGATGTAAACATAATCACACACATGTAATAATCCCACACACAGAATAAACAGCAAATCTGATGTAAACATAACACACACAGAATAAACAGCAAATCCATACACACACAGAATAAACAGCAAATCTGATGTAAACATAATCCCACACACAGAATAAACAGCAAATCTGATGTAAACATAATCCCACACACAGAATAAACAGCAAATCTGATGTAAACATAATCCCACACACAGAATAAACAGCAAATCTGATGTAAACATAATCCCACACACAGAATAAACAGCAAATCTGATGTAAACATAATCCCACACACAGAATAAACAGCAAATCTGATGTAAACATAATCCCACACACAGAATAAACAGCAAATCTGATGTAAACATAATCCCACACACAGAATAAACAGCAAATCTGATGTAAACATAATCCCACACACAGAATAATAATCCCACACACAGAATAACCAGCAAATCTGATGTAAACACAATCCCACAGACAGAATAAACAGCAAATCTGATGTAAACATAATCCCACACACAGAATAAACAGCAAATCTGATGTAAACATAATCCCACACACAGAATAAACAGCAAATCTGATGTAAACATAATCCCACACACAGAATAAACAGCAAATCTGATGTAAACACAATCACACACAGAATAATCTGATGTAAACATAATCCCACACACAGAATAAACAGCAAATCTGATGTAAACATACTACCCACACACAGAATAAACAGAAAATAAACAGCAAATCTGATGTAAACATAATCCCACACACAGAATAAACAGCAAATCTGATGTAAACATAATCCCACACACAGAATAAACAGCAAATCTGATGTAAACATAACATAATCCCACACACAGAATAAACAGCAAATCTGATGTAAACATAATCCCACACACAGAATAAACAGCAAATCTGATGTAAACATAATCCCACACACAGAATAAACAGCAAATCTGATGTAAACATAATCCCACACACAGAATAAACAGTAAATCTGATGTAATTGTCTAACGTAATTGATATAAACAGAAGTGACACAAATAAGGACTAGAAATAAATCGATATGATGGCAACAGACCCAATGGTGGCAACATGATTAGACAACGTTTATTTCAGGTGCAGGACCACTGTATTGTATACTACAACTAAAATTTCGTATATGGTGATATTTCCTAAAATTTCCACTGAAGTGAGACAAGGTTCTATCCTTTTGGTCATACTTTTTCTGTGATATTTCCTAAAAATTCCACTGAAGTGAGACAAGGTTCTATCCTTTTGGTCATGCTTTTCTGTGATATTTCCTAAAAATTCCCACTGAAGTGAGGCAAGGTTCTATCCTTTTGGTCATGCTTTTCTGTGATATTTCCTAAAACTTCCACTGAAGTGAGACAAGGTTCTATCCTTTTGGTCATGCTTTTTCTGTGATATTTCCTAAAAATTCCGCTGAAGTGAGACAAGGTTCTATCCTTTTGGTCATGCTTTTCTGTGATATTTCCTAAAAATTCCACTGAAGTGAGACAAGGTTCTATCCTGTTGGTCATGCTTTTTTGTGATATTTCCTAAAAATTCCCACTGAAGTGAGACAAGGTTCTATCCTTTTGGTCATACTTTTTCTGTGATATTTCCTAAAACTTCCACTGAAGTGAGACAAGGTTCTATCCTTTTGGTCATGCTTTTTTGTGATATTTCCTAAAAATTCCCACTGAAGTGAGACAAGGTTCTACCCTTTTGGTCATACTTTTTCTGTGATATTTCCTAAAACTTCCACTGAAATGAGACAAGGTTCTATCCTTTTGGTCATACTTTTTCTGTGATATTTCCTAAAAATTCCCACTGAAGTGAGACAAGGTTCTATCCTGTTGGTCATGCTTTTCTGTGATATTTCCTAAAACTTCCACTGAAGTGAGACAAGGTTCTATCCTTTTGGTCATACTTTTTCTGTGATATTTCCTAAAACTTCCACTGAAGTGAGACAAGGTTCTATCCTTTTGGTCATACTTTTTCTGTGATATTTCCTAAAAATTCCGCTGAAGTGAGACAAGGTTCTATCCTTTTGGTCATACTTTTCTGTGATATTTTCTAAAATGTACACTTCAATTAGATCATGCTCTGATATTTTTCCCTTCTAAAACAACCGAAAAGTATCCTTACCTACCTACTGTACGTATCCGGTAAAGATGAAGAGAATTTTTCTATTGACAAGATATAATTTACAAATTTGTGTGAATATTCTAGCGTACTGTGATATTTCAGGATTAATTTTTCGTGTTATAGAACCATCACAAAAAGAGCTGAATTTTCTCTAATGCTAAGTGTACACTCTTTTTTGTGTTGTGGCTGAATGTCATAAAAACTCATTAATGATAATTCTTATTCATGAAATCATTGAATTTCGACTCTTTTCTTTGATAAACTCCTACACCTCCACATAAACCAATCACCATTTGAAACGAGGATTAAACCAAATATATCTTACAATGATATCTTGTCACGTGTGTCTATTCTATAATACAAGATTAAATCATTCTGAAGTTGTTATTCTCTGTATTGATATTGGAATACAGTTCCTTTACAGATGACGTGTGACTGTTATTTATAGGGCTCTAAAGCGTCAAAGTGATCTTGAAGACTTGAAACTAAGTTACATATATACTTGTATTAATTAATTAAACCCGTATGCTGGTCTATAGCTAGGGACCGTCCAAAGAGGCTGTTAAATTATTCATGTTCAACTTGTCCTTGACCATAGCGCTTTGCTTTCGACGACCTTAATCTGTGAGTATTATACATTAGTTTTGGTCAGTATTGAATGAATGAAAAAACAGCAATGGGCAGTCATTGGCCACGCTGACGTTCTTAAATGCCGGAATTGTTTTCTTCGCAAGATTAATCACCTCCAAAATAGAAGAGTTCTGTACGACAAATGGAATGGCGCCACGCTAGGGAATAAAATGGATGTTGACGAGTGGGGAGTGAGTGCAATCACAAGTCATTTGTCAGCGAGCCTTGACAACATACGTGCAGGACCCTAGCTCTCTACAACGCTCTATCAAAAGGTAGGTCAATAGGTCACTTCTTCTCGTTAAATCTCGTCACGTGATTACGTCATTTCATTGTGCGCATTTTACGCACGAATTTAATAGTGCCGCATATTTCTCCCATTATCCGACATTTCGCCCTCGTTATTGGGTGTGTTCCCGTAATTTACGCAGAACTGTCGGATGGTTATAGTAAACGATTATGTGCTGGATGGACAGATTCCATTCTTTATCCAATGCCATGAGGCTGACCTTCTTTCCTTTGATCAGTTTGGTGCCAGTAAAGTACAGTGACAACTTGACCGAATTAAGGCAAGGAAACAAATAATATTCGCCCACACGAGAAAACACATTCCAAACATCACCTCTTATGATATATAGCAACCAATCATAATCTATAGATATAAGTAAACAGACAGTCGTGTAGGAAAATGATGTGACACAACTGTGGAGAGTCGACGTCACGGTACCACCATCATACATCGTGTGTATAGAATGTCAACCTCTGGCATTAGCACGTGATATACGGGCGGCGATCATACAACAATAAATATGTAGGTCTCTGGATACCTGTAAGAATATCTCCATGCCCTTTGGTTGCCCACTCATATCAATGCTCATCTTTCTTAGTATGTGTGTGAAACACTATAAGTATTTCACTTCTACAGCACCAATCTTAGGCTGTATAACTCTTTTAGCACGTACTTAAGATTTGTAATGTCCAAAATCTTAAACAATTGTTCTTTTTTTCAAAGGTGCAGAAAGCCGATGAGGTTATGTAAAGAACAGAGCTAAATGAGGCACTCTAGACAGGATAACGCAGACAGGAAGAGCAATAAAATGGGACAGGAAAGTGGCAACCTGAATTCGGCAAGGACTTTCATATCGTTTACTTTATATGCCTAATACGAATCTCTTACACTGGATGTATCCTGCTGTTCTTCAAGCGTGTTATATATTTGTATAATTCATGCAATCTGCGTTCAATCTTAATGTAATATACACAATAACACAATTACATAGATGTTACAGAATACGCGATTTACCATACTCATTGTAATCTCAAGTGATATTAAAGTCAAAATAGCTTGTCAAACAGATCAGGGAAGAGGTTCAGAATTATTCACTATAGCTTTTCTGTCTATTAAAAACACGCTAAGATATCAATGAATCTGCACTTATTTGACATTCAAGTGTCACGAACCAATATTAGTGTTTTTGTTGTTAAGATATATGTACAATGTCCTTTACCGAATTCACTGAGTGCTTGGTTTAGTTTACGAAAATGCATTTCAATAAATATAATGTGACATAAGAAACAATTTACATTGTGAGTTGTTGACAGCGGTTTTCACTGTGAACTAGTATCTCGCCCTATCATTACACTGTTGACAGCGGTTTACACTGTGAACTAGTATCTCGCCCTATCATTACACTGTTGACAACGGTTTACACTGTGAACTAGTATCTCGCCCTATCATTACACTGTTGACAACGGTTTACACTGTGAACTAGTATCTCGCCCTATGATTACACTTTTGACAACGGTTTACACTGTGACCTAGTGACCTGTGATTACACTATTGACAACGGTTTACACTGTGAACTAGTATCTCGCCCTATCATTACACTGTTGACAACGGTTTACACTGTGAACTAGTATCTCGCCCTATGATTACACGGTTGACAACGGTTTACACTGTGAACTAGTGACCTGTGATTACACTATTGACAACGGTTTACACTGTGAACTAGTATCTCGCCCTATCATTACACTGTTGACGGCGGTTTACACTGTGAACTAGTATCTCGCCCTATCATTACACTGTTGACAACGGTTTACACTGTGAACTAGTATCTCGCCCTATGATTACACTTTTGACAACGGTTTACACTGTGAACTAGTGACCTGTGATTACACTATTGACAACGGTTTACACTGTGAACTAGTATCTCGCCCTATCATTACACTGTTGACAACGGTTTAAACTGTGAACTAGTATCTCGCCCTATCATTACACGGTTGACAACGGTTTACACTGTGAACTAGTGACCTGTGATTACACTATTGACAACGGTTTACACTGTGAACTAGTGACCTGTGATTACACTATTGACAACGGTTTACACTGTGAACTAGTATCTCGCCCTATGATTACACGGTTGACAACGGTTTACACTGTGAACTAGTGACCTGTGATTACACTATTGACAACGGTTTACACTGTGAACTAGTATCTCGCCCTATCATTACACGATTGACAACGGTTTACACTGTGAACTAGTGACCTGTGATTACACTATTGACAACGGTTTACACTGTGAACTAGTATCTCGCCCTATCATTACACGATTGACAACGGTTTACACTGTGAACCAGTGGCCTGTGATTACACTATTGACAACGGGTTACCTTTACTTTCATCAATTTAGGAGTATGATTTCCAAGGCGAAGATGTAGTTGTTACACAAAACAAACTGATTTTCCTTTTTCAAACCCAACAAAGTGTCAGCAAACTCTGAATCCAATTTTCCAATGAGAACAGGGTTAGAAATCACAAAGCCACCGTGTATACCTGGAGTAACTAGTGAATAGCACCAGTCAACGGAAGTTATGTACCGTGGGGTCAAATAATGGATGGAATTGCACAGCACGCATGTTACCTACTTCTAGGATTTGATACTAATTCTAAGGGCATAAAGAGTTAAAACCGACAAGGCGACTGGGGAAAATCAAAATTGATTGACAAAATGTCAAAATCTAAATGGGAAGATGAGCTAGCAGTGTTACTCAGTACAGAACCTTTCTTAGGAACATTATAAGTTTACCTACGAATCGATTTTAACTTAACTGGATGTTTTTGTAGCATTCCGAGGGACAACCACGGAAGTGCATCGAAAAATCCAAAAGGTTCCTGGAGCCTTTGATGTGACATCGTGCCGCGAGCTATGGTTACACGACAGGGTTCACTATTTCATCACAAACCTATCAAAACAATTGTGGAAAACTGTCAAATAATATTATTATTTCTCGTACATCAACAAGTTTTATATGCTATTTGACGCACAGTGTATAAAAGAGCCTATGGTGATCACTTAAGAAAAATCGACAGCCGGTCAATTAAAGGTCCGAATGAAGTTTTGTTTCTTGGTGCACGAGGACCGGAAGTAGGTACATTGCTGTGCTTTCCCAATTTATAATTATAAGCATGATTGCCTGGTTCCTCTTCAAACCTTAGATATATTAAAAACTATTAACAACTTGCAGTAATAACCTCATACAGTAAATATAAAATTATAGGTTGACGATGTACAATATGTAATATATGGACCTAAGTGAAATAAGACATGGATGAAACTATATGCACTTTGCTTCCCATTTTAATCAATAAAAAGAAAAGAGGAAACGATTTCCAAATAGACATGTAAAACATTACCGAGAAATCAATAAATCAGATGTTTTGGAAACGTAAGCGACTCTCGTTTCTAAGACAAATCCAAGTGATGTGACATTTTCTAAGAACTATGATGATGACAGAAACAGTTGTATTGCCTATCACTAAACAATACGAATCTTTTTTATCAGTTTATCAGCAAAATCATCGTGTATCAGTGGCGTAGCCAGGATCTACAGTTGGGGGGGGGGGGGAGAATCTGGCAACGCCGGCGAAGCCGTGCGTCGCTAGGGGTCTGGGGGCCTCCCCCAGAAAATTTGGAAAATTTTGGCTACTTTTCCTGCATTTTGAGCGTATTTTGAAGGAAAATAATGACACAATAATACTGGGATAAGTCGATATAATGAGCTGAGTGTAGTTTGTGTGGTGTTATTTTCGACAGAATGCAAGTAGAATCGATAAAACCACTGAAATATAGATATGAAAAATACAGATGCAGAAAACTGAAAAAATGGGACCCCACAGTTGTCCCCCCGTGCCTACGCCAGTGTCGTTTATAAACAATGTCGTCCTTTAAACATAGAGACTTAACGCTCATTTATTGTCTCCAACATTTAATTTCTTATAATCACAGTGGATTGTACAAAGACATATTTCAGTATGAATCACAGTGGATTGTACACAGACACACGTTTCAGGAAGAATCATGGTGGATTGTACAAAGACACTCAATTCAGTTAAAATCACAGTGGATTGTACAAAGACACACATTTCAGTCAGAATCACATAGAATTGTACAAAGACACCCAATTCAGTCAGAATCACAAAGGATTGTACAAAGACATTCAATTCAGTTAAAATCACAGTGGATTGTACAAAGACACACATTCCATGAAGAATCATAATGGATTGTACAAAGACATCCAATTCAGTTAAAATCACAGTGGATTGTACAAAGACACACATTTCATGAAGAATCACAGTGGATTGTACAAAGACACACATTTCAGGAAGAATCATAGTGGATTGTACAAAGACACACCTTGCAATAAGATTTCATAAATACATACAGTAAACAGCAAATTATGGGTAGAGAACTTTCAAGTGCATTGAAGCTAAGGGTCCTAAAGTGTAGAAATCCAGAACAGGAAGTAGGACGAATAAAAATGGACCTACACCACTTCCTGTTGTTACATTTTCTCGGTAAAACGTGTACTTTCGTGCCGTATTGATGTGACATCAGCTTGGGTTATTTCACTATCGAATTGGACCTATTACCAAAACCAGTGGTTTTGTTAAGAATATCCTCATAAACCAATATGTATATTAAATTGAAACTTATCGCGATAAATTTGACCAGTCAGACGATTTTTTTGAAGTTTAGATTAATCAGTGTAGCTGGAGTTGTGATTTTACTCCTTCTACATATAAACAATCACGACTGATCAATATTTACCAAATTGTTTGTCGATTTACATTTTTAAAATTGTTTCCGTTTGCTTTGTCTTTTAAATTCAGTTTGTAATTTAATTTATTTTCGGCATATTCAGCTTTCCTTTCAAGTGACATAAGGTGTGATAAAATATATGAGTGTGGACATTTCTACGTTGTGATTACGCAATCCTTTCGTCGTACGACAAATAAAGTATATGTTCAAAGATGAATTCGTTTATAGTGGAAAGATAGTGAGGTACAATTTCAGCATGATAACATTGACTCAGCAAAGTGTTGGTTGTATGTAAAACCCTTCTCTGTCGACATATTAGTGTGTCTTTTATTTTAGTTACATGTCAAGTAAATTAATTCCGATGGTTTGTCCTGAGATAAAATACGGGACCATAATGATGACGCCTGTAAGCTCGATGCTTACGTGTTCTCGGACAATCACGCGAGATCAGAGATGACCTATCGATGACATAGGCGCGACAGAATGACGGCTCATCTCGTGCGAACAAGCACGTGATAGATCATCCTGGCAAAACGACAGTTTGATTTTAATCATTTTCATATTCATCATACTCGTCTAGACATAAGTAGCGTTAAAGAGGAAAGTAAATGTTGACAGGATTCATCGACGGTTCAGATCTGTTTAAAGGGAGACAAATCTAACTTCGAACACGAACAAACTTGGGATCCGTTTCCAAAAACACTGAAATCTTTCTTTTTGGCAATTATATATATTTGAGGTAATGAAAATACATTTTCCGATTTGTTACCTGATTCCGTGTCAGATTTTCTTTTTAATTATTTTGTTTACGTTTTAAAACATCTTACAAAATAGTTGTAATATTCATGTGTTATATAACTGCCAGCTGATAACTGCCCAATATTCCATTTTATGACGAACACAGTGAACAAAACTTTCAAATATCTAACAACTGACAAGTGTGTTCAATTAGATCACCAATTCACGGGATATATCACAACGATTTTAGTTGCACACATTTTCCTTTAGAACTGACAACTCGCTATACATCCTGGTTTTATCTGATCATTTCAAATAGGATCCAATCACTGACTGTTATTGTTTACTTAAAGTACAAACTACAGTGGACAAAACTACGTATAGAGCAGTGATACAGTTTCGAGACCTGAAGGGTCAGTCTGCTAGAAAGTATAAAGGGTAATTGACACTCATTCACATAGAAATCTTCCCATTCTACTGCTATCAAGCGCAGGGTGAAGGAATTTTAGCGAGGCAGAGAGACTGTAGAGGTGAATCTCAGTCAGGACGGCTATCAACCTGTTCTAGTCCGGATTGATTGACCAAAACGAGTAATTGTAGCAGAGCAACAGGTCTTACGATGTCCCGTGACAAATGGAGGAGGAGGAGGAGAAGGAGGAGGGCCGTTATGGGTGGAAATCAAGATGTCGAGTCCGATTATTAGGATATCAATGGCTGCAAAATAGAAGGACTCAAAATTGATAGACGTCCAATTGAATTTACTATTAACAATAAGGATCTACTGTCACTGATACACATATTACAATGTTACGTGTTAGATAAAGACGCGACAAATTCTTGGCAATGCACCACAGCATAGTCTCCTTATCTGTGTAATACAGGTAGGACGTAAGAATGCTAACTGCTGTATTCCCTTCGCAAGCTCAAAGGAATCTTAATCATTTCTTGCTTTTATTGATTTTTTATAGGGATGGGGGAGGGGGAGGGGGGGGCTTTTCCTGCTTAAAGGCTCTTCACACCACTGCATTTTTCCCTTTGAGTTGAGAACTTCTGAACAGAAAAGGACAGCACGGGCTCTTTCTCAGACCCTTGACTTATCAAAGTCATTGCTATGGCACAGTTTGCTTCCTGTTTATAGCAGTTAAACCGTTGTTAGTGTAATGTAACCACGTGATACCTGTATGTCATGTAACCATGTTCAAATTTTGACATTTCAGTGTGATTGCGCTATAGATAAGTCAATATCGTCATTATCCGTTGACACCGTCTCCATATAACCAATGCTGTTGCGAGGACAGGATACCCAAATCAAAGTAAACAACATGGACTGTTCTGTCCCAAAATGTGTATTTAGTTAATGTTGATGGATTGATAATAATATTTTGTACGTCTATGGCTCTATGAGCCTAATATTCGGAAAACAACCCATAGGAACCCACAATCGTATCATAAATCATACTAATATTTCATAAGCATTTTCGATAATACAAATATATATAATCTCTTACAGTTGACATCTTCTACGTCTTGATCGGATTTGTTTAGGTGATGGATACTCTCTTCACAGATTAGTATGCTGCTCTATTAGCCAATCGAAAGAAAGGTTACAAACGACATCATTTTTATATATAATCAGTTGATTAGTCAAACGAATTTTTCAAAAAAAAATATGATATATCGCAACATGATAATCGGCTAATTATAACATGCAATATTGATGTGGTGAGTCTGCGTCACGGAAGTCAAGTGTGAGGCTTACTGAACCAATTGTCTTTCAGGAGAAAGAGGAGACGGGAGTGAAACTGAGCGTTTTCTTTCCTCATCATGTGACTGATATAAACCAATCAGAATTACTTATAATAATTGTGTGAACTGAATGACTCAAGCGTCATGCTACCTTTAATCTTAGTCTTATTGTATTATTCCAACTAATTCGATACATGATACGATTTATGTAAAATTGGTACACGTCTGGGAGCAGCTCACGACCAATTAAAGCCGACTTCGATATGACAGGGGACAAGTATAAAGATATTAAAAGAATAAAACTAAAGCATACAGAGAAAACTAAAAAAATTCATGTTATCTTTTTGGACAAATCTTGATATGTACTTTTGCTTTTCTTTTGAGGATATAAAACGAAATCAGTTTTACGATGAGATCTTGTAACCCCCAACCTTTACTTACAATCTGCATTACACACTCATATCTGGGCCCTTACTCCGTGGTATTGCTCAATAAACATTCCAGTAGTGTTCATGTCATGATGCGGGCATGTACAACTAGGTCCATCACTGGATTCACACAAACATATTAAAACTCCTGGTTGTGTATAAAGAATCTTTACATAATAGAAAATTCACTCATTTTAGGGGATCCGCAACCTTCGTAACTGGGGCATTTAAGGGGACCAGTAATCTTTGAGATTCATACTAGGACATTTTAAAGGAACAGTATCCATAAAGATTCATAGCTCGGACATTGTAGGGGAACAGTATATATAGAGATTCATAGCTGGGACATTATAGGGGAACAGTGTCCATAAAGATTCATAGCTAGGACATTGTAGGGGAACAGTATATATAGAGATTCATAGCTGGGACATTATAGGGGAACAGTGTCCATAAAGATTCATAGCTGGGACATTGTAGGGGAACAGTATATATAGAGATTCATACTAGGACATTGTAGGGGAACAGTATATATAGAGATTCATAGCTCGGACATTATAGGGGAACAGTGTCCATAAAGATTCATAGCTCGGACATTGTAGGGGAACAGTATATATAGAGATTCATACTAGGACATTGTAGGGGAACAATGTCATACAGATTCATAGCTGGGACATTGTAGGTGAACAGTATCCATAAAGATTCATAGCTCGGACATTGTAGGGGAACAGTATCCATAAAGATTCATAGCTGGGACATTGTAGGTGAACAGTATCCATAAAGATTCATAGCTCGGACATTGTAGGGGAACAGTATCCATAAAGATTCATAGCTCGGACATTGTAGGGGAACAGTATCCATAAAGATTCATAGCTCGGACATTGTAGGGGAACAGTATATATAGAGATTCATACTAGGACATTGTAGGGGAACAATGTCATACAGATTCATAGCTGGGACATTATAGGGGAACAGTGTCCATAAAGATTTTAAACATTATAGAGGAACAGTTTCCATAGAGATTCATAGCTGGGACATAGGACACCTAAACAATTTTAAAGGGTCAACTATCTCCTTTAATACCGGTAAAGCACGGAAAACATCGCATCCACATGCTGATAGTGGGGTTATCTGTTCCATTGTCTTTACCATGTTTGTTTGGGGGTTGACAGAGTTATACAGCGATGATGTCTACGAATGCTAAGTCAATGACGGATGCATTTATAGTGTCATCACAATGAAATATCATATTCTGGAGTCGATAGCCTGACACCATTGGGTCACATTATACTTAAAATGGACTAATGAGGCAGTGTCAAGAGAGACATTTGAAAGAAATACAAAGATCTCAAGTTAAGTCTTGGACAAGATAAATAATGCCATCTTGGTCTCTTAGTGGAAACAAACAGTTTTACAACAAAGGAATACATCATAAGTAACAATCACATTGTCGCACGTAAAGGCTACTGATACTACTTGCTGTTCTCGATTCAATACCATACATTCTGAGAAAAGAAAATATATTTTGAAAATATTGTAAAATAATAACTTCCTCGCTTTCACTTGTAATCGTAATATAACATATCCGGCGATGTCGATGGTTCGGATGTCGTTATGGAAATCATTATTTAAAATACAAATATTTGTGTTTGCATCCGAAAGATATTACGTGTAATCAATCCCTGAATTTACCTAGCTTTGGCTTTCAAATAATTTTTATTATGTCCAGTTAATTTCAATTTTTCGAATGCGTCATTCTGGAATCAAATTCACAGACGAAATTATAACAAGTACGATGGTAGACAACACATACGATTTCTAACTACACAAGGCATTGCATTCTCAGGATACGATGATGTTTTACGTCGATATACCTGTTCAAACCTTTTATCGACGTTTTACTTCCTTCACCGCTACAATGTTTAATGATTCGTTGCATTTAAAACTTATTACTATTATTGTTTAATGAGTATATGTAAGACATTTAAAATTCTTAAATCTGATGGGATATTAAAACGCGTTATTCTATACATCAGTTGTTTCATTCAGACTTGTAGACACCATTGCTGTATATGAAGAACACGGTCAATATATATTTATAAAATCTTGACAGTTATTTAAACAAAGTTATGAAACTTGGGTGATAAAGTCAGAGACAAACAGTATGAGACGCTCGTCGACTGCACACATCGGTCATATTTATAATACGAGAACCGCTGTGTTTTTATATATACACATATATCCATTAATGTATATAAATAAATACCTGTTATGTTATGATGATTTCATCGAGCGGAGGTCATGACCTGGTCATGTTGACAATTATTGGTACTTAACAAACAAAACAAAAAAAGTCACAAAAACGGACCGAACGCATGTTTCTAAATTTACTGACGACTGGTGTGGTCTGTGTCATTAAAACGCTCATACCTGTATTGATTTAATGTCATGTTCAACATTGTCTCTTTTAACCTGTATGAGAATAAAGCCGACCTTATATCATACAATATGTATTGTTTGTTACAAAGTATGAGGATATATATGTGGTCATATGCATGCACGCGCACGTTGATTTGTTTGACAGACAAACCCGGAAATCAGACAAAGTGCCTTTTTTGTTTTACAACAATTTGTGATAAATGTTTTAGTTTTTCTTAATCATCGCATACCACTTGTATTGTCAATGTTTGATATCCGTGTGGTTCTATGCTGGCATGAGTAAAGGCAGCTGAAGTTGATAAATCCCTTGAGTATAGGAGACTGGTGCGGACGTCAATGTGTGTTATGGGTTACTTTGGCCTTGTGCTTCTGATGCTGTGGACTGTTGGAACTGAGGCACAGTATAATCCTAATCATGGTAAGCGAAAGGGTCCTTGGAACCAAACGTAACACACAAAAACTGAAGGCAAACATATCATATTGCATTTATTTGTACAATGTAAATATTGAAATACAATGACTGATTGCAAAATTTTGTGTTGTCGGAAAATCGAACAAAAATTTATCTCATTTTTTTTTCCGTTTTTTGCTAATGTTTATACTATCATTATTTTTTTTTTTTTTTTACTTTTTTTTTGGTGAAAAAGAGAAGCGGATTCTCATAAAGTTTTCCTGTCTTCCTGTTCGTTCGTTTTCCCTTAGTTTTCAGTGAACTATTGTGTCTGTTTCACTCTAACACTGTATCTAAGTTTCATCTGTACTATCGTGTCATACACTTTCTTGTTTTAAATTCCTCTGTACTCTCGCGTCTTCAATTCCTCTATACACTAGCGTCTTAAATTCCTCTGTACTCTCGCGTCTTCAATTCCTCTATACAATAGCGTCTTAAATTCCTCTATACACTAGCGTCTTAAATTCCTCTGTAATCTCGCGTCTTAAATTCCTCTGTACTCTCGCGTCTTCAATTCCTCTATACAATAGCGTCTTAAATTCCTCTGTACTCTCGCGTCTTCAATTCCTCTATACAATAGCGTCTTAAATTCCTCTGTACTCTCGCGTCTTCAATTCCTCTATACAATAGCGTCTTAAATTCCTCTGTACTCTCTCGACTTCAATTCCTCTATACAATAGCGTCTTAAATTCCTCTGTACTCTCGCGTCTTCAATTCCTCTATACAATAGCGTCTTAAATTCCTCTGTACTCTCTCGTCTTCAATTCCTCTATACAATAGCGTCTTAAATTCCTCTGTACTCTCGCGTCTTCAATTCCTCTATACAATAGCGTCTTAAATTCCTCTGTACTCTCGCGTCTTCAATTCCTCTATACAATAGCGTCTTAAATTCCTCTGTACTCTCGCGTCTTCAATTCCTCTATACAATAGCGTCTTAAATTCCTCTGTACTCTCGCGTCTTCAATTCCTCTATACAATAGCGTCTTAAATTCCTCTGTACTCTCGCGTCTTCAATTCCTCTGTACTCTCGCGTTTTAAATTTATCTGTACTCTCACGTCTTAAATTCCTCTGTACTCTAGCGTTTTAAATTCCTCTGTACCCTAGCGTTTTAAATTCCTCTGTAATCTCGCGTCTTAAATTCCTCTGTACTCTCGCGTCTCAAATTCCTCTGTAATCTCGCGTCTTAAATTCCTCTATGCTCTCGCGTCTAAATTTCCTCTGTACTTTCGTGTCTTAGTTTCGACTACACTATCACAAGTTTCTTCTGTACTGTCGTGTCTTAGTTTCATCATTGTTATAGCGTCTAAGTTTCATTTTTGTTACCGTGTCGTCCTTTCCACTATAGTACTGTGTATTCTAGCTATGACTGTGATACATGTACTGTGTATTCTAGCTATGAGTGATACATGTACTGTGTATTCTAGCTATCAGTGTGATACATGTACTGTGTATTCTAGCTATGACTGTGATACATGTACTGTGTATTCTAGCTATCACCGTGATATATGTACTGTGTATTCCAGCTATGACTGTGATACATGTACTGTGTATTCTAGCTATCACTGTGTTACATATTGTGTATTCTAGCTATGACTGTGATATATGTACTGTGTATTCAAGCTATCACGGTGATACGCGTACTGTGTATTCTAGATATGACTGTGATACCTGCACTGTGTCTTCTAGCTATGACTGTGATACATGTACTGTGTATTCTAGCTATCACTGTGATACACGTACTGTATATTCTAGATATGACTGTGATACACGTACTGTGTATTCTAGATATGACTGTGATACATATACTGTGTATTCTATCTATCACTGTGATACATGTACTGTGTATTCTAGCTATCACTATGATACTTGTACTGTGTATTCTAGCTATCACTGTGATACATGTACTGTGTATTCTAGCTATGACTGTGATACATGTACTGTGTATTCTAGCTATCACTGTATTACATATTGTGTATTCAAAACTGTGATACATGTACTATGTATTCTAGCTGTGACTGTGATACATGTACTGTGTATTCTAGCTATCACTGTGATACACGTACTATGTCTTCTAGCTATGACTGTGATACATGTACTGTGTATTCTAGCTATGACTGTGATACATGTACTGTGTATTCTAGCTATCACAGTATTACATATTGTGTATTCAAAACTGTGATACATGTACTGTGTCTTCTAGCTATCACTACTGTGTATTCTAGCTATCACTGTGATATATGTACTGTGTATTCTAGCTATGACTGTGATACATGTACTGTGTATTCTAGCTATCACTGTGATATATGTACTGTGTATTCTAGCTATGACTGTGATACATGTACTGTGTATTCTAGCTATGACTGTGATACATGTACTGTGTATACATGTACTGTGTATTCTAGCTATGACTGTGATACATGTACTGTGTATTCTAGCTATGACTGTGATACATGTACTGTGTATTCTATCTATCACTGTGATATATGTACTGTGTATTCTAGCTATGACTGTGATACATGTACTGTGTATTCTAGCTATGACTGTGATACATGTACTGTGTATTCTATCTATCACTGTGATATATGTACTGTGTATTCTAGCTATGACTGTGATACATGTACTGTGTATTCTAGCTATGACTGTGATACACGTACTGTGTATTCTATCTATCACTGTGATATATGTACTCTGTATTCTAGATATGACTGTGATACATGTATTGTGTATTCTAGCTATGACTGTGATACATGTACTGTGTATTCTAGCTATGACTGTGATACATGTACTGTGTATTCTAGCTATCACTGTGATACATGTACTGTGTATTCTAGCTATCACTGTACATGTACTGTGTATTCTAGCTATGACTGTGATACATGTACTGTGTATTCTAGCTATCACTGTGATACATGTACTGTGTATTCTATCTATCACTGTGATATATGTACTGTGTATTCTAGCTATGACTGTGATACATGTACTGTGTATTCTAGCTATGACTGTGATACACGTACTGTGTATTCTATCTATCACTGTGATATATGTACTGTGTATTCTAGCTATGACTGTGATACATGTATTGTGTATTCTAGCTATGACTGTGATACATGTACTGTGTATTCTAGCTATGACTGTGATACACGTACTGTGTATTCTATCTATCACTGTGATATATGTACTCTGTATTCTAGCTATGACTGTGATACATGTATTGTGTATTCTAGCTATGACTGTGATACATGTACTGTGTATTCTAGCTATGACTGTGATACATGTACTGTGTATTCTAGCTATCACTGTGATACATGTACTGTATTCTAGCTATCACTGTGATACATGTACTGTGTATTCTAGCTATGACTGTGATACTTGTACTGTGTATTCTAGCTATCACTGTGATACATGTACTGTGTATTCTAGCTATGACTGTGATACATGTACTGTGTATTCTAGCTATGACTGTGATACATGTACTGTGTATTCTAGCTATGACTGTGATACACGTACTGTGTATTCTAGCTATGACTGTGATACACGTACTGTGTATTCTAGCTATGACTGTGATACATGTACTGTGTATTCTAGCTATCACTGTGATACATGTACTGTGTATTCTAGCTATCACTGTGATACATGTACTGTGTATTCTAGCTATCACTGTACATGTACTGTGTATTCTAGCTATCAATGTGATACGTGTACTGTGTATTCTAGCTATCACTGTGATATATGTACTGTATTCTAATCACTGTGATACATGTACTATGTATTCTAGCTATGACTGTGATACATGTACTGTGTATTCTAGCTATCACTGTGATACACGTACTGTGTATTCTTGATATGACTGTGATACATGTACTGTGTATTCTAGCTATACACTGTGTATACATGTACTGTGTACATTACTAGCTATCACTATACATGTGTGTATTCTAGATATGACTGTGATAAACGTACTGTGTATTCTAGCTATCATTGTGATACACGTACTGTGTATTCTATCTATCACTGTGATATATGTACTTTGTATTCTAGCTATGACTGTGATACATGTACTGTGTATTCTAGCTATCACTGTGATACATGTACTGTGTATTCTAGCTATGTGACATGTGATATTCTAGCTATGTACTGTGTATTCTAGCTATCACTGTGATACATGTACTGTGTATTCTATCTATCACTGTGATATATGTACTGTGTATTCTAGCTATGACTGTGATACTGTACTGTGTATTCTAGCTATGACTGTGATACATGTACTGTGTATTCTAGCTATGACTGTGATACACGTACTGTGTATTCTAGCTATGACTGTGATACATGTACTGTGTATTCTATCTATCACTGTGATATATGTACTGTGTATTCTAGCTATGACTGTGATACATGTACTGTGTATTCTAGCTATGACTGTGATACATGTACTGTGTATTCTAGCTATGACTGTGATACATGTACTGTGTATTCTAGCTATCACTGTGATACATGTACTGTGTATTCTAGCTATGACTGTGATACATGTACTGTGTATTCTAGCTATGACTGTGATACATGTACTGTGTATTCTAGCTATGACTGTGATACATGTACTGTGTATTCTAGCTATGACTGTGATACATGTACTGTGTACTGTGATCTATCTATATATGTACTGTGATACATGTACTGTGTATTCTAGCTATGACTGTGATACATGTACTGTGTATTCTATCTATCACTGTGATCACTATACTGTGTATTCTAGCTATGACTGTGATACATGTACTGTGTATTCTAGCTATGACTGTGATACATGTACTGTGTATTCTAGCTATGACTGTGATACATGTACTGTGTATTCTAGGTATGACTGTGATACATGTACTGTGTATTCTAGGTATGACTGTGATACATGTACTGTGTATTCTAGCTATGACTGTGATACATGTACTGTGTATTCTAGCTATGACTGTGATACATGTACTGTGTATTCTAGCTATGTCTGTGATACATGTACTGTGTATTCTAGCTATGACTGTGATACATGTACTGTGTATTCTAGCTATAAGTGTGATACATGTACTGTGTATTCTAGCTGATACATGTACTGTGTATTCTACATGCTATGTACTGTGATACATGTACTGTGTATTCTAGCTATGTGTGATACATGTATTGTGTATTCTAGCTATCACTGTGATACACGTACTGTGTATTCTATCTATCACAGTGATACATGTACTGTGTATTCTAGCTATCACTGTGATATATGTACTGTGTATTCTAACTATGACTGTGATACAAGTACTTTGTATTCTATCTATCACTGTGATACATGTACTGTGTATTCTAGCTATGACTGTGATACATGTACTTTGTATTCTAGCTATGACTGTGATACATGTATTGTGTATTCTAGCTATCACTGTGTATTGTGTATTCTAGCTATCACTGTGATACACTGTGTGTATACTATCACAGTGATACATGTGTGTATTCTAGATATGACTGTGATACATGTACTGTGTATTCTAGCTATGACTGTGATACATGTATTGTGTATTCTAGATATGACTGTGATACATGTACTGTGTATTCTAGCTATCACTGTGATACATGTACTGTGTATTCTAGCTATGACAGTGATACATGTACTGTGTATTCTAGCTGTGACTGTGATACATGTACTGTGTATTTTAGCTATGACTGTGATACATGTACTGTGTATTCTAGCTATCACTGTGATACACGTACTGTGTATTCTAGCTATCACTGTGATACATGTACTGTGTATTCTAGCTATCACTGTGATACATGTACTGTGTATTCTAGCTATGACTGTGATACATGTACTGTGTATTCTAGCTATGACTGTGATACATGTACTGTGTATTCTAGCTATGACTGTGATACATGTACTGTGTATTCTAGCTATGACTGTGATACATGTACTGTGTATTCTAGCTATGACTGTGATACATGTACTGTGTATTCTAGCTATGACTGTGATACATGTACTGTGTATTCTAGCTATCACTGTGATACATGTACTGTGTATTCTAGCTATCACTGTGTTACATGTGATACATGTACTGTGTATTCTAGCTATCACTGTGATACATGTACTGTGTGTTCTAGCTATCACTGTGATACACGTGATACTGTGTATTCTATATGACTATCACTGTGATATATGTACTGTGTATTCTAGCTATGACTGTGATACATGTACTGTGTATTCTAGCTATGACTGTGATACATGTACTGTGTATTCTAGCTATGACTGTGATACATGTACTGTGTATTCTAGCTATGACTGTGATACATGTACTGTGTATACACTGTATACATGTGTGTATTCTAGCTATCTAGCTATGACTGTGATACATGTACTGTGTATTCTAGCTATCACTGTGATACATGTACTGTGTATTCTAGCTATCACTGTACATGTACTGTGTATTCTAGCTATCAATGTGATACGTGTACTGTGTATTCTAGCTATGACTGTGATATATGTACTTTGTATTCTAGCTATGACTGTGATACATGTACTGTGTATTCTAGCTATCACTGTGATACATGTACTGTACTGTGTATTCTAGCTATCACTGTGTACATTTCTAGCTATGACTGTGATACATGTACTGTGTATTCTAGCTATAACTGTGATACCTGCACTGTGTCTTCTAGCTATGACTGTGATACATGTACTGTGTATTCTAGCTATCACTGTGATACACGTACTGTATATTCTAGATATGACTGTGATACATGTACTGTGTATTCCAGATATGACTGTGATACATGTACTGTGTATTCTAGCTATCACTGTGATACATGTACTGTGTATTCTAGCTATCACTGTGATACATGTACTGTGTATTCTAGATGTGACTGTGATACATGTACTGTGTATTCTAGCTATCACTGTGATACATGTACTTTGTATTCTACTTTGTATTCTAGCTATGACTGTGATACATGTATTGTGTATTCTAGCTATCACTGTGATACATGTGATACACTGTGATACATGTATGACTGTGTATTCTAGCTATGACTGTGATACATGTACTGTGTATTCTAGCTATGACTGTGATACATGTACTGTGTATTCTAGCTATCACCGTGATACATGTACTGTGTATTCTAGCTATGACTGTGATACATGTACTGTGTATTCTAGCTATCACTGTGATACATGTACTACTGTGTATTACTGTGTATTCTAGCTATCACTGTGTATATGTGATACATGTACTGTGTATTCATGTAGTTTATTCTAGATATGACTGTGATACATGTACTGTGTATTCTAGCTATGACTGTGATACATGTACTGTGTATTCTAGCTATCACTGTGATACATGTACTGTGTATTCTAGCTATGACTGTGATACATGTACTGTGTATTCTAGCTATCACTGTGATACATGTACTGTGTATTCTAGCTATGACTGTGATACATGTACTGTGTATTCTAGCTATGACTGTGATACATGTACTGTGTATTCTAGCTATGACTGTGATACATGTACTGTGTATTCTAGCTATCACTGTGATACATGTACTGTGTATTCTAGCTATCACTGTGATACATGTACTGTGTATTCTAGCTATCACTGTGATACATGTACTGTGTATTCTAGCTATGACTGTGATACATGTACTGTGTATTCTAGCTATCACTGTGATACATGTACTGTGTATTCTAGCTATCACTGTGATACATGTACTGTGTATTCTATCTATCACTGTGATATATGTACTGTGTATTCTAGATATGACTGTGATACATGTACTGTGTATTCTAGCTATCACTGTGATACATGTACTGTGTACATGTACTGTGTATTCTAGCTATCATTGTGATACACGTACTGTGTATTCTAGCTATGACTGTGATACATGTACTGTGTATTATAGCTATCACTATGATACTTGTACTGTGTATTCTAGCTGTGACTGTGATACATGTACTGTGTCTTCTAGCTATCACTGTGAAACATGTACTGTGTATTCTAGCTATGAGTGTGATACTTGTACTGTGTATTCTAGCTATGACTGTGATACATGTACTGTGTATTCTAGCTATGACTGTGATACATGTACTGTGTATTCTAGCTATGACTGTGATACATGTACTGTGTATTCTAGCTATGACTGTGATACATGTACTGTGTATTCTAGCTATCAATGTGATACGTGTACTGTGTATTCTAGCTATGACTGTGATATATGTACTTTGTATTCTAGCTATGACTGTGATACATGTACTGTGTATTCTAGCTATCACTGTACATGTACTGTATATTCTAGCTATAAGTGTGATACATGTACTGTGTATTCTAGCTATCATTGTGATACACGTACTGTGTATTCTAGCTATGACTGTGATACATGTACTGTGTATTCTAGCTATCACTGTGATACATGTACTGTGTATTCTAGCTATGACTGTGATACATGTACTGTGTATTCTAGCTATCACTGTGATACATGTACTGTGTATTCTAGCTATCACTGTGATACATGTACTTTGTATTCTAGCTATGACTGTGATACATGTACTGTGTATTCTAGCTATCACTGTGATACACGTACTGTGTATTCTATCTATCACAGTGATACATGTACTGTGTATTCTAGCTATCACTGTGACTGTATTCTAGCTATCACTGTGATATATGTACTGTGTATTCTAGCTATCACTGTGATACACGTACTGTGTCTTCTAGCTATCACTGTGATACATGTACTGTGTATTCTAGATATGACTGTGATACATGTACTGTGTATTCTAGCTATCACTGTGTATTCACTGTGATACATGTACTTTGTATTCTATCTATCACTGTGATACCTGTGTACTGTGTATTCTAGATATGACTGTGATGACATGTACTGTGTATTCTAGCTATGACTGTGATACATGTACTGTGTATTCTAGCTATGACTGTGATACATGTACTGTGTATTCTAGCTATCACTGTGATACATGTACTGTGTATTCTAGCTATCACTGTGATACATGTACTGTGTATTCTAGCTATGACTGTGATACATGTACTGTGTATTCTAGCTATGACTGTGATACATGTACTGTGTATTCTAGATATGACTGTGATACATGTACTGTGTATTCTAGCTATGACAGTGATACATGTACTGTGTATTCTAGATATGACTGTGATACATGTATTGTGTATTCTAGCTATCACTGTGATACACGTACTGTGTATTCTATCTATCACAGTGATACATGTACTGTGTATTCTAGCTATGACTGTGATACATGTACTGTTTATTCTAGATATGACTGTGATAAACGTACTGTGTATTCTAGCTATCATTGTGATACACGTACTGTGTATTCTATCTATCACAGTGATACATGTACTGTGTATTCTATCTATCACTGTGATACATGTACTGTTTATTCTAGATATGACTGTGATAAACGTATTGTGTATTCTAACTATGACTGTGATACATGTACTGTGTATTCTAGCTATCACTGTGATACATGTACTGTGTATTCTAGCTATGACTGTGATACATGTACTGTGTATTCTAGCTATGACTGTGATACATGTACTGTGTATTCTAGCTATGACTGTGATACATGTACTGTGTATTCTAGCTATGACTGTGATACATGTACTGTGTATTCTAGCTATGACTGTGATACATGTACTGTGTATTTTAGCTATGACTGTGATACATGTACTGTGTATTCTAGCTATGACTGTGATACATGTACTGTGTATTCTAGCTATGAGTGTGATACTTGTACTGTGTATTCTAGCTATCACTGTGATACATGTACTGTGTATTCTAGCTATCACTGTGATATATGTACTGTGTATTCTAGCTATGACTGTGATACATGTACTGTGTATTCTATCTATCACTGTGATACATGTACTGTGTATTCTATCTATCACTGTGATATATGTACTGTGTATTCTAGATATGACTGTGATACATGTACTGTGTATTCTAGCTATCACTGTGATACATGTACTTTGTATTCTATCTATCACTGTGATATATGTACTGTGTATTCTAGATATGACTGTGATACATGTACTGTGTATTCTAGCTATGACTGTGATACATGTACTGTGTATTCTAGCTATCACTGTGATACATGTACTGTGTATTCTAGATATGACTGTGATACATGTACTGTGTATTCTAGCTATGACTGTGATACATGTACTGTGTATTCTAGCTATGACTGTGATACATGTACTGTGTATTCTAGCTATGACTGTGATACATGTACTGTGTATTCTAGCTATGACTGTGATACATGTACTGTGTATTCTAGCTATCACTGTGATACACGTACTGTGTATTCTAGCTATGACTGTGATACATGTACTGTGTATTCTAGCTATCACTGTGATACATGTACTGTGTATTCTAGCTATGACTGTGATACACGTACTGTGTATTCTATCTATCACTGTGATATATGTACTGTGTATTCTAGCTATGACTGAGATACATGTACTGTGTATTCTAGCTATGACTGTGATACATGTACTGTGTATTCTAGCTATCACTGTACATGTACTGTATATTCTAGCTATAAGTGTGATACATGTACTGTGTATTCTAGCTATCATTGTGATACACGTACTGTGTATTCTAGCTATGACTGTCATACACGTACTGTGTATTCTAGCTATGACTGTGATACATGTACTGTGTATTCTAGCTATCAATGTAATACATGTTCTATGTATTCTAGATATGACTGTGATACATGTACTGTGTATTCTAGCTATCAATGTGATACATGTACTATGTATTCTAGATATGACTGTGATACATGTACTGTGTTTTCTAGCTATAAGTGTGATACATGTACTGTGTCTTCTAGCTATCACTGTGATACACGTACTATGTATTCTATGTATCACAGTGATACATGTACTGTGTCTTCTAGCTATCACTACTGTGTATTCTAGCTATCACTGTGATATATGTACTGTGTATTCTAGCTATCACTGTGATACATGTACTGTGTATTCTAGATATGACTGTGATACATGTACTGTGTATTCTAGCTATCACTGTGATACATGTACTGTGTATTCTAGCTATGACAGTGATACATGTACTGTGTATTCTAGCTATGACTGTGATACATGTACTGTGTATTCTAGCTATGACTGTGATACATGTACTGTGTATTCTAGCTATGACTGTGATACATGTACTGTGTATTCTAGCTATCACTGTGATACATGTACTGTGTATTCTAGCTATCACTGTGATATATGTACTGTGTATTCTAGCTATCACTGTGATACACGCACTGTGTATTCTAGCTATGAGTGTGATACTTGTACTGTGTATTCTAGCTATCACTGTGATACATGTACTGTGTATTCTAGCTATCACTGTGATACATGTACTGTGTATTCTAGCTATGACTGTGATACATGTACTGTGTATTCTAGCTATCACTGTGATACATGTACTGTGTATTCTAGCTATGAGTGTGATACTTGTACTGTGTATTCTAGCTATGACTGTGATACATGTACTGTGTATTCTAGCTATCACTGTGATACATATTGTATATTCAAGACCACCCGTGCCGTTATATAAACCAACAACCTGCCTGGTGTGTTGTAGTTATTGCAGTGGCACATATAGTTTCTTTTTTTATAGTTTTGTCACCAGTCACGGTGTTTTCTCATGTATTTTTTTCCTCTTGTGATGCACAAACCTTCTCTCTGATATTGTCTGTCTCTTTATTCAGTTTTTAGGGGGCGAGGGAGCGGGGAAATATATGGTAAAACAGCTCTGTTTGTATTTGCACTTTATATTCCAGCACACCACCAATGTTCCAGGCTGAGCCCCTTACCGTGCTGTCCCCACGGGTTTCCTCTACCCCGGGTCCGCTGTCCTATGGCTCGTTGTCCCATGGGTTTCTCCTGCCACACCCACGTGTTAAACAGATGGGGTGTCTGCTGTCGGACTACACTCGTCATTAACCAGATGCAGACTCGGAATACAGGTAAACGGATTAGACAGGTGCCAAGTACAATGTTGAGTCAAAGTTAAGGCCAAGTTCAAGAAAATCCGTCATCAAAAAAGCAGTATAGCAAAAGTATATTGAAAACAAGAACATATCTAGTTTTGGTGAATATTTTGGTCAATAACATTTCTCATGAAAACTCAAAACGTTTTCAGTATTCTTTTCTGAGTATTCAAAAATCATAGATCACCTAGATCGCTTTGACGGACGGTATAAACTTGGTCAAGACATGTTTACTCGAATATAACATGACGTCATAATTATCAGATGATGTTAAAGTCAATTTACCTTGTTTCCAGGCGTTGCCCGCCCAATGCCCCGAAACGTGCAGACGTGTACAGCACAGAGTAATCGCCCCTGCTGTCAGTTCGGTCAACCGTTGCCAAGGATCGACTGCCAGACACAGCGTTGTCCGAATGGCTACACTTGCTTTACACACGCGGCTGGCCAATGGGCAGTCTGTTGTGCAATGTCCCAGCAACAAACCTCAAGGACAGGTACATGGCACAACACTATGCGATAGATAAAGATGTATATCAAAAGGTTGGGGGTGGGATGGGGTGGGGTGGGGGTTAGTTATATATAACTTTTGCTTTATCTAAAAGTATCTTTTTAAATAATAGATATATTATTCTGACTTTAAATTTAACAGGTAGGTTTTTATCAATAGTACGTAAGATTGGTATTACCATAGATTCATTCTACATGATTACGTACGAGTGATTCCTGGCTTTACGTCAAATAAAGTTGTCTGATCAGGCTAAATTCTGCAGGTCAGCACGATACAGTCAAATAAACACTTAAAGTTGTAACAGATAAACGTTAACAAATTGTTTGTGATAAGGAACCACGGTATCATCAAAGGTAAAATATAATACATAGTTAGAGAACCAAATTGTCATCGTCGACATGAATTAACACTTGTGTCATGGAGTATGAAAACAGAAACAGTTTAAAGTGATATGTGATTTCGTTAATTCGGATCGGGTTCACGACCCATACATACTCTTGATCTATATCAAGAAACCTTAGGTATTTCCTGTTCCTATTTCCCAGTTGTAATGGTTGCCGGACCACTTGGTATTGGTCAATCCGGTCCCGGGGCCCGTCCCGGTCAAGCGCCAGTCGCCCCGTCCATCCCACAGGAGCCACAAATTATTGAAATAACGACATGTTCTAACGACAGTCCGACCCCATGTTGCCCCTCTGCCACGCCCATTCCGGGGTCTGATTGTCGGTTTGGGTCATGTCCAGCTGGATCCACGTGTAACGTACACGTAACGGACGCATGGGCAGTCTGCTGTCCAGCCCCTGGACGTAAGTACATGCATACCATAAATTAATGAACAGGGAAAATGTTGAATATGAGTTGGGATACAATGGATTTGGATGTTGTGGGAACGAAATACTTCCGGAACTTACAATCTACAAAATCTACAAAATGCCATCGTTCCGATAAATTGCTGGCTACATGATTAGCTTTATTGGCATATTATCGCGGGATTGCCATGATTATTATACGAAATTTAGTTGTTTGAATCAAACAATATTTATCTATCAGTATTGAAAAGTCGATTATTTGAAGATTCAATCTTTGCCATTGCTGTTTTCCCGGTCACCACCCTGTAAATTCGTGTATAATATTGCAAGGTCCAACAGAGCCTAGACCAGCTTGTAGTCGGAGGAGCAACGTCGCGTGTTGTGAGGCGGGACAGCCCCTCGCTGGAATCCAGTGTCGTGTGCAGGCCTGTCCCCCCGGGTACACATGTAACTCTCATATCAACAACCGCTGGGCCGTGTGCTGTCAGGACACTAACACCGGTAATTTTCACACACTTTTTAAAAGTTGCATTAACATTCTATGTTGTGTTCCATTATACATCATGATATATAACGGGATACATTCTATTTATCTGTCACCCAAATTATATTCATACCAACTGTATACTACCATTCAGTAACAGTTCATAGGATAAGTCTATGTAACACCACACCACACATAAATTTAGCTTTCCTTTCTCGTTTACTTCTATTTACGTGCTTCATACTGGTAACGTTTGACGTTTATAAATGTAACATCATTGATTTTTGGGGTAGGTTGGGAGGGCGGGGGGAGTAGGAGGTTATTTCCGCTCATTTCGTGGATACCCTTAATAAACGTATGTCCACGAACTGTTTAAATTGGTATAATAATATTCTTAGAGATATTTGTAGTCATGAAAAGAAGAGTTCACGAAATAGTTTTTTTTTTTTAAGAAACAACGAAAACTGAGCCCTACGAAAATCCATGATTTTACAGCACTATGTACTGTTGCCGTCTAGTTACGGTCTTTGTGACGTCCAAAGAAAGACAACTCTTGTTGATTATGTCTTCCTTCTTTTTCCAACAGCTGCTACGACACAGACTTGCAGTGTGAATAATGCCAACGCTTGCTGTCCCCGAGGGGAGATGGTTCCCGGGACCCAGTGTCGGACACGCCCATGTCTCAATAACCAGTACTGTCACTCCAACCCCCAAGGCCTTTGGGCTGTCTGTTGTCAGGACACAAACGGCTCCCCAATAGGTAATACTTAAGACGTTAAGTATGACACATGAGATAGTACATGTAGCTATATCAAATTAAATGAAGCGTATGAAAAAAGTCGTGTGTCCATTCACACGTGACATGTACATTATTGTCATAAATTAACGTGTGCTCTATATATATACTGTATATATATAATTTACGTATGTCGTGCGGTATCGACTTCCACAGTGTCAAAATAAGACAATCCACGAATATTACTAGTTCCACTAAGTAAAATACGAAGAGAAAGAAATATTTCTGAAATATATCTAAAGACAAAAGTTAGTATGAAGTTTTCTATATATCTTGTTAAAAGATACATCACAAGAACGATAACTCCAACATGTCTCAATTTCCCTGCAGGAGTACAACCACCAGCTCTGGTCCCTGTCCCATCGTGCACCGTCAACAGCCCAACTCCTTGTTGTAGTCGGGGTGAGCCCCTCAACAGAGCTCAATGTCAGACGAGAGGTTGTCCTGTGGGGTACACGTGTACTGAAAGCACGGTGGCCGGATGGACAGCCTGTTGTCCAACCGAGCAGACACCGGGTGCGTATATGTTGTTTCTTGGAGTGCACTATTGATGGCGAAGTGCCACCTTCCCGTAAGATTCACTGTGTTAAAACCCCTTCCATGATAAGGTATTGTGGAGTCGGGGACCTGAACCCGGCACCATAGACCAATCCTATGAACAGTCTTGCAGTAATTACAATTTAATATATTTTGGTTTTTTATTTATTTGTAACTTAGAGTTATCGTATCGAATAACATTCATGTGCATTATACATTATACATAAACGGTTTCAGCCCCAGTTCCTGTGACAACGACCAACACGTGTTCCAGACAGAGCCCTCGCCCTTGTTGTAGAAGGGGTAATCCGCTTCAGCAGTGCCAGTTTAAGAAATGTCCATCCGGGTTCGAGTGCCACACCCACATCACAAATGCATGGTCAGTTTGCTGTGCCGAAATCGTAAATGCAGTTCCTCAGGTCGCTGTCAGGCCAGCGTCACGTGAGTGTTGTCAGTCCTTTTTACATTAACCTCGTTATCAGGCTTTATCGAAAGGTTTCAGCTCTCAGTCTCGACAGATTCACGTATCGAACTGCACTTCTATATTGACAACCGAATACATTTTTTCACACCAACTGTTATTTTAAGAATGAATTACCGGAAAAGCGTTTTTTTACATAAAAAACGTTATTGTCGGTAGGCATAATGTTTCATCCCAATTTCAATATGGCCACTTTCTGCCTGAAACTTCCGATACAGGTTGCAAGATACAAACAGACTTCTATGCCATAACACATTTTTTTTTATAAAACCTCAAAGTCTGCCTTACAAACAGACTATATCAACATTCATAAAACCCCCTCCCACTCCAAATCCTTACCACATCCATAACACGTTTTTTAAAATCCTCAACGCTAGAGACGGAATTATGATGTTTCAAAAGGCAGTGAAACCATTACGTTTGCACAATGGTTACCTTCCTTTTAATGCCTTCTCCCCTACAAGCGAAAGCAAGAAATACATCCATTTCTTTGTCTTTAATTCCTAAATTTCAATATGATGGGAAGAACAGTCCATCAACCCCGGAAATTTTGGAAATGTCTTACATCCTTGTTACTACCAAATAGTGCTGTTTTCCAGCAAATGAAACACCACAACTAATAGTCTGTGTTTAGTCTCAATTATCTACTCTGCGTGTTTAAGCCAGTTGATGTGTGATTTGTCTATATTCCATTCGTCGTATAGTGTTTATCGATGACTTTAACCTTCGCCTTTGTCCTCTACAAGACCTACATCTCCGTTATACAAATAGCATTGTGTATCTGTTTCACAGCTGGCCAATGCAGTCCTCAGAGTGTTCAGCCATGCTGTGCAATAGGACGCCCAGTACCGGGCATAGACTGTCGCACACAGAGCTGTCCATTTGGCTACACATGTTCTACAAACCCAATGGGACTGTGGGCTGTCTGTTGTACTCAGCTCACGTCGTAAGGACTGGATAGGTAATAAAATATTATATAGTACGATCCCTGATAGTATTTTTTTTTCTTTATTTAAAGAATACACAAATCAAACTAGAGTTTCAACAGAAGAGCGAAATGGACAACCTTTCGGCTCAGAAATTTTTGTATTTAAATTGTCGTGATGGTAATGTGTGTTCACCATACATCACTATACTAAGAAAGGTTTTAATTGGTCGCAATACAAATATTTAAATGATAATTTTTGCAACTTTATCTATCCATTCGAAATACAGCCTCGTCACAAACGAATCCTCCGAGTGGATTATTTCTTATATGGGTGTTGATTGATGCCCGGATGTTCGGAATGTTAAAATCCAGATGTTCTTTTGTAATTATCAAAGATATCGATTAAGTTATTTTACTTTTATTTCAGAGCAACGTAGACGGAACGGTTCAGGAAACTTAACATGTTTTGGACATTTATAACATTAATATCAAATAAACTATAAATTTTAATATAATGTCTTGTTTGTATTTTCCTAGTAACGACCAATATTGTCATATTTTAATTTCTTTCATTAAATATGCGTGCCTTTTTATAAATGGCACATAATCATTATGATTGTAGACTACACACTAACACAGTAGTGTCAAGACAAAGCCAGTGATATTAGTAAATCTTGTGTTACCAATACGACATCAACATCGTCCTACCTTTGTGTATAGTAACCAGTACACTGAATCCAATGCTCCCCTTTACGATACATATTTATCTGCATTAACGCTCGTGGTTGGTAAGTAATAACATTGATTTAGAAGATCATTCAGACATAAATTTCCCATTTAAAGACGTAGTTTTGAGTGGAAATTAGTGATAAATTAACCTTTTAGAGTTCGTCATCATGGTTATCACAGGTCAGAAATTATAGGAAGTTTTGTTCTTGTTTACACAATATTCCCCCAAAAATGTTAGAGTTGTTTCCCTTCGTTCCCGCCACCCGCTCGTGATGCAGCAGCTGAAGCAGACGTGTGCACCCCTTTCATGAACACCATGGTGACAATATGGCTCGCTATCAGCTAACATCACAGACAGGCACCGGCGATCGATCGCTCCACTGAGGAGACAAGCGAAAGCCTCGGTTCCCTGGAACGCACGTGCATTAGAATATATGGAGTAACGGAACTTTCAAGTCTTAGTTTCATGTCTGTGTCAAGTGTTCTGCAGTTTTCTTAGAAATGGAATTACTATCGTGGATAAATTGATTGCTATTTCAGCTGGCGGGAAGTATGTGCCTGGCTTGGCTCGACAGTCGAGCATTGGTGTGTTTGTACCAATGTCTGAAGATTGCGTTATCCTGGTGAGGGAAACAACTAATGATCGGAGATTTACTCAAATGTGTGTTGTTGTGTCTGTGATTTACGTACAACGCGAGAGCTATGGCGTCGGGTTCGTCAACTAGTATAATGTCGTCTGCTCATTTGGCGCCAAATCTACTGGATTTCCAGGCATGACAGTGGAGATCCAGCAGTGGCGTGAAGGTAAGAAGTCACCCGGTGTCAGAAACTTCGTGTTGAAAAAATTAGACGTCTTCCACTTCTTCATGTATAATGCCGCGATCCGTACTCAATGTGTGAACCATATGATTTAAGTTATCAATTGCGTTATATTAATGAAACGCAAACGACATCATGGACTGGTTGGTCACATTTTAGGTGTCATAGGTTAACGTTACACGTATAGTTAATGCCAAACTTACGGTAGAAGTGTAAATAGTGACAGGTTATGGTACGTGTCTAGCAAGTGGCAAGTTTACAGTACCTGTATAGCTTGTGGCAAGATTACGGTACAAGTGCAAATAGTGACAAATTAACGGTACAGCAGGTGCTAAACGCAGTTAACAATACATGTTTAGCTTGTGACAAGTTTACTGTACATCTGTAGATAGTGGCAATTTCACGAAACAGGTGTAGATAATGGCAAGGTAACAGTACCTATGTAGACACTGGAAAGTTTATGATACACGTGTAGGTAATAGGTAAGTTAACAGTACAAGTGTAGATAGTGCCAAGTTTACGGTGCTATGGTTAGTGGCATGTTTACAGTACAGGTGTTGATAGTGGCAAGTATACGGTGCTCTAGTTAGTGGCATGTTTACAGTACATGTGTTCATAGTGGCAAGTTTACGGTGCTCTGGTTAGTGGCATGTTTACAGTACAGGTGTTCATAGTGGCAAGTTTACAGTGCTATGGTTAGTGGCATGTTTACAGTACAGGTGTTGATATTGGCAAGTTTACGGTGCTCTAGTTAGTGGCATGTTTACAGTACAGGTGTTCATAGTGGCAAGTTTACGATGCTCTGGTTAGTGGCATGTTTACAGTACAGGTGTTCATAGTGGCAAGTTTACAGTGCTCTGTTTAGTGGCATGTTTACAGTACAGGTGTTCATAGTGGCAAGTTTACGGTGCTCTAGTTAGTGGCATGTTTACAGTACAGGTGTTCATAGTGGCAAGTTTACGATGCTCTGGTTAGTGGCATGTTTACAGTACAGGTGTTCATAGTGGCAAGTTTACAGTGCTCTGTTTAGTGGCATGTTTACAGTACAGGTGTTCATAGTGGCAAGTTTACGGTGCTCTGGTTAGTGGCATGTTTACAGTACAGGTGTTCATAGTGCCAAGTTTACGGTGCTCTGGTTAGTGGCATGTTTACAGTACAGGTGTAGATAGTGGCAAGTTTACGGTGCTCTGGTTAGTGGCATGTTTACAGTACAGGTGTAGATAGTGCCAAGTTTACGGTGCTCTGGTTAGTTACATGTTTACAGTACAGGTGTAGATAGTGGCAAGTTTACGGTGCTCTGGTTAGTGGCATGTTTACAGTACAGGTGTAGATAGTGGCAAGTTTACGGTGCTCTGGTTAGTGGCATGTTTACAGTACAGGTGTAGATAGTGGCAAGTTTACGGTGCTCTGGTTAGTGACACGTTTACAGTACAGGTGTTCATAGTGCCAAGTTTACGGTGCTCTGGTTAGTGACATGTTTACAGTACAGGTGTAGATAGTGGCAAGTTTACGGTGCTCTGGTTAGTGGCATGTTTACAGTACAGGTGTAGATAGTGGCAAGTATACGGTGCTCTGGTTAGTGACATGTTTACAGTACAGGTGTAGATAGTGCCAAGTTTACAGTGCTCTAGTTAGTGGCATGTTTACAGTACAGGTGTAGATAGTGGCAAGTTTACGGTGCTCTGGTTAGTGACATGTTTACAGTACAGGTGTAGATAGTGGCAAGTTTACGGTGCTCTGGTTAGTGGCATGTTTACAGTACAGGTGTAGATAGTGGCAAGTATACGGTGCTCTGGTTAGTGACATGTTTACAGTACAGGTGTAGATAGTGCCAAGTTTACAGTGCTCTAGTTAGTGGCATCTTTACAGTACAGGTGTAGATAGTGCCAAGTTTACAGTGCTCTAGTTAGTGGCATGTTTACAGTACAGGTGTAGATAGTGGCAAGTTTACGGTGCTCTGGTTAGTGGCATGTTTACAGTACAGGTATTCATAGTGGCAAGTTTACGGTGCTCTGGTTAGTGGCATGTTTACAGTACAGGTGTAGATAGTGGAAATTGTACGGTGCTCTAGTTAGTGGCATGGTTACAGTACAGGTGCTGATAGGGACAGGTTTAGGGTAAAACTGTTCTTGTAGCTAGAAACATGTTTACGGTACCTACCTTCATGTAGCAGGTCAACTTTATCTGACACCTGTAAATGGTTTAACCAGACATACATAAGGTTGACCAAGTATATGAATGAAGTTTTATCTGACATATAAAGGTTGTTTAACCTCACACGTGTGGCTAGGTTAACTTGACACATGATAGTAGATTGACATAACATAAGTAGGTAGGTTTACCTGACGAATGTAGGTAGGTTGATATAACATATGTAGGTAAGTTTACCTTACGAATGTAGGGAGGTGTACCTGACACATGTAGGGAGATGTACCTTACACATGTAGGGGGTTTACCTACCACATGTAGGAAGGTTTACCTCACACATGTAAGGAGGTATACCTGACACATATAGGGAGGTGTACCTTACACATGTAGGGAAGTTTACATGACACATGTAGGGAGGTATACCTGACACATATAGGGAGATGTAGGGAGGTGTACCTTACTCATACAGGGAGGTTTACCTGACGCATGTAGGGGGGTGTACCTTACACATATAGGGAGGTTTACCTGACACAGGTAGGGAGGTGAACCTGACACTTCTTGGGGGGTTTACCTGACACATGTAGGGAGGTGTACCTTACACCTGTAGGGAAGTTTACCTAACACAAGTAGGGAGGTATACCTTTCACATGTAAGGAAGTGTACCTTACATATTAGGGATGTTTACCTTACACATGTAGGGAGATTTACCTTACACATGTAGGGGGTTTTCCTATTAACATGTAGGGAGGTTAACCTTACACATGCAGGGAGGTTTACCTGCCACATAAAGGGAGGTTTACCTTACACATGTAGGGGGTTTACCTGACACATGTAGGGAGGTGTACCTTACACATGTAGTGGGGTTTATCTACCAAATGTAGGGAGGTGTACCTGACACATGTAGGGAGGTGTACCTTACACATGTAGAGGGGTTAACCTACCACATGTAGGGAGGTTTACCTTACACATGTAGGGGGTTTACCTGACACATGTAGGGAGGTGTACCTTACACATGTAGGGAGGTTTACCTGACACATGTAGGGAGGTGTACACGACACATGTTGGGAGGTATACCTTTCACATGTAGGGGGATTGACCTGACACATGTAGGAAGGTATACCTTACACATATAGGGGGTTTACCTACCACATGTAGGGAGGTTTACCTTACACATGTAAGGAGGTGTACCTTACATATTAGGGATGTTTACCTTACACATGTAGGGAGATTTACCTTACACATGTAGGGGGGTTTACCTTACACATGTAGGGAGGTTTACCTTACACATGTAGGGGGGTTTACCTTACACATGTAGGGAGGTGTACCTTACACATGTAGTGAGGTTTATCTTTCACATGTAGGGAAGTGTACCTTACACATGTAGGGAGGTTTACCTGACACATGAAGGGAGGTGTACCTTACACATATAGGGAGGTTTACCTTACACATGTAGGGAGGTATACCTGACACATATAGGAAGGTTTACCTTACACATGTAGGGAGGTTTACCTTACACATATAGGGGGTTTTCCTATTAACATGTAGGGAGGTTAACCTTACACATGCAGGGAGGTGTACCTTACACATGTAGTGAGGTTTATCTTTCACATGTAGGGAAGTGTACCTTACACATGTAGGGAGGTTTACCTGACACGTGAAGGGAGGTGTACCTTACACATGTAGGCAGGTTTCCATTGCACATGTAAGGAGGTTTACCTTACACATGTAGGGAGGTGTAACTTACACATGTATGAAGGTTTACCTTTCACATGTAGGGAGGTTTACCTTACACATGTAGGGAGGTGTACCTTACACATATAGGGGGTTTTCCTATTAACATGTAGGGAGGTTAACCTTACACATGCAGGGAGGTTTACCTGCCACATAAAGGGAGGTTTACCTTACACATGTAGGGGGTTTACCTGACACATGTAGGGAGGTGTACCTTACACATGTAGTGGGGTTTATCTACCAAGTGTAGGGAGGTTTACATGACACACGTAGGGAGGTGTACCTTACACATTAGGGAGGTTTACCTTACACATGTAGGGGGTTTACCTGACACATGTAGGGAGGTGTACCTTACACATGTAGGGAGGTTTACCTAACACATGTAGGGAGGTGTACCTGACACATGTTGGGAGGTATACCTTTCACATGTAGGGGGATTGACCTGACACATGTAGGAAGGTATACCTTACACATATAGGGGGTTTACCTACCACATGTAGGGAGGTTTACCTTACACATGTACGGAGGTTTACCTTACACATGTACGGAGGTATACCTGACACATATAGGGGGTTTTCCTATTAACATGTAGGGAGGTTAACCTTACACATGCAGGGAGGTTTACCTGCCACATAAAGGGAGGTTTACCTTACACATGTAGGGGGTTTACCTGACACATGTAGGGAGGTGTACCTTACACATGTAGTGGGGTTTATCTACCAAGTGTAGGGAGGTTTACATGACACACGTAGGGAGGTGTACCTTACACATTAGGGAGGTTTACCTTACACATGTAGGGGGGTTTACCTGACACATGTAGGGAGGTGTACCTTACACATGTAGGGGGGTTTACCTGACACATGTAGGGAGGTGTACCTGACACATGTTGGGAGGTATACCTTTCACATGTAGGGGGATTGACCTGACACATGTAGGAAGGTATACCTTACACATATAGGGGGTTTACCTACCACATGTAGGGAGGTTTACCTTACACATGTACGGAGGTTTACCTTACACATGTACGGAGGTATACCTGACACATGTAGGGAGGTGTACCTTACACCTGTAGGGAAGTTTACATGACACTTGTAGGGAGGTGTACCTGACGCATGTAGGGCGGCTTATCTGACACATGTAGGGAGGTGTACCTGACACATATAGGAAGGTGTACCTAACACATGTAGGGAGGTATACCTTTCACGTGTAAGGAGGTGTACCTTACATATTAGGGATGTTTACCTTACACAAGTAGGGAGATTTACCATACACATGTAGGGGGGTTTACCTTACACTTGTAGGGAGGTATACCTGATACATATATTGAGGTGTACCTTACACATGTAGGGAGTTTTATCTAACACATTTAGGGAGGTTTACCTAACACATGTAGGGAGATTTACCTTACACATGTAGGGAGGTGTACCTTACACATATAGTGAGGTTTACCTTACATTTGTAGGGAGGTTCACCTTACACATGCAGGGAGGTTTACCTGACACATAAAGGGAGGTGTACCTTACACATGTAGGGAGGTGTACCTTACACATGTAGGGAGGTGTACCTTACACATGTAGTGAGGTTTATCTTTCACATGTAGGGGGTTTTCCCATTAACATGTAGGGAGGTTTACCTTACACTTGTAGGGAGGTTCACCTTACACATGCAGGGAGGTTTACCTGACACATAAAGGGAGGTGTACCTTACACATGTAGGGAGGTGTACCTTACACATGCAGGGAGGTTTACCTGACACATAAAGGGAGGTGTACCTTACATATGTAGGGAGATATAACTTACACATGTTAGAAGTACCTTTCACATGTAGGGAGGTTCACCTTACACATGTAGGGGGTTTTCCCATTAACATGTAGGGAGGTTTACCTTACACATGTAGGGAGGTTTACCTGACACATAAAGGGAGGTGTACCTTACATATGTAGGGAGATGTAACTTACACATGTAAGGAGGTTTGCCTTTCACATGTAGGGAGGTTTACCTTACACATGTAGGGAGGTGTACCTTACCCATAAAGGGAGGTGTACCTTACACATGTAGGGAGGTGTACCTTACACATGTAGGGAAGTGTACCTGACACATCAAAGTAGGTGTATTTTACACCTGAAGCTAGGTTTACTTAGCACCTCTAAGAAAAATTATCTGATGAGCGTATGGTGTTATAAATATAAAGCTAATCTAGGGTCAGGGTCACCGTCCTTTTTTTAATGAAAGCCATTGTTTGCGCTTAATTTTTTTTTAGGAATTTTGATTAAATTTTGACTGAGTTTTAATTTCCAGGGTCATGGTCAAGGTCGCTGTACTATATTTAGAAAATAATTGTCAGCACTCTAGCCTTATCATTTTCTTTTGATTTCGATTACATCAAAAATTATAATGACCATTATTTCTGGGACGAATTTCAGGGCTCTATGTCCAAGGTCAATGTCCCTCTTACTATTTATAGAAATTCTTTGTCATTGATCTAGCGTCTTCTTTTCTTTGGGGATACCAGACAATTTTGAAAAACTTTCTCGCAGAAGTTCGAATTTCAGGGTTCTGCGGTCAAGATAAAAGCCATTCTTTAACATTTCTAGAGAAACCTTGTCAGCGCACAAGTGGCTTTATTTTTGAGAGATTTCGATCTTACATCACAATTTTATAATAATCATTATGTCTGGAACAAGTTTGAATTTCAGAGCTCTCGGGCCAAGGTCAATGTCATTCTTACTAATATAAAGGCAATTGTTTCTATTTTTGGAAAGTCATTGTCAGCACAGTTACAGCAACATCTCTAACAGGACTTTGATTATACGTTTACTTCATTTTTCAATAAAGGACCATAATATCACAGACTGAGTTTGAGTTACAGGGTAGAAGGGTCAAGGTCATTATTATTTTTTTTAAGAAAATCCTTGCTGGCACACTGCTGGATTCATTCTTCGAGGGATTTTTATCAAACTTCAGTCAACAAGTTATCTTTTATTGTGCTTATGAAAAGTGGATCCTTATCGTTGGTGATGCCTTGTTTGCTCAGTATTTTGAAACTCATGTTATTTCTTTTTGTAAATAATGCGCTTAGCATTGTATTACTCAAACTCAGTGTTTTATTTCCAAAATTGAATTATACGCATTCTGAAGTTTCATAATATTTATTGTAAGACTGGTTAACTTCAATGTTCTGATTTATCCAGTATCTAAAACTTGTGCTTTATATCATAAAGCATGTTATTTCTATGCTAAATCAAACGATTTATATTCTAAATATGTTGCTTTCACATCTGGCTTTTTCAGATGTGACTAAAGAACTGATATCCGTTTATTTGTTACGTAAACTTTAACTGTGATTTATATTCTTAATCTTGTAACTATCGGGCGACATTATTTGAAAAATCGATAATCTTATGTAATCGCAAAACTTAGTGACGACGACAGTAACAATTTTTGTGGCTTCTAAAGTAACCTATTAATGTTGTTCATTGTCATTTACTGCTCATGATAATGCGTGTAAATACATGTTCATATTTTGAGTAAAAAAAAACTCCATAATCCGGACACCTTTGTTACCGGTGAAAATAGTACAGATTACAATTTTCCCGAACTGTCAAGTTAATCTATCTGGATTTTTTTCTCCCTTGGTCATTATTATTACTTTTTTTTTTTTTTTGTGAACGTCTCAAGTTTTAGTCTGGTACAATACACGTAAATATTCTCTCTTCATGATGAAATGATAAATGTTTATGTTTCTACTCAGATGTGGATGGTTTTGAGCTCTATTTCACAACCTTTGCGTAGCAAGCTTTTATTATAAGGCAATAATTTGTCCTTCATGCTGATTAGTCAAAACACCTCTCATAGGTCTGAATATATAGCGCTGTCACACCGAAACAGATAGAATCCGTGCGCGCGAGGTGAATATAACTGTCCAAATGCACCTAATTTCTTGGATTTCTTTTGTAATGCTGTCCTGAGATATGTTACTAATCTTAGCCCCTATTTATTGTATAGGAATAAAGTATGTATCTCCTTCAACTTAGCTTCAGATGCTGACGTTTATTGATATCTTACATACTTGTACATTCGAGTGCTACATGCGGATGAGTATTTTATGCCAGGCACGTTTCTAATTACCGCCATTTTGTTTGTTTTCACTGATTTTAATATATTGCCAGAACATTCTATTATTTATATTAAAGTCCGTATGTGGGAAGCAATCTGCTTCAGTTCCCGCTGAGTGTAGAGATTGTGGTGTTGTTCTCGTGTCTAGTAGTCCTTATGCCGTGACAAACACCGCCATATCGACAAAATCATCAGAATTCAATATCAGATTGATCGTTCCATTAAAAACATCGACGCTTGGCTCAGGCAGTTAAGATTGGTACACAAACGGTGACATCAGAAGTAGATCTACTGATAAAGGTTGCCTAGTTATAAATTCCAACACAAAGTATGCCGACTAAACCGTTTGTGTATGCCACGATCCTTGTAAGACAGTAGAACGATCACATACACATGTACATCGTTGGCTATTATAGATTTTTTCTAGTGTGTACAAACCTGTTTAATATCAAATGGTTTATGCCAAAGGCTTTTAAAAAATATATTTGTGTTAGAATGTTAATATAAAAAAACAACTACACTTATCACGGATATCCATCAATAAACAGCGAAAAATGGGTTCGATATTGCCCTCACCTTTCTAGACTGCTTTCGTCAGATGGTGGGCTTTTCAAATATGAAAATGGCGCTAAAGTTATTTTGGTTTATCATTTTTGAAACCGGTTACTGCTGTTTCTCGAGAACAGAAGGAATATAAAACTTCAAAACCTATTCAGTCCAGTCTCACGTGATGCTGGTCACATTTTAAAATCCATGAAATTTCAAGATCGCCGCCAGCAGCCATTTTTTATTGTACTATTCGAAGTAAATTGTTTCTGCTCTAAGACCTGCTATATAGATTTTCTTGAAAAAAAAAGCTTTTACATAGAAACGCAATCTCGTTGGTCTTCATAGCGAAATCGTACCGCAGATGTGAATATTTTACCATAAAAAGGGTAAAAACAGAAAATGAAAAACAAATTTACATACACAAAATAATTAAACGTTTGCTTGTTAATTACACGATTAAACGGGACCCCCGTCAACTTTAATGTTTTCATTTGTGTTTTTTTAATCGGCCATACACGTTCATTATTGCAGAATTTACGTATAGAATTGGTGATTGTTGATTTTTATATTGGCAGGCTCCCGTGCCCCGCCTCCTCCATATTTAGAGGCACTTGCATATCCTCTGACGTCACTAACTGAGCCAGAAAACAAAGAGGACGTGGAAGAAAACATCGAACTTCAAAAGTGTCCAGAAATTCAAGATGGTGGAACGTCTTTATACCCAACCGCATTATTATCAAAAACGTCCCGTTCTAACAGTGTGTGTTCAGGATGTAGTGCAGTGCGGTCAAACTCACCACTCACTTGTCACGTGATCAGTGACCATCCACTCTCGTGCAGAGGCTCGTGCGAGTCTTGCGTACAAGAGAGTTCAGATGAAGTGACGTCATTTATGTCGAAAAAACAGTGTCTTAGTCATAATTCCATAGCATCTAACAAACTAACAGGATCTCCTGGGTCTATAAAGACGTGTCGGTCCTACTCTCCACAGCCTGGCCCCAGCGGTTACAACGGGAGCAAGGGCAAGGGGAGGGCCAGCTCAACCGTCAAATTTATCAACGGGGCGGGGAACTACAAAACAGGTGCTACCAGCGATAGTTCAGATAATATTTACTCAACCAACTGTACAGTAAGTATCAAACTCAAACGACGATACTATATATTTTATAGCATGCTGATTAAATCTTGCTGATCTCCTATATGATAAAGTTTGACGTTTATCTGTCACGCCAATCTAGCGGATAAACAGGGGTAGGGAGTAAAGATGTACGTTTACGAATCCCAAGTCGTAGATACAATAGACAGAACAAATCGATCGAGTCTTCGCCTCACTTTACTCACAAATCACAAAGTAATAATGCATTTTTTGGAAATGGTTCAGGAAGTCTTTGTCTACAGCATAACACCGTCTTCATTTTCAATACCACATAATGTAACACACACCCTTCAGATATAAGTTAGTAGTTTGTAGTAAATATATATCTGATGTAGGTTACCGTCAGTAAGTTTGTAGTAAATGTATATATGATGTAGGTTACCGTCAGTAAGTTTGTAGTAAATGTACATCTGATGTAGGTTAATGTATATATGATGTAGGTTACCGTCAGTAAGTTTGTAGTAAATGTATATCTGATGTAGGTTACCGTCAGTAAGTTTGTAGTAAATCTACATCTGATGTAGGTTACCGTCAGTAAGTTTGTAGTAAATGTATATATGATGTAGGTTACCGTCAGTAAGTTTGTAGTAAATGTATATATGATGTAGGTTACCGTCAGTAAGTTTGTAGTAAATATATATCTGATGTAGGTTACCGTCAGTAAGTTTGCAGTAAATGTATATATGATGTAGGTTACCGTCAGTAAGTTTGTAGTAAATGTATATATGATGTAGGTTACCGTCAGTAAGTTTGTAGTAAATGTATATATGATGTAGGTTACCGTCAGTAAGTTTGTAGTAAATATATATCTGATGTAGGTTACCGTCAGTAAGTTTGTAGTAAATGTATATATGATGTAGGTTACCGTCAGTAAGTTTGTAGTAAATGTATATATGATGTAGGTTACCGTCAGTAAGTTTGTAGTAAATGTATATATGATGTAGGTTACCGTCAGTAAGTTTGTAGTAAATCTACATCTGATGTAGGTTACCGTCAGTAAGTTTGTAGTAAATGTATATATGATGTAGGTTACCGTTAGTAAGTTTGTAGTAAATGTACATCTGATGTAGGTTAGCGTCAGTAAGTTTGTAGTAAATCTACATCTGATGTAGGTTACCGTCAGTAAGTTTGTAGTAAATATATATCTGATGTAGGTTACCGTCAGTAAGTTTGTAGTAAATGTATATATGATGTAGGTTACCGTCAGTAAGTTTGTAGTAAATGTATATATGATGTAGGTTACCGTCAGTAAGTTTGTAGTAAATGTATATATGATGTAGGTTACCGTCAGTAAGTTTGTAGTAAATGTATATATGATGTAGGTTACCGTCAGTAAGTTTGTAGTAAATGTATATATGATGTAGGTTACCGTCAGTAAGTTTGTAGTAAATGTATATATGATGTAGGTTACCGTCGATAAGTTTGTAGTAAATTATATATGATGTAGGTTACCTATTTCGACACATATATGATGTAGGTTACCGTTTTATTTCATTATTTCGACACATACGATGAGGTGTTTTATCATTAGAATTACGTCATACTATTTTTATGTTCCGTCATAATCCGTGTATGATAATGTCGTAATAGTTATCAGAAATAGTTGTGTATATTCGTTACACTTGTATTGTATGTAGCCTACACACACAAATTGTACAGTGTATTCACGGTCGGTATGTCAATATCTTAAACTTTTGTCTATTGTTTTCACACTCAGTTTATTTATAAACGTGTGTAAATTTGTCATAGAAAATCAATTCTGAGATCCAATGGGACTATTGCTGAGTAGATTGTATCAAGATACATAACTCATCAGCGTTCTGTTGTTACAACCGATGTGTCGCAGTTTAGTCGCTCTTCTTTAGGTGTCATCGCAGTGAACATCCTATTAGTCACATATGTCATCAGTTAATGTGTCAGGTTAATTCTCTATTCCGTTATTCTGATGTCATCACTATACTGTACATGTTACAGTCTATATGTAGGGTAGATAGTATTTCTAGGACTGATGGGTGGGTCACATGACTGGTAGATAGTATTTCTAGGACTGATGGGTGGTTCACATGACTGGTAGATAGTATTTATAGGACTGATGGGTGGTTCACATGACTGGTAGATAGTATTTCTAGGACTGATGGGTGATTCACATGACTGGTAGATAGTATTTCTAGGACTGATGGGTGGTTCACATGACCGGTAGATAGTATTTATAGGACTGATGGGTGATTCACATGACTGGTAGATAGTATTTATAGGACTGATGGGTGGTTCACATGAATGGTAGATAGTATTTATAGGACTGATGGGTGGGTCACATGACTGGTAGATAGTATTTCTAGGACTGATGGGTGGTTCACATGACGGGTAGATAGTATTTCTAGGACTGATGGGTGGGTCACATGACTGGTAGATAGTATTTCTAGCACTGATGGGTGGGTCACATGACTGGTAGATAGTATTTCTAGCACTGATGGGTGGATCACATGACCGGTAGATAGTATTTCTAGCACTGATGGGTGGGTCACATGACTGGTAGATAGTATTTCTAGGACTGATGGGTGGGTCACATGACTGGTAGATAGTATTTATAGGACTGATGGGTGGGTCACATGACTGGTAGATAGTATTTATAGGACTGATGGGTGGTTCACATGACTGGTAGATAGTATTTCTAGGACTGATGGGTGATTCACATGACTGGTAGATAGTATTTCTAGGACTGATGGGTGGGTCACATGACCGGTAGATAGTATTTATAGGACTGATGGGTGGTTCACATGACTGGTAGATAGTATTTCTAGCACTGATGGGTGGGTCACATGACTGGTAGATAGTATTTCTAGGACTGATGGGTGGGTCACATGACTGGTAGATAGTATTTCTAGGACTGATGGGTGGGTCACATGACTGGTAGATAGTATTTCTAGGACTGATGGGTGGGTCACATGACTGGTAGATAGTATTTATAGGACTGATGGGTGGGTCACATGACTGGTAGATAGTATTTCTAGGACTGATGGGTGGGTCACATGACTGGTAGATAGTATTTCTAGCACTGATGGGTGGGTCACATGACTGGTAGATAGTATTTCTAGGACTGGACTGATGGGTGGGTCACATGACTGGTAGATAGTATTTCTAGGACTGATGGGTGATTCACATGACTGGTAGATAGTATTTCTAGGACTGATGGGTGGGTCACATGAATGGTAGATAGTATTTCTAGAACTGATGGGTGGGTCACATGACTTGTAGATAGTATTTCTAGGACTGATGGGTGGATCACATGACTGGTAGATAGTATTTATAGGACTGATGGGTGGGTCACATGACTGGTAGATAGTATTTATAGGACTGATGGATGGTTCACATGACACATAAACCAATGTTTTTATTGTCATGTGTCAACATTGTTTTGAATAATCTTAAGTGAAGCCATTATTTTCCTGACCCGTTTCTATTTAAATGGTTTTACGTGATATTGATTGTACTGAATACACGTCAATAGATGAATAAAAACAAATCGCTTTTCACGACAAAAATACAAAAAATGATAGTCAGGTAGTTTCAACAGTATCTATGAATATTTGATGGAATCGACCGTTTGAATTGTAGAGTGATCGTCTGTTGGGATTTATCATAATGGCTGCCGATGATTCACATTTCAGCACGTGATTGTTCTTCTATCTCACTCCGTTGTCACGTGTGGTGTGTTAGGGCCATATATTTCATTACTGCCTTGAAGTTCTACTTCCTCAAAGTGACATCTTACGTCTTGTGATTTGTGAGACTTTCGTGTTAAAGAGATAGTGTTACGAAGAACAAACTCTACATTTCAAACAGCTTGCCGTACATTGCAAAAAATTCTGGAATAGTGAAACAAGAATTCAGATGGGTAATCCACGTCTCAAATGTATATATCCCCACAAATTCCAGACTTTAAGGCAGAGGACTTCTAAATTTTAAATGCAAAGACAATATTATTACTGCACGGTTCTTTATGTATAATTGCCAATTCTACTGACGGTGTAACATCACATTTCTTTATGTTGTATTCAATTCAATTACTGTGACACAAACAGCCAATTAAGTCTACAACTGAGGATATTTCTTTCGCCACTAAACTGACGAATAGTTCTGAACCTTTTAATATTTAATGACGTTTAAGGCAACCAAGTGAAGATATATCACTCGTTACTGCACAGATCAAATTGTATGTGCTTGACTTTTTTTTCTATTGTTTCAGATGTCAGCGCTTTTCTTGCTGAGAGTATTGCGCTAAACTATTGCACTATTCGTCTCATCTATTAAATGTCTGTGAACAACGATTAATACTGATTTGCTAAAATGTTTAATTTTGTTAAAAGTTGATTGTGTTACATGTACATCATGTATGTTTACAGTATCCAGTTTCAGTTTCTGTCAGATTATCATTTCGTTCATCTTCAGTTGGCAACTAATATAGGTCCCCCCCCCCCCCCCCCCCATTTGCAATCTGCACCTAACGTGCCACTAGCCTGTTGTCAACCAAATTCAAATGACTTAAACTTGAGATCTGAAATATATATATGATTTTTTCAAAAATCCGCTTTTCACTTCTGTTTAGTGATTGATCAAATAAATTTCACATCGATATGGATTTTAGAGGAATCTCTGTTGCGGATCCAATAAAAGATTTTTTCGAGAAAAGTTGGTCAAGTCACATGTAAAAAAAAAGAAGCAAAACAGCGACTAAAATGAATAGTTAAGTTCAACCGTATAACACCCCCCCCCCCTTCCCCCCGTTTTCCAAATGCATGATCTGTCAGTTGATTTTTTTATCTTTCTGGGCTTGGTGATATCCAAGAAGAGTTAGATTGTCGTATTTACGCGGTGAGATTAAAGTGGTGTTATAGACAGGAATATCATTGTTTATCCGTGTCTAGTAATGGTGTCGTTTTACCTTGTGCCACTGCAGCATTTATCGACTGGGCCTCCTGAGAGCTAGAAACTCTAATAGTCCAATATCACACTGTCAGTAACACATTATTACACAGGGGTGACGATTTGAAACCGAGAGCAATGATATGGGTAAGGATTAATCACGAAGACCCGGATGACATCGATTTTACGGCATAGTTATACAAGGAATACCCCGGTGACTGTCTAGATAACATGAACCGTCACCGCCCCTTAGTCCACGGTCCCCTGCCTCTTGCCCCCGTCAAATAAAATTTAGAAAACTTGTGCCATTCTACATTCCCCCTTCCCTTCAATGTCCCCTTTAAAGACGATTGTGACGTGACGACGTGCTACCGATGATTATGGTTCTCGGCGGCTAGAAACCATTTAGGAAAGTGTCGAGCGCTTGTCTTATGCTTCAGGGGGTTCGGGACAAATGGCGACAGCAACGTTAATGTAATTATAACACAGCAGTCATATTTATAGGTTTAATGTTTATCGTAGAATGAAGAAAAGAAAATCAATAACCACCAATAAACAGGTGCGCTCTCAGACCTCATTCTGTTTATATAATAATATACAATTGACTAGTGATAATATGGCGACCTTCCCTAAGGATGAATTTAAACCAGTTTCAAGCGTTTTCCTCTCCTTTCCGCTAAAAATATGTAGAATATTCTTCAAATATAATACCTTGAAAATGCCCCTCCATCCCAAAGAAGACGACGGTCATGTTTATACGGCGTTAAATATAATTTACGAACTATCAAAATGAGCTCTGAATCGTGTTCACTAAAACACCTAAATATTCCATTTATTTCTAGTAAGATATTCTTAACCCAGAGAACATACCTCTTTCTGTGACTTTATTTTGTTATGACAAGCGTTATGAACTTTCTAACTTCGAATGACTGTTCACCATACTGAACATACAACAACGATGGCCGAACCTGGAGGAAGTCAGAAACCTAGGAAACGTAAATTTAAGCTATGAATTACAAAGGTGTGGTAGAATAGAGACCATAACGATAACATGTCATAAGGAGTCTCATTTATGATCTGATGTTGTGAAGGTCTGACAAATAATCACTTCATCATACTATCATGACGAAGTTGTCGAGGAGATGTCGTTGCCTTGATACTGTCTGCATTTCCTATCTGATTTTCTTTATACTTCACAAACGTGTTTACCACCATCACCTTTTGTGTGAGTTTGCGTTTCAATTTTCTGAAGTCCAAACCTATGTCACTGTGCAAATATGTAGTAAATACGTCACCGGTCTATAGGCATGTTTCGTTTCTTAACAGATTACCCATACGTGTTCACAAACATCACCACACTGTAACCTTCGATTAATCTACATCTGCACTTTGACTACCAGAATGTGATCCACTTGATATTTTTGAACATTGTTCACTTTATGGTACAAGGTATGTATCATCTTACTTTACGTTTCCCATGCGGTGTAGAACTTTATACTGTAGTGGGTGTATGTAAAATAGTGTTAGTGTGGCGCCAGTGATTACTGTACCGTAAGCTATCGAAGTTTTAAACAGTAACTTTACCTTTATTCTGTATATGATTGTGTTCTGCCTCTGTCACATAATAGAAATTGATCTAGGCACCTGTGTAAGAAAAACTTTATGGACAACTCTTCACTCACTAGTCGCCACCACGTGGTAGTGCGGACATTAAGGGTATCACGTTCTGGTAGTCAATGTAGCCAAACTAGGCAGGTTGAAGGTCACAGTACCCAAGTCTCACATGATGTAATTTGAAGGTCATAACAGAGGTAATGAAATGCAGCTGTGATTTCAAAATCAAAATAAATTATCTATTTTTATTAATACTATACATATATACTATTTGTTTTTGAAAAGCAAACAAGGTAATAATTTAGACATTTAGCACACATTTGTAATGGACAGACCAGTTCATGAAACAGCGAAATCATTATTCATCCCCCCCCCCCTTAAAAGTTCGTACAACTGTGGGGACGTGAGTCTGTGATGCCTTGTTGCTTTAATAAAAATTATCTTCAGAGCTCAGATTCATCACTAATTAATAGTTGAATTTTCACTATATAGCGTGTGCTTTCATCAAGGAACCACACAAGCTTTCATAAAAGTGACAAGGGATTTCTAGCATGGATTACGTTTGTCACGCTTAAATTCATGAGATCATTTGAAATATTTTGTTTGGTTCAAAATATTACACTTACACTCGACATCATTGTAAAATCAGGTGGTACTGAAAGAATTATTAGATGTACTGAATTCATTGTTTGACTCTCCTGTATCCAATTCTAAATTTGTATTGACAGGTGCTTTTCATTTGTGTGTCACACTGAAATGCATGTCTTCATTTGACGGGTGATTCAGATAAATGTAGCTTTCGGATCATCACAATGAGTAAACTGCCATATATCTATTGTGTAGCATACGCCTGCCAAATAACACAGGAATTCCCATCTTACACATATAACTGATGTTAAAACTAGTGGGATGTGGACAATCTTAAGATTTATTCTAAGATTTATCAGTCGGGGGTGGGGGGAGCTTAGAGTTTGATTAATGATAAGTTTTTAATGAGAATTTCTCAACATATAAATCTGTACATGCATATTTATCGTACAAGACTCCTATGTGTATATGCCATACACAACTGTGTACAAGACAAGGTGAAAGTTTAGGTCACCGTAATCAGAGCATTGCAACGAAAATTCTTGTCCTTAAAATGATCATTTATGAATGGAAAAGAAAATATTCTATTGGTATGAATATGTCAGAAATACAAATACATAGTTTTTTTTTTACAAAATACGTATTTTTATCATTCTGTTTTATAAAATGAAATTCTGAATTTTTCCGTTGAAACCTGAACACCACTTTTTCATTTTGATATACTTTTGATTCCCCTTAAACAGCGGTACTATTAACAAGCAATAGGCTCTCTCAAATTCTATGAGTGTAATTAATTTGAATTTCCTTGCATAAACATTGATAGGCGGGATGGACATGCCTTACAACTATATATCACTGACTTAATGCTGTCATTTCATCACAGCAGATTGCATGTTTTACATGCTCTAATAGTTGATAATTAATGATAAATAGTAATTTATGATAGTCAAATCACTACGAACACAATGGTCAAGACTTTGAAAAGGAATCACGCCAACAGCAGCCACTGTTCATGATGGCCCTTCAATATCACGGAATGCTATGTTTACCTCCTGTTGGCATTGTACGCGTTGCTATGCATTCCTGTTGTGTCGGCTGACCTGTGAACTAAGAAAACGACAAACACATAATATACAGTTCGGTAATGAAGACCTTTACATACGTATGGAAATTCCGCAAAGACGACCACTTAGCAATGGAGATTACCGTTGTGGCCAATTTCCATGTCTCTCCACGACTAGACATGCCATACTTCAGCCTACAGACAAGGAGATTTCACACCCTAATCTGTAGTGGTATTCATCTTCTTCGTATGTTTAATTTTGTCACATATTTACATATATTCATATCCGGCCTTTGTTGGTTCCAAGTTGACTCCTCACGGATTTGGCTGCCTGATTACCATGTAAAGATTTCCAGAATTCTGGTCTTCTCAAACAAGTACAACATTGAATAGTTTAACAAGGCTTTCACAGTATTATATATATGTAGCATATATCGTTTATTAGTATGAATGTTGCGAGTTTTTTCCTTTGTTACATGACATGACTAAACTTCAATACCTCGTCATTATGAACATTCCCATGACCAGTAAAGAAATAACTAATGCCTAGTCACATGTTGATTTATAACACCATGAACCGCCTTTTGCATTAATGATACTGTATACTGTCCTATTTGAGGACTTTATTTGAGAGATATCATTGTCTAACCTTTGATCCCTTTTGGATGATAAAAATACATATATGAGAGAGAGTTTACTGATGTAAAGCATAACAATGTAAACATGATTAGATTTAGACATTAGGTTCAGATCATTACATATAGAGTGGAGTTGAAAGGACATTATATTTAACACGTGTTAGACACTGTTATGTAATTATTTTCTCTGTCCTTCTCACATTGCACGTATTCTAGATTTTTAGACTCTACGAATGTAGCGATGTGCCATCTGATTAAACGATTGTGTTTATATCTTAGAAATCCTATCAAATTGTGTGCCGAACACGTGTCCAATGCTACCTAATTAAGGATAAAACACGCCTGTCTAGTCTTGATTCATTGTGACTAATTACTTTTCCTCGCTAGGTGGCACTTCGATACCGTAAACAGTATCTTCCAATAACAATATCCCTATATAAACTTTACTGATCTTATCCTCATCAACCCTGACCAATCACAAGGGATTGAGCATGCGCTTAAACTGTAACTATTGGTTACCAAGCGGAATCCGGCACTGATTAAATATAGGCTTGAATTAATGGCTTCAATGCGTTTTAAAAACCGCTCGTATATTACGGAAATATATATATAGAGGTTTTCACATCAGGACGTCATTCTACGTGTAAATAAGTCATTAAAAGGATTTTGTTACATAATTTGTTTATTTGATCCAAACTACTGTATCAAAATCAGTGTTACTTGCATGAGATGATCGCCTATGGTAAACTGGTGTTTGAAAATCGATAAAGGCGAAACCCGAAATAATGGGGTTGAAACACTCACTTGACCTGCATTCCTATGCCTCCGACATCAGTTATCTTTTTCAGTGAGTGCTGCAAAGCAAAATATTCCCAGTTCTCTACACGATTTCGTGGAGGATTTATCTACAGATACGTCTAAAAGTGACACATATAGTTGTTGGGGCATCGGAGCGTGTCCATTGGGGAGAGTTGAAATGATACCTGGCTCACCAATATAAGAACCAGAGGCACGCTCCCGATTGGATTGACTGAGGTTAGAATTGTACCTACTGCCACAACTGCCAAATCGTAAGAGGACACTATATTTGGGATATTATCTTTTCTATCCTTTCTCGACGGTTCTAGTGTTTTCCTTGGCACTCTTTCATATTTTGTATTATGTTTCGCCCAATAAAGAAGGTTTGTGATTTTGTTCTTCCGCCGAAAGTCTCCAGTACTATGGTGTTATAAATCATCCATGTGTGTAACATTTGTGTATTTATGTAGGGGAGATAATTGTGAATTTTAGTGTCCTTATTTGACTTCTTTGTTGAACTCTTCGTCATCTACGATCACCATTTCTCAGAATAATTTGAATTTCATCAGAAGATCTTAATTCACAACAATGGTCGAGTAACAGCTGGCTCAGTATAGTGTAACAGAGTGGGTTGATATGGCCATTGACAGCTTTGTAGCATCAACAGAATGAAACGTATAACACACATTTAACTAACCACGTGTACGGCGGGAGTCTGACCACTAAATACGTTGATATAACGTTAAACGATATAGATAAGACCAAATTAACGCCGCTGTATGGACAGACTTGTCTGGTGTCGGCTTCAGTTCAGCACTCCCAACAGGAGAATAACCTTAACATATCGCAGCCTCTCAAAACATCCATCACCTGCTTTAACATTACATTTTTCCATCAGTAGTCATGTTTTAAAACGACATTAAACGGTGAAAATACAAGTTTAAAAGACTGGTTAAAATACAACAAAAATCCTTCCTATAATAGTACTGCACACAAACTAAACATGATACTGCTTTGAAAATCAAGGTCCCGGCAGACACCTTTACATCAACAGCTTATCTGGATATATAACGAAACCCAACCGCCATTTTTAAGCAATTTCAAAATACAAGGATTTAGTAGGCTAGTAGTTTCCATTCAGGATTGTTTATAAAGGGACTATGGAGAATTGAAGTAAAATGAGATAGGTTTGTTAAATTGGGTTTCAGGATAAATATGACTACAAGACCCGTCCTTGCTCGGAAATAATATCTTAATAAGCACACAAACTCTATGTTATAGAAGTAAATCACGAGAAAGCAGACGCAGTGTCGTCAGTAATTACACTCCGTTCTCATTACCACAGTCACCACTAATGTCTCCAGGGGAATATTTCTATTTTTTCTATTAGAATGTCACAGCAGTTAAACAATCAGTTTAGCGTCGACCAGTAGCAGCTGAGTTAACGAGTCGTCAGGCCATTCCAATGGTAACAAACCCAATTGCCATTCCTTTTGCGATATTGCTTCATATCTTCGCGAGAGTCATTGGTGGGTACTCTTCAAGACTGTTCACGAGAAAAACAAAATTATAATTATAAGAAATAGCATGTTGAACATTTGATTTTCTGTCAGAATTTGCGTTACGGTTTTGGCCGTAAGCATCATTGGAGAGCCATAGAAGGACGGAAATGCTGGGTTGCTGGATGGCGCAGTGAAAACGCACTTGTATATCACCTAGGCATTTGTTCATAATTTGGCGATGCTTTCTTGGTTTTTAGTTTTTAGATACAATCTTTAACATTCTAGTTTGCCTTTATTGTTTCAGTACATCCACGAATGCCTCATTGAAACTGTTTATTGAATACAAGCAGTATCCACCATTCATTGCTATATTATGACAATTATATCGTTATAAGACAAAATACGTTATAAAGGTAGATATCGTAGTTACTGAAAAAACTGTTTAACGGGGACATGACGCTTACTCAAAGCAAGAAAACGATAAAACATTTTTGACGGTCCAAAATTATGTTAAATTAAGCAAACGTTTTAGCTAAGATTCTTGCTTCCAGTCTTTAAATATGTAAGTTATGGTATGGTATGATAAACTTTAGCAATATAGGGAAACTACCTATAAACATTTGATGACGTGATGACTCGCCACATGTATATAATATGCTAATTGTTAAACTTTTTTCAATTATCCATTCCATACAAGTAAAGTGTTTCCAGCTTCGAAAATTAATTTGCTTTTATATGTGTTTGGGAAAGGAATAAATATAAGCTTTAAGTTTGTTTTTCCATCCTATAGTATCATATGTATATGTTATATTGTTAAATATTGAATAAGATATTGTTTACACTAACTAACACTCGCGTGTCAGAGAACGGTGTATACCGTTTATATCATGCTCAGTTATAGAACATACTATAAGTCAGTGACAGTATAGGATTGGAAGGAAATGTTTATCTATCAACAAACGGTTTGGGAATGGAACTGTTATTGTTTACAAACCAATCATGAGTTCAGTTCTGGAACAGTTGTTGTACTTGGGACACAAATAAGTGAATTGTAACCAAGAACGTGTTTCGCTAAACTGTACATGACAAACCAAAGGCGAAATTAAATTTGGGATTTCGGTATACATCTAGATGAAAGAATGACAGAATTATTACAACGGCAAAAACTAACATGTAACCATGTACATCTCATGAAATTACAATCTTGTCACCAGTATTGCATTTTTTATGGTGAATTACCCGTATGGCTGCCTTTATTTAGCAGAAAAAGTTGGCTGCTATGAAAATCAAACAAGCAAGCAATCGATATTGATAACAACATGTTTATTGCAGTTCTCACCGCCTGCTAATCGGGAAAACAGCCACATGGAGTGTTTTAGCGTGTAAATTCTGAACAAAGGAAGTAGTTTATCAATGAAAAGATTTGTTCAAACTAAGCGATAGTTGATTTATTTGAATGTTGAATTAAAGTTAAAGAGCGTGTTATGTTACATAAAGTTTTATGACCATTTTATCTTTGCAGACGTCACTTAATGAAACGGAAGAAGAACCCAATAACAGTGCAGCCGACCGGGGAACTCTCTACTGCGCATGCGGGATACTGATCTCCATCATTACACTCGTCCTACTGCTTGTTAACTTTGCATAATCAATGACGTCATAATTAAATGATTGCACAGCTTGAATCAAAATATATCGAACGAAAGGATTCTTCTACCGGAAGTTTATTTTTTTATTTTTGTACAGAATACAAAACTAAAATTATTATATGTCATTTTCTCTTGAATATTTTTCTAAGTCGGTTTCTACCTTTCTTTTGGGACTTTTTAGGTGTTATCAAAATTTCGGAGCGAAGTGGAAGTCACCATTCATCATTCTATGTTCCGGATTTTCATTGGATGTATGCTTTTGTATATATCTTACGTGATTTCATCGTGTTGTTTCTGTTAGATACATTCTGTGACGTTAATCACCTACTCTGACCAATGTCATTTTTCGCATTTTATTATAAATAAATTTTAGAAAGATAATACCATCTATGAAACAAAGAATCAAGAAGAGAGCCATTATGTAATGTATTGACAAGGTGTACTGATAGTCATATTCCGAGGATGACGTCGCCTGGTGGAGTCGATATATTTACTATTAATTTGACCTGCTAGTAATCACTGTGATATTAGTAGTTTATAGTGAAAGGTCATGTACACATGTCTACCAAGCAAATCAGTCTTGTTTTTCTTTTATGTACGTAATTTAATTGTCTTAAATGTGTCACATGTAACACGATTTTATTGTTTATAAATGTAATTATTGTCAACAAAGTCAGTGATTCCTTATTTTGATGTACTTATCATGATTCAAGAGTTAGGCGTGGAAAACACATCCAGAACTCAGGATTAAACATTATTTTGAAAACATAAAACGGATTTATTACATAGCAACTGACAAATATCCCCTGTGCCATTTCGTTAAGTAGGAGACAATTTGTATATGAATTAAAGAATAAGAAGATCGCAATTTGCATTGAAGATAGATTTACCGTAAAGGTTGCACTTATCGAGGGGATTTATTTTCGCTATATCGACGACAGGGCAAAACCGCGAATTCATTATGCTGTGGAAATATGTGATTTCAAACTTTCTGCCACGAAAATCCGTTTTGCATCATAATTCTGTTTAATTGCGAAAACTTGAAAAAAAACTGCACAAAAAATCGTCTTATGTAATGATATATTCGAGTAAATAAAAATAATTACAGGATATGCCACATCCTTTACTCTGATTCCTTAATTTATTTTTCAACAAACCCTAATCAAGTTTTTCCCAGCATTTAAATGAACTTCACCACTGTTCATTACCATAAGTAATAGATGTATCGTTTGTTTTGTTTGTCGCGACATTATATGCAATTTACTTAACGCTTAAGAGTTAGTATGGCTTCTCTGTAGTCGCCTTGAAATATTTACTTGTAGATTTGAAGACACAGCGAAAATTAATTATCATCGCCATAGCTTTGCAATATCGGTTCTCTTTGCCCTGAAAAAGACAAACGTATAGTCCAAATAATTAATTTTAGGAAAAATAGTGAACAATTAGCTTTTGTTATGTGTGAAAAGATAAAACTGTGCATCGGTTTGCAACATTGCTGCACACTCTTCATGTGTTCACACAGTTTTTTAAACAACGGTGTTAATGCCAATATAATTAATGGAGACAGTTAAAAACACATAACCTGAATAAACATTCCCATCACAATCACCTCGTCAGTAATTACCTAATACTAGGGGATTTTTCTCGTGTATCATCTGATGCTGAGCCTTGTCCAGGCTTTATGGTCTTATGTATGTTATCTTTTACCTTGTACTCTTCACACTTGTTCCAGAGATCTAACTGCTTCCACCGGATCGGCACCTCGTGTCACTAGATTAGGCCTTCCAAAACACCATTCCCATGAACTTTCATGTCAACATTGTCTTTTTTTAAATAACAACAATCTGTTTCCATTTCCAAATTGTCACAGCCAACAGCATGGGCCTCGCGTAGAGTGTATTCAAATTACAAACTCACCGAGTTGTTACCGCTACGCTAAAAAGCTAAACACACATTAAAAGTTGTTCATCATACTCATCTCATTTCCTACACATCAAAAAGGTTAAAATTAAATGACTGATTGAAGTATATTAGTATTATTATAATGGAATCGAGTTTTGGAACTATATTTTTGTTGCTTGGTGACGAATCATATGAGTTTACGATAACAATGTTACAAAGTGAAAACTACATCGTTATATACGGTAAAATGTAAAATCCCGAAGGTAATGTAAAAACAGGATTATTTGTGAATTTTGCTGCTTACAAGTCCTGATCAGGGAAAGTTAGCCTCGTGCAAATGGTACATGAACTACGCTGTTCCTTCATATACACGATCATCACTTCCCTTCATCAGTACAAGTAAACAAGAAATAAACAACCAGTCCTTGGCCATGCAAGGAGTAAACCACTAACTTTTTACGCCTTCAAATTCAAAATCAAAATTTAAATGTTAAATCAGATACGATATATCATACATCATAAAATTATTCTTTTTTTTATTTTTTGCTGGTGTGAAATAGGGTAATGATTCTGGACACTTGCAATCACTTGATAAAAATGACGTATAACAGCGCATTGCGTCGTCAATTAAAAAGCAGGGGACTGTAACAATGCACTTGGGAAATTTATATAAAAGTGTAGTAGCTGCCACTCAGCGGTAATATTTGTCGGTATTTTTGACAGTTTGTCCTTCTCTAATTTGCAAAAATGTGGGTGTAAAGTTTTGCCCAAATGCAATATCAACTTCAAAATTGCGTCAACTGTACATAAGGTTAACATAATGAATCTTAATGCACCCCGAATCTTTTCACTCGGATCTTAAATTATCATCGAGGGGTTTCTTAACATTGTTTATTTTTTACCCAATAAAATTGCAGACAAAGATGTGGCGCGTGGTTAAAAACAAATAACATGGCACAAGTTAATAACGTAGAACCAGCTACTGTTGCCAAATTGAAGTTTTCTACCATAATGAGAGGGAGCATAGAGAAATTAAACATCCGCCGAATGGCAAAACAAATGCTGCAAGTATTGTTTTATAGTTGTCCTCATTGACTTTTCATTAGTTTGATATAAATTTTACCCGCCCTTGAAAATTGAAATTCCTTCAATGTTTTTTAATATCATAATTCACGGGTGGATGAATCTTTACATTACCCTAATCAAGTCAATAATCATATAAATAATGAGATGTAAACACCGTATATATACATATTCCCTTGTCATCACCACACGATAAAAGAAAAGTGTTTCGGAGTTTAACAGATGGCTCTACTGTATCTCATTCTTAATTATCATTGGAAGGTGCTGATGACTTGTATCTTTTTTTTACAATCTTAAAAACAATCATTAGTTAATTAATATCACCGGATAGTTTAATAAAGTACCCATTTGAAGGGTACCCGGAATACTGCTCTCTATTTTGACAGTAAATTGAATCCATTTGAGCAAATTGTTATATTACTACAGTGTCTGCCCACGCTACGGAGTCACCCTATTCTAAACGAACGCCAACCTAAACAGACATGTTAAGCGAATATCTGTCATATACCGTGATTTCTCCTCGTTCATTGGTTGAAATAGATTTCTTTTGTCTCACATAGAGAAACTTAAAAATGTCGAGATGCCTGAGGAGTTTTCTGTTTATATGAAAGTCGTTCACCTCATTAATCACGTTTGTCATTTGTACTTTTTTTTTAATATTTTCCCTTAACATGTTCGATATTGAACAACATGTTGTGACAATATCTAAGGTCTAGGTCATTGATTTAAGATACCTGAACAATTGTCTGTTATTCATTAACATCAAATTATTATGGAATCGTGTTGTTTACAATCAGCGATGTCATTTGGTAACTTTACTATTAGATTTACAAGAGTTTAGATCAGCACGTGAACCTAAGTGTTCACCTCTTGAATTTGGACGCAATAATCAATATACCTAGATCGAAATTGCGTTTCCGGTAAATAACTCTTTACAATTATTTTTGTATTAGACTTTACAAAAATATTTGATTCAAGGTTTAAACTTAGTGAATAATTTTGAGCGTATTTTAATACAATACATTCGTTTTAACGTTCATACTAATATATGTTGTCTGGAAATATTATAATATAGTCAATATCATCTCCAGATTCTGAAAGTCATATTCGTACCCTTTTTATTTTTATTGTCTGACCAATACCTCTGTTTTAAAATTTTAAATAAGTCAATTGTTCCGAGTGTGTTAATATCTTCCACTTTATTAACAACACACACTAATCCATAAGATGTCATCTCCCGAGGACCTTCTCCACACATTCCCCTACTACTGATATACATTAATCACACCGATAACCAATGTTGTATCCAGGAGTTCCGTGTGCTAGCAGTGTATGACAGGTTTTAACTGTTGTTATTAATACCGGTGGCCTCTAACGTAAGCTTATTTATATAATTATAGATTAAATCCGATGATTATTCGGTAAGTGCAAATCAGTTAGAAATGAAAAAGAAAATAGTATACAGTATAGACTGCAAAAAATATACACATATTGGGTTAGATACAGCAGAGCCAGGCAATGAATGAAGCTGCTTCATACAACTCGTCAGGAATGTCGAGGGCCTGAATTGTTGAAACCTAGGAGGCGACCGAGGACCCAAATTAGTCGAATTAAATGTCAAAAAGGAGATGGAAGGTGTACTAACTCCTAATTCCACTAATCTTATTATCTTGAGTATCAATGCATCCTTAGTATTTTGCTTGGCACATGTACCGATATTGAAATGGCCACACGTACCTGTGGACACGTCATGATCTGGTACAAGTTAGATTACATTTATATCATGGTCATCGTAAATCAGACCTTCCATGTGACATTTCCGAACCGACCTTAAGTTGATTAATTGCTCAGTCTATGTTTGTACCATATATATGGAAGTGAATGGTAACTTGTAACCCGTTTTCTTTCCTATAAATGTACTTCATTTTCCGTAGAAATCATCTGATGTTGCAAATTTATTGAATTATCGGGTAAATATTTCTCAATACTTGTATATTTTTTTTACTTTAAATTCGGCCATTCCCAAGATACCTTCTTAATTTCAGCAACGTTGTTCCCAAGCGTTACCGACGAGTCCTACAAAGATGAGACCGCTCCAAGGTACAGCTTGTTATTCTCAAATTGTATCGAAAGATGTTATATACTTGTGTCTTGTATGCATCACTTTCATCCCTGATTTAGTGATAAATAAAATATAAGAGAAAGACTCATTAAACGCCATGTTACAACTGTTTCGCGAGTCGTGACCAATTAAAACACATACAACTTTTCCTGATTACTTTAATGTTTCAGATTTGATCTATAATGTACAATACAACTCTTGGAAGCATTGATTTACCTGGATGCTTACATCGATATTATGGAAGTTATATAATGACGGCAGGCTCTCAGTGCAGATATGTCTTTGTTAGTGTTTCAGCACCATTATATAAACAAAATCTGCTGTGAAAGTAAACAGATACCACTGATATCATGGAAATATATATATGCTGAAATATGTCAAGAACGAGTAAGGATTTTATGTTCATGGCAGACCTATATTTTCACCAGATATAACAAGTATGACGCCATATTTTTTTCTGCAAAGATTAGAAATAAGATTACCTATTCATAGATAACTAATGGGAGTTTTTAAAACATGATAATTGATTTTAAAACAAATGATAAAAACAGAAAGATACAACGGACTGTATACGTATGCCCACTGGAAGCCCTCTATCATTAATATGTCAACATTACTCTCTATATATAACACTCTATCATTAATATGTCAACATTACTGTCTATATATAGCACTCTATCATTAATATGTTAACATTACTGTCTATATATAACAATTTAGTGTGCTATTCAAACCACTTCATCATGAAAGATTTCCTATGACGTATATATCTATGAAATAATTTGTATAAAAGCCGGTAAGAAATCTGATGTAGTGAAAACTAGTTTTAACAATGGGAAGCTGACTGGTTTTCGTCGGACAATAGCACAACTCCCCCCACTTTCAAAATTAATGCATCGGCATTGCGTACTTCATTTTTACTTATCGTAGTAAGAGTACATACAATATGACCTAAAAATCTCGTCGATTTCATCGAGTTTACGTTACACATCAGAGCACATAAACTTTACCTGTCATTTGTCTGATAAAGATGACAATGCAACCAACGAAACATCACAAACAAAGGTTCAAAATTGGTTATTAAAATGTGTACGTACTGTATATAATATATATTCATTGGCCCTTTTATATGCATTACATCATATATCAGACTCCGAGTATGTCTATCAGCAAATATACACTGCATTGGTGACAGCTATCTTGGACATATACAAATATATGCAAACATTCTGCATTTCCAAATTAAGAAGAGAAATTGCTTTCATAATTTTATATCAACATTTTTCGAGCCACTTACCTCCCTTAATGTACTGGAAATTTATAGCTGATTTGATCACTAGCCGGCTACCTCTCTTAATGTACTGGGAATGTATAACTGATTTGATTCTAAATTGACTACCTCCCTAAATGTACTAGGAATTTATAGCTGAGTTGACTATCAGTCACCTACCTCCATTAATGTACTAGGAATTTATAGCTGAGTTGACTATCAGTCACCTACCTCCATTAATGTACTAGGAATTTATAGCTGAGTTGACTATCAGTCACCTACCTCCATTAATGTACTGGGAATTTATAGCTGAGTTGACTATCAGTCACCTGCCTCCATTTAATGTACTGGGAATTTATAGCTGAGTTGACTATCAGTCACCTACCTCCATTAATGTACTAGGAATTTATAGCTGAGTTGACTATCAGTCACCTACCTCCATTAATGTACTGGGAATTTATAGCTGAGTTGACTATCAGTCACCTACCTCCATTAATGTACTGGGAATTTGTAGCTGAGTTGATTATACCTACCTCCCTTAATGTACTGGGATTTTATAGCTGAGTTGACTATCAGTCACCTACCTCCCTTAATGTACTAGGAATTTATAGCTGAGTTGACTATCAGTCACCTACCTCCATTAATGTACTGGGAATTTGTAGCTGAGTTGACTATCAGTCACCTACCTCCCTTAATGTACTAGGAATTTATAGCTGAGTTGACTATCAGTCACCTACCTCCATTAATGTACTGGGAATTTATAGCTGAGTTGACTATCAGTCACCTACCTCCATTAATGTACTGGGAATTTATAGCTGAGTTGACTATCAGTCACCTACCTCCATTAATGTACTAGGAATTTATAGCTGAGTTGACTATCAGTCACCTACCTCCATTAATGTACTAGGAATTTATAGCTGAGTTGATTATACCTACCTCCCTTAATGTACTGGGATTTTATAGCTGATTTGGTTATTAGTCGGTTACCTCCCTTAATGTACTAGGAATTTATAGCTGAGTTGACTATCAGTCACCTGCCTCCATTAATGTACTGGGAATTTATAGCTGAGTTGACTATCAGTCACCTACCTCCATTAATGTACTAGGAATTTATAGCTGAGTTGACTATCAGTCACCTACCTCCATTAATGTACTAGGAATTTATAGCTGAGTTGACTATCAGTCACCTACCTCCATTAATGTACTGGGAATTTATAGCTGATTAGATCATTAGTTGGTTACCTCCCTTAATGTACTGGGAATTAAAAGCTGATTTGGTTATTAGTCGGTTACCTCCCTTAATGTACTAGGAATTTATAGCTGAGTTGACTATCAGTCACCTACCTCCATTAATGTACTAGGAATTTATAGCTGAGTTGACTATCAGTCACCTACCTCCATTAATGTACTAGGAATTTATAGCTGAGTTGACTATCAGTCACCTACCTCCATTAATGTACTGGGAATTTATAGCTGATTAGATCATTAGTTGGTTACCTCCCTTAATGTACTGGGAATTAAAAGCTGATTTGGTTATTAGTCGGTTACCTCCCTTAATGTACTAGGAATTTTTAGCTGAGTTGACTATCAGTCACCTACCTCCATTAATGTACTAGGAATTTATAGCTGAGTTGACTATCAGTCACCTACCTACATTAATGTACTGGGAATTTATAACTGATTAGATCATTAGTTGGTTACCTCCCTTAATGTACTGGGAATTAAAAGCTGATTTGGTTATTAGTCGTTTACCTTCCTTAATGTACTTGAAATTAATATCTGAGTTGATCATTAGTCACCTACCTCCTTTAATGTACTGGGAATTTATAGCTGATTGGGTTTTCAGCCACCTACCTCCCTAAATGTACTGGGAATTTATAGCTGATTGGGTTTTCAGCCACCTACCTCCCTAAATGTACTGGGAATTTATAGCTGATTGGGTTTTCAGCCACCTACCTCCCTAAATGTACTGGGAATTTATAGCTAATTGGGTTTTCAGCCACCTACCTCCCTAAATGTACTGGGAATTTATAGCTAATTGGGTTTTCAGCCACCTACCTCCCTAAATGTACTGGGAATTTATAGCTGATTGGGTTTTCAGCCACCTACCTCCCTAAATGTACTGGGAATTTATAGCTGATTGGGTTTTCAGCCACCTACCTCCCTAAATGTACTGGGAATTTATAGCTAATTGGGTTTTCAGCCACCTACCTCCCTAAATGTACTGGGAATGTATAGCTGATTTGATTCTAAGTTGACTGCCTCCCTTAATGTACTGGCAATTTATAGCTGATAGGACTGCTTTAGAAAATGTTATACATGTACATATAATACATAGGTGTATAAATCCTATTGTTAACCAAAGCTGAGCCAGGGGTCTTTGCCAGTAAAGAGCTGAAGGAGTGTTTCTTATGATGAAATATTGGTAATGTACATAACTGTTAATTTGGTCATTATTATTCAGATCGTCATTTGTTCCACTGGGAAATCGGATTCTATATATATATGTAACAGAAACGCTTAATTCCGACTACATCTCTCCATACTCCCTACTGTTGATGACGACACTAGTCTAACAAAGATGACAGACAGTAAGCACCGACAAGTCACACACAACTTGTGGTGATTTAGGAAAGTGTATTCACATATATGCATACATCTCTTAACACGAAGAAAAATGTTTAATAGTAATGTTTCGGCATCGTTTTAGTTTCCAGTACTCAGTGAACAAATGAACCAACATTGAGAACTAATCTTTTGTGGGTAACTTCCGTGTCGATCTTGCTAGGACTTCCGTTGATATGATAAGGTGGCTTTGCCTTTTTTCTGTGTTCGCATTTTCGGCTGACGTGCTTTGGCTGCTAATGCAGTTCTAAAAGAGAATGATGTATGAACTGTCTTGTCTAGATTTAGACTTCGTCTCAATCATTCTAAGTTTAATCTCATTCAAAATGCGATCGTTTTCGACTCAAAACTAAATATTTGTCAACCTTTTTTAACAAATAATTGTCTAATATGCTTTTGCTTGATAATGAGCTAGTGTAATCTCACTTCAAATCAATCTAAGGTATTTGTGTTTATTTGTATTTACACAATGTAAGAAAACGTCATCGATATATTTTGTCATTGTCTCATTAAGCTGGTAAAATGAATAAGCATTGTCCTTGCTTTCGGTCTGCTTGTATGTCCTTTAATATTCAATAAATTGTTATTTTATGTATTCAAATTTAAATCATGGATTTAAAACTAGCATAATGCATCAAATTGGAATAACGATTAAAATATATCATTTATGTTGTCCCCACGTTAACTATACATGTAAAGATAAGCCACTAGTTTACACCACAGCAGACCCAAATCTAGCACAGTGATATTGATTCGCGAGTCAGTGTCATCAGTCATTCTGACATAGTGGCGTCTCGGTATTGTTCACGTCACACGTTCTTATTAAATAAAAAAGATGAATCGCGTTTAGATAAATTTTATCAAAAAAGACACTGCAAATCAATACAATGATAATTGAAACACATTAGAATTGGATGACACACATTCCCATGTTTTTGTTGCTATATCTCATTAGGCCTGTAAAATAGATATTGATCTCTCTCCTGATATCAAAAATTGCGTTTTACTGAAATATCTCAAACTCAGAAATAAAACTATAGAAAACTGAGTAGTATAAAACTGATATATAAGGAAGCAGTCATTTTCATAAAATGTTTACTACGGTGGAAACAGGCGGCATATGATGCTGAAGTACATGTGGGTTAGTCATGAGTGAAGTGAAAGATGTTGACTGCTGACAAAACCCCCGCCACTCAGGTTTTGAGAGATACAGGCTGATGAGTACTAGGAGTAATTGGGAAGTATTATTTCCCTGTGTAATATAAAGTTAGATATGTAGGTTACTTGTTAGAAGGCCTGGTTGTTTCGTTATTACAATATAAGCCTGGTTCTCATTCGAGAGCTGAACATTACTTGCATTGACCAAAATCTATATATGTATATGGCAGATGTCGTCGACCCTTCTCCCAACACCTAAATTTCCTGCGTTATCCTTCCCAAACACCTAAAATCCCTGCCTTATAACCCCAGAACACATGAAATCCCCGTGTTATCCTCCCCGAACATCCGAAATATCTGTGTTGTCCTCACCGAACACCCGAAATCCCTGTGTTATCCTCACCGAACACCCGAAATCCCTGTGTTATCCTCACCGAACACCCGAAATCCCTGTGTTATCCTCACCGAACACCCGAAATCCCTGTGTTATCCTCAACGAACACCCGAAATCCCTGTGTTATCCTCACCGAACACCAGAAATCCCTGTGTTATCCTCACCGAACACCCGAAATGCCTGTGTTATCCTAACCGAACACCCGAAATGCCTGTGTTATCCTCACCGAACACCCGAAATGCCTGTGTTATCCTCACCGAACACCCGAAATGCCTGTGTTATCCTCAACGAACACCCGAAATCCCTGTGTTATCCTCACCGAACACCAGAAATCCCTGTGTTATCCTCACCGAACACCCGAAATGCCTGTGTTATCCTAACCGAACACCCGAAATGCCTGTGTTATCCTCACCGAACACCCGAAATGCCTGTGTTATCCTCACCGAACACCCGAAATCCTTGTGTTATCCTCACCGAGCACCCGAAATACCTGTGTTATCCTCACCGAACACCCGAAATCCCTGTGTTATCCTCACAGAACACATGGAATCCCTTTGTTATCTTCCAGGAACAACTGAAGTCCTTGTTTTACCTTCCCATAAGACATGAAATAATTGTCTTATCGTCCCGGAACACCCTAAATATCTTACTTATTCTCCTGGAACACCTAGAACCCTTGTCTTATCCTACCGGAACACCATAAATATCTTACTTATTCTCCTGGAACACCTAGAACCATTGTCTTATCGTCCCGGAACACCATAAATATCTTATTCTCCTGGAACACCTAGAACCCTTGTCTTATCGTCCCGGAACACCATAAATATCTTATTCTCCTGGAACACCTAGAACCCTTGTCTTATCGTCCCGGAACACCATAAATATCTTATTTATTCTCCTGGAACACCTAGAACCCTTGTCTTATCCTACCGGAACACCATAAATATCTAACTTGTTCTCCTGGAACACCTAGAACCCTTGTCTTATCGTCCCGGAACACCATAAATATCTTATTCTCCTGGAATACCTAGAACCCTTGTCTTATCGTCCCGGAACACCATTAATATCTGACTTATTCTCCTGGAACACCTAGAACCCCTGTCTTATCGTCCCGGAACACCCTAAATATCTCATTCTCCTGGAACACCTAGAACCCTTGTCTTATCTTCCCGGAACACCATTAATATCTGACTTATTCTCCTGGAACACCTAGAACCCTTGTCTTATCGTCCCGGAACACCATTAATATCTTATTCTCCTGGAACACCTAGAACCCTTGTCTTATCCTACCGGAACACCTGAAATCCTCATCGTATTCTCCTTTTGATTTCTTTAAGGATCTCAATGTATATTTGTTGGGATGTTAAAAATGAGATTATGACAACCACGTTTAATATGATATGATGCCAGTGTTATGGTAGTTTTCAAACAGGTCACCTAGCGCGAGAACACATAAGCATTGGTATGACAGGTATTTATAACTATGAGTATTAATTGGTAATTATAACACTATGTAATTAAAACAATAGATGTTTATAGGTATTTATAAAGATAGTTATTCATAACAAAAGGAATTTATAACAAACGATATTTATAAAGATAGGTATTTATAACAAAATGTATTGATAACAAAAGATATTTATAACGAAATGTATTTATAACAAAAGATATTTATAAAGATAGGCATCTGTAAGCATCTCCATTTTTAAGAGATAATTACTACCAACAAACAGGTTGTAATAGGATATAACAATCACTTTCTTTATTTGTTTACTTTTTATGATATAATAATTGTTATTGTTTGTGTGTAATTTTCGTACTGAATTTCCTTTTGAATTTTACTTAATCAGTAATGTCATTTAGATTAATTTGTTTTCTGTGATGGAGATTTAAGTGTTAGGTTTTGTACGGTAGAAAATTTTAGAAGATCTATAAAACGGAGCCGTTTGTGGTCACACTTCCAGCAGTAGGACATTGCTAGCTCTGAGATAATGCTTTGGTATATAGTTGAATTTAACCTGAATTCTTTCACACACACTTCTTGCTCATCTATTTTTTCACAAGGAAAAAGAAATATATTAGTGTATGATAAACCAAAGGACATTAGTTTCCGTTTCTACAACAGAACACGACATAAAACTACCAAAAGATATCCACTAACGCTCAGTATATATTTCATTTTGTATACCGCGGGGATGTACGATGCCTCTAAAACCTATACATGTTTAAAACATTACATGACCTGATTTCTATTTTAAAGAGACGTTTGCGGTCTTGATTAAGGCTTGACTTGTTTTCACTGGTGTATACAGCTGCCAATCAAATAAGTGATGTGAAATTGACTCGGTTGATTTTGATATCAATGTCACACGATTGAACACCACTATTAATGGCCTGGTGTTAAAGACCCAAGATAACGCGCGTCCTTTATACCAATACATTTATGTAATTGACACGTAGATAGTCTACAGTGATTTGATTGTATATGGCGTAACAAAAACAATATAATGTTTCATAGACCAATTTGCAATATGAATCTGAAAATGCCAAGCCATACGTAGTTATCTCCCTTCCTTTGAGAGGCGTATTATTTCGTAAAGACTATCAATGATATTATTTTATCCATTTCTCTTTTTTAACGATAGATTCCTGACATTATTCACCCATAAAAAAGATAATTTTCCATGAAATTTTAGTATTGAACAATTTCGATGACAGCAATAAACTTTGTTGGTTTCCTCTAAGTCTATGAAACAGTCAAATAAGACATTTACCATCAGGAAACAAAGTCCAGAAGGTTAAAAAAGAAAAAGAAAATTCAGATTTGAATTGGAGTTAACATTTGAATTTTGACCATTTGTAATGTTCTTAACGTTGTCCAAAAGACGGAAATCTTCATTTTGGCAGGAAGTTTCCTTTTGAATTCATTTACAGTCGGATAACGCAGATCTGTTCTTGTTTCACTGAAATGTTTCCATAGCTATTGATATATAATACAATGTGTTCCCTCTTTTAATTGAAACTACACCGATTTTATCAACTGGAGAAGGAATTACAATGAGTCAATGTCACATACAAAGAACCACACCATGTCTTGTTACAACAACATTCTATTCTGCCAGACGCTTGACATAGATATTAACATTTAGAAACACAGATGAGACCAAGACTAACGGGTAACACTATTAACCTGAACATGGACATTAAATGTGATTACACGACATCTCTCTTTTTTTTCTTTTTAACTGAAAGATCTTTAACACTATAACACTAATAATAAAATGAGTTATATTTACCATATCAATAGTGTTTGTTATTTCTTATCATTTAGCACAGTTCTCAGATCAAAAGTCTTTTAATAAAAGCAATACAACAGTTGTTATTCTTGTAAATGATAAAAACTATTTTATATTGAATGATATGCAAAATAAATCACAATGTTCTTGAACTTCGTCAATGAGTAGTATAACATTAACAAACCAAAAAATAGATCAAAGAACATATAATAATGGAACGTGTATTGGAACACGTCACGGAACACATCCGGGAACACTTGGAAAACATCATGCCAGGAAATCACAATTAAATATTGTTTTGACTAGAACTATAACTCTTTAAGCTTTGTATATGTTAATATTCACTGGAACCGACTTGGTTTCCGAACTTCGCGACCTGATTTAGTTTCATATGGACTTTTGACTAAATCACGAGGCTTATCCTCAGGACTGACAGTTGGTACACATGCAGGTTGTGACTTGAGGTCAACTTCGGAGTGTATTGTTGGACTTTGAACTGCAGGACTTGTGATCTCCAGCTTTATATCCTCATCATCCAGTGTAGGTAAGGACTTTGTTACTTTGAGATGCTTCCTGTTCCTTCTGTATTTCTTTCCATCTGATGTCTGTACTACATTGGATCTTGGTGTCTGGTGTTTATCAACTACAGTGCTGTGTGTCCATGTCCTTTCATTATCTGTTTTCATCATGACAGTGTCATTCTCTTGTAATGGTTTGAGACCTTTTGTTGCATGTCTATTCAAATAATTTCTTTGTCGAAATTGTCTTAACTTTAAACTGTCCTGAATCTCGTCTAACACTCGTGGTTTCAACAATGGGTAGGGTGGTCTTAAGTCGCCTTCCCATGAACATTTGTGCAGGTGAAAGGTCAATTCCATCGATCGGTGAATTTCGATAATCGAGTATTGCTAGGTATGGGTCATTTGCCTTCTTCAGTAGTCTCTTTACTGTCTGTACCATTCTTTCCACTTGACCATTTGATGAGGGGTAATGTGGACTCGTGGTAGTGTGTTGAAAACCGTAGTCTTTTGAGAATTTGGTAAATTCCCGACTTGCAAACTGTGGTCCGTTGACACTTATGACTTGGTCTGGAATTCCATATTTGGAAAATTGGCTCTTTACATGGTTAATGACAGAGCTGCTTGTCAGTCCTTGTAATTTTGAGATTTCAGGCCACTTTGAAAAATAGTCTACGCTAAGCAGGTAATGTTGACCCTTAAGTTCAAATAGATCCATTGCCACTTTAGCCCATGGTCGGTTTGGTATGTCGTGGGGTATAAGTGGTTTCTTTGCGTTGCTGTTTGTGTGTCTAGCACAAATGTTGCGGGTGGCAACCATCTCTTCTATATCAGTACTCATTCCTGGCCAAAATAGTACTTCCCTCGCGCGTGCCTTACATTTGACCATACCAAGGTGCGCCTCATGTATCCGGTCAAGCATTTCTGGTCGCAGAGACTTTGGAATGATCAGTTTGTGTCCTTTAAACATCAATCCATCAATGCAGGCAACTTCGTCGCGATAATTCCAGTATGTCTGAATTTGTTGATCAACTTCCTGTTTGGTTCCCGGCCAACCAGTCATTATTTGTTGTCTCAGCCTTGACATCTCTAGGTCATTTTCTGTACCTTCTTTGATAGTTTTGTACTTTTCTGATGATACCGGTAAATATAGAGTTCATTGACAGCAAGATCCTCTACTAAAATTTCCTCTGTTTCCTCTAGGAAAGGCCTTGACAGTGTGTCAGCTACATATAACAATTTGCCTGGTTTATAGGTCACCTCCAGGTCATACTTTTGGAGTGTGAGCAACAGTTTGTGAAGACGAGCAGGTACTTGATACATAGACTTCTTAAATATGCTCTGTAACGGTTTGTGGTCAGATTCCACTTGAACTTTCCTCCCATAAAGGTATTGATGGAATTTTGTGCATCCATACACTATTGCGAGAGTCTCTTTCTCTATCTGTGAGTAGCGTTCCTGAGTAGGAGTTAGTGCCCTTGATGCATATGCAATAGGTTTATCTTCCTGTATGATTGCTGCACCCATTCCTTTTGAGCTACTATCCACTGTCATTACAATCGGTTTGTTTGTGTCAAAGTATGTCAACACTGGTGCCTTGGTCACCATCAGCTTCAATTTATTGAAAGTTTTTCCTGTTGGGCTCTCCATTCCCAATGTGTGTCCATTCCCAGGAGTTGTCTTAGTGGTGCAGCTACCTCAGACAAGTTTGGCTGGAATTTTGCTAGATATTGTACAAATCCTAAGAAGGTCATCAGTTCCTTTTGATTCTGTGGTGCCTTCATTCCTTTAACCGCTCTAACCTTGTCAGGGTCTGGTCTAAGTCCATCCTTGCTAAGGACGTGGCCAACATATGTCACTTCCTGTCTCCCAAACTGACATTTATCAGTACTTAATTTGAGGTTATAAGCTTTGGCCTTTTGAAGGACTTCTTGTAGCCTTCTGTCATGTTCCTCGACTGACTTTCCCCATACTAAAATGTCATCTACTATAGCTTCTGCGCCATCAATGTCTTCCACCATGTTTGCCAAAACCCAGACGTAGCGTCCAGTTTGGAGAAATATTTGGCTTCCGGAATCCGTGCTACTATTTCCTCAATGGTCAGCATAGGATAGTGTTGTCTCTTGATAGCTGTATTCAAATCTCTTACAGACATATTCTGATTTTACCATTTGGCTTGGTAACCGTTACCATGCTATTAACCCAGTCTGTAGGTCCTTTCTCACGCACAATTATGCCATTTTTTCCATTTGTGCCTATTCCAGTTTTACCTTGTCCCTTAATGCCACTGGCACTTTTCTCGGGGGGTGTATCACCGGCTGTACTGTACTGTTAATATGTATTGTGTGATATCCTGGTAGACAGCCTACTCCACTAAATAGTTCGCTGTACTCTTCTTTTAGCTTTTCGTAGCGTACTTGACTATCATTGTTTGTAGAGCTTCTGTTCAGCCCAAATAAGCGTTTCACCAGTCCAATCGCCATAGCGCTCTCTGCTCCTATGATTGTAGGGGCTGTTTTCTCAATTACTTGAAATTGTATCACATGATTGTTGTTGTCCTTGAAATGTTTTGTTGTTCACTATACAACACACTGTCCAATCATCATTGAATCTTTTTACTGGCAAGTCATTTACCATTCCTGCATACAAATCTGTCTCTCTATCATCACTTGTACTGTCATCTGTGAGGTAATTCTCCAACACCTGTACTAACATTTTACTGTTCTTTTTGTTGTACTTTGGTTTCTCACTACGACATTGGCTCGCTGAAGTAGGGATTACAATGTGTCAGAAACTACACATGTTTTATCAACTGGAGTAGGGATTACAATGTGTCAGAAACTACACAGATTTTATCAACTGGAGTAGGGATTACAATGTGTCAGAAACTACACAGATTTTATCAACTGGAGTAGGGATTACAATGTGTCAGATACTACACAGATTTTATCAACTGGAGTAGGGATTACAATGTGTCAGAAACTACACATGTTTTATCAATCAACTGGTGTAGGGATTACAAGTGTCAGAAACTACGCGGGTTTGATCAACTGGAGTAGGGATTACAATGTGTCAGAAACTACACAGGTTTTATCAACTGGAGTAGGGATTACAATGTGTCAGATACTACACAGATTTTATCAACTGGAGTAGGGATTACAATGTGTCAGAAACTACACAGGTTTGATCAACTGGTGTAGGGATTACAATGTGTCAGAAACTACGCGGGTTTGATCAACTGGAGTAGGGATTACAATGTGTCAGAAACTACACAGGTTTTATCAACTGGAGTAGGGATTACAATGTGTCAGAAACTACACAGGTTTTATCAACTGGAGTAGGGATTACAATGTGTCAGAAACTACACATGTTTTATCAACTGGAGTAGGGATTACAATGTGTCAGAAACTACACAGGTTTCATCAACTGGAGTATGGATTACCATGTGTCAGAAACTACACATGTTTTATCAACTGGAGTAGGGATTACAATGTGTCAGAAACTACACATGTTTTATCAACTGGAGTAGGGATTACAATGTGTCAGAAACTACACATGTTTTATCAACTGAAGTAGGGATTACAATGTGTCAGAAACTACACATATTTTATCAACTGGAGTAGGGATTACAATGTGTCAGCAACTACGCAGGTTTGATCAACTGGAGTAGGGATTACAATGTGTCAGAAACTACACAGATTTGATCAACTGGAGTAGGGATTACAATGTGTCAGAAACTACACATGTTTTATCAACTGGAGTAGGGATTACAATGTGTCAGAAACTACACAGGTTTGATCAACTGGAGTAGGGATTACAATGTGTCAGAAACTACACATGTTTGATCAACTGGAGTAGGGATTACAATGTGTCAGAAACTACACATGTTTTATCAACTGGAGTAGGGATTACAATGTGTCAGAAACTACGCGGGTTTGATCAACTGGAGTAGGGATTACAATGTGTCAGAAACTACACATGTTTTATCAACTGGAGTAGGGATTACAATGTGTCAGAAACTACACATGTTTTATCAACTGGAGTAGGGATTACAATGTGTCAGAAACTACACAGATTTGATCAACTGGAGTAGGGATTACAATGTGTCAGAAACTACACATGTTTGATCAACTGGAGTAGGGATTACAATGTGTCAGAAACTACACATGTTTTATCAACTGGAGTAGGGATTACAATGTGTCAGAAACTACACATGTTTTATCAACTGGAGTAGGGATTACAATGTGTCAGTAACTACGCGGGTTTGATCAACTGGAGTAGGGATTACAATGTGTCAGAAACTACGCGGGTTTGATCAACTGGACTAGGGATTACAATGTGTCAGAAACTACACATGTTTTATCAACTGGAGTAGGGATTACAATGTGTCAGAAACTACGCGGGTTTGATCAACTGGAGTTGGGATTACACTGTGTCAGAAACTGCACAGGTTTTATCTCCGATGTTGTGAGCTTTTCCTTTTCTTTGTTTCAAATGAAAATCTTCTACAATGAGAAATAAGAGCGTGATTTGATGGAGACCGCTGTCATCTTTAACACGTAATGACGAATGAATCAGACGTGGGTCACATTGCCTCCCACTAGATCGTTGTAAAACTGCATGAGTGTTTGTTTTACCTCTTAAAACCAGGAACCAACATGTACAATTACAACAGATTGATTCAATTATGATTATAAATCCACTTTTTGTTGTGCTGTAGTGAATCTTAATGTCGTCGATGAAAAAGTTGTAATATCTTAAAGAACAGTTTTTACAGCATGGTCCTTGTCTATACACACAATATATCTGTGTTACGTTATCGTCACTATTATGCCATAGAAATCCTGCTCTCTTAATTACCAAGCAAAATTTCATCAATATTTGGTTACTTTAAAAAGCTACAGAGAGGTTTGAACTCTCCCAATGGCGGGAAGGCCTTCAACACGACATAGAGGTTGTGACTGTACCTAGATTAATTTTATTGTTGTTGTTATTGTTGTTGTTGTTGTTGCTGCTGCTGCTGCTGCTGCTGCTGCACGGATTAAACATGCACATACAGCAGCAGTTTGTATTTTTAATCTTGTCGAATTATCAAACACTTAACGCCCTGCCCTGTAAAAACCAAGGGTATCTGAGTGAGATGACTTGCTGTTATATATTTTGAATTCTGTTTGCTCTTAATAATAGAGATTTTACTCAAATAAATAAAACGATCCCGATAAGGTTATGTACTAGTCGATGATGTATTTAGATAAAAATTAGAGCCGTGATAGTGCAGTCGGTTAGAATATAAGCCTATGTAAGTTCAACGATCCCTTTCTGTTGCAGTTTGTGTTTCTCAGGAAGCAGAGACCATTCTGTGCTGACGTGGTTGCGACATTCGGTAAGACATTCTCCCATGATTGCTTTAGACGGCATGCTACGGGCCTCCCGTATGTTGTTCTGTTAGGTAGGCACCAGTTACTACAAGAAGACCTCGGTAGTTCATAGGGCGATCAACTCAACAATGTAAGCACAATAAGAATAACATCTTTCATTGTTACTGTAGATATGCTCCAATGCTCAATGATAACTCTTCTCATTGTTAAGACATATCTGAATATTTTAAGGAAGATAATCTGGTGTCTTCATTTAATCAGTGTTTCAAAACAGGACAAAAAAGCCGGATAGCAAACCATTAATATTTATTTATGAAAGTGTATTGTAGAGGAAACATATGATACCCTTCTGTATACTTTATAGAAACACGACTTATAACCCTCCCCAGATCTGTAAAGACAATCATTGCAGACGAATAACCCTTGTAAATGATAATACATATCTCGTCATCACGAAAATGCTGAAATGATTGACCCCTTTAAGAAACTGGAGATGTCTGGAGTTTCTTGGTATTAGCAACTCAAATAATGTGAAAGTCCCTTCTATATTAGAGTATAAACTTCTCCAGTTCATCTATCAGATGCTGAAAGCCATTTAATCATTTAAGCTACGATACTGATTAAATCAAGACTGCATTGCATCACCAGACAATTGCATGCTAATACCATCAAATCATCAGTGCCATCTTTGTCACTATAAATTTACTTATGACTGTTGTCCTCTTCTTCATCTGAAGAATCGCTGTCACTGCTATCGGAACTTCCTCCACCTTTACCTTTACCAGATCTACCATAGTCTTCTTCTTCATCCGAAGAATCGCTATCACTGCTATCGGAACTTCCGCCACTGTTGCTATCGTCTGAAGAATCGCTGTCACTGCTATCAGAACTTCCACCACTGTTGCTATCGTCTGAAGAATCGCTATCACTGCTGTCGGAACCTCCTCCACTGTTGCCTTTACCAGATTTACCGCCATCATCATCGCCTGAAGAATCGCTATCACTGCTATCGGAACTTCCACCACTGTTGCTATCGTCTGAAGAATCGCTATCACTGCTGTCGGAACTTCCTCCATTGTTGCCTTTACTAGATTTACCGCCATCATCATCGCCTGAAGAATCGCTATCACTGCTATCGGAACTGCCGCCACTGTTGCTATCGTCTGAAGAATCGCTATCACTGCTGTCGGAACTTCCTCCATTGTTGCCTTTACCAGATTTACCGCCATCATCATCGCCTGAAGAATCGCTATCACTGCTATCGGAACTGCCGCCACTGTTGCTATCGTCTGAAGAATCGCTATCACTGCTGTCGGAACTTCCTCCATTGTTGCCTTTACCAGATTTACCGCCATCATCATCGCCTGAAGAATCGCTATCACTGCTATCGGAACTGCCGCCACTGTTGCTATCGTCTGAAGAATCGCTATCACTGCTGTCGGAACTTCCTCCATTGTTGCCCTTACCAGATTTACCGCCATCATTACCGCCATCATCATCGCCTGAAGAATCGCTATCACTGCTATCGGAACTGCCGCCACTGTTGCTATCGTCTGAAGAATCGCTATCACTGCTGTCGGAACTTCCTCCGCTGTTGCCTTTACCAGATTTTCCCCCGAGGTCTTCCTCTGAAGAATCACTATCACTGCTATCGGAACCTCCATGATATTTTGAACCGGCTTCTTCTTCCTCTGACGAACTACTATCACTGCTATCAGAACTTCCTCCGCTGTTGCCTTTACCAGATTTACCGCCATCATCATCGCCTGAAGAATCGCTATCACTGCTATCGGAACTTCCACCACTGTTGCTATCATCTGAAGAATCGCTATCACTGCTGTCGGAACTTCCTCCATTGTTGCCTTTACCAGATTTACCGCCATTATCATAGCCTGAAGAATCGCTATCACTGCTATCGGAACTTCCTCCGCTGTTGCCTTTACCAGATTTCCCAGCGTGTTCTTCCTCCGAAGAATCACTATCGCTACTATCAGAACCTCCATCATATTTTGAACCGGTGTCTTCTTCCTCTGACGAACTACTATCACTGCTATCAGATCCTCCATCACTTTTGCCTTTTCCAGATTTATACCCGCCGAAACTTTTTCCTTTTGCGGATTTGTACCACTTTGATGAGACCTTGCCACTCCATTTTTTATATTTCTTCCCTTTGCCGGATTTACCTTTCTTTCCTTTGCCGGATTTACCTTTATTCCCTTTGCCGGATTTACCTTTCGTCACTTTGCCGGATTTACCTTTATTCCCTTTGCCGGATTTACTATTCTTCCCTTTGCTGGATTTGCCTTTCTTCACTTTGCTGGATTTACCTTTCTTCACTTTGCTGGATTTACCTTTCTTTCCTTTGCCGGATTTACCTTTCTTCACTTTGCCGGATTTACCTTTCTTCACTTTGCCGGATTTACCTTTCTTTCCTTTGCCGGATTTACCTTTCTTCACTTTGCCGGATTTACCTTTCTTCCCTTTGCTGGATTTAATGCTTTTATAACTCCCCTTTTTCCATTTCTTGCAGCTTTTCTTGCCTTTCTTTCCCTTACAGCTTTTCCAAGATTTCCACATCTTATATTTTTTGCATCCTTTCTTGCCTTTACAACTTTTGCCAAACTTATAAACCTTACCTTTCTTACAACCTTTTTTGCCCTTACAACTTTTGGAAACACTTTTTGAACTCTTCGAAGATTTGCTACCCTTTACATTTTTAAGTCCATAGCTTTTAGTGGCCTTGAAGTCATGGTATGATCCCTTGCTACTCTGAATGCTTTTTGACGATGCACTCTTTACAAGTTTGTTAGCTTTATTACTTCCAAAACTTATCATGTGTTTGTTTCCAGATCCCTTACTTTCTGTTGTGGAGCTCTTCTTTCCTCCACTTAATTTATTTCCCCAACCAGATTGTCCCCATTCGCCTCCTTTTCCGCCCAATGTCGATTTAACAACATCGTTTCCTTTACTGCCCCCGGAAGTTTGACCAAACCCGCCGCTTCCTGATGAAGAACCCTTCTTTCCTCCTTTCGATTTCTTTGTTGAACCATATTTTCCTTCGCCTCCTTTTCCACCCAATGTCGATTTAACGACATCGTGTCCTTTACTGCCCCCGGAAGTTTGACCAAACCCGCCGCTTCCTGATGAAGAACCCTTCTTTCCTCCTTTCGATTTCTTTGTTGAACCATATTTTCCTTCGCCTCCTTTTCCGCCCAATGTCGATTTAACGACATCGTGTCCTTTACTGCCCCCGGAAGTTTGACCAAACCCGCCGCTTCCTGACGAAGAACCCTTGTTTCCTCCTTTCGATTTCTTTGTTGAACCAGATTTCCCTTTGCCTCCTTTTCCACCTAATGTCGATTTGACTACATCCTGTCCTTTACTACCACCGGAATGTTTACCGACACCACCGCTTCCTGTTGAAGAACTTTTTTTCTCTCCTTTTGATTTCTTTGCTGAACCAGATATTCCTTTGCCTCCTTTTCCACCTAATGCCGACTTAACTACATCGTGACCTTTACTTCCACCGGAACTTTTACCGAACCCACCACTTCCTTTTGATGAGCCTTTCTTTCCTCCTTTTGATTTCTGTGTTGAACCAGATTTTCCTTTGCTACCTTTTCCGCCTGATGCTGATTTGCCTACATCAAGTCCTTTACTGCCACTAGAGCCTTTACCGAACCCGGCACTTCCTGTTGATGAGCCTATCTTTCCTCCTTTTGATTTCTGTGTTGAACCAGATTTTCCTTTGCTACCTTTTCCGCCTACAGCCGATTTGCCTACATCAAGTCCTTTACCACCAGTAGAACCTTTACCGAACCCGGCACCTCCTGTTGATGAGCCTTTCTTTCCTCCTTTTGATTTCTTTGCTTGACCAGATTTTCCTTTGCTACCTTTTCCGCTTGATGCCGATTTGCCTACATCAAGTCCTTTATTGGTACTAGAGCCTTTACCGAACCCACCACTTCCTGTTGATGAGCCTTTCTTTCCTCCTTTTGATTTCTTTGCTTGACCTGATTTTCCTTTGCTACCTTTTCCGCCTAATGCCGATTTGCCTACATCAAGTCCTTTATTGCCACTTGAAACTTGACCGAACCCGGCACCTCCTGCTGATAAACCCTTCTTTCCTCCTTTTGATTTCTTTGCTGAACCAGATTTTCCTTTGCCACCTTTCCCGCCTAATGCCGATTTGCCTACACCAAGTCCTTTATTGCCACTTGAAACTTGACCGAACCCAGCACTTCCTGCTGATGAGCCTTTCTTTCCTCCTTTTGATTTCTTTGCTGGACCCGATTTTCCTTTGCCACCTTTTCCGCCTAATGCCGATTTGCCTACATCAAGTCCTTTATTGCCACTAGAGCCTTTACCGAACCCAGCACTTCCTGTTGATGAGCCTTTCTTTCCTCCTTTTGATTTCTTTGCTGGACCCGATTTTCCTTTACCACCTGGTCCGCCTAATGCCGATTTTCCTACACCAAGTCCTTTATTGCCACTTGAAACTTGACCGAACCCGGCACCTCCTGCTGATAAACCCTTCTTTCCTCCTTTTGATTTCTTTGCTGGACCCGATTTTCCTTTACCACCTGGTCCGCCTAATGCCGATTTGCCTACACCAAGTCCTTTATTGCCACTTGAAACTTGACCGAACCCGGCACCTCCTGCTGATAAACCCTTCTTTCCTCCTTTTGATTTCTTTGCTGGACCCGATTTTCCTTTACCACCTGGTCCGCCTAATGCCGATTTGCCTACACCAAGTCCTTTATTGCCACTTGAAACTTGACCGAACCCGGCACCTCCTGCTGATAAACCCTTCTTTCCTCCTTTTGATTTCTTTGCTGGACCCGATTTTCCTTTACCACCTGGTCCGCCTAATGCTGATTTGCCTACATTAAGTCCTTTATTGCCACTAGAAACTTGACCGAACCCGGCACCTCCTGCTGATAAACCCTTCTTTCCTCCTTTTGATTTCTTTGCTGGACCAGATTTTCCTTTACCACCTGGTCCGCCTAATGCTGATTTGCCTACATTAAGTCCTTTATTGCCACTGGAACCTTTACCGAACCCGGCACCTCCTGCTGATAACCCCGTCTTCCCACCTTTTGATTTCTTTGCTGGACCCGATTTTCCTTTACCACCTGGTCCGCCTAATGCCGATTTGCCTACACCAAGTCCTTTATTGCCACTAGAAACTTGACCGAACCCGGCACCTCCTGCTAATGAACCCTTCTTTCCTCCTTTTGGTTTCTTTGCTAAACCAGATTTTCCTTTGCCACCTGGTCCGCCTAATGCCGATTTGCCTACATAAAGTCCTTTACCACCAGTAGAACCTTTACCGAACCCGGCACCTCCTGTTGCTAATTTACCTGCATGTTGTCCTTTAACCCCACCGGGACCCTGTTTTACTGCACTTGGTTTCTTTGTGGAACTAGATTTGCCTATACCAACTTTGCCACATCCAACACCAGATTTTGCATTACATGTTGCTGTACCGGTTTTCGATAACATGTTAGCAGCCTTTGGTTCTTCCCACCACTGCCCGCCTCCAGAACCCGCTGAAGACTTAGAACCGACAACGTTTCCAGATGAGGCCGATGCAGCTTTTGCTTTGCCTCCTGGAGTATGTTTGTCAAGTTCTGCCATTAAGTGTTTCCATTGAAGATTGTCAATAAGAAGACGTTTGGCACAGTCTTCTTCATCACAACCTCGACACTGCTTGCCATTATGAATACGGAAAGTCTCGCATGCACACTCGGGTTTGACATGAGGGCACCCCCTCTTGCGTTCTGGACAGTCCGGTATACCTCCCTTCGACCCTATTGAAACAATACTTGGTGTCATATTTCGCATTTGGTTTACATATTTTCAAAACATTTTAACGCTGTTGTGGACAGGTTCTGTAGACAAATATATACATTTTTCGGAGAGAGAAAGAAATAGTGCAATTTACATATATGTGTGTGTTCAGTCCATTCATTTATGTTAAATGCCTTCCATTGAATACAGATATTATAAATGTGATATCGATATTGTCTGGTAAAACTTAATGATTGTTAACCAATCAAAGTGTACTGTTGATTGTCATTTTATATTTCTAATATGCTATTGAACAAATAAATGTAGAAGTATTTGTTATAAAATTTATTTGCGACATTTAAAACCATGTAACATACCATGCTTGCCGGGCTTATTTTGCTTTTGTTTGCCATGGAAACCTAGAAAGGTAAAACACATTGGTTGAATTTTAAAAAGAACACTTGGCAATATATTGCACAAAAGTATGATGACAGAAAAATCCAATTCAAATGAAAGCTATCACAATTTATCACTATATATCATCATTTAATTTGTTTTGTTTTTTTTTTTCTTTTTTTTTTTTGACGAAAAGAAGCGGTGTTTACAAATAACTGTAGCATTGGTGTATTATTAAAGAGTGCATTAGGAACAATAACCAGTTGCCAACAGTTATAACAGTAAAAGGAGTTAGATTATTATTCCTTAGTCGCCTCCTAGGCTTCAAAATGTAGGGACTGGGTCTAGAAGGACGAAACAGTTGTATGATGCGGTTTAATTCATTGTTTGGCTCAACTGTATCGCACTCTAAATTATAAAAAGGTGTTAATCACTTGTGTTCTTTTGTACAGTATTTCCAGATGGAAGACACTTCTGGAGGATTTTAAGTACTAAAGATCTGTCGAAACCTCTATACTGTTATTCATCCGAATAGCCGTACGGTTCAGAATATACAAGTACTTGATGTTTAATCAAAATTAATTGTTATCGAAAAGCATGAAAATTATTGAATTTTGGGACTAATGCATCTGACGCGCCATAAGTGGTCCAAAGAAATGAATGAAGATACTTAGATGGGCAGATAAATATCAATCATAAATATGAATGCATCTGCGGCTGTCTATTCTATTAATTCTTTGATAAAGTGGCCACAAAGCCATACAAAGAACTGGCACACATGACATTTAAACACACTTACCTATGGCTTTCACACAGGTTTTCCCACAATGATTGGAGCAGCATTTTTGTCCAAGAAGACAGTTGCCATCGGACACGCACTGTGGTCCACAAGGTCCAGAAAGGTTGGGCTGTACTACTGGGCAGTGTCCATTGTGCTTCTTGGTACTGACCTCTAGATATAATGAAAATACAAAATTATTGTTCCATGCTTGTAAAACATCGTGAAGAGTTATTGTATGCCAAGAAAGCGCGAATGAATTATTATGTTAAGGCTTCAAGGATGCAAGTAATCGGCGAAAGACCAGTATCTTGAAGGTACATTTTGCAAAAAATGAAAGGCGTACCCTCTTCAATAATTCTACAAAAAATCATCTCTTTTTATTTAAGTTAAAAGTAGAACCAATGATGTTTGAAGTATCAAAAAACAAAAAAACCAAAATAAAAAACCCTAAATTTCAGAAGAATCCAAACTAAGAGAAACGTTTACAGTTTTTGTTTCTTGTCACTGATGAACAGTGGACCAAATGATATAACGGTGTGATTATAAACCCAGGAAGTCCTTTACTTATTAGTAAAATAAATGCTGCACAAACACAAACAACCCAACCACATAAAATAGATATGTCTGTTGATTAATTGTGAAAATTATTTATCCTGTCACCAAAAAATAATAATATCACTATTGACGCGAGAACTATCGACAGTTTACAACATTCGCACCTCGAGAGATGCAGGGTGATGGAAACCTCTGTAATATAGAACGTTATATTTTATTGAGTGATAGTAACTTTCACTGAGGGGTTTTAGAGTAAACAAAAAACAGATAATAACCTTGTTTTTTTTTAATAATTTTAATTTTAATCTGTTCTTATTTTGCCATTATTTCATCGTTTCTTAGTAGGGTAGACTATTCTCCTGTTATTTATGTATAATCCATGAGTAATGCTGTCATTGTGTGTATACATTATATGCTGATATGATGGTATACACGAATCTGACCTGTCAAAACGTGCAATGTTTGTTTCCGGTGTATATATTTAGACTACAGGTATATATATATATAAATGTACAATGTAAAGTCACATTTTTATAGTAAAATATTTCAATATTCCTGATTAAAATCTTGAGCGCAATATCAAATTTACTTGACTGTGGAGAACAATTTCTTTGACTTCAAAACTTGCTGAATGTGAATAATTGCTTTCAAATGTACTTCGCTCTTCCGTTTTCTAGTATAAAAAAGTTACATGTATCCTTATCAAGCCAGTTCGCATGGATGGCATTTCCAGATTATAACCGTGACCGCGAAAATATAATCCTTGAAATAATGAGACATGTGCGTACTAGATGTTCTTTGACATCCAGATCGCGAAATTTTAACTCGTTAAAAATATTGACCGGTGAAAATTATTAACTGAAATTGCTATTTTGCTCACCATAACATTATTATGCTGTAATTATACTAACTGTTGTTAATTAGTCACATGGAATTAAATTGTAATCAAAGTAATTGCTTTAGGAGATAAAGCTATGAACATTAATGCCACTGTTTGTATTAATATATGTTGTTAGAATCGGATATTGTTATGTCATTTCAATTTGAAACAAGAAAAACTAAACTGTTGGTGCACAGAATAGACCTATCAGACAGAAGACAGTGTCGTTAACAATAATAAATTTGAAGAAATCCTTGATTCATTTGCGTGTTATTCATGAAATGTCACGATTGCTATTCGGATGAAACTGTTAGGTCATTCTGAAAGATTAATTAATATGTTAAGAAGATTGTTAGACACACAAGTGAATGAATAGCATATATCAATTAGAGCATTCTGTGTAACAAGTTGTACCAACTTGTACACAACCGTGACAATATATGACGGAACTAATATCACGGGAATGATGACTGTCGTCAAACGTTTCATTAATTTATTTTAAACTTTTATTTCATTTCTCTTTGCATTGCATCAGTAGTAACATCAAGCATATAATTAAAATTGGATAAGATCCGGAAACAAGTTTTACGACTTATATAAATCCATCTCCAGGTAGAGAAAACGCAATTGAAATTAAGAACATAAACTAACAAACGGACATAATATATGAGAAGAGAAAAAAACCAGGTGTAGAATAGGGGGACTGGGCTGCTCAGATATTCCATAAAACAGTTTAATTTTAAAGATATATACAAACTGTTGCATATATGTAAAGTTTAAGGTAACTGAAGGACCTGGACATGCGTGGATTGAGAGAAAATAAAGAACACTCATTCAATTCTTTCTGATCTGAGGATGAAATTTTACGTACAATAAAACTAATGCGTTTCTATCGTTTGATAAATCTTCATCACCGAATAGAAGCAATTCAAATGAAATTGGGTGATTTATCGCGTACACGGAGTTGACAGAAAAGACTACAATATAACGAATAGTGTTTATTAGTCTCTTCCTTTTCCATACACGAACATATTAGGGTACCAACGAAATATCTACAGTATTAGTAAAATCTTTAAGAGCTACTCTCCATTTTCAATCTAGAGTGGTGGACTTCACCCATCGTGCCATCGTGCTACAGATATCATAGAAAGGTGGTACTTTATAGGGATTATCAAAGAGGTGATATTGCAGTCTGAGAATCGATGGATCATTTTAGATTAAGTATGGCAAGGAATACTAAAGTTCACTTAAAGAAAGCAAAATAATTTAATTCATAAAGTCGTACGACAGGGAATTGGATGAAAATTGTTGCCGACACGGGTATGGTGAACGTGGATACGGCTGTTACATTAAGGAAGAATATCTTGTAACTATTGCGAGGCGAGATTGTGAACCATTTCAGGGAAACATATAATTTATATTTACGTCTTTGTTCCAATGGCAAACAGCCTGTTTCAATATATGATTTCGATCTGCTAGTTAGCCTTATAGTCTGATCTACAGTAAGAAATGAATCATGTCATATTTGTCAACATCAATATTTTGACGAAGTATTTGATATATTTATGTCATCACGCTGTTAACCTAATTCATAGGGTTGTACAAAGGACACGCAAGATATTATTTCTTTTTGATGCAAAGTAATTACGTATAGTAGAACCAAATACTTGTAGTTTACAGTGTCCTACAGCAGTATCGCACTTCTAGGACTCGTCAGTGGTGCTAAAGTCCTATGTGTTACAATTAATTAGTATGATATTGAATCCTAGAAATGTTTGTTAATTTGTAATTCGGTTAGTAAGTGACTTCATAAATGTATGCACCGCTTGGTAAACATGAAACCATGCGCGTGTTGCTTCTGTTTAAGTGTGTGTACCTGGTGGCACTTCTGGAATCGTTTAGCATGTCATGTAAATATTTTACAGATATACAGCATATAATGAATATATATTGTATATAGTGATGTATTTGTTTACTGGCGGGGTTGCATTTCAACTTCTAGCCTTAAAACTGTACTAGTATTACAATACCGAATCAATTGGTCTTATTCTCCTAGTGTCTCTGTATTAACCTTTCTTTAGTTTGTAACGTCATTTCAACGACCGTTTTCTTCTACATCCTCAAAGCCTTAATATATGCTACTTTCACTTAAAGATCAATGAGAAAATATAATTTAAACGATATTGTACGTTGGTATTTATATAAAAGCTATTTATGTTCATTTTTATGACGTCAAAAAAAGCGCACAGCACGTGCGACATCGCGCATTACCTGTAATTTGAGTATGCAAATTGGTCACATTTTTTTTTCATGACGGCCTTCTGAACTTATATAGCACGGGTTAGTATTTTAAGTGGGGTCAACTTTTATTATTTCTTATTTGTTTTGATATTCCATTAATTGTTTCTCAAAAGATACTACTCACTTTAAGTATATTTTAATCTTATCTTTGTATAATGATATTTACTGCTTAATTCTGTTTTCCATGCCCCTTTTCCTCTTCTTACACTGTCACTTTGTCTCTGCTTACCCTATCTGATTTATGTTTGAAATGTGTATATTGTGTCTTGTTTTTCTTTGTTTAGTCATCTAAGTCTGTCGGGTTTTTTTTTTTTTTTTTTTTTTTTGTTTTTTTGTTGTTTTTGTTTTTATCTTTGTTTGTTTGTTTTTTTTTTCTTTTCTTCTTTTTTTGTATTTTTTTGCTATGTTTACCTATATATGTTATGAAAACTAATTATTGATACAACCATCATTGTTTTGTTTTTGTTTTTTTATTATTGTTATTTTTTTTTGGGGGGGGGGGGTCAAAAAGGTTAAGGGATGATGAGTAGGAAACACATCTGGTATTGTTACTTTAACAGTAGTACAAACCTTTCAAACTCTTTGTGTAAGAAGACCTTTTCCGAACGTTTTTTCTTCTACTTTTAAAGGCTATCATGTAAGAGGACTTTTTAAAGCTTATTTTTGCAGAAGTGTCAAGAGTTAGATTTTGTGTTCATATAAATATTTGGAAAGAGAATACCAACGTAATATAAGGTGGTTTTGAGATCAAAGTATTCATAAATATAAGAAGGGAAATGGATTTTTTTTCTGATATGATCGAACGCATGGCTTTTGAAATATAGCATACGATCCTGAAGTTAATGATAATTTAAATGTTTTTTTTTAATTATAGTTTATATACAACATTTTGAATGTTCTTTCCTGCAAATGTACTTTGATAGCAGTAATATGTGTATGGTTATAATGACTGTGTTCATCTATGTGAGTTGTTTACATTGTATATGCTAATGAGTCTGGGGGCATGTCAATTCTATCCAATCAGAAGAAAACTAGAGGGATCCCCTGTTGTAGGGTGTGCATCCCCTCAGTTTTTGTTTTAAGGTGCGGGATTTCAAAGAAGCTAGATTTTGTTTTCCCACCCACCTCCCCGTCAGCGCCTTCTTTAATTTTCTTTATCATTCTCTCCCTACATGTTACTTCTATTGTGTGGTCTTAGTTACTCTAGTTACTTTGTTAAATAGCTGTCACACAAGTTAGCACAATGGGTCTCAACAAACTCATTTTTATTGCCCTTTAAGTTTGTGCACCTTATATATGTCGAAGCATGTTTTCATCAACTTCTTGCCTGGTGGTAAACTTAGAATTATACATGTAAATGTAAGTTGGGCTACTCACTTTCTCATTTGGGGATATTTTCGGCTTTGATTTGACATGGGCTATTAAATTCTTGAGGAATTTTACACCACCACCCCCACCCCCGCCCCTCCCCCTCTCATAATAATAGTTAGTCTTTTACAGATATGACTCAGCTTCTCTCGTATCACTGAGGGCCTAGCGGGACATATTCAGCTTTACTAAGATAATTGAAGGCTAAGCTAGTACCAGATTATCGTCTATTCGTTAACAGGATATTCTCAAGTTCATAAGTATGTTACAAAGCTTCTCTCATAACTTTGAGGGCCTAGCTGGTGCATTAGTATAACCTATATTTATCTATCCCGGCTTTCCTATTTTCATCGGGAAGCTTCTTCAGTTTTATTAATATTTGGAATTTATACAGTAAGATTGTAGTGTAGAGTGAGTAGTCCCTAATATGCCAAAATTATTTGTATTCTTTGCATAAGAGGTAAATAAACTATGTACTGTACTCTGTTCCGTTCGTTAGCTGCATATATAAATTTATAGCTAAATGATATTTAATTATCTCTTGCACTTGGCGACAAAAAGCATGTTCCAGAACAAAACAAAATACATAATCATAAATTAGTATTGCTAATAGATACCAGTTTTCCGCTATTAGAAACATATTTATCCTCAATTATCATCAAATGACCTGGTTACATTTTTTATTCAACAATAACAAAGACAGGTTTACATTTGATTAGTTCTACTGCTTATTTGCATACCTCAATTATGATCATGTTTACATATATATACAAATGCTTTCAATAGACATTTCAAGTTAGTAACAGCATTCTGTATATATGTTGAATTATGTTGATGCATATATGTAAACAAAATAATCGATGGGAAAAAAATATTTGAAGAGACTAGGATTAGATGTTTCCATAATGTAAATATTGACATTAGAAGCAGGTTTGTCCAGTGTAACAAAGAAATCACAAGGGATGCTGACGAGAATCTAACACTTCAATATGACATTTAATGTTAACAGGTGTTCCGGAGTGATAAGCGTCCTCTGCTTTATCAACGACACACGGAATTTAAATCTTGATCAGTTCAAGTACGTAATATCATGCTCCAAAATGGTAACGATAACAACAACCAACGCCTTATCGCACAAAGAAATAGAATATTTTCCGATGAGAACATCACAACGGTAATAATACTTTACCATTTTCTTACCAGCATGTATCTCTTTTGTATTGTATTTGTATCAAATACAACGTTTAAACACCATAGTTCGGGGAAGCAAGAATGTTTCTCTCTTGAAATGAAAATTTCATTTGAGTGAAATTGAAAGCCAAATTCTTTGCATTTCGCTTGGGGGAAAGTTGTCCTTGTTGGTATCGTTGTAGGATAGGATAGTAAAATGAGACTGACGTAGAAGAGCTGGCGGTGTCCTAATTTCAGAAAGTATTTGTACAAAACGTAATCTGGGTGAATATTTGTGATATAATTCTGAAGTTCTATTTCTGGCTAGTATTCCAATCTATTGCAAACTCATCAAAAACATTACTTACATACCGGAAATAATTACAATCCCAAAAATAAGCGGTAATGCCTTGTAAACCGGTTTCTAGAAGATATGACGACTATTTAACGAGAAATTCTCGTTAAGTATCAATCTGGCATATTGCAGAAAATATATAGTTTTTTCTATTTTATAACTTTCAGTAAATATGCATGTCTTTACTGAAACAGTTAGAAAATCCACAAGAAATGTTATCTTTTCAAGATTCAAGATATCAACTCTAGAGTTCGAGCACCATATCACTAAATATAAAACTTTCAATTTAGGCCAAAATATTATGGTGACTACAAAATTCATCTAAGAAAATCAAAATTGTTTTCATTTTTGCCTTTTTCTTTTGCACAATACATGATTTAATTAGATAATTAAGACCTAATTGAAACAAGTCTTTCTGTTTGCTAGTTATAACTCCATTACATAAAATGTCCTCCTAGTTTGTTGTGCCGCTTTGGATTGGTTGGCGGATCTAGAGCTTTGCATTGTTTAGGGAAATAAAAACATCCATCAATTTATTTTATTGTGCTCTAAACGTTTTGCTATATTTAGCTGTAAAATAATTCATATTATAAAAGAAAAAGCCATGAAATATTAATTCGGTTTCCCAGATTTTGTGATTTATCTTAAATGTACACATTTTACTCAGCGTCGATGGCCTCGATATGGGTAGCCCTCATCTGTGCTGTCATAAGTTCAACACTCTCAAAAACATACCAAGAAGCTTGCATAGTGAGTTCGAGCTTTTTTTTAGCTACTTATGTAATGTATTCTGTTAACACTTACTTTGGAAGGTTACATAACAATATACATGTAGAAATTACTTTTTACAATGCCAATTATTAATTTATTTGCTTTTGAGAAGAACACACATGCGGATGCTTTCTAACTTATTTTGTGTTTTCATAATCCGTGATCTTCTGACTGTAAATATCATTCTTTTTACTATGTATATGGTCTAAAAATTGCTAGCTAGATTAACGGAAATGCAGCCGCCACCACTTTCTTCACATATGAAGATAAAATATTGGAACAAGTACACCAGTACTCATAATTAGCATCAACACGTGCATTATATCTGCACTTATAAAAGCCGGAAACAATGTGAAAAAGGATGTAGTATTTGTGACAGATGTTGTCTTGAATATTTGCATTAATTAGAGATTTTATGCTTTATGCAGTTCAGCGATTTTAGGAAGTTAAAATGTGTTAAATGTACAAATCAAATATAGGAAAATTGCAGGGGAGGAACTGTCCCTCCAAACTTTATACTCGGTTCTAGATAGATTAATTCATGACCAGTTCCTTTAACATTACATTACAATAAATGGAGTGTGCGCCATTGATTAATCGCTTCGTGGTTTACCTTGACTATATTAGACGATGATGTAAACGATTACACCTTACTGTACAAATTGGAAGGACCTAGGGGCCATACCAGGTGCCTAAAAGGGATTTCCCGTATTTTATAATATCCAGTACAAATCATCTAAAACAGGACAAATTGGAAGGACCTAGGGGCCATACCGGGTGCCTAAAAGGGATTTCCCGTATTCTATAATATCAAGTACAAATAATCTAAAACACTTAGGACAAATCTTCATTTTTATAAAACAAATGTCTATACGAAGGGGATTTATCATTTAAAGAAACTGTATGTGACTGAACTTATGACAGTATTTAGAAGGAACGATAAATTAGTAATTTATACGTGAAATATAATGTTACCTGATATGGAGAAAATGAGTAGCACCAGACAGCAGGCGACAGTCGGAAGGACCATCCTCACTGTGTAGCAGGCCTCGCGGTCTCTCTACAAGTGAGCGGCAACGGTACTGTTCATCATTTTACCAAAAACTTACTAATTAGCAAATTATTTCATCAATTTGCATATGTATGTGTCAGCTTGTTATAAATCACTTGTGACGTTATTGCAGGTTGATTAAAATGTTTTAGCACATTCACTATATATGCCTTTTTGAGTGCGTGTCAAATAGGAAAGAAACATAATAAAAATATTCCACGATACAGCCCGACAAATTTAATTAATATCTTATTGTCTACATTTGTCTAATAGCGTTTTATCGTCTATTGTATAACGTTCTCCTTCTTACTTTTTCCCAGGGACACACATAGACAACAATATATTCGCTGATTAATGCTGTTCAAAAAAGTCAAAATGACACTTTTTCGTGAAAACAATTAAGCAAATTAGATCACAAAAATTTCATTTCAATGTCACTTTATTCAACTTACAATCACAAAGCAATTCATCTTCTTTTACAATGTCGCTTATATAACTCCTGTTTTGTATTTCACCATTAAGAATTCCATAGAGGAAGTGTCGGACATTGACACACAAAGTTTCGTTATGTTTGTGAAACAAAAAGGATCGGAAAAAAATAAAACACTTAACAATGTTAAGTTTAAATATATGTCAATGCAGTTGTTTCAGATTGCCTTGAGAGAAATACACAACTGATTTTCCTCGGCTGTTGCTAAGTTTCAATTTGTAAGCACTTGGTGTTATTAACAAGCCCCGGAAGGACAACATAGCTGTATAATGCAGTTTAATTCATAAATTTGCATTTAAATGTGCTATTCGTTGGTGAACTTCAATTTCACTTTCAGATATATTGATCATGTTTTGTCACTTATAAACAATAACGTTATTGACCATACCCACTAGAATTAAAGGACTTAGCAAGATTCTTGTGACCTGTTTCGATAAGCTCATAATAAATTCAATTTCTTATGAAAACAAGAACAAATTAGGCAGGAGATCAGAAATTCTATCATTTTTCTGATTTCCTTCTTCATATATTATTTCCTTGATTTGGACGTATTTGTCACGCTCAGTATGGTTCACAGCCATATATTTGTACCTCCGTCCACATTTCCTGGGGAAGAAATATCTCATAGCAAGAGGAGGAAGGTGTTCTTTCTTTCTCGAATGAGGTATAGTGGTGTACAGAGTTGAAAAATAAAAAATTCTTATATAGTAGAAATAATTTTGTAGAAGACCCTGTTGAAGATTGGTAAAAATTCTTTATATAAAAATCTATATATATATATAATCCTAATACCATTGACTCCACTTCTTGAATAACAAGTAGCACAATAAGATTTAAACTCTGATTTAGTAGAACTAAGAATGGTAGTAGGAAACTCTAACAAAGGATCAATGAAATAATGTGTAAAGATTTTATGCTGTTTAGAAATTCAATATAAACAAGGGAGGTCGTATTACTAAAGCTTGATCGAAAAATATAGGGAGGTCTCCTTCATTAGAAAGCAGGTCTTGTTCATTTTGTATGCAGGAAATGTAATATATAATAATAATGTCTGCAGAGAATGATTAAGTTATTGGATGCCTTACCTGCATGCACAATAACAAACCTGCCATGTAAATCGCGAGATGTATATTACGATTTCGTTGACATTAATATTCCCTTGTTGATAAGTGAAAACTGCAGTCATCGAGTTCGTTTTATAAGTGTGATTTACGAGTAGAATAGATGTTTTGGTAATTTCATGTTGTTTTCGTATGCTCGTTTGTGTGTCGTCCCACAAAGAATTTTCACTGAAAACAATTATATTTGATTTCCTTTCCTTCACTTGAATTCTAACGGAAGCGTGTGAAGTGCATGTAATAATGCCTAATAATACTTGGACGGGATCCCCACATCGCTGTGTAAGTTGGGAATGGAACGGTATAATTGGTGATATCCATTTTTGACAACTGGTTACAGCGAAAACATTAATATAACGTATCGATATCTATCATTTCTTAATACAATAATATAATTTCAGAATATTAATCATATCAAGGTAAGTATGAATGGACAACCTTTTTTCTGAAGAACATCGTCAAATTTTTTTGTCAATTGTTTTATCCTGCAGTACCTAAGTTATTCTTAATACATTATTGTGAATCAAAATAAAACGTAACTTTTTCTTTGTACTTTCCTTAATTTCGCAGCTGTTATATTTTGTCTAATTCACGTTCATGACGAACTGTTGACGTTGTTAAAAGGTTACTGACATATATATAATGTCCTTGTCAAAACTCAAGAAAATTTTATTGCATGCTAATTAAATTAATTATGGAAATACACTAGTTGATAAATTTTATCATTATGACATTTATGATTACAATAATAAATGGATTCCTACCCTTCACATTACCATTAGGTATTCAAAACATTGATAAATCCGACCAAATATCGACTAAATATTCAATGTATGTGAATATATAATTTTGTCAAAATTATTGAATCTTCAAATACTTCAATGCTTAGACAAAGTATATTATTTTAAATAAAAATTAAAATCCAATAACTGACATAAAACCAATCGCTTTATTGACGATAGTCTGTTTCCACGCCTTTCTAAAGCTGCACGCCCTCGACTTGCAACTTCTTTCAAATCTTTGAGATGAAACCATAAAAGATGAATATTAAAACTGCTCTTTTCTTAAAAACCGCATCGTGACAAATCTAATTTGATATAACAAATCCATGGTTAAAAGTAACACATACATGATGTGTCGCATTGGTTAAAGTATGACATTTTCCTATTTTGACCAATTATCGTCACAAATTTTGTTATATCAAATTTATAATTTATGTAACTTAGAAACCGTGTCCTCTCCATGGAAATGTTTAGTGAGGAAGTGAAGAATACGTCTCCAGGAATCGTCTTGTGCATATGCATGGTCGATTGGGTTTCCACCCCATACCAAATTGTTTTCTATAATCGAAAGGAAGACAAGGTTGTAGATTTCAATGGAAATGAAATGTAAATCAAAATGATTGTTTTGTTTTCGTTTTTTTCTGAACGAATTGTTTTATTGTGTGGTTGCTTATGTTGTTTAGAAAAGATTGTCATTAACAGTATACATCATGAAAAATCATTTCATTGAGACAACTGAACCTATTAAGAATTACGGAATGGAAAAAATATTGAAGAAAAATCACAATGACTTGCAATAAAGGATGTTAAAATCAGCTAAATGCTCGATACTCACGTATCAGTTTGTTATAAGAGGCCCGACAGTGGGGGGTAAAAGGAGGCTCTATTAAGTGCCCTGCTCCCTTGTACGTCACAAGTTCTATGTTGTCACGTTTGTCGGGGGGAAAACAGTCGACCCGAAGCTGCTGGAGATCAGGATGGAGGTTGAGGTCATCAGAACCACAAATACTCAGGATTTTTACGTCTGATTCCCATACCTTTATAAAGACAATGTTTACTACTATTTTGATATATTCACACATTGTCCAGCTTTTGATGAGGCTTTAGAAATCAATATTATGTACTTGTTAACTCTTGTCAATAATTTATCACTAATCAACATGTTATATAATGTATTCATTTTTGTTTTTCTATTATTGATAGCTGTTATTTTAGCTATATAAACAATGAATAAATCGATCAAACAGGCATGAAGTGTAAAGTTAAGGAATTTTAGATAAAATATAAAATATTTTAGTGTTTGATTCGTTTAAGGAACATGACAGTAAAAATAGTATAATAATGATTTCTAACAACGTTTATCACATAAATTGAAAAAAATGAACCGAGATTGTGGTATACGCAATGAAATAGAATGGTTAAATAAAGTGTTTTGTACTTTGATGAATTTTTCAGTGTCAAGGATGTGACCCTTTCTGCCGACAACCCCTTCATCAGTAAAATCACAAGAGGAGAGATCCAGTCTGAAAACGACACATATATTGTTGCAATATTCTGAATAAGTAACTGAAATAAATACAATGGACAAGACACAGAGGCGACAAAGCAACCTTTCGTATTTCACGTAATGTTCCTTATATAGCGTAGTGTTAAATATATCAGATGACATTCTGAATCATAACCAGATAGATCATGACAATTGCTGTCAGTACAACAATATTCTGATCAACGGAATAACTATCAAAACATAATGATGCATAGCCTTGTTTAATGGAATACCTGATAAATACATGCGTTGTAGACAATTCGTTACGTATATATCGGTATGTGCTATTTTATAGTGCTAAAGAATACTGCCGAAGGCCCCAAACAGGGCACCCCGTCTGATCACAATTCATACAATATATTGACAACGGGCAAACCAGTCGTTACATTACTGAACGTTAGCATGGACTAGTAACAATTCTTAAAGTTTCTTTTATGACTTTGCCGTGGGGACAGAACCCAAAGCCCTCCTCACTACGACGAACGCTCAAAAGTGAGACGTTGTCTTGGGAGACATAAAGAAGATTAAAGCCTTTTCGAAAAACGAGAATATATTTAGATACGAATTCAATTGTCTCTTATCACCATGCAATGGGACAACAAATCTTTAAGGTAATCTAATATGAGTGAAACCGGAAAACGACATTTAAATCAGAACGGTCTTCTTTGAGTAGAATTTCCTATCCCTATTCTAAAACATTCGTTCCGAAATTATGGTAAAGGATGTAAGGATGATATGTTTTCCAGATAGCATGTCACATTTAATACGATATTCAAGGGCATGTTCCCAATATCACGATTGTTTATGGAGAAGTTTTCAAGTCGTCATATTGAGCTCATTGACATATATTCTATTTCTAAATGCGAAGTGAAGTTTGATGGTCTGACTCTCGTTAGTTTGCCTAATGGTTTCGTTGTCCTTGTTCTCAATTAAGATTTACTTGGTCGGTGACGCCGATGAATCTTACTCTTCCTTAACACGTTTTTCAGGGGTTTTCTGTGTGAATTTTGTTGATATTTTACCTTATTGAATTCGAGGTTGGATTATAATTATGTTCACATGTTGACATTTCTTGTTTTATTCCAGTTAATGCATAAAACAAACATACCAGCCCCCAATTAGTTTCAAACGTATTCGTGAATCATATTGACTACGTTCTCAAATATTATGTCATAAAACACTGGTGCGTGACGTCACTAAATTTCTTTCAGATACCGCTTTGTTACCAGATATTGCTATGTGATTATTTCATTAATTTATCGTTAAGTTTTACATCAATTACATACTTTACGGCAGGTGGATATGATACATCACCATTCCTGATAGGAAAGAATGTTATGTAGGGCATGCCATTCACACTGACCATATATTTAATCTACAAATAAAATAAAAAATAATCACATTTATTGTCCGATTCATTTACCAGATGAATACAAACACAAACATTTTGTGAATTAATTAAATAAAAATTGCGACTTGTACACCTAAACTGTTTATCTGTAATTCTTCGTGTAAGGACAAAATCAGACAAATCAATTTTATATTGTAAGATATTACTGCCCGTGATTAATATATTTTACTTTGAAATATTTCTCCTATTGATAAAAATACATTTTAAAGATCACTTCCCAGCTGAAAACGTCATCATGACTGCAATTCTTTATGGAATGAAACCCTAACGACAGATATCACAAAAAAATGGTTTACACCAAGGATGTGATAGATGTGAGGTTAGGTTGTATAAGAATCAGACAGTCACACTCTACAGATCTTACTTTATCACAATGGATGGCCATAAGCTGGGCGAATTCTGCCCCTTTAGAATTTGCTATAATTCCCAGACCGCCAGGCTTGACATGGATGTGTGTGTCCATAAATGTTACTGCTTCCTAATAAGAGACAAACATATGAATTAATTTTCGATGACTGCGGTACAATCGCTTTTGCTTAAAGTGCAAGCTTTATCAAAACAATTTGTGCCGTTTGGTATACTACAAACAATAGTAAAAGTAGTTAGATATAAGTTTTTTAATGTCATCCTTAGCGCTCGCCTTAAAGTATTGTAAATCCAGATTAACGATGTGTTTAGGAAGGTCTTCATAACCATAGTAAGGCAGTGCCATGACAACGTATCCATGAGATGCAAGAAGAGCAGCCCGGTTCTCCATGACACCTACTTCAAGGCCGACGATATCTATTATCCCTGGGAACTGTCGGTCACCTTTACAATGAGGAAACAGAAAAACAACTAATTCATAAAAAGAGAAAGGCGGCATATATTTCCTGAGTAAAAACGGATGAAAGTGAAAGGCCTTTGGTATACTTAGGGGAAAGTATAATGTTTATGCATATACTGAAGATTTGGTAATTAGTTTTGGTCTTAACACGAGAGAAAATCACATCAGGATCTCCTCTTGTGAAAAGTCAACATTTTCTGATGACTAAATTTCTGAAAACCAAACCGAATTTTAAAGGGAATAATATAGAGGTATCAAAAATGAAAAATTAAAAAAAAATGAAAAGGTCAGAGTGCTAATTTTCTATGGCATGTTGCTGAACTTCGATAGTACTTTTGCTGTATTTTAGAGCTTTTTCACTCTAAAACATTGTCTTTTTTCATATTGTTAATACTATGTGATATTCTATAGTCATCTGTTACTTTCTGAAGTAACGCCTGATATTGTTGTCTTAAAACAAATAAGCAAATTCCTTCTTCCAGCTTTAATTGTGTTTTTCACAATCAGTATCAAAGATGACAAATAAAATTATCACAAAACAACAGCATTTATGTTTAGCTTCAAATTTAAATCCACCACATTTCTGCTCAATAACTTTTTTCAACACCAATAGACCTTATACATTACCGATTATTATTATTATTAAATAAAACCAATGTGTCAGAGAACTGCCTTTTTCACAATTTTGGTTGGAGGTATCTCCCTTGATAAAAAATTGGATAAAATATTATAAGTAAGGTTAAGAAAATATATTTGAATGCATGAACTGCATTTCCCCAAAAATGGTATTAAAATGAGCAATTAGACGAACTGAATGCTTAAAATTGAAACATGTTCTTTTATATTACCTTTGTTATTACCATTTGGAACGAAAAGTGACCCACGTATTCGCCCAGATGTAATCGGTATTCTGCTGACGTCTTGGGATTTATACCAACGTTTCAGCACTGTTTTCGCCACTGGAGAGTCAGAAAGGCCTTTACATAAATCTATAAAGCCAAGATGACCGTTGTAGACAGAAATGTCCACTATCTGTGGCTTGGTGACATCACTATGCAAAAGTTGGACGCCTGGGCGCTGTCCTACGGATGGCAGCATGCTCCAAATAAACCCCATGCCATCGATTCCTGTGTTAAAGAAATCATTATTCAACGTTCAATAATCATTATATTGACATTTTGAATTCATTTTGCAATTATGATAATCGGTACGGCAAGCTGATGACAATTATGGGGAAGTTTAAAAGCCGTCAGTGTGATCTCATTGAGAGAAATTTCTTTGTTGCTATACGAAGCATGGCGTGTTTTGCGCTCACCAGTTTGTCTGTGACCTCAGTTGTTTACCTCATTACCATTTGAGAACTTGTAATTACTTATTGATATTGACTAAGATTTACATGACAGATGCCATCAATGAAGCAGAAGACGTTTACTCATCCTTAACACCTGGTCTTATTCTCCTTGCACTTTTTATGGGTCTTCTGTGTGAATGTTTTTTGTTAATATTTTGCCCTAATTGATTGAATTCGATGTTGGATTATGATATGTTCATATGTTTATATTTTGTTGTTAGTTTTATGTATGTTGCAGAATACAGACAAACTTCGTTGATGTAGAAATATAAGATCGACATGTGATATAGGCTGTATTGTGATGGGGGTGAAGAAGACTATGCAAGCGATGTTCGATTTTATATTTAAGACACATAATACATGACGAAAACCCATTACATCAATGAAATGTCTAGGTAATTATTTTCTTTTTCGATGGATTACGTGCTGACTAAAATTGTATTGATAACATCCTACCTGTGTAGGTTCCAGAAGAGGAAGGCATGCTCTCCAGGTCCAATCGCCCATCCGTTGTTGCCTGGTAACACCCACAACTGGCGAATGCTACTCCTTTGTCGCCCTTGACTGATGTATATACGGTCACATTTTGTCTAGCCTCTAGCCCTGACACCTGGACAGACACCTTTCTGTCCACCAACACGTCGTCGGGGCAGACAGATAAGCGTACACTTTCCATCGATCTATTGTTAAAGCATCGACTGAACAAAGTGGAATAGAAATAGAAAATTCAACAATTAAATAAATAAAAAATTAAATAAAGTTTAGATTGGACTTTTCCTTTGATTACTTCGGATTTTCTTCAGATGCTCCGTAGGCTTCAAAATTTAGACCCTTACCATCACTGACGAGTCCTAGAATGCCGGAGCAACTGTATGGAGTTTAATTCATTGTTTGACTCTCCTATATCAAACACTTAATTTGCATTAAAATGTGCTATTCACGTGTGTCTTTTGTACAGTCTTGAGTTTAACAAGAAACCAACAGTATTAATTTCTACTTATGTATGTATTACAAAAATATGAATAAATGAAAGATGATGTTTCTAAAGATTTGTTAAACAGGAGAGCGAGAGGGAGAAAAATAGATGGATGGATGCAGTCATTTGATTATTTTAGGAATCATGCCATCTGGTCCAGCAGGTTTATTACCATTCAAAAGAAATAATTGATCCTTAACATCTTGTTGAGTAATAACAATATTATTTATAGAGTGAGGATAATCATTGACAGTTTCAGGTAAGAGTTCAGTATTTTCAGAAGTAGTAGAAATTGATGGAAAGTATTTATTTAAGCATTCAGCTTTGTCAAATGGATGTTGAATAAATGAGTGATTGTGATTAAGTGGGGGATAGAAGATTTATGGGTTATATTAAGAACAATTCTTGCAATTTTCCACCATTTATTAGGAGGAATAGATCTGTCGGCTGATGATTGTTGAAGGTGTTCCATGTAAGATTTCTTTGCATCACGTATTTTACTAGTAGTTTCATTTCTTTTTTTCTATAGTTTTCCCAATGAAGAGCAGAGTTAGTAGTTTTAGTTTTCCTGCGAGTCCTATTTCTTTGTCTTATAAGTAGTCTAATATCATTTGCCATCCATTTCTTATCATTTGGCCTAATAGTCACATACTTTCATACATACATTCATTAATTAGCTGTTTTATAGTGTCACATAGAATATTGTTGAAGTCATTTGAGTCATTAGTATTGATAAGGTTTATCCAATCTTTTCTAAAAATACATCTATTCATCTAATCATAATCTGCGTCCTGATAAATAAATATTTTCTTCTGATAGCTTTGTTGCTTGTAGACTGTGTACGAAATATTGAACTGTATCAGAGAATGGTCACTACATATGGGAGGAAAAACAGACGCATATCTAACTAGATAAATGTTATTAGGAAAGACAATATCAATTGATGTGGATGAGGTTGGAGTGATACGGGTGGCCTCAGTGATAAAACTTGAAAGATTAAATTTTGTTATAAGTCTTACAATATTAGAATGGGGTGGAGATTTAGCATGTTCATGTTTATATCACCAGTAATTACTATATCTAAGTTGGTGTTTACAGCTTTTTTAATTACTGAGTCTTAGTTTTCCAAATAGCTGACTGGTGATTCAGGTCTATTTAGACAAGCTAACAGGAACTTGTGTGACTCAACATGAATTTCCACATATATCATTTCAACCTCATCCCGTTCGAGATCACATCGTCTTTTAACGAATATATTGTTTTTGCAATATACCACCAGGACCTGTTTTCCTATCTAACCTATGAAGATTTTCAATGTAATTAGGTACTATAAGCTCAGTATCAGGTATATCAGGTGTTAATCAGTTAAACAAACGATATCATTACCATTTAACTCCGCTTCAACAATGTCAATCTTATTTCGTAGGGATCTAATATTAAGATGGGAAATTTGTAGGTTACATAGAGGACCTGGGTTTAACCCAATATCATTACACCTTACTAACAAGGTGCTAGCAACATAAAGAGAGAAGAGTAAATTTTTGACATATAGAATATAATGGAAATTACTAATGGATATAACACAAAAGTATGCCAATAATTTATCAGTATACCCCCGAGCGACAATACATGTCCCGTCACGTAATATAACTATTGTTGTTTTAGCCATAATCAGATAGAGCTATAATTCCAAAGCATTCTACTGTGACGCGATAACGACACATAATATAGCGAGTATCTAGAAAGCAGATTAATTTAGTGTCTGGGCAAGCATGGATGAATAAGAATACAAGAAAATACATTCTATTCCTTTCAGTAACAATTCTTCATATCGTAATTAAATTTTATTGAATTTTAATTTGGATTATTATCCTGTTTACTTGTTGATATTTTTATTACCCTGACAAAACCGAGTTTGACTTAATTCTATTTAATAAATTGCAGATTACTAGTGATTGATATCAAAAGCAGTAATATCAAAAACCGTTTGAAATGTGATAAGGCTGACGAATCGAATTTTCTTTAGAGTATTTGTAAATATACAAAGTATATTGCATAGTCAATTTACTGGATGAAGTCTGCAGTATTGATTGCAGTCAGTTAACCTTAACATTTTGCTATTAGTGTAAAAAAAAAATGGAGTAAATTAGAGGCGAATGCCTTTGTCCGGTTTCACTTGATATTTATTCGAATTTAGATTGCGTCAAAGACCCCTGACAATGGGTCAAGAGTCCCTATGGTCTTGTACCAGTCTATTTTCCTGGTCAATATACTGGACATTGGCACGGCATACGACTTTGAAAATCGAAACGTCCATGCCCGTGAAAAGTCAATTGTCTACTAAATACCACGCCAATGACAAACATAGACCATCGAACGAGAACGAGACAGTACCTGGGCACACATATACGTATAACGTCACATAGGTAAACTAGACATGCGTATACAACATATATACCTGCACAAGTAATTACGAAGACGAAAAGGGAAAACCGACGACGCGATGCACCAATAACGGCGGCTTAGAATTAATAAAAATCGACCCTATTACATTAGTATATGGTCAATCCGCATTAGCTTGCCACATTTAATGAAAAGCGATCATCGTTTCATGATTGAAAATATGTCATTGTCTGTTCATACAGACAGCCTACGAGGCAGTAATAATTTTCTATGCCCTACTTTTGTGAACGAAAACTAAACTATGGAAATGTACTTACTTTAGCCCGAATGTACGGCGTATGTTATTCAATAATATTGTACGAATGTGAAACTTCCGAATAACCATGGCAGACCATTACCAACCCTCTCCGTTTAAGATGGCTCCGGTTAAAATGCACCCCCAAAAAGAGCTTTATCCATATATTTTGTCTTGCCGCTCTGCTGATTTTTCAAGGCCGGTTTGCTCAAAAGGTGATTAGTGAGGCATGCACATGTGACTTAGTATCTCAAATCACTACCTTGTCTACAAAATGTATAAACAAAAGAAAAAGTACTCGGAGGCAAGGAAGAGGTTGAGAAAGCAATTAAGAAATTGAAAAGTAACAGATCAAGTTCAGATGATGATATAATTAATGAATATATTAAACATTCTTCCTCAAAAATGCTAAACCTCTATGTAAAAATATTTAATGTAATTTTTGATTGTGGAATGCTTCCAGAAAAGTGGTTGAGTGGTTCTATCATACCGATTTATAAAAACAAAGGCTCGCCTTGTGATTCCAAGAATTATAGACTGATAACTCTAGTTAGTTGCTTCGGCAAGTTATTTACAAGTCTTCTAAATGAGAGACTCCAGAGGTTTTCCGAAGAGTATAGTATAATATGTGAAAACCAAGCCGGATTCCGGAAACATTATTCGACCATTGATAACTCATTTATTTTGTATAGTTTTATTTCACTAACTAATACATTGAAGAAAAAATTTTTTTGCGTTTTTATAGATTTTGAGAAGGCGTTTGATAAGGTGTGGAGAAACGGCCTTTGGAATAAATGTTACACAATCAAATTAACGGCAAAATTTTTAATATCATCCATAATATGTATCAAGGAATTAAGTCTAGAATTTCTTTTAATGGTGAAAATTCTGCTTATTTCAAGTGTGAAAATGGATTGAGGCCAGGTGAAGATCTTTCGCCATTTTTGTTCAGCCTTTATTTGAATGACCTTGAACAGTTTATGAGTCATAATGATGTAATAGGTGCAAACTGTGTAAATATTCAGATCCAGGAACACCTCAATGTTTATGTGAAAATGTTTGTTTTACTTTATGCAGACGACACTATTTTGTTCTCTGACTGTCCGCAAGATTTACAAAAGCAACTAGATCTTTTTACTGATTATCGTAGTCGATGGAAACTTAAAGTTAATAGTAGTAAAACAAAATGTGCTATTTTCACAAAAGGTCGTTACCAAAATTTACCTACTTTTAATTTTGATGGTGACGAAATTGAGGTAGTTAAAAATTGTAATTATTTGAGTATAGTTTTCTCACGTTCATGCTTTTTTACATATGCTAAGAATAATAATATAAAGAAAGCTACTATAGCTATGTATGACATTATAAAAAGAGGAAGGAATTTAAATTTGTCTGTCCAATGTTTGTATAATTTGTTGAAAAAATTGTTAAACCTATCTTATTGTATGGCGGTGAAATATGGGGATATAGCAATATAAAAGCAATAGAGCGTGTACATTTAAAGTTTTGCAAAATGATATTAAATTGTAAAAGAACTACTCCTAGTTATATGGTTTACGGAGAACTCGGGGCTTCTCCCCTATTAAATAGTGTAAAGGTCCGCGTGATTACCTATTGGTCTAAATTGTTACAGGCACATGATAGCAAGTACTCTTATATTTTATACACTGCTTTATATAAAAGTAACATTAGAAATGGTATAACTAGTCCGTGGCTGTTATATATCAGAAAAATCTTGAATGAATGTGGTTTAAGCTATATATGGGATTTGCGAAGTACTATAAATGTAAATGTAGAATGGTTAAAGTTCACTGTTAAACAGATCTTAAAAGACCAGTATACTCAGAAATGGAAAAGCGATGTTTTTAATTCTTCTAAGACAGCATGCTATAGGATATTCAAAGAATCTTTAAATTTTTAGAATTATATTGAACAGCTTGGTGATATGGACCGGATCATGCTATGTAAATTTCGAACAACTAATCATAAGTTTATAATTGAAACGGGTAGATGGAATGGTATTGCGCGGGAAGAAAGATTCTGTACGTATTGTAATGATTATAAAATTGGAGATGAATTTCATTATTTATTAGAATGTTCTAGATTTCTCAGTAAAAGGAAGTATTACTAAAGTGAATATTATTGTAAAAGAGTAAATATAATTAAATTCCAATCATTAAAGAATACAAATAATATTGAACTACTAAAACAAATGTGTAAATTCATCAGATTTATATTTTCAATTGTTTGTCCTCCATGACATCAGATATATATTATTAATATTTCTGCCTCTGTGAACCTTTAATTGTTGTATATGTGTTTTGTATGTACATTTGTAAAAAGAGAAATAAATTGAATTGAATTGAATTGAATTGGAAGCTCCTGAAAAAAAGTATAAGGAGACCAGGTGCTCCGGTGTTTACTTCATATACTCGCCACGTGAAACTTGACCAATCCAAGTAGGTAATATCGCAGGTCACCTTAGATTGATTATCTTACCAATATCAATATGATAGACCTAACGCGGAGGATACATAGAGAAATAATAAATTCTCAAAATTCCATTTTTTTTTATATACTTTCTTTATCATTTTCATTTTTATTTTTTATCATTATTTTTTTTATCTCAATGTTAATTCTATCTTTTATCCTCGCCTTCAATATCGTAAATCAAGATTACTGAGGTTTTAAGGAAGGCCCTTAAATCGTAGTAGGGGAAAGTAATGACAGCTATCAGTGAAATGCATGAGTGGTTATCAAAGACACAGAATTTTAGGCCTACAATATTCATCCCTCTCAGCAACGGTCCCTTTTCTTAAATGCGGAATGAATAATTTATGATAAATGACCTTTTGGTAGGCAAAGAATCTCCCGAAGTCGACCCTTGATAGTTCTTCTGTTGATAGCGTGGGATTTATACCAGCGAGTCAGTATGACCGTTGTATATACATATATATCAACTACCTTTGGCTTTGCGACATAATTAAGCAACAGCTGACCATGGATTAGCAGCATACTCCATATAAATCTCATTTTACACCGTATGCAACAGCATGCAGGACTGAAATACACACACACACACACACACACACATATATATATGTATATACAAACACACACAAACACACACACACACACACATATCCTGATTACGGTCCACTACGTCATAACATTAAGAGACGGTTAATTAGAGAAGTAATAATCAACATTAAATAAAAGTTTATTGATATAACACCATATACACTATCTGAGGTGTTTAAACTTGAGGAAGAATTGTTATGCTCTGTTTCTAAATAACTCAGAACTCTATCTCAAATATATTATATCTCTGAAACAGCAACAGTAGATATTCCTACCAAAGTTTTTACATTATTACTAGAAAACTGTTCAAATCATTTTGAATACAGGTGGTCGACGTTTAAAAATTGTTTGATATTTAACGATCTTAATTCTGAATAACTTGGATAATGTGTCATCGTTCTCATAGTTAACAAACATCAAGTCAGGTCATAAATGTTCAATTGTAAAAGATAAAGAAGGACAATTTAGTGGATTTAAAAAAAACTGTATGTTAAGTGTTTATATCAAAGATATAGGTTAATATCATATGACTTCCCTAAGTCAACAGGAAGTTAACAATTTGAATTGTTGCTAGTTTACTGTTGGCCTAGGACTGTGACCCGAATCTGTTGGTAATACACAATAAGACAATCCCCTTCCTGTCTGTTTGGGAGTACGCCCACCTCATGTTTCATATTGTTGTGTCGTTAAATATCGGTGTCAGATACACGCTTGATGTATACGTGTTTTATGTTTACAATACTACTGAAGAGCTGTCCGCATCTCGCGGTACAGTTCATCATCACAATCATCATATTGTACAGTTCATCATCACAATCATCATATTGTACAGTTCATCATCACAATCATCATATTGTACAGTTCATCATCACAATCATCATATTGTACAGTTCATCATCACAATCATCATATTGTACAGTTCATCATCACAATCATCATATTGTACAGTTCATCATCACAATCATCATATTGTACAGTTCATCATCACAATCATCATATTGTACAGTTCATCATCACAATCATCATATTGTACAGTTCATCATCACAATCATCATATTGTACAGTTCATCATCACAATCATCATATTGTACAGTTCATCATCACAATCATCATATTGTACAGTTCATCGTCACAACCATTTTATGATTCGATGCTTCCGTTTTTATCTAGATTTTTACCCACGTGCTCCTTAGAACTTATTTTTTCAGTGTAGACATGTTTGTACTTATCCTTTTACTTATTATTTTTTTGCTTTTTCATTTATCTATTTTTATATTATTTTGATCATAACGCTATGCGCGTGTTATAGAACGAATAGTAAATGAACCTGAAACGTTTAATATCTATTGATATATACACATCTCTTGATTTTCAGAAATTGAAATATTGTTTTCAATAAAATCACAAGTACTTCTTCAAACCAAATGAGGTTCATAAGTAATTCAATTACTTCTATTTGCCAAATATCATAACATCTCAAATTATGTAATTTATAGGCAAACATATACATTGTTAAATATGAAAACCGCTCAAAAATTGTAATGTCAGACCTTAAGAGAAGTTGAAAGATAAATTCAAGAACGAAATATTATTAATGTCACTTCAACTGGCAGTCGTGTCTTTAGAACATTTTAATAATGTCTGACATTGTCACATTTATTTTGATGATGAACAATTAAATTATTTACTTATAAGACATGGATCCTAGAATAATAAATATTGTAGTGAACTCCGACATATACATTTAAAAGCAGACATGATTATGTTTGTTGGCGCGTTTAGGTTGACAAACTTGAAAAAGAAATCAACGTTGACTTCTGATATGAATGGTTATATATGGTTTTTATCCACACGACCAGCTATATATATAGGACAGATTCAAGAAATCATTAAAGTACAGGATAAATTTTCAGATAGCGTATTATGTACTTTTACTTTGAAAATAAATAAATGATTCTCCTTTAATATAAATATGTCCGTGCAATTACAATGTCAAAATTGTTATTTTTCTTTTAAATGTTTCAAGCTTTGTATCTGTTCTATCCTATAGATGTATCGTTTTTCACAAATGATGATATTAATGTCAGTTATTTTTACCTATTGTTTTCATGCAATGCAAAATTCATCTCATCGCTAGTCAGTATGACGCCAATGTACCTTTTACCAGCCTTCTTCATAGGCGATCAGTATGACTTATAATTGGCAATTATGTAGCACTGTTCCAGCCAATTAAAAAGTGTGGGAAATATAATTTTATCATAAAGAAAATTTGCTTTTGCTTTTGTTTGATCAATCAAGGTTAATTTCTTTCCTGTCTTTCGCTACCAGATCGATAATCTGAAATGTCGAGTGAAGAAATTTGTTTTATTACGACTTGTAGATAAACCTTTTAAAGTTATGAAACAGTTATTCAAATGACTTTAGCTTCTTAGTTCCTGTAAAAGTTTTGGAACTGCAACTCAGGGCCAGCCTGCACCTCGAGATAAATATGTTTTCTGTAACAGTGGAATGCATGGATTATCTGTATAATAAGAGACAAAACAAGCGTCCGTTGGTTACAGTTTATGCTTGTCATACTTGCAGTGGAACGTGCGTCCTTAGGTTAAAGTTATATCCTGTTTTAAACATTAATTTTAATGCTTGTCATACTTAAAGTGGACAATTTTGCGTCACAATGATATGTAAGAAATGAATGAAGCCAAATAGATAGAACGTAATCGACAAAACACAAACATAAAAAGTATACAAAATAATGATAGCACCCTTCCTGTTATACAATCGACTTTCTATTTATTGATTTACCTCTAAAGTGACTTATTAGAGGCATAATGCAACACTAGATCAGTATTATCAGTTACTAAATTCGTTATTATCTCTAAAGTGACTTATTAGAGGCAGAATGCAACACTAGATCAGTATTATCAGTCACTAAAACTAAATTCGTTATTACCACTTAAGTGACTTATTAGAGGCAGAATGTAATACTAGATCAGTATTATCAGTTACTAAAACTAAATTCGTTATTATCACTAAAGTGACTTATTAGAGGCAGAATGTAACACTAGATCTGTATTATCAGTTACTAAATTCGTTATTATCACTAAAGTGACTTATTAGAGGCAGAATGCAACACTAGATCAGTATTATCAGTTACTAAAACTAAATTCGTTATTATCACTAAAGTGACTTATTAGAGGCAGAATGCAACACTAGATCTGTATTATCAGTTACTAAATTCGTTATTATCTCTAAAGTGACTTATTAGAGGCAGAATGTATCACTAGATCAGTATTATCTGCTACTAAAACTAAATTCGTTATTATCACTAAAGTGACTTATTAGAGGCAGAATGCAATACAAGATCAGTATTATCAATTACTAAATTCGTTATTATCTCTAAAGTGACTTATTAGAGGCAGAATGTAACACTAGATCAGTATTATCAGTTACTAAATTCGTTATTATCTCTAAAGTGACTTATTAGAGGCAGAATGCAACACTAGATCAGTATTATCAGTTACTAAAACTAAATTCGTTATTATCACTAAAGTGACTTATTAGAGGCAGAATGCAACACTAGATCAGTATTATCAGTTACTAAAACTAAATTCGTTATTATCTCTAAAGTGACTTATTAGAGGCAGAATGTAACACTAGATCAGTATTATCAGTTACTAAATTCGTTATTATCTCTAAAGTGACTTATTAGAGGCAGAATGTAACACTAGATCAGTATTATCAGTTACTAAAACTAAATTCGTTATTATCTCTAAAGTGACTTATTAGAGGCAGAATGAAACACTAGATCAGTATTATCAGTTACTAAATTCGTTATTATCACTAAAGTGACTTATTAGAGGCAGAATGCAATACAAGATCAGTATTATCAATTACTAAATTCGTTATTATCTCTAAAGTGACTTATTAGAGGCAGAATGCAACACTAGATCAGTATTATCAGTTACTAAATTCGTTATTATCTCTAAAGTGACTTATTAGAGGCAGAATGTAACACTAGATCAGTATTATCAGTCACTAAAACTAAATTCGTTATTATCTCTAAAGTGACTTATTAGAGGCAGAATGTAACACTAGATCAGTATTATCAGTCACTAAAACTAAATTCGTTATTATCTCTAAAGTGACTTATTAGAGGCAGAATGTAACACTAGATCAGTATTATCAGTTACTAAAACTAAATTCGTTATTATCTCTAAAGTGACTTATTAGAGGCAGAATGCAACACTAGATCAGTATTATCAGTTACTAAAACTAAATTCGTTATTATCACTAAAGTGACTTATTAGAGGCAGAATGTAACACTAGATCAGTATTATCAGTTACTAAATTCGTTATTATCACTAAAGTGACTTATTAGAGGCAGAATGTAACACTAGATCAGTATTATCAATTACTAAATTCGTTATTATCTCTAAAGTGACTTATTAGAGGCAGAATGTAACACTAGATCAGTATTATCAGTTACTAAATTCGTTATTATCACTAAAGTGACTTATCAGAATGTAACACTAGATCAGTATTATCAATTACTAAATTCGTTATTATCTCTAAAGTGACTTATTAGAGGCAGAATGCAACACTAGATCAGTATTATCAGTTACTAAATTCGTTATTATCACTAAAGTGACTTATTAGAGGCAGAATGTATTATCAGTCACTAAAACTAAATTCGTTAATCTCTAAAGTGACTTATTAGAGGCAGAATGTAATACTAGATCAGTATTATCAGTCACTAAAACTAAATTCGTTATTATCTCTAAAGTGACTTATTAGAGGCAGAATGTAATACTAGATCAGTATTATCAGTCACTAAAACTAAATTCGTTATTATCTCTAAAGTGACTTATTAGAGGCAGAATGTAATACTAGATCAGTATTATCAGTCACTAAAACTAAATTCGTTATTATCTCTAAAGTGACTTATTAGAGGCAGAATGCAACACTAGATCAGTATTATCAGTTACTAAATTCGTTATTATCTCTAAAGTGACTTATTAGAGGCAGAATGCAACACTAGATCAGTATTATCAGTTACTAAAACTAAATTCGTTATTACCACTTAAGTGACTTATTAGAGGCAGAATGCAATACAAGATCAGTATTATCAATTACTAAATTCGTTATTATCTCTAAAGTGACTTATTAGAGGCAGAATGTAATACTAGATCAGTATTATCAGTTACTAAAACTAAATTCGTTATTATCTCTAAAGTGACTTATTAGAGGCAGAATGCTAAATTCGTTATTATCTCTAAAGTGACTTATTAGAGGCATAATGTAACACTAGATCAGTATTATCAGTTACTAAAACTAAATTCGTTATTATCTCTAAAGTGACTTATTAGAGGCAGAATGTAATACTAGATCAGTATTATCAGTTACTAAACTCGTTATTATCTCTAAAGTGACTTATTAGAGGCAGAATGTAACACTAGATCAGTATTATCAGTCACTAAAACTAAATTCGTTATTATCTCTAAAGTGACTTATTAGAGGCAGAATGTAATACTAGATCAGTATTATCAGTTACTAAAACTAAATTCGTTATTACCACTTAAGTGACTTATTAGAGGCAGAATGTAACACTAGATCAGTATTATCAGTTACTAAAACTAAATTCGTTATTATCTCTAAAGTGACTTATTAGAGGCAGAATGCAACACTAGATCAGTATTATCAGTTACTAAAACTAAATTCGTTATTATCTCTAAAGTGACTTATTAGAGGCAGAATGCAACACTAGATCAGTATTATCAGTTACTAAAACTAAATTCGTTATTATCTCTAAAGTGACTTATTAGAGGCAGAATGCAACACTAGATCAGTATTATCAATTACTAAATTCGTTATTATCTCTAAAGTGACTTATTAGAGGCAGAATGTAACACTAGATCAGTATTATCAGTTACTAAAACTAAATTCGTTATTATCTCTAAAGTGACTTATTAGAGGCAGAATGCAACACTAGATCAGTATTATCAGTTACTAAATTCGTTATTATCTCTAAAGTGACTTATTAGAGGCAGAATGTAACACTAGATCAGTATTATCAGTTACTAAATTCGTTATTATCTCTAAAGTGACTTATTAGAGGCAGAATGTAACACTAGATCAGTATTATCAGTTACTAAAACTAAATTCGTTATTATCTCTAAAGTGACTTATTGGAGGCAGAATGTAACACTAGATCAGTATTATCAGTTACTAAAACTAAATTCGTTATTATCTCTAAAGTGACTTATTAGAGGCAGAATGTAACACTAGATCAGTATTATCAGTTACTAAAATTATCTAAAGTTCGTTATTATCACTAAAGTGACTTATTAGAGGCAGAATGTAACACTAGATCAGTATTATCAGTTACTAAATTCGTTATTATCTCTAAAGTGACTTATTAGAGGCAGAATGTAACACTAGATCAGTATTATCAGTTACTAAAACTAAATTCGTTATTATCTCTAAAGTGACTTATTAGAGGCAGAATGTAACACTAGATCAGTATTATCAGTTACTAAAACTAAATTCGTTATTATCTCTAAAGTGACTTATTAGAGGCAGAATGCAACACTAGATCAGTATTATCAGTTACTAAATTCGTTATTATCTCTAAAGTGACTTATTAGAGGCAGAATGCAACACTAGATCAGTATTATCAGTTACTAAATTCGTTATTATCTCTAAAGTGACTTAGAGGCAGAATGTAATACTAGATCAGTATTATCAGTTACTAAAACTAAATTCGTTATTATCTCTAAAGTGACTTATTAGAGGCAGAATGTAACACTAGATCAGTATTATCAGTTACTAAATTCGTTATTATCTCTAAAGTGACTTATTAGAGGCAGAATGCAACACTAGATCTGTATTATCAGTTACTAAATTCGTTATTATCTCTAAAGTGACTTATTAGAGGCAGAATGTAATACTAGATCAGTATTATCAGTCACTAAAACTAAATTCGTTATTATCTCTAAAGTGACTTATTAGAGGCAGAATGCAACACTAGATCAGTATTATCAGTTACTAAATTCGTTATTATCTCTAAAGTGACTTATTAGAGGCAGAATGTAACACTAGATCAGTATTATCAATTACTAAAACTAAATTCGTTATTATCACTAAAGTGACTTATTAGAGGCAGAATGCAATACAAGATCAGTATTATCAGTCACTAAAACTAAATTCGTTATTATCTCTAAAGTGACTTATTAGAGGCAGAATGCAACACTAGATCAGTATTATCAGTTACTAAAACTAAATTCGTTATTATCTCTAAAGTGACTTATTAGAGGCAGAATGTAACACTAGATCAGTATTATCAGTTACTAAATTCGTTATTATCTCTAAAGTGACTTATTAGAGGCAGAATGTAACACTAGATCTGTATTATCAGTACTAGATCAGTATTATCAGTTACTAAAACTAAATTCGTTATTATCACTAAAGTGACTTATTAGAGGCAGAATGTAACACTAGATCAGTATTATCAGTCACTAAAACTAAATTCGTTATTATCTCTAAAGTGACTTATTAGAGGCAGAATGCAACACTAGATCAGTATTATCAGTTACTAAAACTAAATTCGTTATTATCTCTAAAGTGACTTATTAGAGGCAGAATGTAATACTAGATCAGTATTATCTGCTACTAAAACTAAATTCGTTATTATCTCTAAAGTGACTTATTAGAGGCAGAATGCAACACTAGATCAGTATTATCAGTTACTAAATTCGTTATTATCTCTAAAGTGACTTATTAGAGGCAGAATGCAACACTAGATCAGTATTATCAGTTACTAAAACTAAATTCGTTATTATCACTAAAGTGACTTATTAGAGGCAGAATGTAATACTAGATCAGTATTATCAGTTACTAAATTCGTTATTATCTCTAAAGTGACTTATTAGAGGCAGAATGCAACACTAGATCAGTATTATCAGTTACTAAAACTAAATTCGTTATTATCTCTAAAGTGACTTATTAGAGGCAGAATGTAATACTAGATCAGTATTATCAGTCACTAAAACTAAATTCGTTATTATCTCTAAAGTGACTTATTAGAGGCAGAATGCAACACTAGATCTGTATTATCAGTTACTAAATTCGTTATTATCTCTAAAGTGACTTATTAGAGGCAGAATGCAACACTAGATCAGTATTATCAGTTACTAAAACTAAATTCGTTAAACATAAGTAGATATTTCAACATATACCAACAAAAACGATTTACACTGATTCTTCATCTAAATTATGTTGATACCAACATCTGGTTGAAAGTAGTAAACTCCAGTCATACCTAAATAAGCCAGTTAATGTTAGTTTTCACAAACTTATTTCTAAGATCCGTTTATCTGCACATGATGTAGCTATTGAACATGGGCGATACAGGGACGTACCGAGGGAAGAAAGAAAGTGTATTGTATGTAATGATAACGATATAGAAGTCCAATATTATCTTATTATTTAATGTAAGTGTTATGCAGATATTCGTATTAAAATTTTCTTAATTTATTTAATAAGCCTAGTATGTTTAAATTCATCCAGTTACTTAAAGTCGAAATATAAAAGAACTTAATCAAATAAACGTAGGAAAGATATATAGTCACAATTTAACTAGTATTTTCGTGATTTCCACCAAAAATGATATACTAACATCATGAATGATTACATAGTGTGTATGATGGTTAGCCGAGTGTGAGTGTCTTTGTCCTTTTAACTGTTACTTGTCCAATAAGCTGTATAACTTACGGAAATAAATTGATATTGAACAGAATGACGAGGGCTAACTAGTCACGTGTACAAAAGATTTAATAGAAGATACCATGTCACCATGTAATACCATTTTATATTACATAAACTATACGGCACAAGTTGAATAAAATGATTCGTTTTAGGACTTGTTAGTTCTGAAAGGAGCTAAATGGTGGAAAGACGATTTAGGGAAATCAAACTTGGAATAAATAATGTCAAAATATTAGGAGGTGTACTAATCCCATAATTTGGTAAATTTGTAGTAATGTATATAAATTCTCAAGGCGTTAATTTTAGTTCTATACAATGCACTATTCATATCTATTTAAACATGTCATGCGAAGCACCGGCACAGTGAAACATAGTGAAACTTTAAAGTGTGCCCAATAAAGTGTTTTGCTATTGTTAGCTATAAAATCCTTCATTCTATACAATAAAAGCTCGAGAAAGTGCGTGCGCCATGGTTAGCTCCGTTTCCGAGATGTTGTGATTTATCTGAAATTAACACATTTGACTTTACGGTGATCGCCTCGATATGGAAAACCCACCTCTGTGACGTCACAAGTTCAGCGCTGTCGAAGATCTTCCGACGTGTGTTCGACATGCGAACTTTTAAGCTACGTATGTGATGTATTCTGTTGAAACTTACCTCTGTTGGTTATATCTTAAGTGCTACATACATATAAAATGACTTTTTTACAGTTTCACCAGAGACGTATATATATATATATATATATGTCTCTGGTTTTACTAATGCTTTTCCTTTGGAGTTGACAAATGATATGCGGTATGAGGGTGTCTGAACACACATGATGATACTATCTAAATTTATCTATATTTCCATAATTCGTGAATGTAGTCACTATACAACACAACCCCACAACCTATTACAGATTCATCGAGTAACGAAAGTATACAAATATAGATGTAGATACACTATTGGAACAAATACACCAGTGCTATATTCATAATGAGCAGCAGCTTGTGTATTTTAATCTGCGGTTATAAAACCGGAAACTGCGTGGAAAAGTATCCAGTATTGGTAAAAGAGGTATTTGGAGGAGATAATTTTGTTATTTTGATTCTTTGTCCAATCCAGCGATTTCAGGAAGTTAATGCGTGTTAAATGTACTAACCAACTTTAGGAATTATGCAGAGGGACAACTGTCCGTTCACGTCTCACAAAGATAAGTTTTGTGTCAATGAAACATGTGATCAGACTTACGTATTTTATTCATTGATACTTTTCTTAAAATCGATCTTTATACATTTCCTCATTACTGTAAAGTGGAAAATCGAAAGAAGCATAACCTTCACTAATCCACTAACTGACTTCAAGTTCAGGTTTACCCCTTACCCACCTGCTGACATCCCCTTGATCTCAAAGCTTGACACAGATATACCGGTGTATATTGGGCCTCTTGCCACGAGCACGTGATACAAGTGTGTTTAGAATTATTTACCTATACACATTTCACTTAAGTAGACTAAGGAAGTGTACCGATAAGCTTTGATAAAACCAAGAGGCTGAATCAGAACTTGTATAGATATATGTATATAGAGAGGACAAAATCGAACCTCGTGATTCATTTATATTTTCGTGAAACTAATTAAGGAAATATTTAATCTGTGTTCGTGATTTAATTTAGCGTCTCATGAGAAGTACTATGAATCAGGTGTTGTATTCGTCGACCTAACACAATGAATACAGAATTATGTTAATTTGTCATTACCATATATAAATATCATGTAATACATCTGTATCATTAATCATAAACGGTAGACACCAACGTTGAAGACATTTTGAAAATACATTTCTGTATTTTGGACCGACGTGGCACCACGGTATACAACTTGGAATACAGCTAGGCTTCAGTGTCCTTGTATACAATACAGCTAGGCTTCAGTGTCCTTGTGTACAATACAGCTAGGCTTCAGTGTCCTTGAGTACAATACAGCTAGGCTTCAGTGTCCTTGTATACAATACAGCTAGGCTTCAGTGTCCTTGTATACAATACAGCTAGGCTTCAGCGTCATTGTATACAATACAGCTAGGCTTCAGCGTCCTTGTATACAATACAGCTAGGCTTCAGTGTCCTTGTATACAATACAGCTAGGCTTCAGTGTCCTTGTGTACAATACAGCTAGGCTTCAGTGTCCTTGAGTACAATACAGCTAGGCTTCAGTGTCCTTGTATACAATACAGCTAGGCTTCAGCTAGGCTTCAGCGTCCTTGTATACAATACAGCTAGGCTTCAGCGTCATTGTATACAATACAGCTAGGCTTCAGCGTCCTTGTATACAATACAGCTAGGCTTCAGTGTCCTTGTATGCAATACAACTAGGCTTCAGTGTCCTTGTATGCAATACAGCTAGGTTTCAGAGTCCTTGTATGCAATACAGCTAGGTTTCAGTGTCCTTGTATGCAATACAGCTAGGCTTCAGTGTCCTTGTATACAATACAGCTAGGCTTCAGCGTCCTTGTATACAATACAGCTAGGCTTCAGTGTCCTTGTATACAATACTGCTAGCTTTCCTTGAGTCGTCTGTTTGGTTTTAATTAAATTCACTAGTAAATTTAAATAAATCTTCGTGTACTGGTGGTAATTCTTATGAAAACGATTTTCACTACTTTGTGCCAGTAAAAGGAATATCTTTATCTAAAATTTCACTACTTTGAATGTTACGTTTAGTTTGGAGACATTTTTGTTCGGAAAGCATCATCCCATAGATCTTAATTCCAACATATTCAGACACGTGTAGTCCTTCACTAAGTCTAGAAACGGATTTTGATTTATTAGCAATAGTTATTGTAGATATACAATGTATGTATATTTCCTTGATAAAAATTGTTTCCATATATCAAATGCATACAACTGGTGCCTCATCTCTTGTTCTGAGGTTTACATTAGATATAAGATATTGGATATGGCAAATTTTACCGTTTGCATAATGTTATCGTCAGAATTATCTAATTTTTCAAAACTAGAAAACATTCATCTGTAATCTAACGTTGCATATCATAGCTGTTCTCGACCTCGCCAATTCCCTCCATGGATGCTGCTACTAGTCGTTGAACTTGTGACGTCACAGTCGGTAGGGTCCTATGCAGCACAAGTGACCCTTATGCTTATTAGTGTTGGAAGGACAGGTGAAAGTCGTGTACTTGACATGTCAACATCTCGGTATTTGGTCGGCCGATTTTTATGCCATATGCAGCTATTTCCACAGGATATGTTCTCGTCTAGTAGCCACGAGAGCCCCCATATAGAATGGGCTAGTCATGGATGTGTGCCTTCGCAGGTACCGTTCTACTCGGAGACCTCTACAGCAGTGGTGCAAAGACACACCGACCATCCACTTCCTTCTTTGAAGCTTAACGTCCTTGTTCTGTTTTTAACCGAGACCAGGACACTCCCACCATCCCCCCTTTTTTATATTTTATATGTATGTTCCATAAAGCTGTCTGTATGGGTATACACTAATTTGCATACATGGTTCACAGTTTCACTTAAAATTCAATGCAACTAATAAAACCAACCTGTCGAGAGGTATTTGCGTTTAAAAAAAACAAATTACGTAGTAATATTTTCACGAAAAAGCTGGAATATAATGAGACTTTGAAGCTTTTTTGTTCATTTGAAACTATATCTAATTTATACGCTTTTTTGTTCATTTGAAACTATATCTATTTATTTACGGCATATATAGGTATCCTTATAGGGATCTGCTAGTACGTCATATCCTCATTTTCAATTTAAATCCATGATAGCATAAACTCAGGTGAACAATATCTTATGAATAAAAGCATCACATTTTATTATATGACACGTGAGCGCTCAGGTAGCACGGGGTCAGTAATGGATGAGTGATTTTAATAACAATTATTATTACTATCGCAATTAAGATTTGAAGATTAACAACTGAAAACTCTTCATCAAGGACTCGGGTCGGAAGGAATCTACAACATCTACCGTTAACTCTATCTAAAAGTAAACCATTACACTACGAAAAAGAACAACGATTAGAAATTCATTAACCACAGCATTTTAAAAAAGATTTTTTTTCTCTAATGTGGCAATGCTTCTGTCCAATACAAATACATAGTACAAAACAAATCTCGAATTCATTGACCTCGTACATTTTATTTCTCTATAAGATTCACGACTTACAAATATAGATATAGACTTACATCAGCATCTTAGCAGTCAATAAGTCAATTCCTTTATGTAATCCATTTACTTGGTTGTTGGTTAATCCACATTTTTTATTTTCGAGCAACAAAACCGTGATTTTTTTTTTTTTTTTTTGCAATTCTTTTATAACTACTGTAAACTTTATTTATTTTACATGTATTTATTTCAACTTATACTAATCACTCTTGTTGGCCCGGATGTAAGCGTGTGAGGGGTCTTATTGTGGGAGGAAACCGGAGTACCCGGGGAAAACCCACGTGGTCAGGCAGGCGACCTTTACTTTTCACTTCCGTTCCAGGAGTCGAACCCCGGACGGCGAGGGGAAAAGCGAGTGCGTTACCACAGTGCCTCCCTTTTCTGCAATTGTTTTTATACCTGATTTATCATGATTGTCTATAAACGTGCTAATTATAACGTATACATTGATATTTCCTGTACAATGATTGTATTATGAAATATTTTGAATTGAAATACTGTATCAATTATTGTTAATTAGCGTTGCTGTCTTTATATACCATTGTCTAAAAAAACTCTCCTAATAAATCATTTCAAAACAAACAGTACAGTAGAATTCTCAATTTTCAAACTGATCTCGCTAGCTTTTGTAACAAATATTTTCTGTTTACTTAGATTCTTTTAAAACAAAACGTGTGTTTGAGCTATTCACAACTGAAATATCACCCTATTTCGCGGAAAGTAATTGGTAAATCTGTGGCACTAAAAATGTCATTAATTTTCGTTTTACTAATGTTGCAGGATTGTCAAATCACTACATCTGTACTAGTTATAGATATACATTGATAGTAACCATCCAGTTACATTGTATATATACATCATTAAAGAAGCTACAATACAGATTGTCTCATCCATAAGTTATTTCAACCTTTTTGATTTTGCAACAACTTGCATCCCCAACTCACTTTACCGGCAAGCATAATAATAAAACTATGTAGACAAATTGGAACTTCCGGAAGTTTGATAACAATGAGATACACAGCATATAAGAGAATACACTGACCGGAGAACAAAAATAAAATACAGCCTCAGACTAAAGGTAGAGACATTAATGATAAGTAAGGGAAGATGTAAGCTACTGAGAGAAAAGTCTATTTCACTTTTGATTTTAGGATCAGGTGAGTATATACGATCGACATTATCAGTAGTTCGAAATACAACGCGTCATTGGTATATTCCAAGGTGAAACGGCGGGCGTCGTCGATCAAGCAGGAGACGCTTAAAATTCAGGAACACTTTGCCTCTTTCCCTTGTACTTTTCTAGGGATCGCCTGCAAATCCCCATTTTTGTTCTTTTCTGTCCCGGTTTCATCAAATTTGAGTTTTCAGTGACACATTAATGCTAGAACATTTCCATGTTAGTAGGTTTTCAAATACCAATACAAACTCCTGAAAAAATTATGATGCAAGTACAATATTTTCCAGCCGTGAAACCATCATTGGACACCAGTAGTGTCATTTTATGGCAATTTAAATCCTTTACACCATTTACATCTGACGAAATGTGCCTTCTTAAAGTTAATGTTACAAATCCTAACGCTATGACAGTCACTTTGTAACAAGTGCCAGGAGAAAAAATATAAAACGACTTTGCATACATGAATAACAGATCAGTTATTCATGTATGCAAAGTCACATGTAAAGTTAGGTTGAAAAGGAGCAAAAATACATTGGGCTTGATATAATATAATATATTTATCTGCTTCTGTTTTCATATCCCTATAATAAAGTTGGAGGATCATCAGGGAATATTTCCGTCCGTCCGTCCGTCCGAATGAACTTGCGAAAACAACTTCTTCTCAACTCAACAGAAGTGCAAAAAAACTTTCCACGTCTCCTGATGTTGCCCAAATGGGTATCCTAATGTTTCACACATTGTTGCAGTTTTTTTTCATAACAAATTTCGAATTTTCATGGGAAAAAGTGCGGTTTGCTCTAATCAATTTATTTTCAAGGTATTTATTTTAGTGATTATTTCCCGTCCTTGAAAATAGCGAAGAACAGAACTCTTAGAAAATAACTTTTACGTAAGACAGGATTATTTATCCAAGTGATTTAACCACAAAACAATTTGAGAAATTGTGACTGCTTAATTTTTGATAGCCTCGATTGATCATTCAGTGTCAATGAGAGGCACCTGCTGGGTAATAGTTCACATTAATATGTTTGTAATACAGTGTTGTACCTATAAAGCTACAAAGTTATAGAATATTAAAATCATAACCACCCAGTCGGTTACAATTTATAATACAAAAAAAATGTTAAACAAAGGATGTTTTCTTATTTGAGGATAAATGAAAGATATGTGCCAAACCAGGATATGTTTAAACGTGGCTGTTGGATGTACAGTATAAAATATAGGAGATGAAATACAATATGTATCTGTTATTGTTTAAGATCTATTTTACATTTTTGGGCGAGGGGCTTGATTTGTGTATAAAATGATCTCGACGGGGTACCAGAACATATGCAATGTACAAATTACAAAGAGGTAAGGTGAGATATATAACCTTCATTTACAAGCCAATGTGATTAGTCTTGTAAGACTGAGGACTGAAATAGTATGAACATGTCTAAAGGATTGTACGGAAACAACAAACAACCAACATACCGACAAAATTATAATCCAGACCCAAATTTGATAAAACTAGAGCAAAATATGAACAAATGAAAGATTTACTGACGGAGACTCCAGAAAAAGTACAAGTGAATATTGCATTTCAACAGAAATTTATGATCAGATATGTTATAACATGCCATATGATAGCATAAACGAAAGTGCTTAGAAACGTTTAAGAATTAGGGTTGGCTGGGAACTGTTTTCCCAGTCTTTTATAACGGTACAAAGTGCAGCTTTTAGTAACAACAGGTAATCTGTTGTTATGTTAATCGGTGTTGAATAATTGTCCCGTTACAAGTTTACTGCACATTTGTTTATGATACATGTAGTAATTAGATGGATGAGTTTATGAGTATGTTAATGGTGTGCTATTATAAATATATTTATATCAGACATATAAAGTGGCACCAGACATTAAAGCTGCATGTAAAACTATCTCCTATACAGACATGATGTCTTTAGTTCTAAGATGACAACCGAAATATGTACGGTATTAAATTTGTTTTATTTGAAATTGAAACAATATCACTTTTCTTTCACTCATTTAAATCGTATCAAAGGTTTATATAAAGCCCAACGTAGGTTGTGCAAGCATCTTCTTCACTCCATCCCCCACCTCTCTCTCTCTCTCTCTCTCTCTCTCGGTACATTATGTTATGCCTGCGAAACTAATTTATCTCGTGAGATATGTATTGTGATTGTGTGCTTTTGTCTTTATGTCCTAGATTTTCATCTTGCAATCACGACATTTCATCATTTGACCTCGATATACATGTTACAGATGAAGCTGACGTTTCTTAAAACATTTTGGCCCACCTGGCTCTTGTAAAGGACGCAGCGCGGTTTTCATGGTCTTAAAGTATGAAAAGGGCTTTAGGAAACTGGGTAACGTACCGGTCTGTGCTGTCATGGTGGTTTCCTTTGGTCAAAGCACTTTATACCACTTTTGCTGAAAATGACATACGATTAACCTCTCTTATGAGATTTAGAGAGGAAACCAACGACTACCATAAGGAGATTCATTCTCAATGTAACTTTGGTTGTTCAAGAGGCGATAAACACGACAAACAAACATTAATTTCCCTGTTGTCTGATTTTAGTGCCTATCACAAGCCATGATTTCTAATGCTAGAAAAACTCGATAAAATAGGAAGGTGTTAGATTCCTTCTTTATCCGTCTGGAATTATTTATAGTATTTTCCATTTATTTTCTCATAATTTATAACACACACTTAACTATAACAATATAGCTACTTGTGAACTACAACTGTTGTGTATACCTGTGTACGACTTTCCTGATCAGAAAACCAGCAATATGTGTGTGATGTGTATGCGACCTATTCCTGTATACCGTGGTAGTGATTGTATGACTGATGCAGCATAAAAAGAAGAAAAAACTGATTTACAAAAAGAAAAATAACCGATTTTGACAGGTGATGTGGATAATTCTTCCAAAGAGATGTCACAGGATATAGGTAAGTATAGATAGGCTGTTGTTGGGTTCTTCAGTGCGCTTTTCGTTTACAGCTGTTGGAATGTTGTCACGGCATTGCTAATCCGGACATGGCAATAAATAAGACGACAGGTTGTAAAAATAGTGTTTTTGTATCTCTTAATCTGTACGATAATAAACTTTTTATTGAGTTTTAACCCCGTCAGGATATCTCTTCCTGGAGTTGTACTTTGGACTCAAACACTTTTGAATGTGTAGAAAACTTGCATATATAAATATCGTAACTTAGACATTAGCATTTCCATGTCTCCGTAGATCATTTCTTTTAATCAATTTGACGGATTTTATTAATTCTAATTACTTTGGGTCTGACACTAGAATTGTAATGCTTAAATAGAGACCTTATGAAATAATGCACAGGCCTGTGTAATAACTATGGAAAATGAGAGAACAATTGGACTTTAATTGTATTAACAAGAACACGCTTACATGTATCATTTAAACAGCATCGTGACCTTAACCTAAGATATACGTATTTGTATTGATCTCAAAACAGATGTAAAACATGGCGAAACAGTATTGAAGTAGGACATTTTATCTGTCGGAAATTTATTTTGCTGCTGTGCATTTTGTCCCGTAATGGTTATTATCTGTCCGCGATTTTATTTTTGTCTTGGTCTTTGATTACCGCTAAAATATATTGATAGTAAATTAATTAGCATTTCACATGAGACATGAATAACGCTAAGTTGGGAACCTTATTTCGCAAATAAAACAGTCATTTTGTGATAAAGATTTTTTTATATAAGTTACTGTTTACACAATCCACATGTTATCTGGAAATCCTCAAAATTTGAACATATAAAATATAGGTTATACTTTAATCGTATCTCATCGGATTCTTTATGTGATATCTTAATGTATATCTCACATTTCATATAGCATATCTCATATGATATAATGTTTTCACACAACTCTGAATATCCTTTTTGCATTAATAATAAGTAATCTTCCGGTCAGCAAAAAGGGGAACTAATCGAAAGCATCAAATTGTTTTACAATCGAACGCACCTATTTAACGCATGCGCGAAGACTACAGCGGTAATGGCTGCGAGGATGGCATTCGCAAACTTTTTCGGTAGTAAACAAAAAGTAGGTTTTCTTTTTAAACATTACTATTCATTAATTATTTATCCTACCTTTAAGAAAATATGACACATTTCAAGCAATTCATTTACATCTTGTACGCTAAATTTCAATTGTAATCACTTTTTACACACTTTGTTTGAAGGATTGAGGTATTGTTTTCATTTCAACAAGTCGGTCAAAACAATACACATTGAAGTTCGTTACACACTGATTCAGTGAGAAAGTTTGCATCATACAATATGGCTACTGATGGCATGTATTTTTATATGTGAAACTGCAATATCTTACATCGCTTCCCTCTTAGTCTTCTCTTTTTACTGTCATGACTGTCTCTTCTCCTTCTTAGAGAATTTCCCCTCAATCTATTTCCTTCTTATGACAGTAACCCATCACACTGTTTTCTACACTCAATATGAATTGTCTTCATCTTAAGAGGGTGTCATTTTAGGAAGTAAATAACACAGTTACCCAGGAATCATATATGTCAATCATGATGATTGTTTGTAATAATACTAGTAATAAACAATTGTAACAAAGAGTTTCCTCAAGTATCCCTCACTAGGTATTAGACACTTTGATGGACGTGTCTGGTCAACAACATTCCTCTGATAATCAAAATGTCAAATATTCGGAGAAACTCAGGCTCAATAACAATAGAACAATATCATCAAATGTTTGAATAATTAAGACTCTTGGTGATTAGTTGCAATTATTTTGATATTATACTGATTAATCTTCATTAAGTAATTAATAGTTACAAAATTAATGGATAAAATCTCATTCTGCAGTTCATATGGATCATTTGTGTATCAGTCTATAAATTGTATTATCATGCCAAATGCAGACAGTTGTAAAATGATGATCAAAGTCTTTGGGACAATATACACATTAACAAAACTACCACTATGTCACCATCTGCAGGCAATTGTTATCCAATTCAGAAATTTGTATTCCCAAGTTTTTGCTTAACTTTTCCATTTTGACTGCTTAAAGAAAATCCCATTTTCAACCAGGAAAAAGTGTAGGTGTCAAAAACAAATTTGTTGTGTACCATTGCTTTTAATCACACAAGTACATTTATTTAAAAGGAGATTCTGCTCAAGTTGCAAATGTATTTTGTTGCTTCAATTGTTTGTAATGTATCTCTTATGACTATTCAAATTTTTGTATGCGTTAAAATATCCTTATTGTGGTCACCTGAGACAGGCGAAATTGGTGGAAAGACCCCCAAACCAGTTAAAGATTAGAATTTGTATATATAGTTTGTTTATCATATGATCCTTTTGAAAGCAATGATGCAAAAACAAATATATCAGTTGTCGAACATTTGCGCTGCATCTTTTGTTTTGTACTGGTAGTTCTTTTGCCACCTCTTGTACTGTTTACCAATTGTGATGTGTGAGCTTTGTCTGGCCCATTTCTAGTTTCTCCTATTTTCCTTTGATGTAGAAACCATTTTCTCTTGCCCAAATCGTGTCTCCATGGGAGTCGCCATTTTTGTTTGTTTACAGTGTATTATGCAGGCAGAAATCTGTTGTGACGTCATCAGGGCAGCGTGAACATTTGTAATCAGATCTAGCTAGACCTACATGGAATTTTCCTCAAATGAATAGCAAAAGTTGATTTTTTTGGGAATTCGAGTTGTACAATTTCCATATGAATATAAGTAGATGCTTTTGTACAGTTTTCTCAAAAGCCATCTTATGAAATATTATCTTGGGCGGAATATCCTTTTAACATGGACATTTGACACCTTCAGAATAAACAAACTGGAGATTATGAATGGTCAACTCAGTTCACATTGCTAATGTTAAAGAAAGTTCAGAAATCTGTCTTAAATTCTTTAATAGATGTTCATGATACCATATTTAATCATTAAATGACATTACATAGTTAATTATCTTTTCTGAAAAAAAAATGGATATGTCTTTTTGAGTAAGCATATGCAGTCTCAGGTGGTAACACGCACTTTAACAAAAGGACATTTTGATATGATAATAACTTGATCTAGTCATTTTAAAATATTCTGTTTCCATGCTAATACATATATTATCTGTAGTAGTGGTTATTACAAATATGTACCAGGTACATGCAGCACTATTTATTGTAAAATTTTACTTCATATAATTTTGGTGTGACATGGCAATGAGGAAGTTTTCTAATGCTGAGAACTTTCATTCTGTATATCCCCATCAAGGTACTTGAATGTTGTATGCCCTGTAGCTATGTATGATACACATGTAATATTGAGTTAGATCATTTCAGGTGACCTCAGTAAATAAATAAGCATTAGTTTTCATACTATATATAAGTATATGATGATATAAACTGGTATTCAGCTTGACCCAGATACCTGCAGTCTTGTATACATACATGATCCAAGTTTTATTCAGGTTGATAAACAATGTACATGTTTAGATTATTTTCATCTGTTATAAATGTGTTATCTTTTGATATTGATAAATATTTGGTTACAATTAGGACAGCAGTAATTCAAATTTGAAACTGTTAGATCAACATACCTTACTGTAAATGATTCATTGTGTTAATTCTTTAATATTTTGACATTTTAACACAACTGACAAAGGGATGTGATTTTTTTATTCCTGCCCTATATATTCAGGTCACAAACTCTTGATATATTTGGGTCACAAACTCTGAACATATGGCACCGAATCACCTAATCATCATTGTACTGCCACTTCCTCAAAAAGGCTGTAGTGAAAAGACACCTAGAATTTCTCAACATTATCATTAATAATACATATATAGTTTTTGGTAAATATCTGATGAATTTATATACAGATATTGATTTATTTATAGACATATAGATACTAGCATACGTATCATTAAGTATTTTTAAGTAGATGTATAGATATCTATATTTATATATAGATATCAAAACATATATAGTTATTTATAGATATTGCTATATAGTTTTATCTAATTAATTTATATGTAGATACTAGTACATATCTAATAAGTAATATATATGTATGTAATGATGAAGTGATTTCTTTGTTGACCTTGTATGTTATGCTATTACAACAAAGTAAACAGAACAAAATAAAAATTGTTATTCTTTTCCTGGGAATTCAGAATTATAATCATGAATAATTACGCATTAAATCATGATTTTACAGCTAGTGTATAGATAAATGTGTAAGAAATAAGTTAAAATGCAAAGATTGTGATGTGCCATTTCAGTTTGGCATCATTCTAATTGGAAATTGGTGCTAATTTACACCAAATTTTATTTGAAAAAAAATCATTCCTAGTACATTGGTTAAAAAATTTGCATTCAACATGTATTTGATTTCAAAACAAAGGGAGATTTCATGGAAATAAATTTTCTTCCCGAAAATGTATATTTTATACAATTCAAATATTTACACTTTAATTAAAAAATTTAACAATAACAATAAAAGCAAATTTTCCAGTTAACAGCAGTGTAGTAGAGGTGTTGTATAGTATCGTGTTTTTTTGGACATAGATATTCAAGTCCTGGTATTTTTTCATGTAGGACTCGATCAGATTTTGAGAACCAACTATATTTTTTTATTTGGATTAACCAAAATTTTGGAAATTGTGATCTGGGCTAGCCAGAAAAAAAAAATGTAAATTTTTGAGAATTGATAAATAGCTCTTCCCGAAATTTGATTTTCACTCTGTTACCAAGAGAGTGAAAATAGGGTAAGAATCTAATAGAGTCTTTTTATCTTTCACCATTTGAATAAATCTACCATAATATTAATTAAATCCAAGGTGTACATGGTGTGAACTATAAAGAAAATGTAATATATTTATATATCAGTGTACTAGCATTTAACAACTGCCCAAATACTCGAGGAGTATAAGCTTATATATACCCTTAAGAAAATGTACAGCAGTTTTGGACATGTTATGAGTGCCCCATATATTCATCTTAAGCTCTGGTCCTTGATCTTTGTTATGGAATTTGTCACATGGTATCAATACATTCTATTACTCATAGAGATAAATCTAGCACTTAGCCTGTGGTTTAGTAGGCCTATCCTGGAGCCATAAGTTGGTTTATAACCTGCCATCAATCTACCCTGTGCTTGATCGAAATCATGAAGTACAGGTTGATCTCCAGTTGAGTATCTATACACCATCATTTAGGTAAATTGCTTACTTTTCTGAGAGCCAAGTAAATGTATGGATGGTCCACAGATCAGATTATAATTAGGACCTATGTCTCATTTAAGATGACTACTCTGTCATATTTAAAAATTGTTGACGTCTTCTAAACAGAAGTTGTATCAAGACACAACTTATAGCATAAAACCTTCAGAAAAAGTTTCAATTGTATGTAATAGGTAGAAATTTTGATTACAGTCAATAATAGCAACACAAAATGTGGGGTTGTCCTTGTATTATCATTTTTTATCAGGTATTTTAATTCAGAAAAACATATCAATAAGACAGAGTAGCCATTTTACATTGTAAAGGGAAAAACTTGTAACAGGACTAGCTTGTCCTATACAGCTGTCAGGTCTATAATTTAATCTGTTGATACTAAATTTCCTGTTTCAGTGACAGTATGCCTGTACCTGGTATGTCTGTATGGACACTGTTTAATGTTTACCACACTAGTATGTACAAAAATTGATAATACCAAAAGCAGGAAGTCCTCATACAAATCCTGTCTGCATTTAAGCTGGCTACTTCCTGAACAACTCAAGTGTTTACTGTGTAAATTAGAACTTTGTCATATTACCATCACTCAGCCAAACTTTTAGTTATGTAAAATATTTTGATTATCAAAAAAATGAATATACTCCTGCAATATTATGATCGGAGATATAGAAAGTTACTCTTGTCTGTCATTCAGAATAATTTTGTTTTCATTCTTTACTCTTATACAGATACAGCCATAGAAATGTAATTTGGTATGTAGTTGTATAATTGTAACAGATGTGATTGTTTTCTTTCAATAACTCCGCTAGTATTGGAACCATTGGCTCCTTGCTTACTAGTAGTCTGATGCTCAATTGATCATGCTAAGGAGAAGTTCTGCTGAGCTGTATATTGCAGCTAGTATTTTACCAGTGTAATACTAATAGTATAATAGTAATACAGTGTACTAGTAATAATAAGCAAATCAAGTTGACATTTGGTGAAGGTCAATATTTTTTTCCAGAGTCATGGCCATCTTTAAAAAAGTTTATAAAAAAATAAATGTATTTTGAAAAAGCCCAGCAAGACCATCAGGAATTGAGAAAAGAAATTTGGAGGCAAATCTTGAATTTGATTTTAGAATTTTTGACTATAGATTCTGCTTGCAGGACTCCAATATGATTCTTTTTCTCTAAAAAGGTCCAAACTTCTCCTTGGTTACTGATGGGCATTCTAACACATCTAGTTTTACAATTACTTTACTTTGGAATGAAATGTTTTAAATTGCTAAAGAAAAGAGTGTTTCTGATTTTTTTTTGTTTTTTTTTTTGTTTTTTTTGTTGATGAATGTGAACAAAAATTTAAACTTTTAAAAAAGTTTTTAAAAAGCTCATATGAAATGAAGACAAATTTAAGGTACGGTACTTTTTATTATTTTGACAGATATTATTGTAAAAATGTGAAGGACAAAATTAATTATGTAACATTATTATCCATATTATGACATCATAATCAATTTCTGAATGGTGCAGCCAATGAAAAATGCTCCAGGGTGTATTACACAAGGGACATATATGAAAAAATATTATGAGGACAAATTTACTTTTCTGCCTAGAGATAAGGATTTTTTTCACAATGCTTTTTATCTAACGATGGAAGATTTGACCTTTCGTTACTTAATACCCAATGACTTATTCTCATAAAATAACACGCATCTAGGATAGAATTCATATATATTTGAATGTATTTTGGAAGTTTATTGCACTGATACATTTTACAGGTTGTGGCCTTAGGTATTATACATTTGCAGCTCTGTATAATTTTAGCTTGCTATACAGAAAATAAATGTCTGCATTGTTCTCTGGTTATTTCAGCTTGCTTCCTGATATTTTGAGAAATTGTTTTGATATTTTACTAATATTTTCAGTCTGTTTCTGATCTATTTCAGACATTTCGTCCCAGAAAACGCGGCATATTTGAGGAGGGGACACTCAAATTTCGACTGCACAAGCAGGCTAATGCATCTCTGAATTCTGGTATTGACCTTCAGGAGGTGGTAAAACTACCACCTGGAGAGGATCGCTGTGACTGGATAGCTGTTCATGGTAAACTTTTTCATTACATATTGATGATTTAGAGTGAAAAGACTCCCTGCAATCAGTTGAAATTCTAAGCCTATAGGGTCAAATATATAAGATGCCTTGTACATATTGCTGTTATACAATGTAGTTTATCTGTACATGAGGAGTGAATAAGATGATTCTGTCACAATCATTGAATTAATAGTCACTTTGAACAATAAGTGGCTGTCTTTAGAAAGCTCTTGCTTTAATTAATATTTCATAATGAGATTTGTGGATAAAAAAGTAGATGAAATTTTCTTTTCAGAGAGCACCTATCAAGTTTTATAAATCTCATATCTAATGCAATGGAATTTGAGATAAATAAGAAATAATCTTTTTAAAAATACATTTGTTTCCTGAATTTCATTATGTTGTATTCGGCGGAACTTTGTGAAAATTTAGATTTTTCCAAGCACCAGTATTGGAGTTTATCACGTTTGTCTGATGAATTACTTCAAAATTCAACAGGGTCTTTTGAGTTAAACAAATTCGAGATCATGAAGTTCAGCTGTATTGAGAAAGTTAAGTGGGGAAGGATTTATATTCTAGTTGTATTATACTTGAAGATTAACTTTGAACTTTGAAATAAAATGTTTGCTTTAGGTTTCCGCTTAACATTGAATGCAATTGAATTACCTCCCTTTAGTTGTGTTTCATCAACTGCATTTTCCTTTTGCTAATTATAATATATCTTAAAGTACAATAGAGAATGTAATGGTTATGCTGAACTGGGGGAGATTTACTCAAGCTACCTGTATAAAAATATTGGTTATCTGCCAAATATTTGAGAAATATATATAGTATTCCCGAGGAAAACATAGATATCCTTTATAAATTTAAAAAAAAAACCACAATTTGTTTGACATATCATAAGTGCTGTAAAAATAAACCTAATTAATGTCATATGAAAAGGCAGACAAGTTGTAGAAATCCAAGCCTCTGACTTAATATCTGAAACCACAATTTCCTCCAAAGTATACTGTTAAAATTTTTAAAAAATTTATCGTGGCATATATGAAAAAGTAGACAGATTTATGTCAAAATAGTGAGAAATGATGTAAAATAATTACATTAGGTCATCGTTCATGTGCAACTTTTCAATGAGTTAAGCTAACTTTGTCTGTACACTGTATAAATTATTCACTTCAAATAAAGGAAGCATCGTTAAACAAATACAGAGTAAATTGTATGTATATGAGCAGCAATCAGTCATACTTGTAACATTAACACAGTGATATCCAACATCTCTAACAAATTTTTGTTACCTTGAACACAACATTCAAGAAAAATTTATTAAATTGCAGGGTATAAAAAGGTGAACATAATCATGATAAAGTAGTATAATTTAATTTGCCATTTGTATTAAATGAAGTATACATTTTATGATATTGGTGGCCATGAAGAAATAAACACGACCATGCTATGTTTAACCCCATGCTAGAAGTGCTTATGGTCCCTGTACCACAGTACGGAAGTGGTTGCTATACCCTTCCTTATCCTCTAGATGTAATTTGAAATGTGCAGTTGATTGATACACATGAAGTTGATACACCTATACTGCTAGGTTTGGCCACTGGGGACTAAGGTTATGTATCATACCTTTGAAAGGTTCAAAATGACACCTATATATTTGTAATAGTGTTTGCTTGGCATGAGAGACAATTAAACCTACAAGTATTGAATTAGTGATCTATTTTAGAAGAATTTGGCCATCAGGACCTGGTCTGAATTCAACACTTAGATACTGGCAAGATAAAAAAAATTTTGGAAAACACATCAGATGGTCTGACCAAACCAAATAAGACATGTTATTAATTTCATGTTAACTCTTTTATTTGCTATTCAAATCATTCTGCGTCCATGGTCAGTCGTCCATCCATCTGTCTGTAAACAATTTTTGGTATCACTATCTCTTGAGAATTATTGGATGGATCTTTCTCGTTGGTCCCTAATTGTGCCCATTTTTGAATTTATGACTGATCAAAAAAACCAAAATGGCTGACAGGCAGCCTTCTTGGACTTTTTCAAGGAAGTTTGTTATGGCTATTTATTTCTTGAAAAGTAAGAGATGGATTTTTCTTAAATTTCATATGTAGGTTCCCTTTAATTCCTAGTTGTGCCCATGTGATTTTGGGTCTGATCAGAAAACTAAATGGCGGAAAGGTGGCTATCTTGGATTATCGCTATTTCATGAGAAGAACTGGATTAATCTTTCTTCAATTTCATATATAGGTTCCTATTGGACCAAAGTTGTGCCAATTTGATTTTTGAAGTGATCAGAAAAACAAAATGGCTGACTGATGGACGTCTTAGATTTTGACTTTGAAAGTTTTATCATCACTATTTCTTGAGAACTAATCTATAGATCTTTCTCAGATTTCTTGTATAGGTTCCTTTAGGTCCTTAGTTGTGCCTGTTTGAGTTTGGGACTGACCAGAAAAACAAAATGGCCAACAGGTTGCCATCTTGGATTTTGCCTAGTAAAGATTGTTATTGCTATTTCTTAAAAAGTATTGAATGAATATCTCTCAAATTTCTTAAAAGGTATTGAACGAGTATCTCTCAAATTTCATATGCATGTTCCCTTTGGTCTCTCCTTGTGATTGTTCGATTTTGAGACTGATCAAAAGAAACAAAATGGCTTCCAGGTGGCCATTTTGGATTTGGCAGGTTAAGATTATCATTGCTATTTCTGCAAAGGAATGTTCAAATGTCTTATCATTAAGAGCAAAGAAGAGAAGAGAAAAGAGGGGAAAAGATCCAACTTTCAAAGAGCATATAAAGATCAAACGATGGTGGGTGCCAGGATTCCTTTGGGATCTCTTGATCAGGACCAAATCTATACACTCCTTTGGTGTTCCTCTACCATACTTCACATTTCACACTTTTCAATTCTTTTCAAATGCAGTATGAACTGTTAAGTTAATTACAGGTTGTTATGTTGTTCTGTTCCTTTATTTTAACACTTTAGATACTTCAATATTATAGAAGTTATCTTTTGGAGAAATGTAACAACTAGACAAATGTAGTGTCATGTGATGTGTACTGATCATTATTAAATGGATTCTGTTTATTGTTTACTGTATAATTGATTTCTTTTTGCAGTGGTAGACTTCTTCAACAGAATCAACATGTTATATGGCACATTGTGTGAATACTGCACAGAACAGACCTGTCCTACAATGTCAGGGGGACCAAAGTAAGTCATGTTGGGAGGCCTAATTTGTCATATCAGGGGACCAAAGTTTGTCAATTCAGGGGATCTAAGTATATCATGTCAGAGGATCAAAGTATGTCATGTCAGGTGGTTAAAACATACAATATTAGGGGCTAAAGTATTTGTCAGGGGACCTATATATGTCATGTCAGGGGGCAAAAGTATGTCATGTCAGGGAACAAAAGATGTCATTTCAGAGAGTCAAAGTATGTCCTTGCATTAAAATTTGATCATGAAAATCGATATATACATTGGTCATTTCAAGAGAATGCAGTAAACCAAATTCAGGACCTGCAACCCTTTCATAACAGAATTATGGTGCTTTGTTGAAATGTTGTGTCCAATTAGATTGTTTCCATGGAGATCAGTTTCACTTATACTCTTGTTTTCTGTAGTATACATGTGTTGAAGAAAGGTTGATATCCTTTGAAACAGTTTGATATGGGTTCTTTTATAATTAGATAAATGGTCATCCTTTGACATTCTTTGTCATTTCAAAAAACTGATATTTCGGGGATATATATGCAGTTTTCACTGGCATATTGATTAAGAAGTTACCGGGAAATCTCCACAAACTGATCCTTCTCCAACTGTACGGAATTAAAATTGATTTATATTGAAAATTAATTAAGCAAACTGGCCTTGTGCAATCAAGACTCAAGTTTCAACCAGTGAGCATTGAAGCCAGCACATGTGATGTATACTTTGTGCCTCAGGTGCAGAAGTGTCATGGGTTGGATTTGTATGTTATACCTACTCTGGTCAGAAAGGGCATAGTGAATGTGATGTTCAATGATCACCTGACAAGATTAAACCCTATCAAATGTTTATACAGAAGTGACTAAGAGATACAAGCATAAGGCTACTTATACATGTTGAAAGATCATTTTGATATACTGATCAACAAAACAGTTCATCAAATACATCAGATCTTAACACTTCCAGAGAGAACAACCATTAGCAATGTATTGACAGACTTTTACTGTATGAAATTTCTGTTTATAGTCAGTCATATTGTAGATGTAAATTTATACATAAAACATGGATAAATTTATATTGATGTAACGGTAATATATACAGAATAGAATTTTTTTCACTTCTGCAAACCAAGCCTTCCTTAACTGACCATATTTTTATGTCCCATGCAAGAGAAATTTAATGCCAATTATCTATCGATCACTAAAATTACTCATTTGAAAATGCTAAAATTTCCATTAAAAAATTTTAAACATTGCAGATTATGAAAAGCTTTTATTGTAATTACATGCTCCAAACTAGTTATAATATAAATACCATTTGGACGTTTAACATGATGAGCATATGTAACACCCTAGGAAACATAATTGGATTGTGATTTTTTGTATAATAAATTAATCATGTACACCAGTCTAATTCTGATGAAATAATATGACAGCTAGCATGCTGCACAACATCATGGATCTTTGTATTTAATTTGGCACAGTAAATTAATCCAGCTGTTAATGATATTCTAGTTAATTATATATATAATTACATCCACTAGACAACTTGGCATGATGGATAACTCATTAGTCACGCTTATACACGCCATGTTAAAATCTGCCCAAACCTTATTCCTTAAATTTCATGATCTTTTCAAATGTTCAAAAAACATTTTGTTTAAAGTGTAGTTTAAAGTGACAGATAAGTTTCATGGACAACATGAAAATGATATCTCAATTTAGATTTTGGTTTTGTATTGTCTGAAAAGATTATGTACATGTACTATAGAGGAATGACAAGGTGTGAGGCATTATCGTTGTTGATCAACCAAGGAGAGATTTCTAGTAGTGTATCCAAGACATCCCTTCCCCTAACACCCATTGGCATGAAATTATTTATACCATTTTATAATCAGGGCCAGGTTAGGGGAACTGTATGTCGTTTCATATTCAGGGCCAGGTTAGGGGAACTGTATGTCGTTTCATATTCAGGGCCAGGTTAGGGGAACTGTATGTCGTTTCATATTCAGGGCCAGGTTAGGGGAACTGTATGTCGTTTCATATTCAGGGCCAGGTTAGGGGAACTGTATGTCGTTTCATATTCAGGGCCAGGTTAGGGGAACTGTATGTCGTTTCATATTCAGGGCCAGGTTAGGGGAACTGTATGTCGTTTCATATTCAGGGCCAGGTTAGGGGAACTGTATGTCGTTTCATATTCAGGGCCAGGTTAGGGGAACTGTATGTCGTTTCATATTCAGGGCCAGTAGGGAATTATATAGTAATTTGGAATCAATGTTGGGTTAAGGAAATGGTATTGTATATTTTAATCAGGGTCAGGTTAGGGAAATTGTATAGCATTTCAAAATCATGGTTGGGTAATTAGGAGAATTGCTTTGTGAATCCCCGCTCACTTTGGTTGTATTTAATATTCTTTATAGGTATGACTATTATTGGTGTGATGGTATAAATTATAAGAGGCCCACCTCCCTGGCTGCGCCGAAGTACATCTCCAATCTCATGGAATGGGTGGAGGAACAGATCAACAATGAAGAAATATTCCCCGTGAAAGTTGGTACGTACAAATACCACAGGGGTATCACAGGGGTTCCAGAATATCACAGGCCAGAATATCATAGGATTTCCAGAATATCACAGGGGTTCCAGATTATCACAGGATTTCCAGAATATCACAGGGTTTCAGAATATCACAGGGGTTCCAGAATATCACAGGATTTCCAGAATATCACAGGGGTTCCAGAATATCACAGGGTTCCAGAATATCACAGGGTTTCCAGAATATCACAGCATTTCCAGAATATCACAGGGTTCCAGAATATCACAGGGCTTCCAGAACATCACAGGGTTTCCAAAACATCACAGGGGTTCCAGAGTATCACAGGGTTCCAGAATATCACAGGGTTTCCAGAATATCACAGGGTTCCAGAATATCACATGGTTTCTAGAATATCACAGGGGTTCCAGAATATCACAGGGTTCCAGAATATCACAGGCCAGAAAATCACAGGGTTTCCAGAATATCACAGGATTTCCAGAATATCACAGGGTTTCAGAATACCACAGGGGTTCCAGAATATCACAGGATTTCCAGAATATCACAGGGGTTCCAGAATATCACAGGGTTCCAGAATATCACAGGGTTTCCAGAATATCACAGCATTTCCAGAATATCACAGGGTTCCAGAATATCACAGGGCTTCCAGAACATCACAGGGTTTCCAGAATATCACAGGGTTTCCAAAACATCACAGGGGTTCCAGAGTATCACAGGGTTCCAGAATATCACAGGGTTTCCAGAATATCACAGGGTTCCAGAATATCACAGGGATTCCAGAATATCACAGGGTTCCAGAATATCACAGGCCAGAAAATCACAGGGTTTCCAGAATATCACAGGATTTCCAGAATATCACAGGGTTTCAGAATACCACAGGGGTTCCAGAATATCACAGGATTTCCAGAATATCACAGGGGTTCCAGAATATCACAGGGTTCCAGAATATCACAGGGTTTCCAGAATATCACAGCATTTCCAGAATATCACAGCATTTCCAGAATATCACAGGGTTCCAGAATATCACAGGGCTTCCAGAACATCACAGGGTTTCCAGAATATCACAGGGTTTCCGAAACATCACAGGGGTTCCAGAGTATCACAGGATTCCAGAATATCACAGGGGTTCCAGAATATCACAGGGTTCCAGGATATCACAGGGTTTCCAGAACATCACAGGGTTTCCAGAATATCACAGGGTTCCAGAATATCACAGGGTTTCTAGAATATCACAGGGTTCCAGAATATCACAGGGTTTCTAGAATATCACAGGGTTTCCAGAATATCACAGGGTTTCAGAATATCACAGGGGTTCCAGAATATCACAGGATTTCCAGAATATCACAGGGGTTCCAGAATAGCACAGGGTTCCAGAATATCACAGGGTTTCCAGAATATCACAGCATTTCCAGAATATCACAGGGTTCCAGAATATCACAGGGCTTCCAGAACATCACAGGGTTTCCAGAATATCACAGGGTTCCAGAATATCACAGGATTTCCAAAACATCACAGGGTTTCCAGAATATCACAGGGTTCCAGAATATCACAGGGTTTCTGGAATATCACAGGGGTTCCAGAATATCACAGGGTTCCAGAATATCACAGGGTTCCAGAATATCACAGGGTTTCCAGAATATCACAGGATTTTTAGAATATCACAGGGATTTACAAGATATCACAGGATTTTTAGAATATCACAGGGTTTCCAAAATATCACAGGATTTTTAGAATATCACAGGATTTCCAGAATATCACAGGGTTTCCAAAATATCACAGGATTTTTAGAATATCACAGGATTTCAAGAATATCACAGGGTTTCCAAAATATCACAGGGTTTCCAGAATATCAGGGTTTCCAGAATATCACAGGGTTTCCAGAATATCACAGCATTTCCAGAATATCACAGGGTTCCAGAATATCACAGGGCTTCCAGAACATCACAGGGTTTCCAGAATATCACAGGGTTCCAGAATATCACAGGATTTCCAAAACATCACAGGGTTTCCAGAATATCACAGGGTTCCAGAATATCACAGGGTTTCTGGAATATCACAGGGGTTCCAGAATATCACAGGGTTCCAGAATATCACAGGGTTCCAGAATATCACAGGGTTTCCAGAATATCACAGGATTTTTAGAATATCACAGGGATTTACAAGATATCACAGGATTTTTAGAATATCACAGGGTTTCCAAAATATCACAGGATTTTTAGAATATCACAGGATTTCCAGAATATCACAGGGTTTCCAAAATATCACAGGATTTTTAGAATATCACAGGATTTCAAGAATATCACAGGGTTTCCAAAATATCACAGGGTTTCCAGAATATCAGGGTTTCCAGAATATCACAGGGTTTCCAGAATATCACAGGGTTTCCAGAATATCACAGGATTTTTAGAATATCACAGGATTTTTAGAATATCACAGGATTTCCAGAATATCACAGGGTTTCCAAAATATCACAGGATTTTTAGAATATCACAGGGTTTCCAAAATATCACAGGGTTTCCAAAATATCACAGGGTTTCCAGAATATCAGGGTTTCCAGAATATCACAGGGTTTCCAGAATATCACAGGGTTTCCAGAATATCACAGGATTTTTAGAATATCACAGGATTTTTAGAATATCACAGGATTTCCAGAATATCACAGGGTTTCCAGAATATCACAGGGTTCCAGAATATCACAGGGTTTACAAAATATCACAGGATTTTTAGAATATCACAGGGTTTCCAGAATATCACAGGGTTTCCAGAATATCACAGGATTTTTAGAATATCACAGGATTTCCAGAATATCACAGGATTTTTAGAATATCACAGGATTTCCAGAATATCACAGGATTTTTAGAACATCACAGGGTTCCAGAATATCATATTATTCCAGAATATCACAGGGTTTCCAGAATATCACAGGGTTTTTAGAACATCACAAGGTTCCAGAATATCACAGAGTTTTTAGAACATCACAGGCCAGAAAATCACAGGGTTTTTAGAACATCACAGGATTTTTAGAATATCACAGGGTTTCCAAAACATCACAGGGTTTCTAGAATATCACAGGGTTTTTAGAACATCACAGGGTTTCCAGAATATCACAGGGTTTACAAAATAACACAGGATTTTTAGAATATCACAGGGTTTCCAAAACATCACAAGTTTCCAGAATATCACAGGGTTTTTAGAACATCACAGGGTTTCCAGAATATTACAGGGTTTCCAGAATATCACAAGTTTCCAGAATATCACAGGGTTTTTAGAACATCACAGGGTTTCCAGAATATCACAGGGTTTACAAAATAACACAGGATTTTTAGAATATCACAGGGTTTCCAAAACATCACAAGTTTCCAGAATATCACAGGGTTTTTAGAACATCACAGGGTTTCCAGAATATCACAGGGTTTACAAAATATCATAAGATTTTTAGAATATCACGGGGTTTACAAAATAACACAGGATTTTTAGAATATCACAGGGTTTCCAAAACATCAAAGGGTTTCTAGAATATCACAGGGTTTTTAGAACATCACAAGTTTCCAGAATATCACAGGATTTTTAGAACATCACAGGGTTTCCAGAATATCACAGGGTTTACAAAATATCACAAGATTTTTAGAATATCACAGGGTTTACAAAATATCACACGATTTTTAAAATATCACAGGGTTTCCAAAACATCACAGGGTTTCCAGAATATCACAGGGTTTTTAGAACATCACAGGCCAGAAAATCACATGGTTTTTAGAACATCACAGGGTTTTTAGAACATCACAAGGTTTACAAAATATCACAGGATTTTTAGAATATCACAGGGTTTCCAAAACATCACAGGGTTTCTAGAATATCACAGGGTTTTTAGAACATCACAGGGTTTCCAGAATATTACAGGGTTTCCAGGATATCACAGGGTTTCCAGAATATTACAGGGTTTTTAGAACATCACAAGGTTCCAGAATATCATAGTATTCCAGAATATCACAGGGTTTTTAGAACATCACAAGGTTCCAGAATATCACAGGGTTTTTAGAACATCACAGGGTTTCCAGAATATCATAGTATTCCAGAATATCATACAGTTTCTAAAATTTGCAGTAAATTGAACCATACTGTATTTTCTGATGTATATTCTTCTTAAATATTGTTATGCTAATAAACTTCAAAAATGTGGTAATTATATACAGGGATATACTCCCACATATGTAAATTTATGATGTCACTATAGCAATGGTGATATTCGATAGAGCCAGTCTGAATGTCAGTATGCAAAATTGTAGGATTTTGTTTGAATTTTGTACATGATTTTCAGCTCTGATTACATTTTTTTTTCATTTTAGTTCAAAAGATGACTGCTAAGACATTTTGCTGTTGATTAAATCAAGATACCTGTACTATTTAGGCCTGGCATCAGAGTTCTATAATATATCGTCAATGAATTATGCAGTGCTTATCACTGGTAAAATAAATAAAACTGACTCTAGAATCTTCACGTAAACAGTTTTATGAGTTCTATTATCTTTTTTTTAATCAGGAAGTGAATTAAAAAATATCTTGTTTTCCATTGTTATGTTTTCCATTGTTATGTTTTCCATTGTTATGTTTTACATTGTTATGTTTTCCATTGTTATGTTTTACATTGTTATGTTTTCCATTGTTATGTTTTACATTGTTATGTTTTACATTGTTGTTTTCCATTGTTATTTTTTACATTGTTTTGTTTTCCATTGTTATGTTTTCCATTGTTATGTTTTACATTGTTATGAATTACATTGACACAATTCTCCACCTTTTTCAGGTGTGCCATTTCCAAAGAATTTCATCCCCACAGTAAAGAAGATTCTGACACGCCTGTTCCGGGTCTTTGTTCATGTGTATATCCACCATTTTGATAAATTACTGGCTCTGGAGGCGGTAAGCTATTTCCCAAATCTATCATTGACATCTACGGACTTGACCTTTAACCTTTGGGTCATGGACCTTTTTTTATGAAAAAATTTCCCCTTTATTGTAAATTTAAACAAAATGAATCTGAGTTATCGGGAAAAAAGGATTTACCAGCATTGTAATACACCAATCAGTATTTCTCTGTAATTATTGAGGTCTGGGTACCTCATTCACACATCACCAAAGGGGCGTATTTGAGAAGGAAGGTCAGGTCACAGTACAGCAAACAGTTGTATATGTTTAAATGCATTCTGCTGCTTTTTTCTGTCCTTACCAGATTAATGCTGATTTGGTTGGAATATCCTTGATAAGTAAATGAGATATATGTCTAAAAAGATTTAATTTCACTATAGTTGAGGAACCATATAAGGCTATATATCAACAATTTATGATACATGAAGATTACCAGACCTGTTTTCAGCTTTTCTTATAACAAAATTAAATGTCACTTATAGTGGACTGACACCTTAGCTGATTGTATCAACATATTATCCATGTATACCTTTCTTAGGTATTTTTATGTCAGGTATGTGTCTATTTTTCAAATTTAAGAATTGAATTAGAAAACTTACTTTTCCAATGGATACTGACTGGCATATTTATTGGTTGTCTGTTTTTATAGGAGGCTCATGTCAACACATGCTACAAACACTTCTATTACTTCATCAAGGAATTTGAATTGGTAGAGAAAAAGGAGCTAGAACCACTAGTAAGTTTTCTTTTGAAAATAATCATTGGTGCTTATATCTTTAGAAGGATACAATACTCTGTTTCGATGTTTGATTATATGTGATATGCATTCCATATTTCAACAATAATATTTGGTGGTACAGTACCACAGAATTATTATTGTTTTGCTATTATTTAGACTTTTGCTTGTGACAATTATCAAGTTATCATATTTTTGCTGAAATTTATAAAATTATAAAGGTAGAAACATACAAGTACAAATAAGAAAATTTGGCGTTGATATACAATTTATGGTATGTGTGATTCATTATTAGGTGAATGGTTAGTAACATATTTTGGAAAGAATCTATTTAAAGATTTGTTCTAAGTTTTTTTTTTTTTTTTTTAGCGTGAAATGACAGAGAGAATATGTCACTAACAGAACTTGAAGCAACATGAAAGGTTTCTGGAAGGGTAATGGTACACTATTTGTCCCTTATGTTGAATAAAGCAACGCTGAGGGTATAGACAGAGAGAATGGGTTTGTGAACCAAAACAGTTACACAAATCCAGCAGTAGCAGAGTGAAACACCTCCATTATGGACTTCATTATAGCGCAGGGAATCTTATCTAATCATCGTCATCATCATCGTCGTCATTGCTACATTGGTTTTAACGAAACTCGTTGATCAGTGGAGACAGACATTTATTGGTGCTCCTCTGATACCCAAGTAGATCAATTAATAGTCTACCTGTGTGTTAAATAGGCTTATCACTAAATCACTGACATACAGAATTCAACCTATTTGTTACACTGTCAGGATGGTTACAGTTAGGATGTTGATAATCCTGACAACGTTACACTGTCCGGACTGTTACAATTAGGATGTTGATAATCCTGACAACATTACACTGTCCGGACAGTTACAGTTAGGATGTTGATAATCCTGACAACGTTACACTGTCCGGACGGTTACAGTTAGGATGTTGATAATCCTGACAACGTTACACTGTCCGGACGGTTACAGTTAGGATGTTGATAATCCTGACAACGTTACACTGTCCGGACGGTTACAGTTAGGATGTTGATAATCCTGACAATAAGTAGATTATTGGATTGCAATTGTTTTTGTTAGATTATTAGACATTTAAATTGTTAAAAGATTTACAATGTTCACACCTTCATATGTTCATTAGTTTCCCCATTGTAATATCACATTATACTGTGTAATACTGTATTACATGATACTGTGTAACATCACATTATACTGTGTAATACTGTATTACATGATACTCTGTAACATCACATGATACATTGATACATGGTATCGTATTATATTTTGTAAAACTATGTCACATGATACTTTTGTCATGTGATATAACATTATCTAATGTAATACTTTATCATATGATACTTTGTTAAATAGTTACAATGTAATACTACATCACATGGTATGTTTAATACAGTATCACATGAAACTTTGTTGAAGTGTATTACATTGTATTATGTAATACTACATCACATGGTATGTTTAATACAGTATCACATGAAACTTTGTTAAAGTGTATTACATTGTATTATGTAATACTTCATCACATGGTATGTTTTATACAGTATCACATGAAACTTTGTTAAAGAGTATTACATTGTATTATGTATTACTACATCACATGGTATGTTTAATACAGTATCACTTGAAACTTTGTTCAAGTGTATTACATTGTATTATGTAATACTACATCACATGGTATGTTTTATACAGTATCACTTGAAACTTTGTTCAAGTGTATTACATTGTATTATGTAATACTACATCACATGGTATGTTTTATACAGTATCACTTGAAACTTTGTTATATGGTTCCAAATCTTTATTACAATATCACATTAAATTATGTCATTATCATAATCATCAGAGATGCATTCAGAAGGAAAACACATTTACAGGGAGTTCTCTGTTTTTGTTGTATATAAATAATCAACAAAAATGCTATCTTCCTCAAATATTGCAGAATATTTCCATAAATGTAGTGTTATTTTAAAGAATTTTGTACTCGAAAGCCAAACTTAAATCTGTACATTTAGATTTTAACACGCATTGTTGGTTTCATAACATAAAATGTATATATGCAATGACATGCTTCAATTTGAAAAATGTATATTTCAAGTGTATCTGCGTTTTTGTAATAGTAACATTCATGCTTGAAGTATTGAATTATTGCCTTTTTTTTAACATAAGAGTTCAATTTTCTTCGATGATTCCTGCAAGATGGTATGGTATGATTTAAAATGCAATGCACAGTGGTTGTTGAAAGGATCTTAAGTCCCTACTTATTGAAGAACATCATACATACCCTTTTAATTATATGTCTAAGTAATGTACATGTAAAAGCATTCGTAATCTATTATCTTATCAATCTGTAACTGTCAATAGTTTTCTTTCCAAAATTATAAAATTGGATATGAAGATGGAGAAATTTAGATATCATCAGAAGGTCAGTAAATTAAAAAAAAAACATTTCCAGACAGTTTTTCTGCTCACTGTTGTGTTTATACTTCATGTTCATTTATCACATTCTCTCATTGTAAAAATGTCTTGAATTTTCGGGCTTTTTGTTATTTTTTAGTAATTATTTTTGTAAGTCCAATTTATTTGAGTTAAAACATTGCTTATTGTCATATGTTATCTTGCTCCTTCTAACCCTTTTTTTATGTAAGCATCCACATGTTGGCTGTCATTCCCTTATTTGGTTAATATTGTTATAGAATTATGTTACTCATTTGTTAACAACTGTTCTTGCTGGTCCAAGATAATTAAATCTCTGTGAATTTTGGTGACATTTTGTATCTCAGACTAATGTGAATTACTGTAGACATTTTCTTCGACGATTTAAATTTTTGTAATTTTATCAACACCCTAATGCAGAAGGGATGTAATTTTGCAGAAATAATGAAATTAACAGTTGTTTACTTTCTTAATGTTGTATCAGAGGATTTATGCCTTCCTCAAAAGTAGTGCTAATTGGAGCCTTTTATAATAACAATCTCTACATTGGTCAGGTGATCTACAAAATTTCAGAGTACTGAAGTGCTTTTATTGTGCAGCACCTTATTTGTACATTTCATTATTTTTTTCTTTGATGTATAACATGTGCCAATGCAGTGTTATAGGACTTTATATGTTATGTGTATATCATTTGATATTCTCAGATTCTGTCCAATTTGAATTTCTTATACAAGTAATGACTCTCACTTGATGTGATATATTGGTACAAACAGAAAAATTCATTTTATGTAATATGTTTGTAAACACAGATGAAACAAATCTGAATTAACTGAACCCATCTGAGGATGGAGAGCTTTCCCGAAAATAGGATTTGGATTTAACAGATATTCTCGATATTTTAGTGGGAGGGGTTAGATTTTCAAGGTGGTACAACAAAGGGCAATAATCGAAAGAATCATGAAAGGATCTAGTCAACCATGTCAATTTTATTTATAACTTAGAAACAAAGTTACTTGCTTCGTAAAATGTTAAATAGGCGGTAGAGCACAGACATAGTTTGTTTATTTGTTTGTTTGTTATGAGAAATATTACTTGCCATTAGAATATGTGAATTCTTCCGTGGACTGAATCTAATCCTTTTGTAAATAAATTGCTTTGTCCATCATTTCATACTTATGTATGTACATCTAAATTGTGTTACAAATATTTATCATCACAAAAAACTTATTTCTTGTCCAAGTAATTTTTAAAAATTCCTTTACACATACTAGACTACACCAGATTCTCAACAGGTTAGTGTATAGGTCTTTTGTTTGGATCTCTACCTAGTATTATTATTTTTTACTGTATGTTTAAAGACATGTAGAAAATGCAGAAAAATATCTTCAGAACTAGGCTTGTTAGGGTTATTTCAGTAAAAAATCTACCTGAGCACAGTTCTATAAAATAAAACACTTGTATTCTTAACAAAAATTTTCGCTCGTATGATTTAGGAAATTTTATAGATGCTATTTCTGACTAAAATCTGGGATGTCAGATAGATGTTTTACTGGCATTTCCCAGACGATATATATATATATATATATACACACTTTGTATTAACACTTACTCTCAAGACATGAGAGGAATGTACTTAATATAAACTTAGATACAAGGATAAGTTTTTACACGAAAGGTGTTGAGATAGAAACTTTGGAAACAGAAAACAATTTATATTTGAAAAAAAATGGTTGTAATACTTAGTGGTTTTGATGCAAAACACTAGAAGTAGAATTTAAATTTAACTTCTTCACATTAAGATTAGGAAATATTTACAGGATTTAATTAAGCATTCACATGAGCAGTTATGCTGATCAGGTGGAATGCAGTATTTAAACTCTTTAGCCCTTAACAACTCAAATTGTCATTTGACCATAAAAAGATAACACCACATGATAAAATCAGACTGAAATTGTGTATATATTGTGTAGTATATTGTTATTTTTATTTTCTCTAACAGTTTATAATGATTTTATTTTTTTAATGATCTGTCTCATAAAGTTTAATTCCAACTAAAACATTCAGATCTGTAATCAGATTTGTATACACAGGTTAGAATGAAATGTTATATTTATATAAAGTATAAATGAGTCATACAGAATATTAACCTTGTATTAACAAATATTCCCATTACAGACAAATAAAACATAATTTAATTATCTTTAATTTCACTAATGTTAATTGAGTCCAGTTTAGAGGATTTTTTAAGATCTTGTACTGGAAACAAACTTAACTTAAAACAATGTGTCACAATTTTTATACCAAAGATGTGGTGCTCTATGTTTAACAAAAGCCTTGTATGAATTGTTACATGTAAAGTTCCATTGTTATTTTCAACACTGTATAGTAATTAGGAAAGTATGTGTAACAGGTCATTATTTATTTCAATGCCTCTGCTAAGATTTGAACCCAGGACCTCTGGCTTACTAGTCTGATGCTCAACTGATTGAGCTAAAGCGACATTCTCTCTAGCCGAGTGATATATTTCGGCTAGTATTATAACAGGGTTACATATGTAAACAGAAATTGTAGTAAGAATCCTGAAACCAATACATGTTCAAGTTGTATATATATATATATAGGTATGCAAGCCCTGAGAATGTATATATATATATATTTAACCTTCACAGGTAAATAAAAAGTGCATGGATTGTTCATGTTAGATTATATTGACATGTTCTGAATTCTATGTGAAATTCAATGATAATCAAATATTGTATTTAAATTTGATAATTTCGCCATTTTGTTCTTGAATCTTCAACTTTCGATAATGTCCTTATTTTTTTTTTATAAAAGAAGGTTCAAACCAAAATGTGGATTCTCTACACGATGAGAACAAATAGGACAAATGTAACAGTGGTAGCTGACAGGTACCTTATGTTTAAAGATATATCGGACCTATAAGCATTCAACTTCAATGTTGAGAGCAACTGTAGGCAGTACACGGGAATAAATGGGAAAATATTACTTTCTGAAAATGATACTCAACTTTCCTGCTCTTTTTTACAGTATTTGTCATGTGTAGATCTGTAGAATATTTATTGTTTTATTTGCTTTTTTATTTTAGTATCTTTCTGTTCAGTCATTTCTCAGTTTATTTGTTCTCCTCAAAACGATTTGATGTTTTCAGTCTAATTTTGATATCAGATGCTTATCTTCAGCTCTTTACAGACAAATGAAATCTATGTGATGTGTAGAATTTTGATAAAACATGTGGTTACTAAATTCTTAAGTGTGATAAAATCATGATAGGATGAAGCAGTGATAAAAACACCTGTTAAAAAGTCCAGTGACTATTCCTGCTTAAACGTGATTCCATTGGAAGCATACCGATATTCCTCCAGAAACTAAAACACAAAAGTCATGGTCAAGCAACACAAACACAGAAAAGCACAGAAATGGAGGAAAGTATAAAATATTTGTAAATTAAAAGATGAACATTCAATTTGTAGAGTGAAAAAAATGGAAAACTGTCTTTTTGTTGGATATTATGGAAATGCCTCTGCGATTATTAAAGCAAACATACCATGAAGTTCATCTTTATTGTTAAAACAGGTACCACCTGTATAGATTTTTACACATGTTCTAATAGTAACAGATAAGTACAGTCTCAAGTCCACATTAAAATGTATTGCATGTCAGTATGGTTTTATCGGAGGATAAATTATGTGATACACGTACATCAAGTTTTAATTATGATACATTGCCTAAACTTCTGGTCGACACCTTTTTGCAGTTTCAAATGTAATTAAATTTATTATTGAAAAAAAATGAAATGTATATGCATTGTATTCTATTAAATGGTATGTTTATATTATTGAAATAGTGTATATGCTGGATTTTACATCAATAAGAATAATTATTGTTTGCTTTAATCGAGGGAATTGTCAGTCTGAAGTTGGTAAATTAATCAAGATTATATGCTATATTTGGAGTGTCAGTGTATTACTATTAATGTATACAAATTGTGTCCGTTTTAGATTTTAAAATCTATAGATAGTACATTACAGGTTGTTATTTTGGAAAGTATTACCTGGGATGATAAAAGAAAATAACATCATTAAATTGAAGTCTGACTTCAAATAAAAAAACAGAAATTGAAAGGAAGAGATAAAAGTGTTTTTTTGAGATGTGCTACAAATTAAACGTTTTCTGTGAAGAGATTTAGATTTGCTGCCTATAGCTAAGCCTTTGGTTATAACCATAAATAAGCATTACTCATGGTCACCACTTCCAGGTTTTTGGGATTTAAAAGATAGGAAAGTGCACTTTCTAAAATCTGGAGTTTTGACGTTTTTTTTTGGTGGTTAGAATTACAACCCATTGCTCAACAAAGAAACCCAAAGGATTTCATGCCTTATAAACATGTATTTTCTGTACCCTTAAAACATATCACAGCAAAAACAAAGGCTTTCAGCAAGACCTCTGATTTGATTGAGAAAGAGTAGTTGAGATCTTTCATGTGGTGATTAAAAATTGATTCAACCATATTAAGGGCTGGGTTCTATTGTGACGAAGAGAGCCTTGGACTATGTCATCTTCCCAGGATGAAGGAAATAGGTGCTATCAAAAGCACAGCCTGTCAATTTTGAAGGTGCCCAACAATATTAATTAACAGTACCAAATCTTTTTTCCTGAATTCTATTTTTTAGTGCAGTACATGTATGCTACACTTGAAATGATTTTTCTAATGCTAAAATATAACACACTCTTGTAAATCTTGGTAATTGATGATTAAGGAAGATGTTCATGTCTCTTATCATCTTGGTTTAATAATGAATTTTACATAAGAAACTAAAAGGTCTCTTGTTAGACCACATAAGATCTCATTTAGGATACTAACCTCATTTGTAAGGCAAATTCTTTAAAAGACAACCTATTTACAAGCAGGAATTTTTTTATTGTATGTTAAATAAAGTCTTTGTTATGGAGAATGTGTCTCATGATATTTCTCCAGATTATAACTATTTAATAATTATGCAAGATAATTGAGTAGAAATATTTTTGATTACCCAGTTTTCACAAGTTAGTTGTTATAAGAAATAATTATGGAAGTCGCAGTATTTTTAACACAGGTTTAGGGAATTATGCATGACTACTGTCACTGTGAATCGTTAAAGTCTTTATGGAAGCATAAAGTCTGGAAAACATATTCTTATATTGTGTACCTACAAAAAGTGTTATAAATGTGCATTGTTTCAAGCAGCATTGGTAGGCAGTGATGCACATATTTAGTTTACTTTTCAATTATCAATATAGATTTCTGGGAGTGGCTGTCTGGGCTGATTCTCGAATCCCTCTGATGATATTAATTGCCATGCATTAACATATGTAAAGCTGTATCCATCTGTAAGATTCTAAATACTATGCGACATTTGACTGTAAAATGGACACAATTTTCCCCCCAATAGCTGGATCTGTCATCATTTTGTATAACACATTATAATTGTCGATCAATACAATAAAATACTTTATCGTTTCTGATAGTTTTGCTGTTCTTTTTTTATTTAACTGGACTTTTTGACTATTCACTGTTGAAGTACTGACGGTACAGGATAAAACATGGGATTTGAATTTTTACAAGTCCAACATTCTACTGAAATACTCCCAATGTATCTGATATTCTGTTACACAGGAAACACACCAACCATTATAAATGTTTTACAGCAATAACTTGTAATCCAAGTTTAACCAATAAAATATCAGATTTGACTCTGATGGAAGGTCAGGACTCCACAGTTCTAACCCAACAAATGACCAAAAATCCATGGTCACTTTCTATTGTGCTGCATCTTCTAGGAACAGAAATATCTTGTGTCATGAACAGGTGACTCTCAAAAAGGGTCAAGGATACAAATCCTAAAGCCTACATTACCAATCCACTATTTAAATCATCAATGGTGGTTTTCATTATGTTGTTTAATGCTCTGGATTTCTGGAATTTTTAACTCTGTTTATCTATTTAGATAAGTCCTGACTGGACATAATCCCACCTGTGATTTCAGATCTTCAGTAAAATTACAAACAACACCTGACCTTGTGTCAGAGGTAATGTGCTTTGGTCCCCTGGATTTTCTGTAGATCATTTGTCAGTAGATAATTAAAACAACAATGTAAATAGGATGATTGCAATTTATTATAAGGTAAACAATGAACCATCATGTATATAGTAAGTATATAGAACTACACAGTGAAAACTTAGATAATTTGACAATGGTGTCACTGTAGAACAGGGCATTCTTGTCATTATAATATTATCGTAACTTCCACACTACACAAAATCTGGAAGGACAACATCTGCTTGAGAAGAGAACTTTGTGCTAATTGTTTGGTAATCAGTTTCATGCACAGAACTTGGTTTTGAACTAAAAACAATGCCAATTAAATAGAAATTATTTTAAAGTAAGGCTAGTTTGACTGATAAAATATAATTTATATATTTAATTTCAATTTTGGACTCCCCTTGTATTAAATCAACTCTTTACTTTTTAGTGGAAGAAATATCTTTAATGAAATCAATGTGTTCATGTGTTTAAACCCTAGATTACTGGTTAACATTGTTACTGGAAGAACAGATTTTTTTATCTACTTTTACAGTCTTCTACACTAAATCTCCAGATCAAACATTAATTGATACCCAGGTAGTAACACAGATTTGGATCTTATAACCCAAGTCTGTGACACTACTTAGGTAAATGTATCAAGTTATTATCTAATACATGTATGTTTGTTGAAATTACTGTCATTATCATAATTTTCAATTAATGATCATATGTTGAAAGATGGATTTAATCATGTAAAATTTATGTAATATTTCAATCAAAACAACCATCATAAATATCAATTTATTAAAATGGTTTTACGCCTGCTATTATGACCATCAGGCCTTTCAGCACACCAGCATCTTCATAGTGAGGACACAAACTGATCTATTTTTCAATCATAAATATTTGTTCTTGCACTCAAAACATTGGATCCTATTTTCCCATGCTTTAACACAAACTATTGTATGAATCTGCAAATAAGCCCCCTCTTCCATTTTGCAGAATGATCTATTTCAAAATGGTAAGCTAAAAGTAGTTTGTTATTGAATAATAAGCCCTCTCGTTATTACTAAACTTTGATACTAAGGAAGGGGGCTTACTTGTGGATACATATGGTACTCTCCGTGATTAATCCATATTTGAGCTCTGAGTCTTGTACTCATAAAATTTTAGTGGACTCAATTATTTCTGAAAGTACTTGCAGTAATCTTGTAGTCATAAAATTTTAGTGGACTCAATTATTTCTAAAAGTACTTGCAGTAAATTTCTCAGTCTTGTAGTCATAAAATTTTAGTGGACTCAAATTATTTCTGAAATACTTGCAGAAAATTTCACATTGTGAGACCCATTATCTTCAGCAATAAAGTTGAAATAGGCTCATCAAAATAAATTCTAGATTGATTACTGTATTTGCACAGATGTTATAATTCCTTGCATTTCTAGCCAAATCTTCCAGGAACAGATCTATCCCATGTCATGAACAGGTGATTCTCAAAAAGAGTCAAGGATACGATTTATACAAATTAGGGAGTTAAGACTAAATTCTACATTGGAAAAAAAAGCATCACAGAACCAATGTTAATTTGTGTAAGGATAATTTAATGTGACAGATGTTTTAGTGTTCTGGCTAAAGATAATTGATAATACCTAAGAGATACATGTGTCATACAGCATAAAGGTATGGTTAACCACAGCTATGATAATCTAGCAAAAATTTGAGTATATTGAAGAAATATTTAATACAACTATTATACAAGAAATATTGAAATACACTTTGGGAATATCAATTAACACACTCTATCACCATCATTAGTAACTATGACAGTCTTAATTTCCTTGTACATGTATTAATAATTCTAGCAAATTGGTTGTTTTTATGAAAGCTTAAATATCATCACAGCAACAAGGGAATTAAGATGCCACACACATGTAAATCATGTGATACAGTTCAAAATAAGGCCATACAAATGTAATGCCACAGTAGTCAAACCTGTCTATAAAGGCCACTCAAAGGGAAAAATTTGGCCATTATACACAAGTGGCCTTTATATAGAGGTTCAATTAGTATGAATGGCATTACATAGGCAACCAAAGGAATAGGCTTTACAGACAGGTGGTCTTGGTAAACAGGTGGCCCTGAAGACAGGTTTGACTGTATGGTAGATTTACTATAGAGACTTTCTTACTTTTAAAAGAATTCACCTGGATAGACTAATAGCAGTACATGTATATTAAAACAATGTTGCAAGTGTTTGGGTACTGAAACAAATCACAGCCTACTATTTAATATCTTTGTGATTGGAAAAATCAAATGATCACAGACCGCTGCCAAAAATCCAACAAAGTAAAATGTTCTTTGAATTTATGATTTAGCAAATATTTACTTATCAACCTGGAAATTTGGCAACACGTACATACAACAGCAGGTTTGTACCTCTACAAATGTACAAATCTAATACTCTCGTAACACAAGTGACATACGACTAAACCGAAAACACAGACAAAGGCTCGTTATCGGATCTACTCATGAGTGGATGTTTTACAGAAACTGATTCATGAAAAATCAAGAAGAATCAGAGCTGAGACAAAATGATTGTAAGTCAATTACATTACCGGTATAATTAAGAACAAATTAATATATCTCACACTCAACACACGAAAACATTGTCAAAAATTTTAAATTCATGCAGCTGTTTTGAACTTAATATGACAAAAGAAAAAGGTCACATATAAACAGACACTCTTGAATTTTCAAGGGGGAAAATGTTTAAATCATGCAATATGACTTTGATCAATACAATTAATGAATTCTTTCTGGAGAATTATACTTAGTATGAAAACTTGATACCTAGCAGTACTATCCAACATGTCTTGGGTTTTAAACATACATGGTCCATTTACTATGATATTTACAATATAAGAGATGTTTTAAGAAAAAAAACTGATATGCAAAGTAGGTCAGGTATTTATACTCTAATTCACCTTAAAAGACAAAAAAAAAGAAATTCATTAAAGACGCCATTCCTTCATTGTATACAGTTAGAAATGGAAACAAATGAATTTGGTCACATATACTTCAACAACTGACAAACATCAAGATTTGTACATGTTTAAATGTACTCAAAAGGAATACAAAGAATAGAAAAGGCTATAATATTATAATAAACCAGGTTTGTTCTGAAACCAGCGCATCAAATATAATCACTTCACACCTGGCTGTTCCTGGTATAACAGACCCAGCAAACAAACCAATCATTCTACACACACTCCCAAGGTTTCTGGTAAAGTCAAATAAATTCACTACCGGAGCAGAACCTCTAAACTACAAATTGTCTTCAAAATTAATCACCCTTAATTAACTTGAGCGACTGTAATTTTCATTTTCTGGTTTGACAATATCAGACCACTGCACCAACTCAGCCTGGCTGTACATGGGGCCATAAACCCAGCACAGGACAAAAAAAGTCTCATGAACAAATCATATCAGGGGAAAAGACTTAAGATACATGGTTGCTTTCAGTGAGCAAGCCTTGACAGCGAGATCTATTTTTTAAACACTTTGTAATTTTCCAGGATGTTAGAACACAGGAGCTCCAATGAAGCTACTCTCTCTTACCTATTCACATGAAAGCATATAAAATATAAACAAAACATAGGAATGGTGATAAAATGGAAACAGCTAACAATGAGGGACCTTCTGAGGAGATGGTTATCTCTCTCCAAATAACTACATAATATAGTTAAAGCCAGCCCCTGTTATTGTAAAATTAAACTGTGTATATAGTCTTAATTCTAACAATGTTTGTGACCATTTCAACTTTCTGTGCAATTTCTTTACAAAATCAATAAAACAAAACATTCTACCAATTATCTGCAATGTGAGACATTTTACAGACATTTATATTCCATTTTTTGTCCTTGCAAAATAAAAATTACATTCAACATCAACCCCCTCCCCATCCTAAAATTACTTCAAGGTTAGATGCATTCAATATATTTGTATATGATCTCATTTTAGCTGGAATTCGATATAACATATAAGTAGACAGCCTCGTAGAAAGCAGCCATATATATAATCTGTTGATAAGTAGTATAGAACCACTTAGTTGAGTGTCCAAAATTAACACTGTCCCCAAACTACCGAATACCATAATACATCCACATGCCACAAAAACCTACCAAAAAATTCTGCTTTTATTTTTTACTATCACTTACAATTTTATATAGTCCTCAAGATATATTTCTTTAATTGCAAACTGCTGTGTTGGGGGTTAACTATGGATTTTAGAATACAAACCCTTCAAACATTTATTGTACATGTACTGTGCTTAATTTCTGATTGAGTTATTCTTGATTTGAAACCATCAGTTTTGAAATGGAACTCTTTTATAGTACTTGATCTTTGAAAGAAAATCTGGATCTGAAAAGTCTTTTCTAATTTTCTATAAAAGAATTATCTTTAAAAAACGTACCTGAAAACATCAAGGGAAATAACTGGGTTATGACTGAGCTTACATTTAAGGTTTGTTCTATAAAGGTGTTTTAAATACTAAGGTTTAGGGTCTCCAACATAATGTATTTCATGTTTCATTTAATATAAACTCATTCCATTCCATATTGAGTATTACATATCTCGTAAACAAAGGTACAAAGAAAATAGGATCTGGTAACAAGTTAGGATGATATATATAAATTTGATTCTGTGTATAGTTTGTCATGCATTTTGAATTACATTAACAAATACTATAAAATATTCATTATGGAAGGATTAAGCATATCATGTATTTCAATTTACTACATCAGTAAACCCTAACATTCAGAAATAGCAACTTCAAATAAATGTGTGAAATTTAAATCCATCAACCTTTATTTTAGTAGGCAAATATTACCTCAAACATGAAAAATCAGATGGACCAAGATTTTATAGTGTGTAACAAATGCTGACTTAGAGGTCTATAACATACATGATGGAGAACCTGTAATAAAAAAATTACTATGGTTGTCAATCCATTTGAAACACAGATCATATTTACTTTTAAAGTTATTTCTATATCATATATTCTTTTCCAAATACAGAAAGTTTCTCCATTCAAAATTAATTTTATCACTTCATAAAGTGATGTCCTTCAGACTCAAGACCCATCTCAGTATCATAACTCCCAAGAAAACTTCCCAGAATGGCTTTACAGTACAAGTCATATGACTTCTTATCGACCAATTTTGGAAGCAACCAGTTTTGAATACAGTGTTAAATATAGATTATGTCGTTATCACCGTAAACCTTTTATTTAGCACAATATGACTGGTACTGTTCTATACTGTATTACTTATATTATCTTAATATTGGACATGTATAACAGTCACTCTGTTGAGACGCACAGCGCCCATACTTCCACATCTCGCAATATAACAGTAACAATGACCTAGATAAAACATTAACTAGCTATGAGCCATGTCATCGTCAAACAGTGGAGGCCTCTGTCGCGAGTGCGGTTCACTTTGATTGGTCGGTTCAATCTCCTTTCCATCCACTCCATATGTTGGCTTCGACTCAGCATTGAGGCTTGTGGTCTCGTTTGCATCTGACGACGGTGGTGGACCCATCACTATGGTGGCTGATCCACTCTGAGGTTGGGCTGTCACAGGGGACTGGTCCTCGGGACTGCTGAACTCATCCTGTAAAGCAGATATTGGGTAAAGAGTTTGTCATTATAGGTTAGACAGGTAAATTACAGGTGACAATATGTATATTACTTATTTACTATTAAACAGATCATGGTGAACGGTAATCACACTTAAAAGTTAATTATCAATATAGGTAATAAAGTATTATCTCGTTTATTTACAATCCAATCGACCACAGATAAACTTTACAGACAAGTAGATAGTATACTTTTATTTATTTCAATTTGTATTATCAACACTTAATTCCCAAGTAACTAGTTTCATAATTTCATAAAAAACAGAAAAAAAGTTCTTCTTAACAGATTCATATTTGCCAACAGATACACTTAGTGTAAATAATCCAGATTTTGGTCTAAATTTTAAACACAAATTAACTTCATCTCTCCTAGCTCGTGAAAAAACAGTTCTACAAATAAAATTTAAGATTTTTAAAGTTTCGAATGTTCCTAATTTCTGTCAATAGAATTGACATAAAGTTGACAAATATATTCATTCTATAACATTTGCATGGGGTAAGAAAATTGGCTCATAACCATCTTGGACCGAATGGTTCTGAGTTAAAACTTAAGTTTACATGGCGTTAGTTAAGATTACAAACGGCACCACATATCTATGATGGTTGTGTTACTGGACTGCCATGCCTACATCTTGCTGTAGTCCAAAGTTTTAGAAGATTAGTAGAGTTAAAAAGAACATGTTAAACTGTAAATCTGCGGTCAAAATTTCTCATTGTAGAATATTATACACCACATAACATGACAACAATCCCTGGCCTGTCCAAAGATTTAAAGACACAACAAGACTCAATATTTAAGCTAACAGAATTTTGTCTTATTGATTCACACAGGCTTACATTGAGAATGACTGTGTTATTTCTACCTGAAGACTACATCAGTTTGTGTCTGTATAATGGGGAGAATACTTTTTATTTATATTTGAGAAAATAATACACATATTAGGAAGGAGATACCTTATTTTCAGCTGTAAAGCAGACCAAAAATCATTTTAGAGAATGTGTCATCCTTGTTTAAGTACAGTCAGCCCTGCAAGAGGGAGGACTTCTGTAACTTCCTCACATGTATGATTTCAGTAGCTATCTCCCTTTCCTGTGACGTTTACCATAGACACATGCGTGTCTCAGGAGACATAGCAAGGCAATGAAAATATTCTGATGGAAAACTTAAGCCACATATAAGGCTGGAGTTACAATAAATCCACTTTCTGCTCTCATATTAATAAAGAAAAAAATGTAAGAAAGAAACTTCCCTGCAATTAAAGCCAAAATGTATTGTTGTGCAGAAAGATGTTTAAAGCAGAAAATACAGGTGTAAAACATGAAACTTTGTGTTTTTAAGATATCAATAAAATAACTTCTATTAACTGCAGAAGATTGTAGAGAGATACTGGTATCTATCTACCATCCAATTAGTTTGGTTTTTTCCTTTTTCTTGTTCGCAGTATTTCAATAGTAAATTAAGTTCTAAAATGATTCCTTTAATAGTTCTTCAAGAAATAGCAATAACAAATTCTCAAAATTCTACCTGGCTGTTGATGGTTATCTTGAATATCATTTCAAACTTGAAATATATCATGCATAACAATGTTCAAAGAACATCAGGTGATAATAGTTGGAGTGAGCAGGTCACATACCATAAGTCATCTCCAATAATGCTACTGGGGAACTTGTTTAAAGAAGCAACTTACCAAACACAGACATTTCACAGATAACAAACAGTACTTATATCACATATAACAAAGATAAGGAGGTGTTACGATTACTAGCAGATATATTGGATAGCAATATATTAATCTACTGTTGATTCCTCTGTTATAAGACTAGCGGGTTGAATATAGAGGACTGATTACAGTATATAGAGAGGCTCTAGTGTACAATCACACTGGAGTAAGCAGTATAATGAAAACTAAGGGAGCTCATACAGCCTTAAATAAAGTGGAAATGTGGACTAATGATGGAATTAGTCAGACTATGAGTATCTTACTACAATTTTGTTAAAGGGATGTTCTGCACAAATGTCAATTTTCATGCTGTTTTCTTGGACTCTTTCTAATAGCTATTGTCAGCATCGAAATATCTTATAATATACACAAATACTTAGTACTGTTCAGCTAACTAAAAGGTCAAAGGCCTAAACGGTCCAGCATCGAAATATCTTATAATATACACAAATACTTAGTACTGTTCAGCTAACTAAAAGGTCAAAGGCCTAAACGGTCACCTCATTAATCTGAAAAGAACATATTGTCAAACTCATGAGAGATCTTATCAATACAGGGCTGCATACCAAACTTCATTCAAATGTGTTCAAATTGACTCAAATCATCATGTTCACATAGTCCTATGGTTAAAAAAAATGCAAAACAGCAGAATAAGTCACAACTGAATTGGTCCCATTTTCTCATGCACCTAAGATCTTATCGAAATAAAGCAGCATACCAAAGATTCATTAGAATCTGTTCACATTTACTCAAGTTATCGCGTTCACAATATCAATGGTTATGAAAGTGCTGAAATCTGTGAATTACCATCGAATCAGTTATATTGTCAAACTAATCTGTGATTTCATTGATGTAACACTGCTTGCTTAAGTTTCATTAAAATCTGTTCATATTTAATCAAGTTTTTGTGTTTCCATTGGAAATAAAAAAAGCAAAGGGCCATAACTCTGTAAATTACAAATGAATTGGACACAAGAAAAAACTAAACAGATGATGCATGACAATGAATGAAGAAAGATCACAATAGGTCACCATGACCTTTTCAGAAGGTGATCTTATAAAAAACAAACATGTTGTGGCTCAATCATGGTCAAGCTAATGTCTGTAAATCGATCGAGCTAGATATATATAGAATTTCCATAAATTTAAAATATTGCATGTTTGTTTTTTCATCTAGTGAATTAAGATGTACAGACTATAATTAGAGCTTTTTGTTAATTTTTTAAAAATTCCTATCTTGTGCAGAATATCCCTTTAACGAAGCCTTTGATTATACAGTTCAGAAGTTAAAAGCCAAGTATTGTTAATAACACCTTGTACAGATAATTAGATCACTACATTTGCACTAATCTTCCAGAAAATTTTAAACTTTTAGGTAATGAATGAAGTTGAAGACATCAAGTATGAGGGTATAGAGTCAACGCCATCATGTTTTGTTTCCTAAAGTCGTTTATATAAGTAATCAATTGAAAGCTTTGACTACAATATATTCTCATCCCCTACACCCCAAACCCTTCCCAAATGATTAAATGTAGAGCTACTTCAGGACCATCCACACTTTGACAATAATAAGACACATCTAAATGAGAACATGCACAATTCTTAACTCCTGAGATGTTTAAAAATGCAAAGCTTATTATTTTCAATTTGCATCGGTCATAATATGCAAATTAAAAAAAAATATCAATAATAAAATAGAATAGTCATGTTGTTGATGGTGTTGCTCTGAACCTGTAGACCTGGCATCCAAGAGTTAGTACCCCATAACTGTACAGCACAACCTTGTTAATCTGGACTCCTTATTTCTTCTTTTCAGTCTTCATCAATAAGAAGTTTTCTACCTCTGCTAGTACTCCTACTTAAAAATACCTCACACCGTGCTCCATGAATTCAGGAGGATCTCAATGCTGTATAAGGTACATACTTTGCCTCCCACCTGGAAATGACTTAATTTTCAAGTTTTTAACACTACAATCAGAGATTGCTTACAAATGCCAAACCAAATAGTTGCCATTATAGTAAAGTGATGAACACTTTTGAGAAGTTTTTTTTTACTTACTACCATATAAGTAACAGGAGATTTCTTCACCTTAACCAATAATAAGACTAGATTTCAACTCCTGTTGACAGTTCGAAATGAGTGTCCCCAATTAAAATTTGAAAAAGGTGTCAAATGTGACATTTGACCTTTAACCTTGAAGATAAGCATTTCAATATAAGGTGGTAGAACTTGATCTTATACTACCAGATAATATGAACAGAATCTGTTCAGAGGTTCTCAAAGAATAACAGTGATTCGGAACAGGTCGCTGTAGGAAGCGAACATGGGACACACTTAATAAACCACTCCCCTTTACGCCACCCACACATCCTTCCCTCTACCATCGCATCACATAAAATGGCAGGGGCATAAAAATCAACATTTTCAATTTTGCAAAGATAAAGGAGAAGTCCAGGTTAACAATGTAGTGTTGCCTCTTGAGATAAAGTGGTACTGTTAGCCCGAGCCAGTGCGAAGAAGCTGGTTACAGACAGACTGGAAGCGTGCTGTATAGGACCAGCTCATAACGGTAGTAAGTTGTTTACTTTATTTACATGTAGGTTAGCATACTCTCCCTCCTCATCTGGAGCTCGTGGCTTGTACTTTCCACAACAGAAGTTACAGCAACAGCAGCAACAACAGCAGCAGTAGCAGCCTGTGATCAGACCGCAGAACACAAACAACGCCTGAAACAACAAAGTACAAAAATTAGGTCTGTGAAAACAACTGTGTACAGCTCATAGGACATACACAATGCCTGTAACAACAAAGTACAAAATTCAGGGCTGTGAAAACAACTGTGTACAGCTCGTAGGACACAAACAATGCCTGAGACAACAAAATTCAGGTCTGTGAAAACAACTGTGTACAGCTCATAGGACACAAACAATGCCTGTAACAACAAAGTACAAAATTCAGGTCTGTGGAAACAACTGTGTACAGCTCATAGGTCATAAACAATGGCTGAGACAACAAAATTCAGGTCTGTGAAAACAACTGTGTTAAGCTCATAGGACACAAACAATGCCTGTAACAACAAAGTACAAAATTCAGGTCTGTGGAAACAACTGTGTACAGCTCATAGGTCATAAACAATGCCTGTAACAACAAAGTACAAAATTCAGGTCTGTGAAAACAACTGTGTACAGCTCATAGGTCATAAACAATGGCTGAGACAACAAAATTCAGGTCTGTGAAAACAACTGTGTACAGCTCATAGGTCATAAACAATGGCTGAGACAACAAAATTCAGGTCTGTGAAAACAACTGTGTACAGCTCATAGGTCATAAACAATGCCTGTAACAACAAAGTACAGAATTCAGCTCACAGAACACATCTAGTGCCCTGAACTAACAAATTCAGTAATTTCATTAATGAAATATGCTGGACACTGTCCAGGGTTACAGCATGTTTTACTACCAAACATCTCCATCTCTTGTTTGACCACGAAATGTGTGTAGTATTAATTTGCATCTTATAAAACTTATAATACCTATGTAGCTTTCCACAGTGACCTTTGACCCTATATACATTGTATAGAATTAGACAATGTTTTTCATTAAATAGATTATTAAGCACCATCATCACAGTTTATAACTTGACCTACAACCTTAGTTAACAGCAGCCATGTTTGATTCCAAAGATTTGTATATCATATTTATTGGATGTGTGATAACAATTGAAAGGTTGGTATATTCCACAGTAGGTACCTTCTAGGTATAAAAATTTAGGCCCTCAGCCTCTCTGAGGACACAACAGCAATATGATGCAAAATCATTGGTGATTATATTTTTACTCCTTAACTTTATATATAGACAAAATAATAAATAGATCAAACTGACAAGGAATATGATACTCGTGGATTTCATGGGCAAGATTAATTCACAAAATCAATGCTGACAAAAATGTACATTTCTGTAAACCACTAAATTTAAGCCCCACAAAAAATGTGATTTTATTGTCTTCACCTATGTGTCTTTTGAACAATTAATACCTCTGTGGGAAAAATAACCATTTTTGCCTAAAGCTTTTGTTACAGCATTTGAATAATTGAATAAAAATTACCTTTACAATATTTTGAACTTGACCCCAATTTTTACAGTATATGTATGACCTTGACTTGAAACATTCTTTATAGTATATGACCTTGACCTCAATCCCTACCTTACACCAGCCACTAGTGAGGGTGAGATACATGTTGACATTCTCCTCGCCTATTTGGTCAGCCAGGTATATACCCATTGATCCATACCGGTCATAGATTCCACGCTTGGTTGTGTCTGTTAGTACTGTGTGGGCCTTTGCTATGTCTTTAAACTGCAATGACAGAAAGAAAGCAAAATTTAATTAACTAAACTTACATTATATATATAATTGTTGTCAATAACTACTGGAAAAACACAAAAAAATGTGTTTACACATACCTCTCTCTCATACAAGACCAGGTTTTAGGTTCCCTTCCTTACAAGACATGATCTAAGGCTTCCTCACATACAATACAAGGTTTAATGGCCCCCTCCCATACAAGACAGGGTTTTAGGCACTCTCCCATACAAGACCAGGTTTAATAGCCCCTCCCATACAAGACAGGGTTTTAGGCACTCTCCCATACAAGACCAGGTTCAATAGCCCCTCCCATACAAGACAGGGTTTTAGGTACTCTCCCATACAAGACCAGGTTTAATAGCCCCTCCCATACAAGACAGGGTTTTAGGTACGCTCCCATACAAGACAGGGTTTAAGGCACCCTCCCATACAAGACAGGGTTTTAGGTACTCTCCTAACAAGACCAGGTTTAATAGCCCCTCCCATACAAGACAGGGCTTTAGGCACTCTCCCATACAAGACCAGGTTTAATAGCCCCTCCCATACCAGACAGGGTTTTAGGTACGCTCCCATACAAGACAGGGTTTTAGGTACGCTCCCATACAAGACAGGGTTTTAGGCACCCTCCCATACAAGACAGGGTTTTAGGCATTCTCCCATACAAGACAGGGTTTTAGGTACACTCCCATACAAGACAGGGTTTTAGGTACGCTCCCATACAAGACAGGGTTTTAGGTACTCTCCCATACAAGACAAGGTTTAATAGCCCCTCCCATACAAGACAGGGTTTTAGGTACGCTCCCATACAAGACAGGGTTTTAGGCACTCGCCCATACAAGACAAGGTTTAATAGCCCCTCCCATACAAGACAGCGTTTTAGGCATTCTCCCATACAAGACAGGGTTTTAGGCACTCTCCCATACAACACAGGGTTTTAGGCACTCTCCCATACAAGACAGGGTTTTAGGCACTCTCCCATACAAGACTGGGTTTTAGGCACTCTCCCATACAAGACAGGGTATTAGGTACGCTCCCATACCAGACAGGGTATTAGGTACGCTCCCATACAAGACAGGGTATTAGGTACGCTCCCATACAAGACAGGGTATTAGACACTCTCACAAGACTTAAAGCTGTTTTAGGTTTTATCCCTTGTAAGAGGCTTTTCAGATTCTTGTCCATATATGGGATTTTAGGTTCTTCTTAATGAAGCCATTTTATGGTTTCACCTTCAACTATTTGCACCAGAATTTATTTTTGGTTTTCCATACTGCTTTCTGTGTCTGAAATGGGATTAAGATAATCAGGGAAATCGATTACTGGACTTTGAAGTATCATACCAATCTCATGAGTAATGCTAAATAAGATATTTAATTGTATTGCAAGTCCAATCTGTGTAAAAAACAGATTAGCATAGAAATCAAAGGTAACCATCACACTGCTACAAATCATTGAAAAGTTGAAAATATTAGCTTTTGTCACATTGAGTTAATCAACACCAATATCGAAGCTGGCTTTGTAGAGATGCATTGAAATGTGATCTGCATTATTTAAGTTTCATAAATGAGAAATTTTACTATCAGACATTAGTATTTATGAATGGCAGCTGGTTTTTTTTAAGTTGAACAATATTTCAATGCAAGTTATTATTAGCAGAAATGCTACCTTGGTAAGATTACTTGTTATCCTCTTGATTACTTTGTGTATATCTGACTTTAGCAAGTCTAAGTCCATGCTATTGAACAACAGAAATATAAATCTTTTATGTTTTATCCCAATGGTGAAATTTTTGGCAGGAATTACCACAATATTGTGGACCTTTTAATTAAGGGAAATTAAGGTTAAAAGGTTAATATCTTGTATTCAGATAAATCAAACTTTTTTTCTTCACTCAAAAATAGAGAATGAAGTGACACATGATTTTTAAAAAAATGATGAAGTTGTTTGAGTGTTTAACTTCAAATCTGTTTCATGAAACCAATTTATGATTGCTTTATTGGTGGAAAAATTGTCTGTTAACTTGTCAAAACCTGTCCAAAAAAGTTGATGAAGTTGTTTGAAATAGTTTGAGAAAGTAAGAAAGTTTTTCATCGCTCCAAATTACAGCCTTCATTATTCAGGGTTCATGCAAAATTGCATTGGAAAAAGTCTTCACCATTAGAGCTTGGACCAATAAGTGCTGAACATATATTCAAGGGATGAAAAAACGTAGGGTAAACTTTGAAGATGATTCTAGGCAGGATGTCGAGTATAATGTCCAATACTTTTACGTGAGAATGAAGACTAATCCATACAGAACTAATTGCAAAATCAAGGATCTGTATCTGGTAAATGATTTAAGATTAATTGAAGGGAATTGAGAGAACTCTGTAATCTGAAATCGAAATGGACTGATTGTGGGAGCTGGCTAGTCAATATTCTCTCCACATCCCTGATTCTCCTAGGCATGGAGTTCATAAATGAGTTTATCCTCCTCATTGAGATGTTGGCCCATTTTTCCAAGAGGGCTGCACTCAGTTTGGCCAGAGTAACAGGGAAGACTGGCATTGTTGAACCTGTCTATCAAGCTGGTCCTTCAAGTGCACAGTAGGGGATAGGTCAGGGCGGTATGGTGGTCAGTCCAGTGGATGGATATTGTTGTTAGTGAGAAAGTTGTGACAGATCTTTGCTACATGGGGCCGAGCATTATTCTGCTGGAATGTGAGGTTGTTTCGCTGCAATAATGGGACAATATGGGGTCAGAGGATCTCATCTCTATACCTAGCGGCAGTTAAATTACCCGCTACCGCAACCAGTGGTGACATATTTCCATGTGAGATTCCTCCCCACACCATAACCGATCCACCCCCAAACCTGTCCGTCTCTACTACGCAGTAGTCAGCAAAACGTTCTCCATGATGTCGGTATACACAACATCAAACGTCTGCTTGAAACAGGGTGAACCAGGACTCATCAGTAAACAAGACCCACCTCAACTGCCTCGAAGGAAATATTCTTGGGACATGTGCCATCATCCAGGCCATAGGATGCTGGCAATGAGCAGTGATAAGGGGCAGACCTATAAACAGATAATGAGCCTGCAGACCAACTTCCTGCAATCGTTTCCTTACAGTTTTTGCATGGATAGGACAGTTATGAGTACCTATGGTATGAAGGGCAGATTCAGTGGCAGTAAGGTGCAAATATGGACATCAAATGTCTGGCAACCCGAGATTTTCCCATTTCGTGCTTTTCCCAGAAGAAATCATCACCCAATACAATACTGAAACATTCCATACAGGGCCACATGCACTGTATTCTTGAGAGTTGTTTGACAGATTTTCATGGTTTTTTAACAAAGCATTTGCAAGATATTGCAAATAATGTCATCCTGTGTTTCTTTATCCCTTAAGTATACATAATATGTTATAAAAGTCTCGAAGCATTTGCTTGTCCAATTTTAAATTACATGTTGCATAATCTAGAGAGTTAAATTTTCACCATAAGGTACAGATCTAGAGCTGTTTGGTTCTCTTCCATATAAGGTACAAATCTACAGCTGTTTGGTTCTCTTCCATATAAGGTACACATCTAGAGCAGTTTGGTTCTCTTCCATATAAGGTACACATCTAGAGCAGTTTGGTTCTCTTCCATATAAGGTACACATCTAGAGCAGTTTGGTTCTCTTCCATATAAGGTACAAATCTACAGCTGTTTGGTTCTCTTCCATATAAGGTACACATCTAGAGCAGTTTGGTTCTCTTCCATATAAGGTACAGATCTAGAGCAGTTTGGTTCTCTTCCATATAAGGTACAAATCTACAGCTGTTTGGTTCTCTTCCATATAAGGTACAGATCTAGAGCTGTTTGGTTCTCTTCCATATAAGGTACAGATCTAGTGCTGTTTGGTTCTCTTCCATATAAGGTACAAATCTACAGCTGTTTGGTTCTCTTCCATATAAGGTACACATCTAGAGCAGTTTGGTTCTCTTCCATATAAGGTACAGATCCAGTGCTGTTTGGTTCTCTTCCATATAAGGTACAAATCTAGAGCAGTTTGGTTCTCTTCCATATAAGGTACAGATCTAGAGCAGTTTGGTTCTTTTCCATATAAGGTACAAATCTACAGCTGTTTGGTTCTCTTCCATATAAGGTACAGATCTAGAGCTGTTTGGTTCTCTCTTGTACATGGTTGCTTAGTTCTTTTCCATTTTTGGCCTGGGGCTAGGTTTTCGTATTTCATTGGCACATTATACAATTAAGACTTCGATTATAATATATCTATAAGGTTAGATCCTTTAAATAAGGTAAAATTCCAATGTAAGACATAAGCTTAAGTTCTCTTCTCAAGGTGCAGGATTTTTTATACTCTCCCCATAAAGCATAAAATGTTAGCCTCTCCCCAATAATTAAGGAACCATTATCACAAGCTTGATTGATCAAATTTCATTAGAATTGTGTTAAAGCTGTTACTACAAATCCAGTGAATCATGAGAAGGTTGTCAGCAATGTTACTTCTCAACATCTGAGGAACTTTGTTTTTATCTACTGATAAGATTACAATGACCTGAAAATTTGATGACAATGGAGCCCTTGTTACTGAAGCTGTTAAATCAATTTTGTAGCGAAATATTTCACAGTTATATACTACCTATCTCAGAATTTTCCTATACTAGCTCAGCACTTAAGGCACACAAATCTAACAAGATCCAATTCGTAAATCTCATGGGGATACAACTGGTCCTGGTATCGACCAACCCCTTGGATTACAGAAATAAGAACAAAATTAAGGCATGGAGCCTGGTCCCAGTGGACCAATAGACATGGTCTTCATTTACCCAGATAAATATTGATACATGTAGAGCATGATTTAAGAGACTTTTCTTATTCTATCTCTTATGTAATACCACTGTATCCTGCATATGTCTGTACTGCTCCTTACTGTATCATATCATATTTCAAATAGTATACCCCTTACTGTCCAAAAAAAATCCAGTTTTCCGATTACGTTCTACATGGCTAGCCTATGGACTTAATTGTCAACTAACCATGATATAACAGTAGTGGTAGGAGGAACATTTATGAAAAAATTAAATCTGTTTAAAATATTTTCGTAGTTAAAGTAAAAACATACCTAATTTCATTTCAGCTCCATGACTGTCATACAGTGTACAAGACTGAAAACAACACCCACTTTATCTCCTTCCTTTCCTTAATAACCCCACCAATTTTCAGTACAATAACACCTGTCAAACTTGAGAAGAAATTTAAAATTTGTTTTCACAATGTCAGCCATGATTGGATTTTTGGACAGACCTAAAAAATAGCAACACTTGGTTAAGACCATCTCAGGATCATTTCAGGCAAGTTTGGAGTTGTTAAGGGAAATCATTATCATATTACCTAACGGCTGCAACATACCAATTTTTTGATGAGGCAGAAAAATAACATCAATTTGTCGTCTTCCCTTACTCAACATTCCAACCGATTTTCAGCTCAATGGCACCAGAGGAGCTTGAGAAGAAGTTTAAAATGCATATTTCACCATGTTTGCCATTTTAGATATCAAACTGAACCAGAAAATAACAAGGCTTTGTCAACCCTATGTGAGAATTGTTTCAAGCCAGTTTCCACTCAATCCTACAAATGGAACACAAGAAGAAGTTTAAAATGTAAGAAAAGTTTACACACATACACGAACATGGACAAAAGACTTTTGGGACATTAAAGATATAGATCTGTAGGCTCTACTTGATTACATAAAATGTGCAGGGAATTTTGATATTTTCCTTCCTTTCCTATCTTGCTCTTTCTTTCTATAATGTTACATTTCCATTCTTTTCGTCTCTCTTGACACTTGTCCTCACATATGACCCTGGCTGTTGTGAAATCATTTAACCCCGCAGTAACAAAACTTATGGTCTTTTCATTCATAGAAGAGAGAAAAGAAAGAGAAAAGGAAGCTATTATATACGTAATTCAAAAATATTAAAATTAAATTTTCTAAAATCTCCTCTATGTGTGTGTGAGGGTGTGTGTGTGTAATTGTGCAACTATGTATAAATAACACAAATCGCTGTCAGAGATGCTGAAAATAAACAAAATCTACAAAAGTGTATAGGATTAAAGATTTATTGTGAATAACTTCCTAAATCTTCTCATACTTTTACAAGATATGTATCAGTATCCTAACAAAAATAATTTTCTTTACGAATTTGGTCTTGTCTAAGTCTACTGACGTGCAAATAAAAATTTCATGATCAAAATGTTTAACTTAATGTTTATTTGTACATCAAACACATTTTATAAACATGTATATTGTTCCCCTATCTATTTAGCAATTAAAAAGAAAATATTGTAAAAACACAGTATATCATACTTATGATCAAAGTCTAAAGAATGATATCAAAACAATGACTGAGTATTCAGTTTAACATCTAAAGCACAGTGAAAAATATTGATTTACCACATCATCCTGAAACAAAAAACATGACTGAGACTTTATTCCAGTTTCTGGGCATGTCAATCAAATTTGTAGCAGAAACAGGTTCAAAGCTGTCGGTCCTACACAATAATATGCCATAAACAGGTTTTTTTTCCCCTCAATGTCTGATTTTCACCATAAGAGTGCATGGCGAAATATTGAACAGGCCAATATTAATTGAAAAGAGTTACAAAACACATTTGTAGTTCCTGCTTTTCAAAGTCATTGATATCATATGGGTAATATTATAAATTCTGGCTTTGACGCCAAATTTTGGATTATGTGCAAGATGAAAGGTATATTTCGACAGCAGATGAACATTTATATTTCCACCAGCGTAGACCAGCTCTGTATCTATAAAGCAATTACGGTACAATCACTAAGGCCAGGAATAGTCTTGGTAATGATACCAAATAGCTATCTCTAAGAGCTCCCAAATTGGATTTTTTGAGGAAGAATTTCATCAGAGCATCGCCATTAAATATATTTTAGGAAAACTCAACTAGTATTTTATCAAATTTTCTGTAATATTGCATGTAAAGAGGACAGAGGCTTGTCACCTCCAGTCATGTTTTAAGATCGTATTTCTTCACCAATAAATCCAAACCTGGTGATCCATCCACGTTAATTGAATTACAGTAAAAAAAGCTGACATATGCATTATCCCAGCTCTATAATAAACCATCCCTGATGTCAGAGGTCATGTGTTGGTGCCTTGATTTATGCATAACAATACAAAAAGAATTCACAGTTTAGCAAAGAATTTATTTAACTGTTTGTCGAACTGAATTGGGATCAATTTGAGAAGGCAGTACGCAAAACTGGGAACTTATTATGGGAAATTCCAGGACCATACAGTCTGCCTTATTTTCAAAAATCCAACATGACTGCCTGATCAGTATCAAAATGGAATGTGTACATACAAATAGTGAGAACTAGTGAGACATGCATACAATTTAACAAACATTCATCCAGTGTTTTTTACAAGAAAGGGCACTGACTAATTCAAAGAATCCAAAATGGCTGTTTGATAGCCATCCAAGTTTCCAAACATTTTTGAACTTGTGAAAGGTCCATCCTTTTGAGAAATAATATTAGTTATGAGTTATAAATAGTTAATCAGGCTCTTTGATAGATTTCAAATGATGAAATCAGATTTGTTAGCAAAACACAGTTTCTCTTTTATTGATAGTACATTGTTTAACGGATCAGGAATATCATCTATTGAGTCACAACTCTTCAGGTTGGATATCCTTCATTTCTGAGTCACAAAATAATGACTGTTTTATCAATGTGTTATGATTCATGCTTGCTGTGTTTACATCACATTACACCACGTACATTATTGTAAAATATATCAAATGAAGCTGGTATTTTTAACTAAACATTTAGAATATATTATCAGATGTAAATCCGGATAAATCATCAGAATTTTTAGTCTCCTTATCAGCTTAACAATGATATACCTGTAAACTTCCTTCATGTATTGTATAAATCACTGAATTTTATTCACACACCTGAAATTATTATAAATTACTGTATTTTCAGACATTTCTGTTTTCCTATTTTCAAGGATAGAACATTTTCAAAAAAGAAGAAGAAAAAAAAAAATGAAAATGTACAGTGAAAATGAAATTTATAAAGAATTTTGAAATCTATTCCATAATTACTATGAAAATGCATCATTTATGTTCCAAACAATTTTATCTAAAATGCCAATCATCTAAACTAACAATAAATCCTTTTGTCTTGACCATATAAAGTATACATTCCACAGTATGTCCATAAAAATCGAAGGAAACATGTACTTATGGGTAAGGCATAGATATAACCAGCTTTTCCATTAATCCTAATTTTATATTAAAGAAAAATGACTATTATCTATTTTTAGAAAATACCTGTAAAATATTTTTATTAAAAAAGTCCCTATTACATGCTAATTTGTTGACATTTTCTATCAGTATTCACAATGTGACTTTAACCTTTAAACATTTCGACTTGTTTTACAATGACTAAGAAACAAGTTTATTAACTTATCACTCTATTAGCCCCGTATGGATTTTGTTAGGTATTTCTTGCTCGGTTTACTGGCCAATGAACAGCCAGAAACATTTGGAGATGAGGTCTTCTTGTAGTTACTGGTGGCTACTTAATTCAATAACACATAGGAGACCTGTTGTATGTCATCCAAAGCAATTAGGATAAAGTGTCTTACCCAAGGACACAACCACATCAACACAGACTTGTCTGTTTCTCAGCTTCCTGAGAAAAACAAAATGCTATGGTTAGGGAGCATAAAAACCAAGCATCCCAGACCTTCACCAGGAGTTACATAGGCCAAATTATCACTCTTGGGGAAAAGCTTTTTGTTTGGAGCGGAAATGTTACACATTTTCTATAATGTGTGATTATGAATTCCAATATATAATTGAGGAATCAAAAGACAGTCACTTACAAGAAAGGCAGGTGCCCTTTCCATTACACTACCTGACCAACACTGACCAACATGGGATGTAACAGAATGGTATCAATATCCCAATAAGTGGTAATCTTCCTTATCTATGGATATTTGTACCTATACTTGTATACTGATAGCCATACTTCAGCAATCCATCTCCCTGCTAATGCCACATCACTCAATCTACATGGACACTTGGAGTATCCCACTGGATCCCCCTCCCTCCATTCTTGTACACACACAATCTATTCTGTCCCCCAACTCCCCATTGCCATCACATCTTCAACTTGACTTGGACACCCCTGGGTATCCCACTGGGGCCTCTGCTCACCACTACTGTATCCCTACAGATGTCATCCCTCACTTTACATGGACACTCCTGGGTATCCCATTGGAGCCTCCTCCCCCACTACTGTATCCCAACAGATGTCACCTCCTACTGGAGCCTTCTCCCCCCATTACTGTACCCCTACAAATGTCACCTCTCACTTTACATGGACACTCCTGTGTATCCCACTGGAGCCTCATCCCTCACTACTGTATCCCTACAGATGTCACAACCTCTCACTTTACATGGACACTCCTAGGTATCCCATTGGAGACTCCTCCCCCACTACTGTATCCCAACAGATGTCACCTCCTACTGGAGCCTCCTCCCCCCATTACTGTACCCCTACAGCTGTCACCTCTCACTTTACATAAGACACTCCTGGGTATATCCCACTGTAGCCTCTCCCCCCCCACTAATGTAAACCTACAGATATCACAACCTCTCGATTTACATGGACACCCCTTGGTATATCCCACTGGAGCCTCCTCCCCCACTGCTGTACCCTACAGATGTCACCTTTCACTTTACATGGACACTCCTGGGTATATCCCACTGGAGCCTCCTCCCTCCACTACTGTACCCCTACAGATGTCACAACCTCTCACTTTACATGGACACTCCTAGGTATCCCATTGGAGACTCCTCCCCCACTACTGTATCCCAACAGATGTCACCTCCTACTGGAGCCTCCTCCCCCCATTACTGTACCCCTACAGCTGTCACCTCTCACTTTACATAAGACACTCCTGGGTATATCCCACTGTAGCCTCTCCCCCCCCCCCCCCCCACTAATGTAAACCTACAGATATCACAACCTCTCGATTTACATGGACACCCCTTGGTATATCCCACTGGAGCCTCCTCCCCCACTGCTGTACCCTACAGATGTCACCTTTCACTTTACATGGACACTCCTGGGTATATCCCACTGGAGCCTCCTCCCTCCACTACTGTACCCCTACAGATGTCACCTTTCACTTTACATGGACACTCCTGGGTATATCCCACTGGAGCCTCCTCCCTCCACTACTGTACCCCTACAGATGTCACCTTTCACTTTACATGGACACTCCTGGGTATATCCCACTGGAGCCTCCTCCCTCACATTGATTGTGTTTTATTTACTGGAGATTTTCTATGTGATCTGACAGTTCTGATGTTGAGTTTAATAGCTGGCCTGGATGTCAGTGCAACGCTCCATATAGACGGCCTGTAACCACTACCATCATGGAATAAATGAATGGGTATTGATTATTTCCTGTGAGTACTCTCATCTACACACACAGTGGTTCGTATCCAGCTGACGAAGCAGGATGTAATCCCCTGATAATTACTGCTCTCTTATTGGTCATTATCCACCTTTCTATAGACCATACAAGCCCGATAAACCTGTAGAATTTCCCGGAGACATTAAACTTGACAATATTCTTGATAATGTTGACAGGGAGAGGGGGAGTGGCACTTAATATCATCAAAAACATTTTCATTTATTAATGACTTTTTCAATTTTACATCATACAGTTGTTCTTTCTAATTGGTTTTTAATGATTACTTCTGGTATGTTTATATTTTGCTAAACCTGTAATAACACAGAGCCTCACATGTCTTTGAAATTTTTGTTGAGGGATCTAGATGAACTACCGAATATACAGAATATACAGAATATACAGAATATACAGAATATACCGAATATACAGAATATACAGAATATACAGAATATACCGAATATACAGAATATACAGAATATACCGAATATACAGAATATACAGAATATACAGAATATACCGAATATACAGAATATACAGAATATACAGAATATACCGAATATACAGAATATACAGAATATACCGAATATACAGAATATACAGAATATACCGAATATACAGAATATACAGAATATACAGAATATACAGAATATACAGAATATACCGAATATACAGAATATACCGAATATACAGAATATACAGAATATACAGAATATACCGAATATACAGAATATACAGAATATACAGAATATACCGAATATACAGAATATACAGAATATACAGAATATACCGAATATACAGAATATACAGAATATACCGAATATACCGAATATACAGAATATACCGAATATACAGAATATACCGAATATACAGAATATACAGAATATACCGAATATACAGAATATACAGAATATACAGAATATACCGAATATACAGAATATACAGAATATACAGAATATACCGAATATACCGAATATACAGAATATACAGAATATACAGAATATACCGAATATACCGAATATACAGAGTATACCGAATATACAGAATATACAGAATATACAGAATATACAGAATTTTACAGAATTTTTTGTATAAGGATCTGACATATGGTAGGAAATCTCAATGAGTTCAATGTAATACATTTTTGATACATTCAGTCCAAAATGAAATTAAGCTACACCATGGAGTCATATCCATGCTTTGCATAAATCAGGTTTTGACTGATGGCAATGGTTCAAAACTAACCATAATGCAATAACAACTTTGAACATGATCATGAACTACTAGTTCAAACAAGTACTGCTGTGTGAACAACTATATCCTAATTACAATGAAGTGATCCAAAGAGCTGCCACAGCTACTATATCTTATTACAATTAAGTGATCCAAAGAGCTGCCACAGCTACTATATCTTATTACAATTAAGTGATCCAAAGAGCTGCCACAGCTACTATATCTTCAGCATTTCTAATCATTGTTAACTCATGCAATTCAGCTTGTACTTTTAAAGATGTTGTTCACCTAATGACATATTTACATTTAAATCAAAAGTTCATAATAACAATTTGTATAGAAATCAAAATACTGTTTGCATTCTTAAAGATATATGTCCCTATTCCACTGCTTTCTCTAGAACAGTAGAAATTTGTAATCAACTTTATTCAGCAACCAGCTGTTCTGGTGATACCAACATGTGCCTGACACACAAATAACCTATGACAAATTGTGTTGGTGTAGCATATGGTGAGTACACCATATTTATGATCTTAAAATAAACCAAGAGATCACCACATAATTTCTAACTCAAAGCAGGAGGTGGATTTATTACAGGAAAAGCGGGTATCTCTACAGAAACTCCAATAGATGTTGGTGGATTTGCATTACAAGTCATAGGCATTTTACTGGATACATGTATTGTAGTATACACCAACAGTAACATCTGTCACTACAGAGATGAACTCAAATGTCACTAACCTCCTGTATATATATATATATATATATATGTATGTAGGTGTTTGTGATCTTAAAAGATATATATATAAAATGATAATCGCAAAGCATTGTCATGATAAGTCATGAAAAATGTTAAATGAAAAAAAAAAAAACAATTTGACGAAGTTCATACTACACTAACTACATAACACACTAAGTGCAGTCTTCTAAATATAAATTAAACAATTCATAAGAAAGAATTGAAATCAATTAAATGTATTTCCCTAAAAAAAAGACAAATTTAGAGATTTAGATAACAATGTTACCATATCCAGTCTGACCCTTTAGATAGTGAAAAACACAAAAGTGATTTTTGTCATATTTTAGGTATATGTATATCTCTAATGTTCCTACTTAAAGTATGTGCATTTCTTCCCAATCTCTTACTGTTTGTCTAATGTCAAAATGTTGGCTATTATCCTTCCTCAATTATTTACCTGATCTATCAAATGACATTTCTAACTACACAGAAATGTAAACATATGTGTACAAGGCTAGGGCTGATCATAAACCTCTAGTTTTGTATTTTTATCTTTCAAATAACAATTAAATATGTAATGATGAACTTCATTAAAATCTAGATTTAGAAAAACAAGAGTCTGTATTTAAATGACGATGGAATATTTGTTGATAGTTTTCTTGTACAGAGATTTACTGACATAAACACTAGATAATTTCATTGTACATTACTTCATCAGTACATCTCCATCACAATCACAAATTAATTTGTCAACCAGCTAATGATGGTCACTCCAGGAGTCATAGTAAAGTGACCATTATGGACAGGATCAATTACTTTCAACTGAATTAACTTTGTACCAAAAACCATTGGTCTTTATATATATGAAAGTTGTACTTTAGGCAAATTACAACGATAATCACTTGAAACATCATAATCACTAATCACATTGTAGTTACCTTTTCTGCTGCTTCAGGGTTATCTGGATTTTTGTCAGGATGGAACCGCAGAGCCAGCTGTAATCAATTAAATGGAATTAATTATTAAGACTAAGAAAGCATCATTTCAATCATGTAACTAAACCTAAAGGGTTATTAGCTATAGGTAATACAAAATGTGATCTTTCAGCAGGCACAAAATGATTTAAAATCAGAAAAAAATATCCTATTGATTCTTAATTTGTAATACTGAGTTATAAACACCAGTATAAGAAACATGATCTTTACCAGGAATGCTAAACTTAAAAAATAGGTCATTTACATGTGATGTAGTATCAGTATTAATCAAATTAATCAACTAACAATCCATTATTTACAGTCTAAACCAAAATACACAACATAAAATATAACTGATCTATTTGTCGAATCATGGACACTGTATACTCACTGCTAATGGTTATTTTATTCATTTATTTTTCTTTTCTCACCAAATATTTCATATTCATTCTATGTTTTAACTTTTCCATTGCTCAATACATTGCATAAGCTAATGAACTTTATCAACCCTACTATTACATCGGCCTACAACACAAACATATTTACACCTCAAAGACAACAGTAATATAATCAGGTAACAATGCTTACAATAATGTTCAAACGGGATTCTACAAACAAGACTTACCCTTCTATAAGCTTTTCTAATTTCATCGTGAGTAGCGTCCTTCTTAAGACCAAGCAGTTCATACAAGGAATTCCCTGATTTCCTGTCAAATGATAGAGCACATATCACATAAATTTCTTAATTAAATTGATAAATTAGCTTTTCTTTTAAAAAAAATCATGATAAAATATAAAAATGTTGAAATGCTAACTTCATCCATATTGAAGAGGTATACATGTTACATTGAACAAAAGGAAAACCTCAGTTTTATACCCAATAAACACTTTCTACTTTGCTCTTTATCATCCCAGTTAGATATCTAATTTCACATTTGCAGAAAGTCTTTTCAGTATCATAACTCACTTCTTAGAATCTAGAAAAATTATAAACTATACATGATCTTGCAAATGAAATATTTGTATGATTTGTGAAAAAGTAAACAAAATTATAGACCATAGCCAATAAAAACATAAATTTCATGTAAAACTTGAATTAATTCAGAAAGAAGGAAAAAAGTTGTACACCCAAACTGTCAACACCTTAGGACATATACTGGTAAATGTATCCGATGAGTAACAAGAAAAAAATATGTCTTAACCCTTTCCCGATAAAATCTTTTCAATCTGATTTGTATGAATGCACATTCTTTACATCCTATGTAGTATGAAAAGAGCAAGTCAGTACTGCTTGTATGATTATCATAATGTTTTTTCAATCAATTTCCTGGAAGTATATTTATATATATATATATATAGCAGGTAAATAACCTGGTTGTACTTGTACATATGGTTGTCTTAAAAACACATATGCATTATGCCATACATGTAATATTGACAAGAGGCCTATAGGGCCACGGATAGTTTTCCTGATATATGTTCAGACTTAAATAAACTTATTAGCTTTTTTACCTAGAAACATGGCAAGGTCTCTGCAGCCAATCAGAAGATATAAAGATCACACCATTTGCACTTACCTGTTCTATATCAAATTGGGTCGTATGGCATCAGCAAATTAATTACTTTGGGCTATGGCTATATTTATAACTTAAGTTTGTGAAAAGCATCCTTGTGGAAATTAAAGTGTTGCTCAAGGATACAAAAATCAGCTACTGGCAATAAATAACCTTAAAGCACACTACTACAGAATATACATATTGTATTAAGGATGGCCAGCCATCCATTGTAACAAGGATGACCAACCATCCATTGTAACAAGGATGACAAACCATCCAATGTTTTAAGGATGACCAACCATCATTTATCGATCTCACTGCTAAATATCTAGACAACTGAGGGGGAGAGGTGTTTGGAAGTCAAAAACAGGTCCTATTCCAGGCACTGAGACACCCAATTCACCAATTTTCTTCTCAAAAAGAAGTGAAATTGTCCCATCCATCCCCAAACAAGTGATAAAAATCAGAATATCGAATATGCCTCCAATCTCGAACCATATGATGTCATGTTTCATTGTAAGTAAATTATTTCAAACATGGCTTTTCAAAGATGGACAGAGTTTTCTTTAGCACACCATAATCTGGTGAAGTAAAAATGAAGAAAAAAGATATAGAGAATCCAACAAAGCAAAGATAGGCCATCTAGTCCCCCATCAATATGAAAAAATATAGCTTGGTATTTAGTTTATACTCCAAATAATCCCTTTTATGTCCATAAATATGAATGACAATAATTCAAAATAAATCAATATCAAAGTTTGGACTAGATAACAGTCAAGAGATTCTGGACTTTGTGATTCATTATCAGAAAACACACTAAAAAGTTTAACATTCTTAGGTGGTCACTGTGGATGACTGCATAACCCATTACTTGCCAATCACCTAATCTTAAATAGACAAGCAGTAACGATATGTCCTTTAGTGGTAGCATTTCTTTGTTTGAATTTTCAGGGCCACAATAGCTCAGTCAGTAAAGTATCAAACTTAATTTTTATGTCGTCAGATGCAGATAAGATAGAAGTGTGTGCTTTGATCTCTTCCCAAACATTTTGTTTTTCACTCTAAGGAGATCTTAGTTTACGCAGACATCTTGCATTGTGGATAAAATAGTTTATTCCAATTGTTCTGTGTCTCCTACATGATGTTCAATGAGGTAACCACAAGTTATTTCAATGAGTCATGCCCTGCAGCAAAATTACTCCATTGGGTGATAATTGCAAAATGTACAAATTATTGATAATAAGGCAAGTCTACATATACAGTGCTATACATTTTTTTTATATATGTTTTCTTATACTATGTCCCCTGTTACATATGTTGGGATTTGCTTTGGATATGTACAACGTTTATTTGACTAGACTAGACATTCTCAGTTGATCAAAATGTATGTACCTCAATTAATATGGGAAAAATAAACCAAGAGCGGTATGTGAATTTCACTGCATAACGTAATCACTTTTGTGTGGATAACGAAAGTACCATAATGCTAATTTCATGCAGATCTAATTTAGGACTTGGTTCATATTTTTTTCAGTATCGATTAACTATGTCAGAATAAATAATGGAAAATTATCCATTTACAAGAATGAAAAGGTAAACAAAAAGGCGAAAAAAATCACAGATTTGGGCTACAGAAACGCGACAGCTAACTTCCAATAACTAAGAGATTTCTAAGAGGTCTCAAACCGAGACAAGACCTTAATGTTGAGCACCTGCTAGCGACAGTATTTTGACTTGAATCGCGATGAAAAAAGGTGTGTTTGAATGTTGAAATCATTTTACGTATACTTACGAATATGCTCTTGGCCTACTCATCTTGATTTTCCGTCGTATGTTACAGAAAGCCGGTCACTTGTATTCCATTTCGTAAAATTATAATTTATCGATAAGTTACTGTGCACAGTGACATCTAGTGGATCTTTATCTTGACGAAGCTTTGTTTGGAATTACGTTCAATAAAACGCTCGAATGAGCCTAAGATGTACCGCACACGTGAGCAACAGCACAATATTTTAATGTATAGAATAAAAGGTAACAAGGCAATAAAATTTTATCGGCAGAGGAAATAGTAAAAAGTTGCAGTATATCAGTCTTTTACGTATGACAAATCTGAAACAATTTAATAAAAACAAAAAACGGGTGTGGTCTCTATCCGGACTCTCAGATGGCAATTTAGACAACATTCTGTACTTCCGCTTTTAAAGACACGCGATGAATACCGGTTCAGGTCTAAATTTGCTTTCGCTTGATTTTATTTCTCTTATTTTGGCTATAATATTATGTCCAAAAGATGTACATGCCGATGGTGTTTTAGGATGTGGCGGATTTGTAAGATCTGATGTCGACATTAACTTTTCCTTGGTTGAGGTAGGTAACGCCCCCCCCCCTTGATACTACTGTCACTGCAGCCCAAGTCACAGAAGCCTTTCCACATTTTGCTATATATCAGTTCTTAATATGAACGTAATCGAATACTTAATGATACGATAGTTTCTTTCTCGTAGGTCGTCTGATGATGATCAGAGTGAAGTGTATGTTCACTCTCAGGAATCGGATATCTTCAGGTTACACAGATCTCCCAACTGACCACTATAGATATCGGACGATCTATCATTTCAAAACCATTGTGCAAATAAAATAGCAGGAATCATAACGAGTGTTAATTTGTAAATGAATTCTGCTATTTAAGTAGTGTAATAGTGATATTTCGCATTTAAAACATCATATTCCTGTGCATACTCTGCATGATGTGTGCTTAGTAATGGCATGGGCATGTGTAAATAAGGAATTTGCCATGTATGAAACTGTACACCCAAACTATTCGACAAATTTTAGACAAAACTTATCTATTTTTTTTTTCAAATATAGCAATGCTCTCCTGTATGCTTCTTTTTTTTACTTGGATGGCTGGAAAGTGGGAACCATTTAAATGTTAAACTTAATCTTTATTCTAATATCCTGGAAGTACTAATAAATTTCAGGAATTGGTATCACTTTATTGGATTGAGGTAAAAGTAGACTAAATCTTATCACTCATACGCCAAAAGGTTCTGACTCTCTATCCATGATTTGTGTTTTATATGTTTCACATTTGAAATCAACTGCATCACAGACACGAAAGAAATTATGGGCTGAAGGTCAGAACCCATTGGAGAAATAAGTTTATATAACTGTTTAATAGATATTCTGTTGCACACCTTCTCTGCACTATTCAGATCTTATCACATCTATCAGAAGAATATGATCACTATTTGAAGAAATACTTGCCATTATATTGCAGACATGGGGTATCATGGTCAAGTTGTGGGATTTGTTCCAAAAATGCATCCCATGGGTAACAAATACAAAACTCAATAATGAACAGATGACTTATATAAGAAGAGAACATATTTTCTGGATTATAAGCCGCAACTTTTTTCCTCTACGGTTGGTCATGCAGCTTATGTGGACGAAAAAAAATGGCCATAATAGGGGGAAAATGAAGAATATCATCTCAGCATCCATTCCACATTGTTATTTATTTCGGAACAGCCATTTTGTCTCGCATGCACAATTGACACCAGGACAAGATGTCAGTACCAAGTTTTTACAAGTACCTGTCCATCATGTTTTTGTGACTGAAATAGATCATATAGAACCATCATTTGCATGCATATACAGGATGGTTTTAAGATTGAAATAAAATAGGTCATTGGGTCAAATTCAAAATGCCTTTGTGTAACTTACAAGAAATAATACGGGACAATAAGAATATTGTCAGCATGCAAGGGCCTTTGCTATTACCTAACAGTACAGACACCGATGGAGATATTGTAAAGTTAATCGTACAGAACATCAGGCCCTATATCTGTGCGCAAACAATCTTTGAAGACTCCCAAGCCAAACAAGTTTGATAATTACTATTTTAGGTTTTTCAAACACATCAATGAAATAAAGGCCTATCTGTGTATAATTCATTTGCAAACTTTATTAAATGTTTCCCTGCCATTCTTGATAAATTGCCTTCCGTTGTCTGTTATATCAACAAACCTTGGTCAACATAACAGTTACCATATAGTTTTATATGTAGATCAAATTGAAAAAAAAAAAATGCTAAAAACCAGCTGTGCGGCTGATATTCTGGTCTATAGAATGACTGAAAAATGAAGAAAGCAACCTCCAAACTATTATCATACCTGTACAAGAAACTGATCAAATATGGAACAAAGCTCTGAAGAGTAATTACATGTATTACATCTAACAGATGTATGAGCTTTCATTAAGACACTGTAACATTAAAAAGTCATTGTTCATATTATTTTTTGTTTTCAGTAGTTCTAGTATAGTCATTGAGTTTGGTAAAGATACAAAGTTTTATGGAATGCCTATATCAAATTTCCAAAATTGAACTTGCAGTTGGTTTATAACCAATATAAGAATCATTCATAATTTATCTGTAAAAGTAGAATATATAGAATTATATATTACTGCAATGTTTCAGGTAAAACTGTACACACCTCATGGCAGCATAAAGTATCAAACAGACTGTGCCCCAAACACAGGATACTACCTCATACCTCTGTACGAGAAGGGAGACTTTGTCCTCAAGGTGGAGCCACCAGCAGGATGGAGTTTTGGTAATTAATATTTAACTATGATAACAAATCTATGTACTACCACATATATTATATTTAAATATACAACTAGAGTATCAAAATTCATTAATCTGGCATATGGTTGGTTCTCCTTGCATGATCTGATCTCTCAGAATTTTATCACTTCATTCCAAACAATATTGTGATATAGCTGTAAACAAGATTTAAACAGTAGTCACAAGAAAGATAATGTTAAATTTACTCTCTTCATTTAAATTCTCAGAAAGGGGGAAAAGTGATACTAGAATCAAAGTAAAATCTGTATGGACACAAATCCTAATTAACATTATTGAACACCCCAAAAAATGTATTAAATTTATTTGATCATTACAGAACCTGAAAGTGTGCCACTGAAAGTAGATGGCAGCACTGATCACTGCAGTCTGGGTGAGGACATCAACTTTCGCTTTACCGGCTTTTCTATCACTGGAAAGGTATATAGTTTATAAAAGAGAGCATTAACTTTCAACACATACCATCTTCATGTATTTCTATCTTTCAGGCTTACTAACCTTATATTTCATTATTCCTTGCTTCTGTAAATACATGCACAGTGCAACTTACCCAAACCAATCCTTCTCAAAACCAATTACCTCCTGAAATCGAACGAAATGGCTATGTATGGAAAGACATCTTCTTTATTATAGTAATGAACTGAATTTGTGTCTTGAACGATTGAAATATGCTGAAAATAACTTCTGAAAACCAGTCTTACCTGAGCAATAAGACCCTAGATCTGACCAGTAAACCATGAAATCAACACCTGTGGTGACATTTGTAATCTTTCATTTTACTGAAATGTCTTTTTTCTATAAAGTGTTTTCTGACTTTAGTTGAACATGTGCAGTAAAAAATGCTGAAAGCAAATGGAATGTTAATGTTATGTACAGAATGGAATCGGTTCAATTCTCCCTGAGTCAGGACCAGTCATCTTGCTTGACTCTTACAAACCGAGCCCTCTCTAAACCAGCCATATATTCATGTCCCATACATGGTCGGTTTGGAGAGAAGTTTCACTGTTTATGTGTACATCTTTCTGAATTAATATTTTGTCATTGTGTACCAGTAATAGATTGCCTCTTGACCAGTAAACATCTGTATAATTCTATATTACTTTTGCTTTACATATTGACTATTTGCGTTATTTATCTCGCTTTTTTTTTCGTTTTTTTTGAGTCACTAATGTTAAGACAATCCAACAAGCCAAACTTGATGACTCCATAATGATTGTGTGAAGAAAGAATTTTCAGCGGTTTGGTTTACATTGTTAGGTTGTGAGTAAGGGTCAGGACAATGGACCTACTGGGATCAATGTTATTTTGAGAAAGCAGGGGTCCACCGAAACACTTCGGACAGCTGTTACTGCAGAGGATGGAAAGTAGGTTCTTTGCACCTGATATTCAATGATATTTTTAGACAAACTTCATATTATCAATCTGTGGCTGTTGCAGTCATATTTTAGCTTTCCTGGCCTGAAGGACATAAAGATCCATGTGAGTGATACAGGCTCTTTGGGTCTCTTGTTTAACAAAAAACTCCTTGAAATTAAACACGGATGTTACTATCAAATATCAAAAATGATTTGTTCATTGAACTGTCGTTAACATTTTAATCAGTATCGTTTTAGTGACATATTATGTTTGATGTAAAAACATTTGCCTAAAAAATGATTATTTTATCAAGATGAAATCCATTAGTTAACATTAGAGAAATATATCAGATATTTGCTATTAATTACAGGTATACATTTGCTGGGGTGTTACCAGGAGAGTATGAAGTGAAAGCAACACAGTCTGAAAACTTCAGCTTCCTACAGGTTAGTGTTACATGACTGTCTATCATATTATGAAGTATCAAATGAATTTGTGAACTATAAATTATACTCTATATGAATACCTACATACATGTGTACATAATTTGTTATCAAAATCTGCTGATTGTAAGAAGAAGTCCAACTCAATTTTCACATTGAAATCAAATAACCAATATTCTGTTTGTCAGGCTGATGCTAAAGTGACTGTTACCAATGACAATGCCAACACTGGTAACAGTATTGTGATAGCTGGATATAAAGTAAAGGTAAGTCTGTATGTGGTGGAGATAGTTACTGCAGCATATTTTGTGGTCATTTATGTTCATAGATTAATTATAAGATAGTTTGTCGTGAAAATATTAGGTAAAATTTTCACTAAATCTTACTCTTACAAGAAAAATAAACTAGTTGATTACCACGATTCTCCTTCATTAAGATCGAGGATTCACGTTTTTATCTCTGGACTCAAAGTCAGGGCTTATTACAGGACATTTGATATAAATGGGCTAATTACTAGACATAGGCTGAATGACATATCAATATATTATACCGATTTACCAGTGAATGGTAAAAACCTAAAGAAGAATGGATGGAGGGGGTGGGGGGGGAGGGATCATGGTACATTATAGAGTTTTTCAATTTTACAATAAAATTTGTTGAAATTAAGAAATAAAATTAATTATAAAGTTTTTCACTGCAATTTTTAACAGTCTAGATTTTTCACGGGAAAAACTTCATTTCAAATAGAGGGATTCCTTTATCTTTACTTACAGGGAGCGGTTCAGAGTGAGGGAGAACCAATCAAGGGAGTTAACTTTGTTCTGTTTTCCTCCAGTTTTAAGAAAGAGGTAAGTCCTTTAAAAGCAACCTAATGTTGGCCTGTAATGTAAAGATAAGCATTTTGTTGTCCAATTAGTTTTTGCTGTATTGTAATAAAACAGTGAAGGCCTAATCTCAAGTTTGTATAAACATTGACCATAATAATTCAACATCATGTACCATAGTAAATATCACTGTTATTATTGTAAACTTATCTCGTAAAAGACTTAATCACAAATTATCATATATATATATATATATATACCATTCTTGACATTTATTTCATATTTTGAAAAATGTATTGATTACCCAAACCCTTGTCTTACAAAGAAATATGGCTACTAATGCAATCTATTTTTAGTAAAGTTTCAAACCATATTTTTAAGCTCATTTCCAACAAAACAATGTCTACTTATGATTTTATGTTCTGTAGGACATCAGTGGATGTGAGAAGGGGCCCCTAAAAGGATTCACCACAACTGACAACAATTCGCCTCTCTGTTACATATCATCCAAAGCCGACGGGAGTTTCACCTTTCCAGCACTACCTGTTGGGAATTTCTACATTGTATGTGCTCTACATTAGCCAGGCTGTAGTATTTCTTCATTGTTTTTACCTTACACTATAGTTATATAGTTGTACCTGGGTAGCCTGGGCACAGTTATGTACCTTACACTATAGTTATATAGTTGTACCTGGGTAGCCTGGGCACAGTTATATACCTTACACTATAGTTATATTGTTGTACCTGGGTAGCCTGGGCACAGTTATGTACCTTACACTATAGTTATATTGTTGTACCTGGGTAGCCTGGGCACAGATATATTACCATACACTATAGTTATATTGTTGTACCTGGGTAGCCTGGGCACAGTTATATTACCTTTCACTATAGTTATATATTTGTACCTGGGTAGCCTGGGCACAGTTATGTACCTTACACTATAGTTATATATTTGTACCTGGGTAGCCTGGGCACAGTTATGTACCTTACACTATAGTTGTATAGTTGTACCTGGGTAGCCTGGGCACAGTTATATTACCTTACGCTATAGTTATATAGTTGTACCTGGGTAGCCTGGGCACAGTTATATTACCTTACACTATTGTTATATAGTTGTACCTGGGTAGCCTGGGCACAGTTATATTACCTTACACTATAGTTATATAGTTGTACCTGGGTAGCCTGGGCACAATTATATTACCTTACACTATAGTTATATAGTTGTACCTGGGTAGCCTGGGCACAGTTATATTACCTTACACTATTGTTATATTGTTGTACCTGGGTAGCCTGGGCACAGTTATATTACCTTACACTATAGTTATATAGTTGTACCTGGGTAGCATGGGCAAAGTTATATTACCTTACACTATAGTTATATAGTTGTACCTGGGTAGCCTGGGCACAGTTATGTACCTTACAGTATAGTTATATAGTTGTACCTGGGTAGCCTGGGCACAGTTATATTACCTTACACTATAGTTATATAGTTGTACCTGGGTAGCCTGGGCACAATTATATTACCTTACACTATAGTTATATAGTTGTACCTGGGTAGCCTGGGCACAGTTATATTACCTTACACTATTGTTATATAGTTGTACCTGGGTAGCCTGGGCACAGTTATATTACCTTACACTATAGTTATATAGTTGTACCTGGGTAGCCTGGGCACAATTATATTACCTTACACTATAGTTATATAGTTGTACCTGGGTAGCCTGGGCACAGTTATATTACCTTACACTATTGTTATATTGTTGTACCTGGGTAGCCTGGGCACAGTTATATTACCTTACACTATAGTTATATAGTTGTACCTGGGTAGCATGGGCAAAGTTATATTACCTTACACTATAGTTATATAGTTGTACCTGGGTAGCCTGGGCACAGTTATGTACCTTACAGTATAGTTATATAGTTGTACCTGGGTAGCCTGGGCACAGTTATATTACCTTACACTATAGTTATATAGTTGTACCTGGGTAGCCTGGGCACAATTATATTACCTTACACTATAGTTATATAGTTGTACCTGGGTAGCCTGGGCACAGTTATATTACCTTACACTATTGTTATATTGTTGTACCTGGGTAGCCTGGGCACAGTTATATTACCTTACACTATAGTTATATAGTTGTACCTGGGTAGCCTGGGCAAAGTTATATTACCTTACACTATAGTTATATAGTTGTACCTGGGTAGCCTGGGCACAGTTATGTACCTTACAGTATAGTTATATAGTTGTACCTGGGTAGCCTGGGCACAGTTATATTACCTTACACTATAGTTATATAGTTGTACCTGGGTAGCCTGGGCAAAGTTATATTACCTTACACTATAGTTATATAGTTGTACCTGGGTAGCCTGGGCACAGTTATGTACCTTACAGTATAGTTATATAGTTGTACCTGGGTAGCCTGGGCACAGTTATGTACCTTACAGTATAGTTATATAGTTGTACCTGGGTAGCCTGGGCACAGTTATGTACCTTACACTATAGTTATATAGTTGTACCTGGGTAGCCTGGGCAAAGTTATATTACCTTACACTATAGTTATATAGTTGTACCTGGGTAGCCTGGGCACAGTTATGTACCTTACAGTATAGTTATATAGTTGTACCTGGGTAGCCTGGGCACAGTTATATTACCTTACACTATAGTTATATAGTTGTACCTGGGTAGCCTGGGCACAGTTATGTACCTTACAGTATAGTTATATAGTTGTACCTGGGTAGCCTGGGCACAGTTATATTACCTTACACTATAGTTATATAGTTGTACCTGGGTAGCCTGGGCACAGTTATGTACCTTACACTACAGTTATATAGTTGTACCTGGGTAGCCTGGGCACAGTTATATTACCTTACACTATAGTTATATAGTTGTACCTGGGTAGCCTGGGCACAGTTATGTACCTTACACTATAGTTATATAGTTGTACCTGGGTAGCCTGGGCAAAGTTATATTACCTTACACTATAGTTATATAGTTGTACCTGGGTAGCCTGGGCACAGTTATATTACCTTACACTATAGTTATATAGTTGTACCTGGGTAGCCTGGGCAAAGTTATATTACCTTACACTATAGTTATATAGTTGTACCTGGGTAGCCTGGGCACAGTTATATTACCTTACACTATAGTTATATAGTTGTACCTGGGTAGCCTGGGCAAAGTTATGTACCTCTTAAACATAAGGGTTTTATTAGCTTATAACACATTTAGCATTGCATAATGCATGAAAAACCTAGATATATTAGTATGTATTATCAGTAATGCTGTTCTCCTGTAAGCAGTATGTGATATACCAGGTAAATCATGAAATCTGATACAAAGTCTTAAACTACTGGAAGCAAGGCTTGAAAATGTTTTAGAAATCATTGTAAATCTGCTATAAAGATTACATTAAGTTTGTTATAGATGTGTTGATATCTTGTATATGTACTAGCTTTGCTTTCAATTCATAATGATATCTTTCTTATTTTGACAGGTTCCATTCTACAAAGGAGAACACATCAGATTTGATGTTTTACCAGGGAGACTGGACATACAGGTCCAACATGGACCAGTCACTCTCAAGGTCAGTGGCAAAATCACCCAAGTTCATGCCTACTTATACCCGATAGTATGTACATGGTGATTATACCATAAATACCGTGTTTGAAACTGTCTTTATCCAAGTTGTGTCAATAACTCATTTCAGAAAATAAGAAATAAAATTGTTATTGTGGGAGGAAGCCAGAGTCCCTAGACTACACATGTGGTCAGACGGATGACCCTGTACTGTCTAAGGTCCAATTAGGTGAAATGACAAATCTTTAGACTCTCCTTAATAAATTATATTGAGGTCTGTAAACAAAAACCCTAGACATTTTTCCATGTGATACTAACATTGATGAAAACTTACAGTAAGATTGTGTTGTGTTTTAGGATATATTCCAAGTGGAGGGCTTCTCTGTCAGTGGTCGAGTCCTTAACAAAGCAGGGGTAAGTCTCACACACATTGTTTGAGATAATTTCATATCATTCTTGTAGCTACTGTATTTAACTTTTAGGAGACTCACAATGTCATCAATATGAGACAGTTACCAAAGTTACTGGCAATTATCATTGCTCGGTAAATATTTATGTCACTTAAATAATTTGATTTCCCAGATGTTTGATAACAAAAAATCCTGCTTTATATAAAAATGTAATTGTTAATTTCTGTTAAAAAAAAAAGTGATATTTTATTATTGTGTAAATAAGTGATGTCATGTTACTAAAAATGAGTCAGTTTATGCTACTATAATTAAAGTTTGTGTTACTAAATTAAAGTTTATGTTGCTAAATCTAAGCCAGGTAATACTACTACTGATACATAATGTTCTTATTCCTCAAGTTACTAGGTAATAATCATTTCATGATGAATTTGTAAACATCATTTTAATCATAAGAAGAGGTAGTTTACATAGTTTATCACATAATCTGCCTACTTTCCTGTGAATTCTCCCATGTAATATTTTTGTTTATGCATCACTAGTGTGATATACTCAGCAGCGTAGTGGTAAAGGTTTCTTTTTTCACGATAGATATTACTGTTAGAAATGTGTGTTAATATGATATAAATTACTGTCAAATCTGTCTTAATGGCTACTGTTTACAAAGGCCACCTGTTTATAAAGGCCACTTTTTGATTCCCTATAGAAAGCAATTCATTGTAACTGGATCTTAATATAAAGGCCACCTGTGTATAAAGACCACTATTCTCCCTTTATAAACAGGTTTAACTGTAACTTTAAAGATGCTATTCATGCATTGGCATATCCATTTGGTGTACATTTTCATAACAAAACTGGATACATTGGCAGGTAATATTAATGTCAATTATTATACTATGTAATTTGACATCAGACATAAATTGACAGATACTTAAGTATGTATTCATCCTTCTTCATTGATCATAACTCGACCTTGACCTTTAGGGTGCAGGTGTGTCAGGTGCATCAGTGCTGGTGGACGGGAAAGCAGTGTCACGGACAGAAGCTGATGGAATGTACCATCTAGAGAACATGAAGACAGGGACCTACCGTCTCCAGATCCAGACCGATAACATCTACTTTGATGATGTCAGTGTCAAAATTACACCCAACACTCCGAATCTCCCAGACATTGTGGCCTCAGAGTAAGTTTGAACAACACTAAGGAAAAACAACCCGTCTTAAATACATAAATGTGATTCGACCCGAAAGGACAGGTCTCCAATGCCCAAATTAATTCCAGTCAATTTGCTTGAAACATGTCAAGATGACCATGAAGGACCATGGTTCTTTCGTCATCGGATGAGATCTTCTTTCACTGTAAACTTTAAGTAGATACACAGTTTTATTATTTTACCACCAATTTGTCAAATAGAATATTTCTCCCTCTTTTGAAAAGTAGAGTTGACAAGTAGGCACTTTAAACAACTTTGGTTTATCAACCATGAACACATCTCAGATTCTTTATAAAGAAACATAAACCAGAAAGCATTTAACATCTCCTTTATTTGATCATCTTTTTTAACTATCAATAAATACTAAACAATATAAGAGAGATGTCACTAACAAGATATTACATTAATGTTTGACACGTACAACTCGACTGAACACTTATTACACAATGAGACAAAGAATATCAAATGCATACTTTGTCAGAAACTTGCTTGTTACTTGTAAAACTGCAGAAAATTTCACAAGTATTTTCTGTTTAATACTATAATTATGTAAGAATACCATTCTGAGCCAGACTATGTTGTTACAGTTTTAAGATGTGTGGCAAGATTGTGATCAGCCAGCTCCCAGATTCTCTGAGACAGGTTGCCAGTCACCGACGAATCATTATCATCCCACAAAACAAAAACATGGATGCTTCCTCTGCTAAGGCCGATGTGGATGGAAACTTTTGTGCCAAGGTCAAACCTGGCAGCCATGTTGTACAGGTAAATATCATATCTATTCTTTAATAAGCCAAGTGGGCTTTAGTACAAATTAACTTGTATCACCAATGTAAGTGCATTTGTTGGTATTTATGTTGGACTGATAAATGAGAATAAAATAAACAACAAAACCACTAAAAATGCTAACTAGAATAAAAAACATCTACGTTAAAATTACGTCTATTTATGGAGCTTAAGTTTTTTTATTTTTCAAAAAATGACTATTTTGTAGACACAGCTCAATGAATTGTCTTACATTACCTTTAACAGTGTATGGGTAAATGAATTCAGTTAAGATTATCTATGAAATCCCTGAAAATAAATCCCCATGAAAATGAATGATTTCACAGTAATATACATATTACACAAGGAGACATAATGTGTTCTAATGAGATCATGCTGATGACAATTTTCCCATTGCCTTCATCAACACATATCTCTCAAATCTCCTAATACATATCTTTATATATTGTAGGTGCACTTGACTGAAGAAGAGAAAACAGCTGGTCTATCCATTGTCCCAAGTGAAAAGACTGTCACTATCACAGACAAACCAGTAATGGATGTCATCTTCTCACAGTTCCAAGCGAAGGTCACTGGTACCGTGATATGTTTAGGTAAGGTCAAGGTCATACACAAACTTCAGAAGTCAAAACCGTAAAGACAGACAAAATAACCATTAGTTCATGTTTAGAAATGCAATCAGATTGATGAATCATCATGCAAATAACCAGATGTCATCAATGATACTTACAGGTTTTCGTTGTTCTTACAATGGTTATATGTGTACCAATACTTGATTAAACCATAGCCATTATTCGCTAGGTAGTAGTAATATTCATAATCAAGCTGTAGCTTCTTAACTGTAAAAAGTGCTGTTAAATAAAAAAGTTACATTAATTTGTTCAGCTGTTAACATACAATGATAGAATGATGTCTTTGTTTTCAGAAAAGTGTGGCCCCGTGGAAATTTCTTTAGAAAGTGACCGACGTGGTGAAGTGAAGCAGATAACACAGGTAAAGTTCAGGCAGGTCAAAGAAAGGTTAAGTGATAACGGCCAGAGTTAGATACTAGTCAGAGTCATACAGGTTTAACACAGGTAAAGGTCACAGAGGTCAATGCTAGTAAAGGTTTCAGAGGTCAATACTAGTAAAGGATGTAAAAGTTTAACTATTGTAAAGGTCACAGAGGTCAATGCTAGTAAAGGTTTCAGAGGTCAATACTAGTAAAGCTTGTAAAAATCAAACTATGGTAAAGGTCACAGAGGTCGAACATTGGTAAAAGTTACAAGGTCATCACTGGTAAGGTAAAATCATTTAAGTCTGAAAAAGTTAAACTTTGGTTCATGGGAAACAAGGTCAATTCTGGTAAAGGTCAGACAGGTCAAACACAGGTAATCTGAAGGGAAGACATGTCAAATATGAGATAGTAGATCAGTGAAACTCAAATAAAGGTAAATGTCAAAAAAGTCAAACAGGTAAGGTCAAATACAGGTAATAGTCAGTTAAAACAGGTAAGTGTTAGGCAAGTCAAATACAAGTAATAGTTAGTTAAAACAGGTAAGTGTTACGCAGGTCAAATACAGGTAATAGTCAGTTAAAACAGGTAAGTGTTAGGCAAGTCAAATACAAGTAATAGTTAGTTAAAACAGGTAAGTGTTAGGCAGGCCAAATACAAGTAATAGTTAGTTAAAACAGGTAAGTGTTACGCAGGTTATATACAGGTAATAGTTAAAACAGGTAAATGTTAGGCAGGCCAAATACAAGTAATAGTTAGTTAAAACAGGTAAGTATTAGGCAAGTCAAATACAAGTAATAGTTAGTTAAAACAGGTAAGTGTTAGGCAGGCCAAATACAAGTAATAGTTAGTTAAAACAGGTAAGTGTTACGCAGGTTATATACAGGTAATAGTCAGTTAAAACAGGTAAGTGTTAGGCAGGCCAAATACAAGTAATAGTTAGTTAAAACAGGTAAGTGTTAGGCAGGTCAAATACAGGTAATAGTCAGTTAAAACAGGTAAATGTTATGCAGGTCAAATACAGGTAATAGTCAGTTAAAACAGGTAAGTGTTAGGCAAGTCAAATACAGGTAATAGTCATTTAAAACAGGTAAGTGTTACGCAGGTCAAATACAGGTAATAGTCAGTTAAAACAGGTAAGTGTTACACAGGTCAAATACAGGTAATAGTCAGTTAAAACAGGTAAGTGTCAGGCAAGTCAAATACAGGTAATAGTCAGTTAAAACAGGTAAGTGTTACGCAGGTCAAATACAGGTAATAGTCAGTTAAAACAGGTAAGTGTTAGGCAAGTCAAATACAGGTAATAGTCATTTAAAACAGGTAAGTGTTACGCAGGTCAAATACAGGTAATAGTCAGTTAAAACAGGTAAGTGTTACACAGGTCAAATACAGGTAATAGTCAGTTAAAACAGGTAAGTGTCAGGCAAGTCAAATACAGGTAATAGTCAGTTAAAACAGGTAAGTGTTACGCAGGTCAAATACAGGTAATAGTCAGTTAAAACAGGTAAGTGTTAGGCAGGCCAAATACAAGTAATAGTTAGTTAAAACAGGTAAGTGTTACGCAGGTTATATACAGGTAATAGTTAAAACAGGTAAATGTTAGGCAGGCCAAATACAAGTAATAGTCAGTTAAAACAGGTAAGTGTTAGGCAGGTCAGATACAGGTAATAGACAGTTAAAACAGGTAAGTGTTAGGCAGGTCAGATACAGGTAATAGGAAGTTAAAACAGGTAAGTGTTAGGCAAGTCAAATACAAGTAATAGTTAGTTGAAACAGGTAAGTGTTAGGCAGGTCAAAATACAGGTAAAAGACATTTAAAACAGGTAAATGTTAGGCAGGTCAAATACAGGTAATAGTCAGTTAAAACAGGTAAGTGTTAGGCAGGTCAAAATACAGGTAATAGTCAGTTACAACAGGTAAATGTTATGCAGGTCAACTACAGGTAATAGTCAGTTAAAACAGGTAAGTGTTAGGCAAGTCAGATACAGGTAATGGTCAGTTAAAACAGGTAAGTGTTAGGCAGGTCAAATACAGGTAATAGTTAAAAATATGAATTGTCAAACAAAGGTAAAGACAAGAAAGCTCCATGTGAATATCCAAAGTGGTTAAATCTAATTGTCTTCACGAAGGTGAAAGTCAAGGTCAGCAAGAGTAGTACGGTTCAATAGAGGAAAATTCTTTCAGTACTGTATTTTCATTTCTCCAATATTAAGAAAACTTTATATTACATTTCTGATAAATTTATTTCACAGGTAAAAGAAGCTACCAGAGGAGGAACATTCCAGTTTGATAATGTCTTACCTGGAAAATACAAAGGTAAATGAAACAAACCTTGTTATTTCTTAAAATCCATGCTCTTACAGTGGTCTGTCACTGGCAGTACATACAATGACAGGTAGATCATAAGTCAGATGTTAGACTAAAACAAGTCATAAGTACATTTTTATCACATGATCAGATGGCATTTCAGCTTGCCAAAGGCTCGCTTGAATGAAATACTCCTAAAACTTGTAAGATCTTATATATGTGTGTACCACTGAGACCGTTTTGTTGCAGTGACATTGCTACAGGACAGCTGGTGTTGGAAGGAGAAGACACTGGATGTGGAGGTGGCTAGCGCTGATCTGTCTGGGATCGAGTTCACACAGACCGGCTACATTCTCAAATGTAGTATCTCTCATGAAATCAAACTGGTGAGAATAGACTGTATATGATAGATCTCAGTCAGAATTAAATCATCCCATTATACATTACATTGTACAGGAATTTTCCATTTAACTTCTTTAATAATCAGTATTTGAGAGAGTTAATTGATGTTAAGTGTGTATAGTAAATGTCGTCTTGTCGATACACTGATTATTGTACTGCTCAAATGTATACATTCTAGATATGAAAGCAAAAGCAGAAAATAATATTTTATGCAAATAATTTGATGTACCTTTTTACTATTGGACATCCAAGAAATGGACACAAAAATAATTTTGATGCAATTTATATAAAATTCCCTGTCGCTAGTGTGCCCTGTTACTAGAAGAAGCAATCAAATGTCCATAGAATATACATTATCTTGAAATTATTATAAGCTTTTCACCGAAACGTTATTTTGCCACATTAATGTACATTTAAACTGTCTGAAAAATACAGCAATGACATTTTTACTTTTTTGAAGGATTTTGCACATGAAAAGAAGGAGGGAACTGTTGGGTCGTTCCAGCTAAACAAGGGTACAAATCGATTCTGTCTGGCTCAGCCTGGCGTGTATCGTCTCACCCCGGACTCCTGTCATCAATTTGACAAGGATGTTTTTACATACGACACGTAAGTTTTTAAGACATTTATCACCTCAGACCTTAAAAAAGAAAATTTACACACAACACATTTACACTAATAAAAAGTTACAAATTTCATTGTTTTGTTTTATAGGTCCAACCCAGAGTTACTTACCCTGGCAGCAGTGCGCCACCTGATGGAGGGTAGCGTCACCACAGAGGAGCCTGCTACAGATATCATCGTCACTGTTGTGTGAGTTCATCATATTGAGCCTGTTGAAATTTGACTCCACAACCTTGTAGGAACTGGAGAGATGTCTGGCTGCAGTCAAACTTGATCAGATGATAGTCTATATTTAGACTAATTCCATTATTTCACTTTAAACTTTAACCCAGTACCCAGTCACTAAACAATATTAGTGATACTATTTTTATTTGAAATTCACAATATATTTTTCTTTTTCAAAATTGAAATGGTATGATTGATATCATCTTGTTATTTCTTTAATCTTGAAGTAGTCTGAGAAATCTGTAATGTTCCATCCTTGTACTGTACAGTAAAATAATTTCAAAGGGGAAATATTTAATTGTTGTCCCAGTTTCAGCTACAGGTATATGACCCACTGCAATTTTGATTTGCTTATTATTTGACTTCAGTATTTTTTTGCAAATGTGTGAAAATGAAATCCCCCACATATATTACGAAACAGTATACAGTAGTTCTACTAGTAAAATGGTGTATATTATTACAAGTTAAGACGTACTGCCAAAGACATCGCCAGAATCAGTAAAATGTTGATGGAAAAACAGTGATAAACGTTCTGTTGATTACACATGTAATGTCTTTGTTCATCTCAGAAACAAGACAGTGGAATTGATGTAATGTGTTTATACTTTGAAAATGAAAGGACTTCTTATATATAAGAGAGGCTTGAATCCCCACAATAAGATTGGTATGGGTGGAACTTTCTGCTGGCATCAGTTATAAAGCTAAAATCTGTAAATCCACAACAGTGTATAGTTTAATATTGCCTTCAGCATATCGACTGTAATTTTCTTAGTTTCCCTTTGATCTCTATAGCTTAGATATGACATCTGTAGTTATATTGTTTTCCAATATGACCACCCTACAGGTCAGTTGTAACCTGTATTGTAACCTCTTATTATACTAGGATTTTGATGGTTCTGACATGTCCTCTTCTCAATTATCTTCTCTATAAATCCTGTGTGACCTCTGACCTTCTTTTGTGACCTCTTGATTTCCACTTTGCCCTTAATTGCTCATCTATGATGTTCCACATTGATACTATACATCCACAGATATCTTAAATTCCACTATTCCACCTCTCTTTGTAGCTCCACGGTGGATCAAGATGTCGTCAACATTGGACCACTGGCCACGGATGTCAAACCACCAAGTACAGACAAGGGTGCTAAACCTGTGACCGGGCCATTTGTCTACAAGTTCACACACTGGGCAAGGTATATATGATCACCAAGCAAGAGTAACACAGAGCAGAACAATATACACCACTCCCTACCAGAGATAATTCATTGTTATCACAATGAATATTGAAATATGACAGTATACTGCCCCTCCAAAATGCCACTGACAAAGTACAATTTCATGTCATAGCAAAGTCTACCTTGTTGGAAAAAGTTGGTTGGAAACTGAAGGTCTACTTGCTTTTTTTTCAAAATTCATTGAGTCAAAATCACACAAGGGGAAACAGTGTTATATGTTTTCCTAATAAAGTCTACCAACAAGATCAATAGGAAACAGTGAGAAGAAATCAATGTACAAAAATTGTAAAAATTCTTCCTATTAACAACCGAACAGGAAAACACTACAAAATGTCATTGAGATTAAGTCTTCAAAGTTTAAAAGAAATTAATTAAAATATAGTTCTTTTGTTATCATCAAGGAGTACAATCATTAATGATGAGAACAAAATTAAACTCAGGGTTTTCCATAAGAGCCGGTCGCCGGCTAATTTGACTGGCTACTTTGACCATTTGACCGCCTACACCAATCCAGTTCCGTAAGAATGTTCCATACACGACTACACATACATAGCAGACCAGCCTCCTACTTTCACTACACAGCCTACTACTAACAAAATTATGGAAAACCCTGTAAACAGGAATAGAAAAATTGCTAATGTTACCCTCTGTGTTTGTTATCTCAGGTCAGGAGAGAGGCTTGAGGCCAGTGCCAAGTCCAAGGAACTGTTGTTTAGTCCAAGCAAGGCAGAAGTTGTTGTTCATGGAGGTGAGTTATTTCCCATGTACTGACTCTTGTGCAATGCTATAAGGTTGTCACATGTTTGTGTAAGGATGGGAATAAAAATATGAAAAATAGATACCATGAAGATAAAATGTGTACAGGAAACCAAAGTGTGTTTCATAGTTTCTGTGAAAGAAAAGACGCTCAAAAGTTTTCATGTTTCTGCAAAACTTTCAACAATTAAGATAACATTCTTCTCCGTATTCATGTGACATGTGTGGAATGTAATCGCAAAATGATCAAAATGGTAAATTGTTTAAAACCAATGACAGATATCAGTCGGAAGTTTATATTGCAGTTGATTACAGTTGATTTCTTTTGTTTTAGAACTTCCAACCTGAAGTGATCGCTGTCATTGTTATGGAATGTTTGTTCATCTGGTATAAGGTTTACTTTTTCTGTTCTGATCTTATTTTTGTTTTTAATTAAGACACATGTTGATTGCTGGCATTTGTTTTGACAGATACATGTGTTGGAGAGGTGGTCAAGTTTACCGGAAAGCGAGGTGTTTTTATTAACGGTCAGATTAAACCAGCTCTGGCTGGGGTCAGTGTCACAGTCATTGCTATGGATGATTCTATGGCTCCTATTGCCATAGAAACTGCTGAGTCAGGAAAATTTAGGTGAGCATGATTAGTCTGTCAGGGATATATTTACTATCCTCTAATTGTCAGTTCTGTTTGATTTCATGGTTTATTTTATTGATTAAAGTATGCAAAAATGGGACAAATCATTTTCTTTCTCGAGCCAGAGCTAAAAAGTAGTTGAAGTCAGAATTTTCTCCTCAATGTCTCTTTTCAATTTCATTTAAATAGATTCTCTGTTTTCTTTAAATCATGTTCAGTACTGTAAATGTAAATTGTTTTGGTGTGCTAAAATTTCAAGTCATTATAAAATTAAGATTAACATATTGTTGGAAAACATGAATATGAAATTACTTTTAAGAATATGGAAACTTACACTAAAAACATTTTCTTGTCTTGTGGTGATATGGCATCAGTAAAATTAATGACATAAATTTGACCTTTGACCTTGTTTACAGTGTGGGACCCCTACACAGTGGTAAGGAATACAGCGTGTCCGCTGAGAAGACTGGTTATGTACTGGTCAAGGAGGATGGACAGACTGCCTCCTTCAAGGCCTACAAACTCGGACAGGTATCTGTGCAGGTATGTATGATTGTCATCCCCTTACATCCCGTCACAGACCTAGTATCGCATCTCATTAGTGGCTGATACTGTTCTGCATTGTTCTCCCTGAGGAACTTCATTAACAAAAGATCAATAATATTAACAGAAAGAGCTTTACTTAAGAACTCTTTTCTGTGATTTTATCACAGATAAAAGATGAATATGGTATCAACATTTGAAAAAGAATGTGAATCGTTCTAAGAAACAAATATTGATATTACAATGATCCTTTGATTAAAGTTTAGAACATAATCACAATTGTTGTCATGGAATACAAAATAAATGAAATCAATAATATGAAGCTTTACTTTTTGTTTAAAAACTTTCCAAAGAAACCAACAAAGCGTAGAAAAAGATATAGAAACTGTGGTTGTACACGTATCTTAGGGTCAATTTATCGGTCATTACTCTCGCACCTGCTCTTCATTATATATACAAAAGGTAAATGGCTGTCTTTGTTCGATGAATTCACCACAGACCAGAAATAGTATTCATTAAGCTTAGTTTTTTTTAAACCAAATTATTGTCTTTACATCTTGATGTTAAGTTTTCATTCGGATGAAACTATCAGTCTTAAATTGGATTTTTTTGTCATGTTAAAATCAGAGGATTGAAATTGTGTTGTTGTATAAAGGTTCTGGACGAAAAAGACCAGCCCCTGTCCAATGTGCTGCTATCACTGAGTGGGGAGAAGCAATATCGCAGTAACAACGTGACCAGTGACAATGGTACCATCAACTTCATTGGACTGGTAAGATAACGTTTTATTTCAAGATTATTGAGTTTTAATATCTTATGTTGCCAACCCTACATAAACTATGTAATGAATGATACAAGAGATATGATGTGTTTGATCATCCTGATTATACAAATCTACTGTTATGTGATTTCCTTAAATTGCACAGCTTTTTTTCTTGTGATACTTCTGTTCCATATACATTAGTGTCTGAACCTTAAAGTACTTGAATAGAACTAGTAAAATGATATCTCTTACTGTGTGTAGAGTCCTGGAGAGTACTTCCTGCGACCAATGATGAAAGAGTACAAGTTTGATCCTTCCTCTCAAACTATTGAGGTGATGGAAGGTACAACAAAGAAAATCACCATCAAGGGGCTCCGCGTGGCTTATAGGTAAGGTGAAAATGACATAGTCTCTAAATATTGCGGAAATATTATAGGTCAGTTGGACACTCTTTCCATCACACACAAAGTAGACAAAAAATCAGTTTTGTACTTATTTAATGTACTGGTTTTAGACAGATACCCTAGATTTTGTATGAATCTTGATTTCTTCTTACAAGAAACATTTTACTTTTCGTCAGTTGTTATGTTATTTTTACTAAGATAGAATATTGGGGAATATTTGTCATTTTGTTGCGTTTGACAAGAATTTGACAACCTGTATTGCCAGTATTGATGGTAAACTTTGTTGATTAACTTTATTTCTACAATAACTTGTTATCTTTACTTAACAGTTGCTATGATAACTGTAGTATTTACAATAGTTGTGGCAATCTTTATATGACAGTTGCTATGGTAACTTCATTTTTTTGCAGTTGCTATGGTTCAGTGACATCCTTGAATGGAGAACCAGAACAGGGAATCATTGTAGAGGCTGTAGGCACTGATACATGTGGGATGTTCCAGGAGGAGAGTAAGACTGAGCCTGATGGGTCATACCGGATACGGGGACTGCAGGTATGTCATACATAGTCATACAGGATACTAAAGGTAAGTCATACACAGAGGTCATACAGAGATCATACAGGATACAAAAGGTATGTCATACATATAGGTCATACAGAGTACCAAAGGTATGTCATACATAGAGGTCATACAGGGTACTAAAGGTATGTCATACACAGAGGTCATACAGGATACTAAAGGTATGTCATACATAGAGGTCATACAGGATACTAAAGGTATGTCATACATAGAGGTCATACAGGATTCTAAAGGTATGTCATACATAGAGGTCATACAGGATAATAAAGGTATGTCATACATAGAGGTCATACAGGATAATAAAGGTATGTCATACATAGAGGTCATACAGGATAATAAAGGTATGTCATACATAGAGGTCATACAGGATACTACTGGCTCAGTAAGAAGTTCACAAGTTCAGGGGTCATAAATAGTAATTCAAATTTTTTTGTTTTGGTTTTGTATGTCAGTATTAAAGATAAACCAATAGCTATACTTCAACATGTCAAGGATGGTTTTCACCTGTCTCAAATTACTATGTCCTGTGTTTGGTATTAGTAGATCACAAGAAGCACTTTTTCCTGAAATATTCATATATGTGTTTTTCTTCATTTCAGCCAAATTGTACCTACAGCATTCACCTGAAAAATGATGTTAACAGACACATTGAGAGAGCTGCACCAAAATCACAGGAGATCACGGTAGAAGATTCATGATAATTCGCTGGTTTTGCAGTCGCTTCTAATTCAATGTTATAAGAAAACTATTGATCATAATGTCTTTCTGTCATATATACCCATTAGTCTTAGATATATTGTGTAAACCATGAAGTTTAATTTATCTGTCAACAATTATGAAACATGATATATAAACTTATATGTACCACTCTAAATGACCCACCTCCATATTTAAGATATTTAATGTGAATTAGCACTCTTAATAGCCTACCTCCACATTTAAGATATTTAATGTGAATTAGCACTCTTAATAGCCCACCTCCATATTTAAGATATTTAATGTGAATTAGCACTCTTAATAGCCCACCTCCATATTTAAGATATTTAATGTGAATTAGCACTCTTAATAGCCCACCTCCATATTTAAGATATTTAATGTGAATTAGCACTCTTAATAGCCCACCTCCACATTTAAGATATTTAATGTGAATTAGCACTCTTAATAGCCCACCTCCATATTTAAGCACTCTTAATAGCCCACCTCCATATTTAAGATATTTAATGTGAATTAGCACTCTTAATAGCCCACCTCCATATTTAAGATATTTAATGTGAATTAGCACTCTTAATAGCCCACCTCCATATTTAAGATATTTAATGTGAATTAGCACTCTTAATAGCCCACCTCCATATTTAAGATATTTAATGTGAATTAGCACTCTTAATAGCCCACCTCCACATTCAGGTTTATAATGTGAATTATACCAGAATAATTTAAGTCAATAAGCTTTTTTCTTGTTTTCAGGTGAAGGACAGTGACTTTAATGATGTGTCCATCATTGCGTTCCGTCGTGTGAACCAGATGGACATCAGTGGCAATGTCATCACACAGGAGGAGTACCTGCCCAGTCTTAAGGTATCAACAAAGGATACTACTCTACCCGTCATTAGCATTTCAGTTCTAGTATCCTTCCTTACACCAGTTTTTTCCCACATTTCAGCGAATGATTTGTTTGTTGTTTTCCTTAAAAGTGTTTGGCACTGTTTAGAAGTAAATCTTAATGAATTAATGTTAAATTGTTTGGTTTGAAATAGGTAACTTATGGCAATACACACAGATTTGTTAAGTAACTGAAACAGATTTGTTAAGTAACTGAAACAGATTTGTTAAGTAACTGAAACAGATTTGTTAAGTAACTGAAACAGATTTGTTAAGTAACTGAAACAGATTTGTTAAGTAACTGAAACAGATTTGTTAAGTAACTGAAACAGATTTGTTAAACAGATTTGTTAAGTAACTGAAACAGATTTGTTAAGTAACTGAAACAGATTTGTTAAGTAACTGAAACAGATTTGTTAAGTAACTGAAACAGATTTGTTAAGTAACTGAAACAGATTTGTTAAGTAACTGAAACAGATTTGTTAAGTAACTGAAACAGATTTATTAAGTAACTGGAACTGAAACAGATTTATTAAGTAACTGAAACAGATTTATTAAGTAACTGAAACAGATTTGTTAAGTAACTGAAACAGATTTATTAAGTAACTGAAACAGATTTGTTAAGTAACTGAAACAGATTTATTAAGTAACTGAAACAGATTTGTGTAAGTAACTGAAACAGATTTATTAAGTAACTGAAACAGATTTGTTAAGTAACTGAAACAGATTTGTTAAGTAACTGAAACAGATTTGTTAAGTAACTGAAACAGATTTGTTAAGTAACTGAAACAGATTTGTTAAGTAGCTGAAACAGATTTATTAAGTAACTGAAACAGATTTATTAAGTAACTGAAACAGATTTGTTAAGTAACTGAAACAGATTTGTTAAGTAACTGAAACAGATTTGTTAAGTAACTGGAACAGATTTGTGTAAGTAACTGAAACAGATTTGTTAAGTAGCTGAAACAGATTTGTTAAGTAGCTGAAACAGATTTGTTAAGTAACTGAAACAGATTTGTTAAGTAGCTGAAACAGATTTGTTAAGTAACTGAAACAGATTTGTTAAGTAACTGAAACAGATTTATTAAGTAACTGAAACAGATTTGTTAAGTAACTGAAACAGATTTGTTAAGTAACTGAAACAGATTTGTTAAGTAACTGAAACAGATTTGTTAAGTAACTGAAACAGATTTATTAAGTAACTGAAACAGATTTATTAAGTAACTGAAACAGATTTGTTAAGTAACTGAAACAGATTTATTAAGTAACTGAAACAGATTTGTTAAGTAACTGAAACAGATTTGTTAAGTAACTGAAACAGATTTATTAAGTAACTGAAACAGATTTATTAAGTAACTGAAACAGATTTATTAAGTAACTGAAACAGATTTATTAAGTAACTGAAACAGATTTATTAAGTAACTGAAACAGATTTATTAAGTAACTGAAACAGATTTGTTAAGTAGCTGAAATTACTGTTAATTGGAATTAGAGTATTCAAATAAATAAATCCTGTTACACTGGTTGTGAAACTAGTTTTATTGAAAACAGAATGGAAAGTTCTATACACACACACACCTCAAATATCTTTCATGTTCTGGGGTACTAAGATGTTTGTTATGTATAGACGTTGATGTTACACAGGTAAAACTATTCCGAGATGAGACTCCTGATTCACCGATTCATACTGTCAGTCTAGGCACGGTGACATTCTTCTTTCTACCCTCCCTGTCGATTGACAATGAGGTCTGTATATACTTTCTTTGTGTTCTTGTGTATTTGAAAATTGTAGCTTTGTTCTCAATTTAATCTAAGGAGTGGAAAAACTCTACACTATAATAATACTATAATAAATAATGTTCTTGATAAAAATACACTGATACTTGCATTTTAATACTTGTTCAGTTTGTCTATATTTTCACTGTAAGTGAATCTGTTTAAAAGTACTCAGCACATGAAACCTATTGAAATATTAAATATCAGTCATAGAAAGATCTTTGTTACCAAGTAAATGAATTTTTGTTATTTTGTTTCAGCCATACACCCTTAAGTTGGAGAGTTCCCTGTCCAAAGCCTCCTTTGACTTTACTCTTCCAGTTGTCCACTTTGTGGCCAATACGTCATATCAACACCACAGTATCAAATTTAGCCCTATTGTAAGTTACAAAAATAGCAATCAAAAATAGTAATCTTTACCTGGTCATTTTTGCCGAAGTTTTCTGTTCTTTTCATCAGTACTGTTGGCAAATGTTTCCTGACAGCAAATATTTATAATTTGTATATAGTAAATATTATTCAATTCTTAACCAGTAATATGAATGTACAAAAGTCGTATATCTTACTTACATGATGATAATACTGATAAATTAATGCTTGGCAGGTATAAAAGTCACAAGAGATGTGTAGATATTTATCAGTGGCTTCCTCAGTATATAAATACCATCTTCCATTTTACAGTTTTATTGGCTTATTTTGGTATGTCTTCTAATGCTTTCAAAACCACAAAAGTGGAATTTTTAAGAAACAGAAAAGTTCAATTTGAACAACAACATCAATATGAATAAATGAATATTTCAGAATGCTGTCCTAACTAGATCTATACTGATAGGGGGATCTCCCCCCTCACAAAGGACAGATAGTAATTTATGTCAGCGGAAACGGGTAGAAAATGTTCATGTTTTTACAATTTTCTATTTTCTTTCCAGAGAAAATCATTTGATCAAGAGTTCATTCAAGGGACTTCACTCTTCCTTCCTTTCTCATTACTTCTGGCAGCTGTAGTGTATAATTATCAAAAAGTAAGTAACAAGGAAATAGCAGACTTGTGTCTATCTTAGTGTACTTATCAGGTTATCAGAAATATGTATTCATATCATATATCAAATATCATTTTAACACATTGAGAAAAAATAGGAAAATTTATTTGATTAATTTTGATAATATCGCATGGGTATATGTCGACATTGTAAATCTCTTTAATTGGGGGGTCTGATGATGCATAATCTAGATGTACATTGTAAATTCTGACACAGACGCAAGGGTCAAGAGATATATAGACAGGGTATACATAGACACAGGGGTCAAGGAGTATATAGACAGGGTATACACAGACACAGGGGTCAAGGGATATATAGACAGGGTATACACAGACACAGGGGTCAAGGGATATATAGACAGGGTATACACAGACGCAGGGGTCAAGGGATATATTGACAGGGTATACACAGACATAGGGGTCAAGGGATATATAGACAGGGTATACACAGACACAGGGGTCAAGGGATATATAGACAGGGTATACACAGACACAGGGGTCAAGGGGTATATAGACAGGGTATACACAGACACAGGGGTCAAGGGCTATATAGACAGGGTATACACAGACACAGGGGTCAAGGGCTATATAGACAGGGTATACACAGACACAGGGGTCAAGGGCTATATAGACAGGGTATACACAGACACAGGGGTCAAGGGATATATAGACAGGGTATACACAGACACAGGGGCCAAGGGGTATATTTACAGGGTATACACAGACACAGGGGTCAAGGGATATATTGATAGGATATACACAGACACAGGGGTCAAGGGGTATATAGACAGGGTATACACAGACACAGGGGCCAAGAGCTATATAGACAGGATATACACAGACACAGGGGTCAAGAGCTATATAGACAGGATATACACAGACACAGGGGTAAAGGGATATATTGATAAGATATAGACAGGGTATACACAGACACAGGGGTCAAGGGCTATATAGACAGGGTATACACAGACACAGGGGTCAAGGGATATATAGACAGGGTATACACAGACACAGGGGCCAAGGGATATATAGACAGGGTATACACAGACACAGGGGTCAAGAGCTATATAGACAGGATATACACAGACACAGGGGTAAAGGGATATATTGATAAGATATACACAGACACAGGGGTCAAGGGATATATAGACAGGGTATACACAGACACAGGGGTCAAGGGATATATAGACAGGGTATACACAGACACAGGGGTCAAGGGATATATAGACAGGGTATACACAGACACAGGGGTCAAGGGATATATAGACAGGGTATACACAGACACAGGGGTCAAGGGATATATAGACAGGGTATACACATATATAGGGTATACACAGACACAGGGGTCAAGGGATATATAGACAGGGTATACACAGACACAGGGGTCAAGGGATATATAGACAGGGTATACACAGACACAGGGGTCAAGGGCTATATAGACAGGGTATACACAGACACAGGGGTCAAGGGATATATAGACAGGGTATACACAGACACAGGGGTCAAGGGATATATTGACAAGGTATACACAGACACAGGGGTCAAGGGATATATAGACAGGGTATACACAGACACAGGGGTCAAGGGTATATAGACAGGGTATTCACAGACACAGGGGTCACAGGGGGCTATATAGACAGGGTATACACAGACACAGGGGTATAGGGATATATTGATACGCTATACACAGACACAGGGGTCATGGGATATATAGACAGGGTATACACAGACACAGGGGTCAAGGGATATATAGACAGGGTATACACAGACACAGGGGTCAAGGGATATATAGACAGGGTATACACAGACACAGGGGTCAAGGGATATATAGACAGGGTATACACAGACACAGGGGTCAAGGGGTATATAGACAGGGTATACACAGACACAGGGGTCAAGGGATATATAGACAGGATATACACAGACACAGGGGTCAAGGGATATATAGACAGGGTATACACAGACACAGGGGTCAAGGGATATATAGACAGGGTATACACAGACACAGGGGTCAAGGGATATATAGACAGGGTATACACAGACACAGGGGTCAAGGGATATATACAGGGTATACACAGACACAGGGGTCAAGGGGTATATAGACAGGGTATACACAGACACAGGGGTCAAGGAATATATAGACAGGATATACACAGACACAGGGGCCAAGGAGTATATAGACAGGATATACACAGACGCAGGGGTCAAGGAATATATTGATAGGATATACACAGACAAAGGGGCCAAGGGGTATATAGACAGGGTATTCACAGACATAGGGGTCAAGGGGTATATAGACAGGGTATACACAGACAAAGGGGTCAAGGGATATATAGACAGGATATACACAGACACAGGGGTCAAGGGGGTCAAGGGGTATATAGACAGGGTATACACAGACAGGGTATATATTGATAGGGTATACAGACACAGGGGTCAAGGGATATATAGACAGGGTATACACAGACACAGGGGTCAAGGGACACAGGGGTATACAGACACAGGGGTAAGGGTATATATATACACAGACAAAGGGGCCAAGGGGTATATAGACAGGGTATACACAGACACAGGGGTCAAGGGATATATAGACAGGGTATACACAGACACAGGGGTCAAGGGCTATATAGACAGGGTATACACAGACACAGGGGTCAAGGAATATATTGATAGGATATACACAGACAAAGGGGCCAAGGGGTATATAGACAGGGTATACACAGACACAGGGGCCAAGGGGTATATAGACAGGGTATACACAGACACAGGGGTCAAGGGGTATATAGACAGGGTATACACAGACACAGGGGTCAAGGAATATATTGATAGGATATACACAGACAAAGGGGCCAAGGGGTATATAGACAGGGTATACACAGACACAGGGGTCAAGGGCTATATAGACAGGGTATACACAGACACAGGGGTCAAGGGGTCAAGGGGTATACACAGACACAGGGGTCAAGGGGATATACACAGACACAGGGGTCAAGGGATATATACACAGACAGGGGCCAAGGGGTATATATAGACAGGGTATACACAGACACAGGGGTCAAGGGGTATATAGACAGGGTATACACAGACACAGGGGTCAAGGGATATATTGACAGGGTATACACAGACACAGGGGTCAAGGGATATATAGACAGGGTATACACAGACATAGGGGTCAAGGGGTATATAGACAGGGTATACACAGACACAGGGGTCAAGGGGTATATAGACAGGGTATACACAGACACAGGGGTCAAGGGGTATATAGACAGGGTATACACAGACACAGGGGTCAAGGGATATATAGACAGGGTATACACAGACATAGGGGTCAAGGGGTATATAGACAGGGTATACACAGACACAGGGGTCAAGGGATATATTGATAGGATATCTCTTGAATTCAGACAAAGAGTGTAGGTATATTTGACCCAGAAACCTTTACTTTGTTGATGGGGAGTACATTGTGAATTTGTATACAATGACCTTGAGATATTGTGGGGAGGCGTACTTTTATCGGAAATCTGTTGCACCTCAATTTGTTATTAGACACTTTGATTTCTGAATTGATACACTGTGTATCAAATATTTATTTCCTGAATATATTATCAGGAAACAAACACTGGGATTTCTGAGAGACATGACTAATAAACTTGTCTCACTATACATTTTATAAAGTGATACTGTACTATCCTTTCCTGTGTTACCTCTTGTGACATCACTTCACCCTTTGTGTTTGCTGTTTCAGTTATTTCCATACTTAATGCGTACATGGTCCCAGGTCCAATCTATGCTGGCAGCTGGCCAGACTGAGACTTCAGTCTCAGGGGCGGGAGACGCAGGATCTGGGTCAGACCTCCAAATGAAGAAAAAGATGAAAGCAAGAAAGACATCATGATGATATTGATTATAGATCTGAAACATTCTATCAAATAATTATCTCCTTGGATATTTCTATACAATTTTGTCTACAGTGTAGTTTATCTTGTTTTGAGAACAGAAAAAATATCTTCAACAGGCTTTAAAATTGTGAAGAACATGGATGTTGAAATCCTTTATCTTTTAAATTTGTATAAAAAATCAAAACACTTAATAAAAAAAGTACACTCTTCTTTTAAAATAAAATAGGATGTCCATGTTTCCTGTCTTAATCACATCAGTAACATAGTTATTATTTTGTAGAAATCCTGACCTACTTGCTAACTAATCACATGGCCTCAAGGCCATTTTAAACATTCAGCTGAATCACCTCTATTTTCCTTTTGAATTGATACAGTTTTCTTCAAATTGTTTTTTTCTGGAATGGTAGGCTTACACAGCAAAAGTGGAATATATCAGTATATATTAATTTATACCTTAATTGCTAGTAAATGTTGTAATTCTATAAAATATTGACAACAGGACATGAGGACAGTTTACCTGATATTTCTACAGTAAATTAAAAAAATTCTACATTATTTTTAATGAGCTTTAACAACTGTAATAACAAAATAGATCAAATGACTACACATTCTCTTTACATTATATCAATACCATCTGTTATGTCCCTCTGGTTCACTCTACGTCTCTTGAATAACTCTCCCTCCTGGAACCTTGTGTCCTCTATACCTTTCTCCATCCCTACCCTTGTCCTGCCCCACCCCTTCCACCTATGGAGATATCTACAATATCTTTCGAAATAGTAGGCTATTTAATTTTTTTTTTTTGTTGCATTCGTTACGTGTAACCTAAAACTTAAGAAATAAAATTATTACCTCCCTTAAAGTACAAGTCATTAACTGAACAAGAATGCAGTCATCACTGTCCATGTTAAGTCTTTGAAAAATCCTTAAATTTATCATCAGCATGTCCAATTGTTAGAACAGATATAAATGAGGTGTATGTAGAAGAAGAATGTGTTTTTAGTGAGAGAATGATAGTTAGTGTACAAGTGAATGATAGTTAGTGTACAAGTGCACAATTCCAGTGAGGTACAGAGTAGATTTACTGTATTACAGAATCAATCAAGTGGATTGTACACCACAACTCAGTATGGAAGGATATAAAGTAAGGACTGTGTGTCTGTGTGTAAGTAAATATAGGATCTCCTAAACAGATTTTGTTTATATTGTTACCATTTTATTGATGCATCATACAGCCTAAAAGATTTGCTGGTCACCTATCGAAGTTTAAATGCTTATAGGTCACATTTGACTTCTTTGAGAGGTAACTTGTAAAGCTTGTTTTTAATTTTTTTTTTTTTTCAATTTCCATGTTTTTACCACTAGCTTGAAGTAAAAACAATTTTTCAAAAAAGTTATTAAATGACTTTTATTTCCTCGATTATGTTCTTTTCAAGCTATTTTTCACAATTTTAATTCTTTGAAAATTACATCATTCACACTTCATGCCCCAGCTCTCTTTGTTTGTAATTTTGCAATAGTTTGCTTCATGGAAAAAATTGCTTGGTAATTTATTGATTCTGGTTAAATATCCAGGATTTGTGGCCTGGAAGATATTTAAATATATTAACCCTGTAATATATTGATATAATAATACATTAACTTAACCCTAACCTATGGTACCAATTCACTTATTTAAATATATTATTTATATTATAATAAGTGAATTGGTACCATAGGTTAGGGTTAAGTGACATTATTGTTTAGTTGACCAGATAGGGTCAGTTTGCATTGTTTCATCACAATATTGTGTGCCTTCATGGCTTTTATTGTGAATAAACTACCAGTTATTCTTAGCTTGATTAGATCAAAGGCATATCTATTCTGATAGTGGAAAAATAACACTTTTTCAATTTCTATCATCTACCAGTGGGAGGTGCCTCATAAACATGTGTATATGGCTCATTCTTTGTTGTTATATGTCTGAAATGAAGGAAAGTATAATGGCAGTAGATACAAGGAATGATTATACCATACATAAATCAAGATAATTTTGCTGTATTTTTTGTTTTAGTATTGTCACAGGTCTGGACTGCTAAGTTAAAAACATAAAGTTAAACCAAGCCAAAAAAAAAATCTGTTAGTACTGCATGCAAAAGTGGAAAATCCGCAAATATTAGACTTCACAAAAAAATCCTAATTGGCAGTGAAAATTGATATGTTTAAGTCATCATTCAATACTTTTTTACATTTCATACAACTTAAACAAATTACTTGATTTTGTAGAATTTTCTCTGTGTGATATACAACTAATTGTTTTATTGAAAATAAATCTTTTGAAGAACACTTAGATGAAAAACAATGATGGACAGTTGAGATGAAGTGATAATGGGCAGTTTGATGGACAATGCTTCGTCATCTTTCTCTGTTTACCACAAACTATTGAACAAAGTTAAATATTTTGTTTGTGTTCTTTTGTCAGGAGGAGATTCTATTAGTGTTATACTGTAGTAGAATATATATAGATATTGTAAGTGTTTAAGTATTGCACATTCCTATCATAACCAGCTTTGTTTTGGGGTTTTTTCTGTATCCAAGTTTCCAGGTATTTGATATGAATTTTTCTAATTGTTATGAATACAGTATCTGTTGTTGAAGATGATATTTGACTTAAGGTTATACTTGACATCTTTCAGTTTATCATATAACTGACAAATTTTCTCACCCGCTGTTTGGTCAAAACACCTCTCATAGATCCAACTATATTGCGATGTTACACCATAACAGAAAAAAATTGGTGCACACGGGAAGAATAATAGTTCAAGACCCTGTCAAGTGATTCATAGATAAATATAACAATCCAGTAACCTGTGATACAAAATGTTTGACCAATTAGAAGTGTGGATTGTCAGCATATGATGAAACAATTATCTTCCCTTTTTGGGTGACTACAAAGATTTATTTACCAGTTTATAAATCTTCATACTCACCTTAAAAAAGGTTTATAATGGTATGATATATTCACATTTTGCATCCTGTTAATTCAATGTTAATCTGGATTGTATTCATAGGCGTGCAGATATGACATCATTTTAGGCGTCAGGTTGACGTGTGTTATTCTGATGCTTAGCTTCAGATAAAATGGATTATAGTATAAAAAGAAACAGGTTGATGTGGTATTTAAATGGTTATGTTATATTTACTGTCAATATAAATACAATCTGGTTAATTGATGACATTCTAAAAGACAATATTCTTTTCATCTATCATTTAGATTGCATTCATATTGACAACAAATATAAATAACTACTTTTCAATATTGAAATTAATCCATACATTTCTAGGTAATATGATAATTCACAGCCTCTGAAAATACTTGATTCATAAAACTGTTTACAATATCAGTCAGATGTTTCAATGAAAATTTGTGCAGGTTATTTGTATCCAAGATAAAGTAAGAGATTGTTTATAAGAACTTTGATTTGAATTCTGTCTAATGCACGTGTCTGGGTGTCTATTTATATAGTGTATTGTGGAGATCTCCAGATACATTGCGAGAATGATGATAAATGTGTATGATGCATGAGAAGGGTTGACATTTATGATGCATGAGAAGGGTTGCATTTAGAATAAAAAATGTTGAACTGCCTCATTAATGTATTCGGGGTGTGTTCTTGTGTTCTAAGGGAATATATTAATCAGAATTTGTTCCGCAACATTTTTGCATCTGAACGCAGCCCATGTTGTATCTGAACGACCTTGTGATGAGTTTATCACAAAGTGAACAGTGTGGCCTTGTGATGTGTACCAGATGATTTTATACTTGTATGGAAGATTTGTGTCTTTGTAATAAAACCATTTGTCCTTACTACATGTTTCTGTTATGTTTTTTGTGTAGAATGATACACTTTCAAAATATGTAAAGCATCAGATTAGATAGAGGTTTTGAATTTCCGTGATATAATATTTACTATAGCTTTTGTATGCATATTTAATATTCAATTCTGTATCCCCTAAACAGAGGATTTCAAACTTATTTCTCCATATAAACAATTAATGAGATAATAATGAATACTGTCTCAGTGGTAACAAACATGAAAGAAGCAACTGCCTTATGTGTCCAGGTACCAAGAACTAGGGCCCTAATCCATTGTGGAATCAGCCTCGTTCTGGGGTAAGGTTACAATCGTTAAGATCAACCATGATCGGTACGGTAAGATCAACCATGATCGGTACCGTAAGATCAACCATGACCGGTACGGTAAGATCAACCATGACCGGTACGGTGATCGGTACGGTAAGACCAACCATGAGGTCAGCCATCAATATGTTGATGTTATATTACATATGCAGTGCTGAAAACTGTAAGTTATCTCTAGGAATTTTGAGAGCATTTCCAAACTTTTAGGAATTTTCATTTTCAAAACTCTATCTAAAAGTGAATGATCATGTGCTTCAGTTGTGCTTTAACCAAGTCCCCAGGAGACGTTGTGTTTTAATGACGATGTTTTTAACTTCCATTTTCATTGGTGTATGTTTTGTTTTTGTTTTTGTTTTGTTTGTTTGTTTGTTTGTTTTTTTTTTTTGGGGGGGGTCTAATCTGTAACATCTGTATATATGATGTGGTACTTTTCTGTATTTTATGTTTAGTCAGTGAGTGAATCACCACATCTGTTTGAGGTAATACTTATTTGATATTTGGAGTACTTTTAACCGGAAGTTTTCACGAGATCACGGCCCACACAGAAGAAGGGCACGGGACGCATTCAAACTGATTATTTCATACTTATCATGCTACAGAGGTCCGTACATTACCATCGGGGACGTAGAATCTGCAAACTAAAGCATGTTACTATATATAGAACTTGGCTCCATCTTTTAAACCCTTGTATGTTTTGCCAACACAGTGTACTTTTTAGGAAAGGAACATATAAACGCTATTGTTTTCACATTCCAAATATAATGTACCTATGTGCTGTGTGGCTGTTGAAATTAACACCGATGGCAGCATTTTACCTTTTTTTCTATGAAAGCAGTTTTATTTCTCCGATTTTCTCCGGTGAAAGATTTTTTATTCCTCCAACGTTCTTCGATGAAAACATTTTTATTTCTCCGATGAAAGCATTTTTCTTTGTGAAAATTATGAAATGCTTTGCGTGTATAGACTGGGGTCAATTATTTTTTCTATGTTTTGACAGTCGCAGAATCCCGACAAATATTTTGTTCGGTTGTGTCATATCTGAATCGAAGTGTAGCAGGGACTTATAAAAGTATATATCAAAGTCCGCGAGTACATGTATAGGGACGATATGTGTCGGTTCTCTGTTATTAAATAAGAAGTGTATTATACACCAATTCGACAACGAATATGATTGTATCAGTAACTGCTCCACTCGACAGTTATGTCTAGAACATTGTCATTTCATTAATAATTGGACATTTGGATCTAGCGTATTTCTAGCTGGGACATCACGAATGATGTGTATGTCAGTCATATTGCTTTTCTTATATTGTTAAAAAGATAATCTTGTGAACACGACTGTCACATATATGAAGTGGCCAGTCTAACGGTGTGTAGGTGTGTATGCGTCAACCTGTGGTAACGTCGCCAGCATTTACTTCATCATGTCATATCAATATGCAGATAACTTCCGTAAAAATATAAAATTTCAGTTCTCTTTATTCTTTAAGAAGAATTCTGATTACATCTTCGAAGAATAGTTCTTATACCTCGTAGATGAATTAAGGACTATTTTTGGTCAAAAGAAGCCGCTGAGAAAAAGATTCGAGACTAAAGTGAAACTAATTAGGTTTTTTTTCTTTTTGTTTTTGTTTGCTTGTGCTTTTGAGGAAAGGGGATGTTGGATGTTACAAAAATGGGTTAGTAAAGCAAGATCCCATCGTCACTGCAATTGAAAAAATACACACCTCCCTTCAGTTTATAAACTTTAATTATTGTCTTTATGTTTCTTATCGTCGAGGTTTATTATCTGAATCTTTAAAGATTATCGCTGTTTCTGTTGAGATGTTATGTATATATGAGATGTGAGCGGTCTTTTCCACCTCCTGAGACCGGGGAAGGGGCACGACCACAGGAAAATACTTATGTGGAAAGTTGTTTTTGACTTGACGTGACACAGTGGACTTTCAGTCAAGTGGTATCTAATTTTCGCAATCAAAGTTAGATTTTCTCTGGTCAGATGATATAGGACCATTTAGCTTATTGGTTTGGAGGACTGGTAAGGTATGTAGTGGCACGGCGTCCACCGTTCGTGTGCCGTCCATCAACATTTTCATTCAAAACCTAATCCTTCTATGCGCCATGGCGATTTTATCTATTTCACCAAAACTGACCAGACACATCTATAGGAGAGAGTGATCATATTTTTGCGAAAAAATGAAGTTTTGCGTGTATTATGTCCCCTGAAGGAAAAGGGTTGAACTTAAAAGCAGAAAATTAGATGTTTACTTCAAACTCTGCTCTTCCTAAATGTCGCGGCGATATTTTACCAAAATGGGTCTGAAAGATCTTAAGATGAAAGCGATCAAATTTTGTTTTCAAATGGGTGGGACTGAGCCAACAAATGTTATATTTATTATAAGGTTTTCTTTAAAACGCCTCTCTTCCCCAAATCCTACCAGGAGCTTTACTGTAATTGCAAAATTCTATATGACCAGACCTCTTTATTCCTGGGAGGAGTACATTATATATAAGTTCGAAGGGTTCTGACTATTCGGCATTTTCTTTCTTTTTAAAAACTTTTTTCACGGTTAATTGCGACCAAGACAACTGTAATATAGCGGGTAGATTGTCAGAACTCTTCGGAATATTTGTATGTATGGGTAAAATTAACATATTTACTGTAAGCCTTATTCAGTTTTCAAATAAAACAGTTAAGTTCAAATACAATTTTAATTTGTGAGCAGACAGACCAATTTTGCATACTGATGCCACGCAAAGGTGATATCAGACTGAACTTACACATTGTTGGAACCATAAGTCTGCCAAGGTGATGAATACAGGCCCTTTATTTATCCGTTTAGTCATTTATTCATTCATTATTTGTTTATTTAACGAGTTTTACGTCCACCGATATTTACAGGCATAATATGCAACGTGTAATAAAGAAAGAAAAATATGACCCTTACCAAATATGGAACTTTCATCTTTCGTCAGTTGTGTTTCAGACGTCCAAATATCAATAAATGAAACGGAAAGTGACATATGATCCGAAGGTTTCAGATCTAAGTTAACTGTATCGAGTCAGATGTATACGTCATTTCGCGTTGGTAACAAGTATACCTAAGTTTATTTAAAGCTCAGGCTTTAACTAAATTATTACGAACTATATCGATTTAAGTTCATAAGTTGGCTTTTAGTTCTAAGCACATATCCCAGCATCAGAGTAGCAGAATAAGCCATCAAAGTTTAGAGCTAGACATATGCATGACATCATTAATGTTTTTAAGCGGGCACCTGTTACACTCCGGTCTAGGGGAGATAATCGCTTAAAACCTTGTCATGTGTTGTGACGTCACAGTGTAAAGTGCAAAGTATTTTAACCGGACTGTACGTACATGTGAGGACTGTTGTGTATTCGATGGATTTACAATAAAAAAACAGAAGAATTTACAGAAGCTTATCCTATGGATGTCTTGGCCGAGGAGCAGATTTTACATGCCGAGTTAGGTAAGTTCAACTTTTTATCCAAAGTATGTCGAGCGAGTTGTCAAAGTTGTTTTCGGCAGATATATTATGTGAGCGTGACGGCTATATCCCATATAGCATGCCCCACTTGTCAACTCGTCGTGTTTATTTTGGATGAGGAGAACACGTTATGTTATTGTAAATTCTATCATCGATTCAACATAACTTGAAGAGAATTACACAATATTATCATTATTAATTGTTTACTAACACATATTTAATGTTACGCTGTTTTTCATTAGCGTTTATAAATTAATTGATTAACAGACTAACGGTGGGATATGGGTTGACCTTATTTAATTAGGCCTGTAGTATATATAATGGGGCGATATGTGATACTGACGTGGGGCCATTTAGGAGAATCATTCATTCATACACGGCCTTTTCCTTGGTCAACAAGACTTCCTTTATGAAATGATAACCCACATGTTGCAGCAGTTGGATAATTGTGACGGGTCAATTGGGTGCACTTGTATCCGTGGATTTTTTTTTTCAATTCGTTGACTGTATCCTGTTCATGATTTCAGTTAAAGTCTTGACAACACCATACGAAATACAAAAGAATCAGAGTGTGACTCATTATATATGTTAATTCAAATCTGTAATTAAAAAAAAAGATGATGTGAGTAAGTTTTAAAAAAAAAACTCAGTTAATGCTTGTCTGCCTTCAAAATTACATTGGAAACAAAATTACATTGAAACAAAATCTCATTGGAAACAAAATCACATGGAAACAAAATCACATTGAAACAAAATCACTTTGGAAACAAAATTACATTGAAACAAAATTACATTGAAACAAAATCATTGAAACAAAATCACATTGGAAACAAAATCTTATTGGAAACAAAATTACATTGGAAACAAAATCACATTGAAACAAAATCACATTGGAAACAAAATCACATTAGAAACAAAATCACATTGGAAACAAAATCACATTAGAAACAAAATTACATTAGAAACAAAATTACATTGGAAACAAAATTACATTGAAACAAAATCAAAATTACATTGGAAACAAAATTACATTGGAAACAAAATCACATTGGAAACAAAATTACATTGGAAACAAAATTACATTGGAAACAAAATCTCATTGGAAACAAAATCACATTGGAAACAAAATTACATTGGAAACAAAATCTCATTGGAAACAAAATCACATTGGAAACAAAATCACATTGGAAACAAAATTACATTGGAAACAAAATTGGAAACAAAATTTACATTGGAAACAAAATCACATTGGAAACAAAATTACACATTGGAAACAAAATTACAAAACAAAATCACATTGGAAACAAAATTACAAAATTGGAAACAAAATCAAAAACAAAATTACATTGGAAACAAAATTACAAAATTGGAAACAAAATCACATTGGAAACAAAATCACATTGGAAACAAAATTACATTGAAACAAAATCAAAATTACATTGGAAACAAAATTACATTGGAAACAAAATCACATTGGAAACAAAATTACATTGGAAACAAAATCACATTGGAAACAAAATTACATTGGAAACAAAATCTCATTGGAAACAAAATCACATTGGAAACAAAATCACATTGAAACAAAATCTCATTGGAAACAAAATTACATTGGAAACAAAATCACATTGGAAACAAAATCACATTGGAAACAAAATTACATTGGAAACAAAATCACATTGGAAACAAAATTACATTGAAACAAAATCAAAATTACATTGGAAACAAAATTACATTGGAAACAAAATCACATTGGAAACAAAATCACATTGGACATTGGAAACAAAATCAAAATTAAACAAAATTGGAAACAAAATTACATTGGAAACAAAATCACATTGGAAACAAAATTACATTGAAACAAAATTACATTGGAAACAAAATCACATTGGAAACAAAATTACATTGAAACAAAATTACATTGGAAACAAAATTATTGGAAACAAAATTGGAAACAAAATCATTGGAAACAAAATTACATTGGAAACAAAATTACATTGGAAACAAAATTACATTGAAACAAAATCACATTGGAAACAAAATTACATTGGAAACAAAATCTCATTGGAAACAAAATCTCATTGGAAACAAAATCTCATTGGAAACAAAATCACATTGGAAACAAAATCTCATTGGAAACAAAATCACATTGGAAACAAAATTACATTGGAAACAAAATCTCATTGGAAACAAAATCTCATTGGAAACAAAATTACATTGAAACAAAATTACATTGGAAACAAAATCACATTGGAAACAAAATTACATTGGAAACAAAATCTCATTGGAAACAAAATTACATTGGAAACAAAATTACATTGGAAACAAAATCACATTGGAAACAAAATTACATTGGAAACAAAATCTCATTGGAAACAAAATCTCATTGGAAATGAATTATTTGTTTATCTTTATGTTTTACATTTATTAAAACTTTGTATCCGGCAGTGGGGGGAATGTAATATCAGAAAAAATTAATCTCAATGATATACTTAAAATGACTTTTAATCTGAAAATAATATGTAAAAATGTCAAAGTTTTGTCACTTATTTCTGATGTATGAATTGATATGAACAGAAAGTGAGATAAGGAGTTCTGCTCATTTCAAATATTACGAAATAGCTGAAAAACATTATTCAAAATATGACAACTTGAAATACAAAAAAATATTATTATATGAGTTTGCTAATTATAATAGGTACAGTGTAATAATTTGTTTTGATCAGTTTTTTGTGTTCTAATTTAATTAGTACATGTATAAACTTTATAATGGTAACAAAAAATTTGCTAAATTAAATGAAAATAAAAAATATGTGACAGTTTTGTTGTTTATATTTTAAACACACAACATTAAATGAGGAAGAATTCAGACATTTCATATCCTCTTATTTAAAGCTCTATTATTGATGAATCTTTAAAATGTAGACAGAAAACGTTTTGAGATATCAACTGTCATAATTCTGTCATTTTCCACAATTTTTTTCCAATAATAACCACAATTTTAGTAAAATACTAAATATGTAACAGTGTGGAGGATAATTTTATTGTCTGTAGAAATGTCAGGTATCTAACATCCTGTTTAATTAATTTGGTAATGATAAAGCTGAAATGATATGTTTTGACAGTGATGTTCAATTTATAATGAATGATTGATAGAATTTTTCATAATCATGTTTACAAATAAAACAGGTTTTTTATTCACAATTAAATTTTCAGGTAAGGGAAGTTTGAGATGCTGATCTAACTTTTGATATACAATTTTTTCTGTTATTGACATACAAACGTTCATTTCGATGAAGTATACAAGAGTGATAGATAATTCGAAGTGTTTCAATTAATCATGTGAAGTGACAGTTTCATTTTTTCCCAGTTGAGAAATGAAGGATAACAAAGAAATCTGATTTGCTGTTTTTATGTAAGATATATTGGTGCCTTCTTTGTTAAGGTTATTAAGTGTAGGCCTTGTAAAAGGAACATACCTATAATGATACAGGCCTAAGGCAAGATTTTTTAATTATGTTCCTAATACAAGAAGTGTGGACCAAATGTTATTATTGACACAGCTCTGTTGATTTGCTTGTATACAGGTTTAGGAAAAGGTCCAGTTTATACAGTGTCTGTATTCTACAGTGTCTGTATTCTATAGTGTCTGTATTCTACATTGTCTGTATTCTATAGTGTCTGAATTCTACAGTGTCTGTATTCTACAGTGGCTGTATTCTACACTGTCTGTATTCTACAGTGTCTGTATTCTACAGTGTCTGTATTCTATAGTGTCTGTATTCTACACTGTCTGTATTCTATAGTGTCTGTATTCTACAGTGTCTGTATTCTATAGTGTCTGTATTCTACACTCTATATTCTACAGTGTCTGTATTCTACACTCTATATTCTACACTGTCTGTATTCTACAGTGTCTGTATTCTACACTGTCTGTATTCTACAGTGTCTGTATTCTACACTCTATATTCTACACTGTCTGTATTCTACAGTATCTGTATTCTACACTGTCTGTATTCTACAGTGTCTGTATTCTACACTCTATATTCTACACTGTCTGTATTCTACATTGTCTGTATTCTACACTGTATTCTACACTGTCTGTATTCTATAGTGTCTGTATTCTACAGTGTCTGTATTCTACAGTGTCTGTATTTTATAGTGTCTGTATTCTACATTGTCTGTATTCTACACTGTATTCTACACTGTCTGTATTCTATAGTGTCTGTATTCTACAGTGTCTGTATTTTATAGTGTCTGTATTCTATAGTGTCTGTATTTTATAGTGTCTGTATTCTATAGTGTCTGTATTCTACAGTGTCTGTATTCTACAGTGTCTGTATTCTATAGTGTCTGTATTCTACACTGTCTGTATTCTACACTGTATTCTATAGTGTCTGTATTCTACAGTGTCTGTATTTTATAGTGTCTGTATTCTACAGGGTCTGTATTCTACACTGTCTGTATTCTACACTGTATTCTACACTGTCTGTATTCTATAGTGTCTGTATTCTACAGTGTCTGTATTCTATAGTGTCTGTATTCTACAGGGTCTGAATTCTACAGTGTCTGTATTCTATAGTGTCTGTATTCTACACTGTCTGTATTCTACAGTGTCTGTATTCTACACTGTCTGTATTCCACAGTGTCTGTATTCTACGCTGTATTCTACAGGGTCTGTATTCTACAGTGTAGATAGATAAGTAAACTTTGAGGCCAAGTTATAATTGTGATTTTACGTCTCAGAAAACTAATCTCCAAGCCAGGTTTAAGTCTTCTAAATTAAAAATTATACAAGCTATAATTCTGACATACAGATATTGTAATGTGAGGTACTTGGGTATAATTATATACAAAGATGTTTTCAGAATATTCATTTAGGTCTGATTAATAATTATGTTTTCATGATATAAAGTGGGGCCTAATTAGAGGCCTGGATTACAGAGGTTGTCAGAATACAAAGTGATGCCTAATTACAGGTCCGGTTTACAGATTTATTTTTCAGGATATAAAGTGTGGACTAATTACAGGTCTGGTTTTCAGAGATTTTTTCATGATATAAAGTGTGGACTAATTACAGGTCTGGTTTTCAGAGATTTTTTCATGATATAAAGTGGGACCTAATTACAGGTCTGGTTTACAGAGGTTTTCACAATATAAAGTTGGACCTGATTACATATCTGGTTTACAGAGGTTTTCAGAATATAAGATTGTGTTTGAGTACATATCTGATTTACAGAAGTTTTCAGAATATAAAGTTGGACCTAATTACATATCTGGTTTACAGAGGTTTTCAGAATATAAGATTGTGTTTGATTGCATGTCTGATTTACAGAAGTTTTCACAATATAAAGTTGGACCTGATTACATATCTGGTTTACAGAGGTTTTCATGATATAAGATTGTGTTTGATTTCATGTCTGATTTCCTAATTAATGATAGGTCTGGAATATTGAGGTTTTAAGAATATGAAATTGGGCCTAGTTAACAATAGGTCTCCAGGTTTATAGGGATTTGGTCTCATTTAAAGATAAGATTTAGAGGCTGAGAGAAGAGATGATATGTCTGGTTTGTAGAGATTTTTATAATATTTAGAGGCTGAGAGAAGAGATAATAAGTCTGGTTTGTAGAGATTTTTATAATATTTAGAGGCTGAGAGAAGAGATGATAAGTCTGGTTTATAGAGATTTTTATAATATTTAGAGGCTGAGAGAAGAGATGATAAGTCTGGTTTGTAGTGATTTTTATAATATTTAGAGGCTGAGAGAAGAGATGATAAGTCTGGTTTATAGAGATTTTTATAATATTTAGAGGCGGAGAGAAGAGATAATAAGTCTGGTTTATAGAGATTTTTATAATATTTAGAGGCGGAGAGAAGAGATGATATGTCTGGTTTATAGAGATTTTTTATAATATTTAGAGGCTGAGAGAAGAGATGATATGTCTGGTTTATAGAGATTTTTATAATATTTAGAGGCTGAGAGAAGAGATGATAAGTCTGGTTTATAGAGATTTTTATAATATTTAGAGGCGGAGAGAAGAGATGATATGTCTGGTTTATAGAGATTTTTTATAATATTTAGAGGCTGAGAGAAGAGATGATATGTCTGGTTTGTAGAGATTTTTATAATATTTAGAGGCGGAGAGAAGAGATGATAAGTCTGGTTTATAGAGATTTTTATAATATTTAGAGGCGGAGAGAAGAGATGATATGTCTGGTTTGTAGAGATTTTTATAATATTTAGAGGTTGAGAGAAGAGATGATATGTCTGGTTTATAGAGATTTTTATAATATTTAGAGGCTGAGAGAAGAGATGATATGTCTGGTTTATAGAGATTTTTATAATAGTTAGAGGCTGAGAGAAGAGATGATATGTTTGGTTTATAGAGATTTTTATAATATTTAGAGGCTGAGAGAAGAGATGATATGTCTGGTTTGTAGAGATTTTTATAATAGTTAGAGGCTGAGAGAAGAGATAATATGTCTGGTTTGTAGAGATTTTTATAATATTTAGAGGCTGAGAGAAGAGATGATATGTCTGGTTTATAGAGATTTTTATAATATTTAGAGGCGGAGAGAAGAGATGATAAGTCTGGTTTATAGAGATTTTTATAATATTTAGAGGCTGAGAGAAGAGATGATAAGTCTGGTTTATAGAGATTTTTATAATATTTAGAGGCTGAGAGAAGAGATGATATGTCTGGTTTATAGAGATTTTTATAATATTTAGAGGCGGAGAGAAGAGATGATATGTCTGGTTTATAGAGATTTTTATAATAGTTAGAGGCTGAGAGAAGAGATATGCATTAAAAACCTTTATTAACTTTATTTTCAAGCATCTAACACATTCATAATAGGAATGACAAAAGATGCGTCATTTCCAACTAAAAGTTCAGGACCTTGATTGCTGTATGATTTATATGAACGAGTACTTTTACATCCTTGTAATATTTGGTTTGTATGGTAAGTTAAAGTAGCGTGGGAGTTTCATAAGATGTGTTAAATTGCATTTATGATCCATGCAAATTGTTGACATTATAACCTCCTTAGAAAAGTAATGACTTTCTTCTGCACGAAAAAAGAGGATGCAAAACATTTTTAAAAATAAAAGTGCACTATTGTGAGAAAAGAAAATCAAAATTTTTATAAGGTATCGTGATAAAAGGTGTGAAATTTGTTACAGTACTATTGCAAAAACAGAGGGTGTGAAACTTCATAACAGTGCCATTTTTTGAGAAAAGGTGGTATGAAACTTCATATGCTAAAAAAATTTTGAAAAAAAGAGATTGTGAGATATTTAAAGAGCACTATGATGAAAAAAAAGTGTGAAAATTACATGTTTTTGAGTTCTGATATAGCCAAATTTGAGTGACATGAGTAGATCTTGACAACAAGACTGAACATTTTTTTATTTTAACAATGAGACATACTTACGTAACATAATAATTGCAATCTAAGGTGTATACTACGTTGGATAATACAGGTCATTTTGGCATTTGATGAAGATTAATGGCACGAGAGTTTCAGTGTTTGAAGGTACCTGGTACCTGTTTGGAAGACTATTTATTAAAATGGCTATAATAGCAAAAATTATCATAGGTCAAAGATGACTTAGGGTCAAAAGTCACATGAGTGAGTAACTGGGTCACATTTGTTACTATATATAGCAGTAAATATAAGCAAATTGGTTCTGATTAGGTATGCAAATTTCTTTACATTATGATAATGGTGATGACACATTCTGTTAGGGAACATTGGCTCTTCTGTAAGTAACGAACACATCTATCATGTAGCTAGAGATCCACTGATGTGAAACCCTCTCAGCTTTATGAAATCAGCTTTTATAAACAAGCATGTTAAATGTATATTAGATTATAATTTTCTGTAATTAAAATAATTTGTATAAAAAAGATTCAAAAGATTAAAAAGCTAGAAAATTTGTTTTGACAAGATAAATTTCGAAGATATAGAGATGAAGGTAGCTATGTATACATTATATATACCGCAATCACATTGATATACTTACCAGGTACCTACATGACATGTTCTCACTTACGAAAACTTGTTTCTTTACCAGTAGAAAATACCAGGAAAAAGATTACAGACTAAGATAGGATGTTTTTTTATTCTCTTTCAAACAAATTTCAGTTATATATCTGATGCATATACATCATAAACAGGTACACCTACAAGCTGAGACATCTTAGGACAGGTATACAGAATGTAGAGTCCAGGTATACACTTTATAGAATACAGGTATATAGTGTGTAAGATACAGGTATACAGTGTGTAAGATACAGGTATACAGTGGGTAAGATACAGGTATACAGTGTGTAAGATAAGGTATATAATGGGTAAGATACAGGTATACAGTGTGTAAGATACAGGTATTCAGTGTATAAGATACAGGTATACAGTGTGTAAGATACAGGTATACAGTGTGTAAGATACAGGTATACAGTGTGTAAGATACAGGTATACAGTGTGTAAGATACAGGTATACAGTGTGTAAGATACAGGTATACAGTGTGTAAGATACAGGTATACAGTGGGTAAGATACAGGAATACAGTGTGTAAGATACAGGTATACAGTGTGTTAGATAAGGTATATAATGGGTAAGATACAGGTATACAGTGGGTAAGATACAGGAATACAGTGTGTAAGATACAGGAATACAGTGTGTAAGATACAGGTATACAGTGTGTTAGATAAGGTATATAATGTGTAAGATACAGGTATATCATATACAGGTGTACAAGTATAGAATGTAGGCAGATTGACAAGTTAATTAGGCCATTGTCAGACTTTCGTCGTAAATCAGTAGCTATGAATTAAACGAAATAAAAATATTATGAAACTGTTAAACAGTCCCTTTAATATAACCCTGTTATTTAGCTGACAGACATATCAATTGAGTTCTGGATTTCAATTTTTTTTTTTTTTTGTAAATTTGTAAGCTGCCTTTTGTAAATGTTTGGGTTGAGTGATTAATTGGTCTGTAGTTTGCATGCAGACCCTCATAATGTCGACAGTCAGGGGCGAGTAATTATGTGTGTACCAATTGTCCCTGAGGGCACACACTGTGTTAACGGCTTGGTCTGAGTGATCAGTACGTACCTATGGCGGACCACTTTACCTGTGATTAGAAAATAATAGCATTTAAGGCTCACCTGTCTTTAACAATAGCAATACATTGATCCCATCACTGTTTGAAGAGACACTGTTATTGTTGAGAGAGTTTATTGTTTTATGGTGAACATTACACAAATACTAAATGTCAATATCTACTGTAATTTGTGTTAGAATTTCCCAGGACGTCTATAGAATAAGTGAAATTCAATTTCCTATTCTTTTCAACTTTGTTGACAACAGCAAAATCTGATGATTGTTTTGTCACCAGTACACGTAATACTGAATTGTGCATCAAAGTGGATCCCTGATCCCGTCAAAAATGCTGCCAAATGATCGTCAGCTAAAACTTTTCTCATTGTCAAGAAAAAATTGAATGTGAAAGCAATTTGATTATTATCACATTCAAGTTATGTTGATTATATTGAAGCGAGATTTTGACAGAATAATCTGGCATGTCTCAGTAGACAATAGACAACACATGTTAAACTTCATGATCCTTCATAACCCAGGAACATGTACATTTTTTATCCAATCAAATAAAAATAATGACTAATCAACTGCCTGGTAGGTTTTGTCATTGTGATTAGGTTTTGGAAGGACAAAGAGATACTAAAGAAATGGAAAATTCACAAAAGTTTAAATGGACTTATCACACAGCTTTGCAGTAAATTGAGTATCCATGAGAGCTGGGACTGAATCTTCAGGATTCCTTTGGTACATTATACACTGTACATGGAAAAGAGCAGAAAAAAGAAGTTTTCTTTTTTGACGTGACCTATTTGGAAAAGTATATTTCTCATTATAAAAGAAAATGGATTAGTATAAGAATCCTTGAAGTATTTGTTTTTTTTAAATGTGTAACAGATTTTCTAATTTTTTTAATTGGGTTGTATTTGTATGGATATCAAACAGTTCAGACATTTATATGTTCTCATTTAACCTTGAATCTTTAAAAAAGAGGACTATCTAGGTTCCACTTGGAGCCGAGACTAGTTTCATTTTACCCCTATTTGTAAAAAAAAAGGATAATGTTTTAAGAGGTAGATTGATATCTACACGAATATCTTTAAACTATTGTATAAGCACACACTGGGGTAATTGTACTGTATAACCAGGTTGTAACTGTTCAACCTCGTTACCTGAATGATCAAATCACTTAGTAGGCACCTTATGACCTTCTAACCTTGACCCACTTGACAGAAGCTTACGTAATCACTTACAACTTTAGACGTTAATCAGGAGTCCTGTAATTGGAACACATAAATCGTTTCTGCACAATGAAAATAAGTGCAGGTGGTCTCAGATTTCTGGCATGTTTTTCATTTTATTGTCAAAAATATAACTGTAACAAGGCATGGATTAAAATAGAAATTTGTTTCTCAAGTAAATATTGTAAGCAATTTGAGAATATTGATCATCAATGAGGGTATTTCAGTCAACCAGGAAAATAATCTGTAACACATACAGTATCTAAACTAATAATTGTATCTGCCTCTAAATGCATACTTACACCTTTTTTCATGAACAGAGAATAGGTACACAAATAAATCAGTCTTTTAACCAAAAAACAGTAAGGTAATGGAGGCATTCTTTCCACTCAGATTTCACAAGAAAGCTTTTCTCTGTGTGTGATCTAATACTGTGGACCTTTTTTGTATTTTTTTAATGCACTATGAACTTTAATGGCAGTTGTTCTGATAGATAATTCCATACATTGCTCCTTTTGTATTTATAGCAATGGAGAAAAATTAATGTGAAGCTAGTGTCCTGATATTTTTTGTTCCAACTTTATGTCTTCAAAAAAATATTTGTCTTCAAAGCTCCTCCTGAGCATGTTGGTTAATTTCAATGATTTTGTTTATATCATAATAACCACCAGATGTTGTTCACCTATGTATTTTTCTGTCCATTTTGGCCTTTTTTTTTAAGGAATTTGTGTTACTTTCCTTATTGGTCATGTTGAACCTTGTTCAGACAGCTCCTATGTAAAGACTCTTGTTGATGAAACTTGACATGTACCCTATCTATTTCCTGATATTGTCCATCTGGAAATTTTTTTTCATTTTTATCAGAATGTAGTCATTATCAAATCCTGTTCCTAATTCCAGTGTTAGGGTTTACAGAGATGGTATGTACAACTGTCAATGTGGTTGTTTATGCATATATCACATTATCCTTGGCCATGGCAGTTCTAGTCAGAACTTTGTCTGTGATTAGATATTAAGCCATGCAGTTTGTCAGGAACAGTTCTTGTACCATCACATTGCGTATCTGATTTGTCCATTAGCTAGGTAACTGACATTGTCTCACTTTTTGTGAGTTTGTATACTTAACTGCTATAGAAATCCATTTTCTGCTCTACCATTGTCTTTCATGTCTGGAAGAATGACATCATTTTACATCGTGAGACCTGATATTGGTGTGACTGTTGGCAGTTAAACAGTTCAGCCATTAACAACAATGTCTTTAATAGATGTACTTATGGTCCTTGGATGTTACATACACTTTTTGTGTCACCTGCAGAGCTGGCTGACACTTAGGGATTTCGCAAGGGTACAGATTAAGTTCGATTCCTGGCTGTCTGTGACCCTTTTTGGCAGAGTTATGCCCCTTTCAACTTAGAAAATTTCCTGGAAATATTGTTTTCTTGATTTTCTTTGGTTATGCTTTGAGTTATGAAAATACAATTTTGTATATGAGTTCTTGTTCAAAAGTTACGCACCGAGTTCTCTTCTTGGCAGTCTGTAACCCTTCTTGGCAGTGATATGTCCCTTTGAACTTGGAAAATTTCTCAGGAATATTGCTTTGCGCAGATTTCCATTTATGCTTCAAGTTATAGAAATGAAATTTTGTAGTACAACTTTATGGTTGATCGTTGCACAGTTCAATTTCTGGGTGACCATGACTCTTTATGCAGGCGACACATATAGTTCCGAGGAACTCTTGTGTAAATAAAGGATTTGTTATCTGTGTAGTTGATATTAATTGTAGTGAAGTTAAAAAAGCATTAGTTATACCTTTTCATAAGATTTTTTATGCTCAACAAAGTCATGGGATTTAATTATTTAAAGAACAATGACGTACATAGCTTGTGGTTGTCTTTCTATACTCAACAGCAAAAAATAGTGATACACTTATTGCTATATATGGGCGTATTTCTGGAGAAATGCATTAGTATGAAAAATGATAAAAGATGTAAAGCAGATAATGTATCTACTTCACGTTCATTAGTCACCTGTTTAAATTAATTTCATGTGTAAAATTGAGGAACAGACTGATTATACATGTATATATATTAATTTGATTTACCAGTATTAATTCTTCCACAAAATTCTTGAGTACTAACTTATTTCTGCTGATTTAGTCGCCCATCTAGTTATTTTGATCTTGTTTCACCAACAATGTAGCGTAATATATTGGTTATCAATAAAATTACACACCCCCGACTCCACTGTCCTGGTAAAGCTCCGATACATAGAGCTTGACTGTCTACATTAACTAAGTCATTAACCCATTAGCATCTCGGGTTAGTGTGTAAAACAGCATACAACAGGTCTTGTGAACCACAAGATTTAAACACTCACAACTTAATTGGTTTTTTAGAAATAATTTATTCAAGTTATCTAAAAATTAAATGTATTTAAGTTTGGTTTATATATATAAAGTTTAAAACATAAAGTACATGAAGAATTTATCTCAATTTCTGAAAACTGAAAAAAAAATGATTATGATGATTTTGTTACATGTATATTTTGTTAAGCTGACAATACTTACTAAGATAGGATCTGTTGATTTTGTAATTAAGACGTAACAAGCTTGAACACTACATTCTCCCTCCCATCTCCTGCCTTTATTGATTCAGTCTCCACCAACACTGACAACAAAGAGCCCAAATTAAGACTATTTTGTTTTTGTGATTATAAACGTGATTAGGTTTCATTGATTATCCATATTTTTAATTGATCCAGAATCTTGAAAATTGATGTAGAAATGGCAACTTCATTATGCTCGAGTTTTATCAGGGATTGGTAATTATTGTTGAGGTTGGTTGTGCCTAGGTCAGATGTTTGGGAAGGGTCGATTTTCATTATTTTGACCCTGTTGCATTTAAGTCTTTGTTTGACGAGACTGAGAATTAATTGCTATTCTTGGAATAAATTTTCTTAGGAATATGGTAAGGGGTGATTACCTGAGGTGTATACTTACTTGTATTTTGACCTCTGATAGTAAAATATTTGTTTGGGGAGAGGAAAGTAATTAATCTGAGTCATTTATGGTCACTATCAAATATATATTTTTTAAAAAATGCTTTTGTCTGTATCCTGCTGTGTTCAGGTGAACTTTGTACAATTTATAGGCATACATATTTTTGAAGATCCATAAATTATTTAATGTATTTGAAATTTAGCTTGCTAATATGTAGGTCTATCAGTTTTTGCTCCTATAAATTACCTTGACCCACTTTCTCAGATGTTCAATGGACTTCTTCCAAATGTCTGTAAGACCTGCTAAGATAATAAGTTATTAAAGTTTATGCAAAGAAATGACCTTGACCCTCACTGTTGATATATGTAAAATGTTATACTTCCAAGAGACCATGTTCTGTTCTGCGTTATTTGCACATGCAGCTAATGGTTTGGTTTTTAATAGGGTATATAAATACATTAAAATCCAGGATGTATGAACAAACAAGGAATTTTATGTTATAGTAAGGTCATTGCCATTCTAGAAACTCCTCAGCAAGTATAAAATATTGTAAAGATTTGGTTGGTCAGTTATTCTTTTCATTATGTGATGAATATTATCATGGTCATTATGATGGTTTTGCTAGGACATATATGTTATATAGAGATGTTAGGCAGCAAGTGTATACCATCCAATGTTATATAGGTGTTTGGCAGGGTATATAGGCCTGTATTTCCTGTTTATATCACATATACCCTGAGCTGAAGAAGGTCCTGACAATTAAAGGAACATGGTATAGTGTACTTTGCTGAAGAATGTATAAGTGATGTTGCCAGTACTTATGACAGCACTAACCTGGTATAATAGTGGGACTTTTTTGGACAGCAAGGGTCATTTTAAAAGCGGAGCCTTCTTGTAATAGCTGGTGACTCTTACTGAACAACATACAAGAGCTGACTTTCAAGGGCAATTGATATAAAGTTTCTTGTTGCAACACAGGCAATGATATCACAGTGTATGATGGCCGGCATTTTCCCTCTTGACTTCTTGTGAAACATAACCTGTCCTGGCAAAGTCCTGTGTTCTACCAAATGAGAACTATTGCAGCCCTCTTCAGGGGATTGCGAAGACACTTTAAAGTCTATGAATGAAGTAATATCTGTGGTTTGTCTTTGGATGTTTTAAGACAGTAAGCGATGAATAAATAAAGTTATACTGAGAAGAGATATTACAACAGAAGGACATTTATGGTAAACTGAAGGACATTACGGTAAACAGACATTTACGGTAAACTGAAGGAAATTACGGTAAACTGAAGGACATTTACGGTAAACAGAAGGACATTTACGGTAAACTGAAGGACATTACAGTAAACAGAAGGACATTTACGGTAAACTGAAGGACATTTACGGTAAACTGAATGACATTACAGTAAAATGAAGGACATTTACGGTAAACAGAAGGACATTTACGGTAAACAGAAGGACATTTACGGTAAACTGAATGACATTACAGTAAAATGAAGGACATTTACGGTAAACAGAAGGACATTTACGGTAAACTGAAGGACATTACAGTAAACAGAAGGACATTTACGGTAAACAGAAGGACATTTACGGTAAACTGAAGGACATTTACGGTAAACTGAAGGACATTTACGGTAAACTGAAGGACATTTATGGTAAACAGAAGGACATTTACGGTAAACAGAAGGACATTTACGGTAAACTGAAGGACATTTACGGTAAACTGAATGACATTTATGGTAAACAGAAGGACATTTACGGTAAACTGAAGGACATTTATGGTAAACAGAAGGACATTTACGGTAAACAGAAGGACATTTACGGTAAACTGAAGGACATTTACGGTAAACTGAATGACATTACAGTAAAATGAAGGACATTTACGGTAAACAGAAGGACATTACGGTAAACAGAAGGACATTTACGGTAAACTGAAGGAAATAACGGTAAACTGAAGGACATTACGGTAAACAGAAGGACATTTACGGTAAACTGAAGGACATTTATGGTAAACAGAAGGACATTTACGGTAAACTGAAGGACATTTACGGTAAACAGGACATTTATGGTAAACTGAAGGACTTTACGGTAAACAGAAGGACATTTACGGTAAACTGAAGGACATTTACTGTAAACAGAAGGACATTTACGGTAAACTGAAGTACATTTACAGTAAACAGAAGGACATTTACGTAAACTGAAGGACGTTTATGGTAAACTGAAGGACATTTACGGTAAACAGAAGGACGTTTACGGTAAACTGAAGGACGTTTACGGTAAACTGAAGGACATTTACGGTAAACAGAAGGACATTTACGGTAAACTGAAGGACATTACGGTAAACTGAAGGACATTTACAGTAAACAGAAGGACATTTACGGTAAACTGAAGGACATTTACATAAACTGAAGGATATTTATGGTAAAATGAAGGACATGGATGGCTGTATAACTGATGACTATTTTTGTATGGCTGATGTTGCCAGTGATGTAGAAGATCGGAAGTTTGTTTAAAGTCAACATCAGTGTAGTTTAAAATCCAGGAAATGATTACAGTTAGTTGACTGGGTACTTGCCGATGGCAGTAAAAGATGTGTACATGACAATAGTGTCAGGGTGGGGCATGTTGGGTAATGAACTGCTCTACAGGCAGCTGTATAATAAACCTCTGTGTACTGGGAAAAGATGATTTTGTTTGACATGTTACACAAATCATTCTACATTTTACAAAGACATAGTAAATCATTCCACTCTATAACATCAAGCTAGGGGCTAGGATACCTTAATGATCCCTGTAATTCATTCATGTATTAACTACTCTCTCTAATAGCTTTCAGCATTTAGACCTTTTTTGTGTGAAATGCAGACTTATTTCACTTATCTGAAATGATGGGAAGAAAGTGGATGAGCTAGAACAAAAAGATTTTTCACTGTTGTCATCGTATACTTACTGTAAAATGTAGATATTGTGCTATGTATTTTACATTACACTGTATATCTTTTTCATCATTTACATCTTGTATCTATAAAATCATTTCCCACAGGGGACATGTTGTTATTCTATGCCTGTTTAACAGGTAATGAATTGGTAATGCATATAAAAATGTAGATTTAGTAATTCATCACGTTTGGATTTAAGAGTCCCATTGCTTTTCTACAGCATAGTTATAGACATAATTGCGAGTTAGAACAATTCGATCTAAAAAAAATTTTTTTGCTTTTAACATTGCCTTTAAGTGCATACATGCAGAACAGTCAATACATGTATACATGCTGAAATGTTTAAAGGTGGGTTTTTTTTCAATAACTATTTACATTATAAAGATTTGATACAAGTCCATCCATCCACTTTGTGGTCAGCACTTACTTCACTCCTAAAGATCATTTTGAAAATTTAGGTCAACAGATTAATTGTTTATATAATATTATTTAAAGTACAACTTTGAAGAACCCTTTTAGCACTGAATTTGTCATAGCAAAACTTAATTTAATTTAGCGGTTTTTTTTTAAATTTGAAATAAATCAACAAATTATTTTAAATGTAATTTTGAACGACTATCCAACCCAAATTTTTTCAATGAAATTTAAATATGTTTTATTTTGATGAGATATGAATCTGAAAGCAAATTGACAAATTATTTAAAGTGCAACTTTTAAAGAACTATTTGAGTTTTCAGTATATCACTGAAGTTAATTCAGTTTTGACAAGTTTAATATTTAAATCTGAGACATCAGCATGTTTGCCTGTAGTTGTAGTGTTAACTTTGTTAATTAATTCTGTGAATTTTTTATTGAAATCTTGCCTACCAGGAGTGGCCATTTTGAACACAGACATCTACACAAAATCCTTATTTAATCTAAAAAGCAATAAAAAGAGGCAAAAATATGAGCCCAAGAAAGAAACATTTAAACAGATAGCCATGAAACCGTACAAGGAGAATCAGACCAGATGTTTCAAAGGAATGAGTGTCTTCAGGGACATCCACAACTTAATCTATATCCACTATATATAAGCAATATATCACATTCCAGAAATATAACTACTGTCATCAATACAATCTATCATTGAAATTATGTCAAATATTGCAGCACAAGGCAATAGAATATTTCTCAATGAAAGCTTGATTACAACCATGATGTAGTCATTAATTGATTTTGTCTATTTCTAAATTTGTATTGTTAATCTGTTTACACTTGACAACTAAAACAGAAATTCAGGAGCTATATAGTTCCAGTATGTTTTTTCTGACTTACTTATTAAAGTAAAATGTAAGAAGTAAAATACCTTTATGATCGCTTCACAGAGATTTGATTCTTGCAAAGATTCATCTTGTGAAAAAACCCACTATACATCTTATGTAAACAATGTATATATAGTGAAGAAATAACTATGTTAAGATTCAGATTAAAATTTGGGACCAGATCATTAGGGTCAGACCAGACCAAATTGGGACAAGACCAATAACGCCAAACCAGACAGAAGCAAAGTCTTTAACCAAGCCATTGAGACCTGGTCAGACCAATATGAGACCAAAAATCAGGGACCAGGCCAATGAGACCTAACCAGAGCAGACCAGACCATTTTTTACAGTATGCCCACATCTATTGTGTTTTCTGTAGAAATGCCAAAAATACTAATTCCTTGCCCTGTAATAAGCCCACCTTGTATCTCAGTGAGTCATCAGTATTGTGTTGCCCCCTCTCACTCTGTGATCCCAGGGGTTGCTGCAGGATATAAATCACTTGGAGATACACTAATTCGTAAATGAAAGTGGGTCCTATTAATTTGATGCTACTGGCAGTAGGAGCATGAAACCATACTAGGGAGAGAGGAGGGGGGTTGTTTAGAAATGCGTAATGTTCCACGATTAACACAGCATGAAATGATGCTATATAAAAACATACATTAAACTATTCCTCTGCATGTCTGATAAGGAGTACACATTGTCGCACATCCTTCATGCCTGTTATCTGTCTATTATCTGTGTGCTTTGGCCTTTATCTGTGTCAACCGGATAATTAGGACGTGATTAGGACATCAGAGTATCACATGTGATCCCTAGGATAAGCGATAGTGATGGAGTATTTAAAGGCTAGTATACATGTATTTGTAGGCTCCCCTACTGTTATAAAGGGTTTTTATGTCACCTTAAGTAGGTGTTTTGTAAACCAAATACATGCTTGATAAAATACAAATTCATTGTAGTACATTGTCAGCTGAACGTATGGTGTACAGCAGTGTATCAGCATATATTATACTAATGCATTTTAGGTTGGTAGCCTTCTCAAATTAATTATAAAATTTAAATTAAAGGCCTTTTTTTTTTAACTTACCGGTATATGCTATGACAGGGGACCCCAGGATATACACATTTGTTGCCTAATGTAAGGAAATTCCATACAGCTTAAATTTAATCATATGAAAACATTATTGAAGTAAAGCAAACCAATTTACGGATATTTTCTGTCAGTTTTGTAGAGCAATGGAATTTTCATGTGAAGGAATTTAGTTTTGTTAAGGAATGTTTGTGGGGATCAGGGCCTCTTGCAAATGCCTTCTCCTCTGTGTCATGGAAGCGTGTATACTTACTATTCCTTAAATCTGCACAATGACAAATAAATACCATATTAATGAAAATAAAATAATTAAAAGATAAACAACAGAGGAATATTGAAGACCACCAGTATATAATGTATTTAAGATGTGACAAGCCAAGACACTAGGGACAACTCTAGTGGGCTGTGTGCTTATGGCAAGAACATCCAAATAGCATTTGTACAATAGACATGAGTGAACTTATATTGATACCAGGCATGGATGTTTGAAAAGACTCGGCAAAAGACACACAAGTGAATAGCACATTTTAATCCAATTTTAAATCGGATACAAGAGAGGCAAACATTGAATTAAATACATCGTACAGCTGTTTCATCCATGTAGGACTGGTCAGTAATGCTAAGGGTCTAAACTTCAAACCTAGGAGGTGACTGAGAAAATCCAAAGTGATCAAAACTGATGTCCGAATCTAGATGAGTAGGTACACTAACTCCATAATTTAGAAAACTTTATGAATTTCATATCTCTATATAAATTTTAGAAAAATGTCAAGTATACATGTATATTCTGAACCGTGCCACTATTCAAATGAATTAAAACGTGGCATGCAGGTTAAACAATATCATACAGCTGTTCTAGAACTCCTCAGTGATGCTACTTCATACAGCTGTTCTAGGACTCATCAGTGATGCTACATCATACAGCTGTTTCGTCCTTCTAGGACTCATCAGTGATGCTACATCATACAGCTGTTTCGTCCTTCTAGGACTCCTCAGTCATTCTACATCATACAGCTGTTTCGTCCTTCTAGGACTCATCAGTGATGCTACATCATACAGCAGTTCTAGGACTCCTCAGTGATGCTACATCATACAGCTGTTCTAGGACTCCTCAGTGATGCTACATCATACAGCTGTTCTAGGACTCCTCAGTGATGCTACATCATACAGCTGTTCTAGGACTCCTCAGTGATGCTACATCATACAGCTGTTCTAGGACTCATCAGTGATGCTACATCATACAGCTGTTCTAGGACTCCTCAGTGATGCTACATCATACAGCTGTTCTAGGACTCATCAGTGATGCTACATCATACAGCTGTTCTAGGACTCATCAGTGATGCTACATCATACAGCAGTTCTAGGACTCCTCAGTGATGCTACATCATACAGCTGTTCTAGGACTCCTCAGTGATGCTACATCATACAGCAGTTCTAGGACTCCTCAGTGATGCTACATCATACAGCTGTTCTAGGACTCCTCAGTGATGCTACATCATACAGCTGTTCTAGGACTCATCAGTGATGCTACATCATACAGCTGTTCTAGGACTCCTCAGTGATGCTACATCATACAGCTGTTCTAGGACTCCTCAGTGATGTTACATCATACAGCTGTTTCGTCCTTCTAGGACTCCTCAGTGATGCTACATCATACAGCTGTTCTAGGACTCCTCAGTGATGCTACATCATACAGCTGTTCTAGGACTCATCAGTGATGCTACATCATACAGCAGTTCTAGGACTCCTCAGTGATGCTACATCATACAGCTGTTCTAGGACTCATCAGTGATGCTACATCATACAGCTATTCTAGGACTCATCAGTGATGCTACATCATACAGCTGTTCTATGACTCCTCAGTGATGTTACATCATACAGCTATTCTAGGACTCATCAGTGATGCTACGTCATACAGCTGTTCTAGGACTCATCAGTGATGCTAAGGGCCTAACTTTTAAACCCAGGACAAATGAGACAACGCCTAATTGTAGGAAAAGCACTGAACAGAAAAAATTGTAACAACTATGCAAATAATTACCAGACATGGGCTAATTGTGCGAGTAATACAATATTTATAAATGTAGGTAGTTTGTATGGCGATTCAGGCCTGACCATCCTGTCTCCATCCATCAAAGGTTTGAAATTCTCAACAGTTCTAAATTTAGGTTTATAAATTCACAATCATTATGTATATAGGTTTGGATTTATGGTTTCATTAAGTCCAACTTTGACATTTATTATCTATAACATAACATGAATATTTTGGTAGCTGACATTGAGGCATGCTGTAGCTCGCCATAAACAAAGCGTGATGGAAAACATGGGCTGTATAATATCTGATATGTATAGTAGCAGTATCTAAAAATCTCTTATTGTAACAAATCAAAACTTATGAAATTTTTATGTTAATTTTCATAATAACAAAAGGCAAGGGCATTGTGTGATTTGTACATATATACTGTCACATTATGACTTTTTGTCACTTTTTTTTTTTACATTTTTGTTGAGAAAGTATATTTATTTAAATAATATAACACTCCCTGATTAGTAAAACATTAGCATTTCATATTAAATCTTCAGAAATGTTTCAAAATTTTATAACTTTCTTATATACTCAACAAAAAAGGAAAGGTTAACATGTTTCCTTGGCGAATACCTGTAAATGAGTGAAAACAAAATGACGTTTGTGCAATATTAGAAAATGGTAATGTTTTACATTACAAAATCCAAGGGGGTTACCAAAATCATTCAAGCGTGAAAGTCTGTAGTAGCGAAAGAGCTGCACAAGGTTTTCTGAGACTAACTTGTATCTTCGCTTGAATTTCATAAACATTCAAACTGACAACTGTTCCTTAGATCCTTAGGACTTAGAAATCACTGAATCTTGCTATCTATCAACTTTATCATTATGCCCTGGCTGTCACAAGTACACAGAGAAAGGGCTGTAGGCATGATCCAGGCTGGGAGTCTCGCCGTTGAGTTGCACGGCATTTTGGTTGCAGTGTTAAGACAATTTGCCATTTGGTAAGTTGTTTAAACCAAACTGGGTCAACATCCGATCGTCCCCGTCGTATATGATTGATACACTTCCGCAATCGATTCGTAATCGCAGTAGAGACTACAAGGACATTGTTTTGGCGTCGTGTGTCTCCCCAAACAGTCCGCAACAGGTTGAGGGCCTACCAATTGAAAGCGCGGCATCCCTACACTGGACCCAATTTGTTGCGACATCACCGTAATAATAACTGGACCCGTGTTCACCGTCGTTGGGCCTTATGACAATGGAACAATGTTCTGTTTTCAGATGAGTCCAGGTTTTGTCTGTGGGGGGACTCATACCAGGCTTGTTGTGTTAAATGGCAATTTAACCAGCATTCGATATCGGGACGAAATTTTAAGACCAGTGTTTCTGCCATTCTTAAGACGCCATGGCGTTGGCGCCATTTTTCAACAGGATAACGCACCAGCGCACACCAGTCACGTCAGCAGAACTTTCTTGCAGCAGAATAACGTACAGGTGTTAGATTGACCATCTAAATCACCTGATTTGTCACCGATTGGGCATGTCTGGGACGTTCTTGGGCAACGCGTGAGAGAACGTCAAAATCAGCCGTCAAACTTGCAGGAGATAGCCCAAGCCTTGATCGCTGAATGGAACAACATCTCTCCTCGAATTATCCGCCGTTTACGAGTTCCATGCGATGACGCTGTAATGCTGTTTACTTTGCAAATGGTGGCCATACCCGTTACTAATGGTGTTGCCTTTGAAATTGACCCCAACGTCCTTTACAGTCGAATAAAATCAACTGAACGCAAAGTTTTATAATGAACCATAACTGCAGTTTTATCAGAATTGATCAATTACTTTATTCCTACATGATTGGTAAGGATTTATGAAGGGGTTAATTAATTAATCACAGAATAAAGTAGTGTTACCTTTCTTTTTTTGTTTAGTATATATGCACCAAACACTGTGAATTTTTTAATTTTCTATTATACCTTAGAAAAAGATATATGTTCCTATCTGTCTGTAATGAGAATGAAAATTCTTCAGTCATATATCTATTGCAGTAATATGCATCCACCATACCAAACATTCCCAAACATCCCCCACACCAAACATCCCCAAACAACCACCATACCAAACATTCCCCAAACATCCACCACACCAAACATCCACCACACCAAACATTCCCCACACCAAACATCCACCACACCAAACATCCCCAAATATCCCCCACACCAAATATCCACCACACCAAACATCCACCACACCAAACATCCAACACACCAAACATCCCCCACACCAAATATCCACCACACCAAATATCCCCCATACCAAACATCCACCATACCAAATATCCCCCACACCAAATATCCACCACACCAAACATCCCCCACACCAAACATCAAACACACCAAACATCCCCCACACCAAACATCCACCACACCAAATTTTGTTGGGATCCAGTGCCAAAGTTGAACACATCAATGCTGTAAGAAAGAACAAACAGATAAATATATATGTCAGACAATCAATTTAAATGAGAAGAATATTATGTGAAATATCTTTTGTTGTATTAAACTGGCATTGACAGGATGATAATAATGGTCTTAGACTTTGGAACTCTCCTGTGTTGAAATCCTTTGTGATGGTTGCTTGGTGACTAGTCTGTGTTATGATGTCATTGGGTGTTTGGAGGTCATGTAGTATTATGTGGTACTAAAATAGCTCCATTACATCTGTCAGACCAGTGTTTGACATGTCCACCAGACTGTGGAGGATTACATTATATATTCAAACTGTGCCATGTTTTACTATAAAACAGTACTTGTCAATATCCTGTTTCTTTAATTTGCTTTCTATGTACCTTGTGTTTCAGTTGTCTTCTTGAATTTGAAAATCAAATAAAATTCGACAAATGTTGCTCAAGCTTTTCTGAAAAAGAGTGTGACAATCTGGGATGTTTGAAATCATCATGTGACCAGGAAATTTTGTTGATGCAGACCAAAGTGTTGGGATTTTTCCATGAAAAACTCCATTAAATGGAAGCAGTTGTTGTACGACTAAAAATGGCTTTTGTCAATATTTTCCTGATTAACAAAAAAGTAGAAATAAAAAAAAAATGTGGTCATGAAAGGTTCCTGCTATAATTGAATTTACTGTTAGTTAGTGGTTAGAAATAAGTCTCTTACTAAACAAGGGTAGACAACCATATCAGGCACTCTAGGGAAACAGACCTACAGTCTTACTCACATGTTTCTGATGACACATAAGATGAGCCATCAAGAAATTTTAAAACTGTTACTTAATATCATAAACAGTTCTGATGGCTTTAGCTCCTTGAATGTTTTCTGTGTACCAGAGGGGAGCACGCTGTTACAGGCTCAGCTATCTGATAATGATAAGCAAAGAAGATCCAACAGACTGTCCAATGGGCATTTAGAGGACTTCTGTAACTTATTCAGAGATGTCAAACCAAGTCAACTTGTTTATTTCATATCCATCTGACTGTATTAATGAACTAGATTGATTGAGAAATATTGTCGGTTTATTGAATATGTAATGTGTTCTTCCAAAAAATAAGAACAAAGTAGTTACTTTCAGATGCAGTAGTGTCTTTTTTCTGAATTGATGAATTGAGATTTCCAGAAACAGAACTTTTTCTTGTTTCTTGTTTTCTGTAGAATGCTTTCTACATTGCAAATGCTGACATTTTCAAAAGAAGCATTTTTTTATAAATAGATGTATATCAGATTTCAAATAAGGTATTTCAATTTTAATATATCGAGAAAGAAGTGGAACTTGTTACTTTAATGATCACATGCATGCACATTTAATCCTAATTTTAGTTTGAAGTGAGGATTGTGAAGTATGTCGTGCACCTGATGTTTCAGATACATTTCATTTTGTGTCAGATTCCTATCAATAAGAGCTGTTTATGTGGTGTTGATCAAATTCCTCTACATGCTGTGTATTATGCTTTATATCTCCAAATTTTGACACTTAGGAAGGTAAGTTATAATATCATATGTAGCCAAGCAACACAGGAACAATTTAATTTTCTTATAAACTATGTATGGCCTTATAATTAGGAATATATACACAATTATAAGGCTTAATTAACATCAACACAATATGAAGTAGGATATGAAACATACAAGGTGTTAGCTGTTTAAAACGGAAACTTGTTTAAATGTCGTGGAGAGTTTTGTCATTACTTACAAGAACAAAGACAGGCTGTTAAGAGACAGACTTACATTGTGGTTATAATATATACCCTTATATAATACAGTTATAAATAATTACACCAAGCTAGGTATCAATGTGGTCCATATCTAAACTGACCACTCAAGTAGCACTAAATATGATAGGGGTCAACATTGGTATGATACAGTGAACTGACTGACTTAAGAATGACCAAACAAACTGACCCGTGTTACAGTAAACTGACTGACTTAAGAATGACCAAACAAACTGACCAGTGTTACAGTAAACTGACTGACTTAAGAATGACCAAACAAACTGACCAGTGTTACAGTAAACTGACTGACCTAAGAATGACCAAACAAACTGACCAGTGTTACAGTAAACTGACTGACCTAAGAATGACCAAACAAAACTGATCTTGTTGGACTGGAATACATTAGCATTGCTTAATTATTTCTAATATAAACTTCTCTATAATATGCTATTGTTTTAAGCCAATAATAAGCCCAGGGAACCAACACATCACATCTGACAGGGGATGGGCTTATTACAGGACAGTTATATAGCATTGGCTGACACAAAAGGGGATGGACTTATCACAGGACAATTAGATAACATTGGCTGACACAAAAGGGGATGGGCTTATTACAGGACAGTTAGATAGCATTGGCTGACACAAAAGGGGATGGGTTATTACAGGACAATGAGAAAACATTGGCTGACACAAAAGGGGATGGGCTTATTACAGGACAGTTAGATAGCATCAGCTGACACAAAAGGGGATGGGCTTATCACAGGACAATTAGATAACATTGGCTGACACAAAATCAGGGGATGGGCTTATTACAGGACAATGAGATAGTATTGGCTGACACAAAATCAGGGGATGGGCTTATTGCAGGACAACGAGATAGCATCAGCTGACACAAAAGGGGATGGGTTATTACAGGACAATTAGATAACATTGACTGACACAAAAGGGGATGGGTTATTACAGGACAATGAGATAGTATTGGCTGACACAAAATCAGGGGATGGGCTTATTACTGGACAATCAGATAGTCTTTTCTTGCCATTTTACTGAACAACTATGTATGAGTAGTCTTTTTACTGGGCATAGGATTCTTTCTGAATAAATTTAGTAGTTTTACTTGTTTACTCAATTACAAATTAAGTTTATTTCTAGTACACGATCTTCACACTGGACTCAATTAGCAAACAAACAAAAAAAAATACAATTTTGACATTGGATTATGTCAGGAACATACATCATATTTACAATCAAACTTTACATTTTGATTTTCCAAGTATTTATCAAATCAGATTTTAAAGGAATTTAATGTTGATGCTTGAACTAAAGTTTTGACAACACATAGGGCAAAGGATTGCCTATGGATTTCAAATTTGGAGTACTGTGGGAATAATTCCTCTGAGTGTCCTCTTATTGAAATGCTGTAAATTTTTCACCAGTAAATTTGTAAAGCATGTGTGGTACTGTGCTTTGACAAGAAAATTTTACCAGAAATCCGGAAGACAATACACACTTATGAAGCTAATGTTGCAGCGTTGTGTGTTTATGAATTTAAAGAAACGAGGTCAGTACTGATATAAAGTCCTTAGCTGTAACTGCATCCTGACATACACAATAGAAATTTGATCTGTGATATTTCAAGCCTTTGTTTACAATCTGCTGCTGTTGTTTCAAACCCCTAACAAAACGTGTTCACCTTTGATAGTTTTACTGCCACAAAATCTAAAATAAATGGATTTGTATGGACTTTGCTCAAGTTCATGGTGTTTGTGTATACTTTGGTGTACTTTTTTCAGTATGGGAAGACTTGGGGAATTGACTAAAAAAAACTTACTGATTTTTTTTGTAAGCTGAATCATAAATGAATGTTTAAGGCCAATTTTGCCTAATGTTAGAAAAGTATTTAGTTTTTTTGAAGTTACTAGATAACTTTAAATGAATATTGATTTTGATTATTGTCTAAAGCCAATGATCATTGCTGTGTTATGTTACAGATCTCAAGAATAATGTGTCCTTGTTTGCACATTGTCTACGTTGAACCTGTGTATAGTGAACTCTGTAATTAGTTATACTATTGAGAACCTTATACAGAGGATAACACTATTTTTTAATTTGATCTTAGAACTATTCTTTATAATGGTAGCTCTGACTGAAAGTTGTCACAGGTTTGGCAATTTATCTGTAAAACTTTATATCATAATGCATCATCTCCAAATGTACAACACTAATTATAATTTACATTTCTAGTATAGAGCAGTACATGTTTGAAATGTGAATACAGTATTGTATGTAAACATACAGCTAAATCATTGTTTTTATTTACCTGTATTATCTGTAAGAGGTGTTGCAATACATGATAGTGGTCATCTCACCTGTGTGGATGTGTATATATACTTTAACCTCATTATCTGCTGTGATATATGGCACTTTATACCCGTACATCAGAGTGCACAGGTACACAAACTGACACCTGTATACACCAAGAGTGTCATCACTGACCTGTAAGGTTCAAAGCATGATCATTAATCAACAGTCAAATTACCTCCCGTTGTTAGGATGCCAACATACTTCTGGTATATCAATTATCTCCCTTTGTTTGACATATTTCCTTTGTAAATTAATATGCTGAGTATTGTTATAGGTGTGAATAAAAAACAGACAAAAAGATAGGTTGAATAGATAAGAATGAAGCGTATAGAAGAAATCTTTCACGCTTCAGTGGTTTTACAAATTCAGAAGATTACTTACTATAATAGATTTATGTATTATATGTAAATATTACAAGAATGAAAAATAATTAAGATATTTATACCTGCAAATGTACCATGTTACTTTTTTATGATATACAGCTTGTTACATTTGTTATCAGATCAATCTTTTGCTTACTATAGTGTCACAAGGCATCAATATTGATCATTATATGATCACAGGACATCAGGATGGGTGATAAATGATAGAATACTGCTGTATATAGTTACTGTAGTCTTGCTGGAGTTTACAGTGATCAGACATTTTTTTTGACCAAGTAATTCAAGCATTTTTACTCATGTTATATGCATTCAGAATTAGAATTCTGTATTTGAATTGGAAAAATCTAACTTGAATGACATCGGGGTATTTTGATTTATTGATTTGATGTTACATTAATACTGAGGTATTTTGTATGAAGATTAAAACTTGAATCAAAACTTCATGAATTAGTTTCTCTTGTCTTAAGTTATGTTGCATACAAGCAACGGAAATTTAATTACTAATTTATTGTTGCTTTGTATAACATATTTCATATGTGTTACAAAATACCTGACCTTGACCATGGCAAGCTTCTTAGCCTAATTCAAGTATCATATTAACACTCAAACAAGGAATCTGCTTTAATTATTGCTGTCTATTACAATTAACAATCGTTGTCCTAAAATAAAAATTAATTTGTATAGATATTAGCACAAAAAATCTCAGGTTAGATTTAAAGCTCGCACCAACGATTACTGGACACTAAAAATTAATACTCACTGTATGTTAATTTTGGTGCCACAGAAATGATCTCAATGATAAATGCTCAATGATATTGTTGTATGTTTGCAGGTCGAGATTTCAACATTGACCGTGAGGCCATAGAACAACTAGAGAGATACCTGACTAGCAGTGATGGAGGAATGTAAGTTAATATACTTACCAACCACTTTCTTACCGAGTTAGTCTCTGGGTTATTCTAGAAATCAAAATGCATAATATCAATTACCAGTATTGTAATTTGATAAAATATTCATAGGCTGTTTAAGAAATGGAAACCAAAAGATTTTTGTAAAAAGATTTGAATAATGGAATAGAAATCACAGAGATTACAGGATCTTAATAATAGAATAGAAACCACAGAGATTACAGGATGTTAATTATAGAATAGAAATCACAGAGATTACAGGATTTTAATTATAGAAAAGAAATCACAGAGATTACAGGATCTTAATAATAGAATAGAAACCACAGAGATTACAGGATGTTAATTATAGAATAGAAATCACAGAGATTACAGGATTTTGATACAGAATAGAAATCACAGAGATTACAGGATTTTAATTATAGAAAAGAAATCACAGAGATTACAGGATCTTAATTATAGAAAAGAAATCACAGATTTTATTTATAGAATAGAAACACAGATTACAGGATTTTAATTATAGAATAGAAATCACAGAGATTACAGGATTTTATTATAGAATAGAAATCACAGAGATTACAGGATTTTAATTATAGAATAGAAATCACAGAGATTACAGGATTTTAATTATAGAGTAGAAACCTCAGAGATTTTAGGATTTTATTTATAGAATAGAAACCACAGAGATTACAGGATTTTAATAATAGAATAGAAATCACAGAGATTACAGGATTTTAATAATAGAGTAGAAACCACAGAGATTACAGGATTTTAATTATAGAATAGAAACCACAGAGATTACAGGATTTTAATAATAGAATAGAAACCACAGAGATTACAGGATCTTAATTATAGAATAGAAATCACAGAGATTACAGGATTTTAATTATAGAATAGAAATCACAGAGATTACAGGATCTTAATTATAGAATAGAAATCACAGAGATTACAGGATTTTGATACAGAATAGAAATCACAGAGATTACAGGATTTTGATATAGAATAGAAATCACAGAGATTTCAGGATTTTAATTATAGAATAGAAATCACAGAGATTACAGGATTTTAATTATAGAATAGAAATCACAGAGATTTTATTACAGGAATTGTTCATAAATATTCTATTGTTAGAAAGTTGGTAAATGACAATTAGATCTTCTAAAGAATTCATTTATCCAGAATAAGGTAATAAATATAAAATAGAGTAAAATTTTAATGTTTTGGTTATAATAGATGCATGAAGGATTATGTTAAATACAGATTACAGAATTACAGATGATGATTATTCTGTCTTTTTTTTTTGGCTTTGATAGTAAGAAAAAGAGCAACAAAATAAATTACATATGAGAACTTAAGTAGCAGCACCATAAGATAGGCATATTCCACAAAACTTAAAGCCGATAGCTAGGTATACCACCTTAAGTAATGTCATTGAGGGTTTCCACCGTTTAACTAGACAATAGAACTGATGATGAAAACTACCTTCAGTGTTGATATTAAGGCCAAATGTGGACCTAAACAGTGAAAAATAAGGCTGTGGGATTACACATGAACGTTGGTTTATGCACAGTAAAATATGGAACTGTACATAAAATAAGTTCAGGAATTTATTGAGATTTTAATTCAGAAAGATGTAGAGAAAGCTGCTCTTCCCAAAATTGTGAAGATGAGAGGAATTTGATTCTTTGTCCTGAATCTCTCCCCCAACACTTATATCCTCGTACAAGAAACAGCATAAGATTTGCTGGTTTTGTTTGCTATATGGTTAAATTGATCATGTTAAGAAAAGCTTAGTCATAATATTGGAATGAGTGATTTCCAGAATTTACAAAACAAGCAGACATTTTCCAGAATAAATATAATCTAGAGCAAGCCCACATTGGGGGCTCGATCGACAGTTTACTTTCTGTATATTCACATCGCATGATTCATTTCCCTGTTGACCTTCGCTAACACAACACTGACCTCAGGCATTTCACTGAAGTGTAGGATCTAGTATTGACGAAATAATGATATTAGGTAGTGTGTTATGATTAAAAGATAATATACTTGATTGAAAGTTAATGACGTCATTCCATACAAACACCCTTAAAGATGATTGAAAGCCAAAGAAACCATACAAATTTATCACTTGAATCTCGGAAACTCTTGTGTGTTATGTTAACTTTATCAAAATGTCAGTGATAAACGTATAGCTGAAGTAATGACAATAAATTATACTTAAAGACCATTTATGATTTTTATTGAAATTCATCCAGGAAATTAAGCATTATGATATCAAAAATGAGATTGAATATTGAAGACAAAATGTAGCCTTTTTAGTGTTTTTGTCAGTTATTCTGAATATACACATACAAACTGATAAAAAAAGACAAAGATTTGATATAAACCGTACATGTTTATAAAATGAGAAAGTTTTTATACTGTATCTTTGGAATATCTCTCTTCAACAGATCTGAAGGATTCCACCTCTGTAGGGAAAATCTTTTATGCTAAAATCAGCGTAATTAGAATGCTTTTATATTGCTATGAAGTCAACTGTAGATTTGTTCATGTGATACAATCTTTTAACCTCTAAGGAAAAACTCACACAACAGGGTTGTATTTGCAATAAGTTTGGAACTAATTTTATGCTGTCCAGTTGTGGGGAAATTTCTATTTTTGACTAGGAACTTGTGGGATTTGCGATGAGTTAGTCTTAGTTAAATAGGTAGACATGTTGTGTATGAAATGTTTAAAAGACTATGACATGATAATCTTGTTCAAAAGTCGACCAGTTTGTGTATCTATCCAGTAAAAACCGACCTATAGTAAGGTATTACCAAGTTTGATTGAGGTATCAACATCTAAAGCTATTTTAAATGAATACGGATTGGAATTTAAATCTTGTATGTCCACATATATGTCAATTAGCATAAGTTCCTACAAACAGACCTATGATCAAACTAATATTGACACAAACCGTTAATACCCTTTCTCTATCGATGTCTGACTGATAATGAATTCTATCAACAGTATAGTCTTTACTTATCAGAAAAAACTAATCCCTGTCAACTTTTACAGGTAAAGTATACCTGTCCAGACATTGTACACCTCTAAATTTGTACAAATCCTGTTTATGTGTGAACTTGTACATGTGAAGCATACAATGTATACCCATAGACTTGTAGATATTGTGTATACCTGTAGACTTGTACAGGTGATAAATACCTGTAGGCTTGTACAGGTGATAAATACCTGTAGGCTTGTATAGGTGATAAATACCTGTAGACTTGTACAGGTGATAAATACCTGTAGGATTGTATAGGTGATAAATACCTGTAGACTTGTAGAGATTGGGTATACCTGTAGACTTGTACAGGTGATAAATACCTGTAGGCTTGTACAGGTGATAAATACCTGTAGACTTGTAGAGATTGGGTATACCTGTAGACTTGTACAGGTGATAAATACCTGTAGGCTTGTACAGGTGATAAATACCTGTAGGCTTGTACAGGTGATAAATACCTGTAGGCTTGTACAGGTGATAAATACCTGTAGGCTTGTATAGGTGATAAATACCTGTAGACTTGTATAGGTGATAAATACCTGTAGACTTGTACAGGTGATAAATACCTGTAGAATTGTATAGATTGGGTATACCTGTAGACTTGTACAGGTGATAAATACCTGTAGACTTGCACAGGTGATAAATACCTGTAGACTTGTACAGGTGATAAATACCTGTAGGCTTGTATAGGTGATAAATACCTGTAGACTTGTACAGGTGATAAATACCTGTAGGCTTGTATAGGTGATAAATACCTGTAGACTTGTACAGGTGATAAATACCTGTAGGCTTGTATAGGTGATAAATACCTGTAGGCTTGTACAGGTGATAAATACCTGTAGGCTTGTATAGGTGATAAATACCTGTAGACTTGTATAGGTGATAAATACCTGTAGACTTGTACAGGTGATAAATACCTGTAGAATTGTATAGATTGGGTATACCTGTAGACTTGTACAGGTGATAAATACCTGTAGACTTGCACAGGTGATAAATACCTGTAGACTTGTACAGGTGATAAATACCTGTAGGCTTGTATAGGTGATAAATACCTGTAGACTTGTACAGGTGATAAATACCTGTAGGCTTGTATAGGTGATAAATACCTGTAGACTTGTACAGGTGATAAATACCTGTAGGCTTGTATAGGTGATAAATACCTGTAGGCTTGTACAGGTGATAAATACCTGTAGGCTTGTATAGGTGATAAATACCTGTAGGCTTGTATAGGTGATAAATACCTGTAGGCTTGTATAGGTGATAAATACCTGTAGACTTGTACAGGTGATAGATACCTGTAGACTTGTAGAGATGGGGTAAATCTGTAGACTTGTATAAGGGATGTATACCTTTAAACATGTACAGGTGATATTCATTTGCAGACTTGCACAGTTGCTGTAAAGTTCTACAGATAAAGGTTATTTATTGCAGTGTATTTTTCTTCCTGTTTTGACATAGCATTAGGTACATTTTGGGTAACTTTTACATCATTCTAATTGTAATGGATCATTTTGTAATTGTAGGGACGGAGAAGGCTTAATTATGATTTGATTTAAGGTTGAAAGGCTGTAGAGTGGTTCAGTGTTGAAGCTTCAATTTGAGATAAGTGAAATATGTCGGTTGGATTTGTTGGGCATCAGAAAACGGTTCCTAGTAATAAAAATTTTGTAGAGGTCTAATAATACAAGGTATATGAATTATTCTGAAATGCAAATACGGGATTTGATTATAGGTTTGTCAGAATACATTAAGGTTTAAGATACATATATTTCTATTAGTATTCATATAAAACATGTTGCCAACCGATAAAGTATACAGCTCCTGTTTTGTTTGTTTGTTTGTTTGTTTGCTGGTCTCATAAACTACAAAAACTCCAGTGATTTTGTTTGTTAGTCTGGAATGTCAAGAAAGAACTGAAGTCTAACGCGTGATAAACTTAGGAAAACATTTAACACCTGAGGAACTGCTTCTCATCACTGTCAACAGAAAAAAACACTGAAGTATTTCCTGATGTTAATGCACTTAATTACCAACAATGTATCGGGCTAATCAAACTTGATACAGTTAACTGTGTTGTGGCTGAAGTAATTATCTGGTAGATTTTATACCAGTTGAGATATGAGAGATGTGTCCACCTAATACTCATCACCAGGGATGTGGCTGCTGCAGTAATTATGTTAATTAGCTTATCAGGGCAGAGTAACATTTTACAAGTAGGGATAGGCATAAACAAATTCAAAATAAAATTAATAAATTAATTATTCATTGTTTAAAATCTTTTGTATACATGGTTTTCTCATCATTAAAAAAGTACATAGTTAAGATATTTAGAAATTTATGTTTGAAATATAATTGTTTTGGCATGTTTTCTCATGGTAATGAAAACGGATATGTCATTACTTTGACATGTAATCAGAATAAATTTGTAGGTTATTTCATTACTTCATGGATCATTACCTGTTAAATATTAGAATTTTTCAACAAGGTATTGAATCATAATTTTTCATCGGAATGTATGTAATTGAAACTATGTTGAATCCATTTCTTTAGAAATGCTTGAATGAAGATGATATCAAAGATTTAGAAGTTTCGAATAACAATGAACACAAGTTTTTATGGAGCAGTGTTAAAACCACAGGAATACAACAGGTTTTGGGTAGATAGATAATACAATGAAAATTCTGTATCCATATTTACATTGAAAGCCACAGTTCCTGACCACTGAAGGGGAAAGTGTGTAAGTGGTAATCACGCTAGGTTCGGCCAGGGTAGACATACCCAATGAATTTGTCACACGGAAGCATGCTATTATTTTGTAGACCTAGTACAGGATATAGGTGTGCTCACTGACCGAAATATTTACTCCCTACACTGCCAGCTGACATATTTGTTAAGCATACACCTTGTGTCATTTTGAAAGCATGCTTTTATTCAAATGTTCTTGGACATAATTATGATTTTCAATATCAGGTATCTCTTCTGAAATAAACTGCTTAGATTTACTAATTGAGTCTGTCCATACCAATCTGTATGTTAGCTACAGTGTTGTTACATATTACAACAACACAGGATCATTAAAAACACATTTCTACCTCTAGTGTTCTTTGACAGATATCAAACCTGGGTCTCTAGCATGGTAATTCTTCATTCTCCTGTACGACTATCAACACTGACTGAAAGATAAATCATTAGATATGAAGACTTTTAACCATTTACATTCTGTACTGCAGTTAATACAACCTCATTTTTCTTAGTCCATACTCGGTAAAGTAGCACATTGTTTACAACTAGGTTCCAATTATTGAAGGACAGAGGTGCCACTGTGATTGGAACTGCAGTATGTGAAGAGAAGGATTCAAACCTAAGACCTCTGAACTCTCTGAAGATGATGAGGTCACCATTAGTGATTTTTTACAATAAGACAATGGGAAAACTGATGTGTTGTGTCTAATTATTGTTAAAATTAATCTTAAAAAACAGCAATAAACAAAATAATGTAATCACTTCTTAAATGAATATGTGGTTTACATGGTAAATAGAAGCTATAAGAAAACCATACAATATTAAGTCCTGAATTTAGAGGTAGCAATGAGATACCAGTATACACACAGTAATTTACAATGATATTTACTGTTAGGATGTTAGGTAATTTATACCAGGCTGATATTGAAGTCAGTATCTATAAATAAACAATCATCACTGATTATCTCTGTGCTATAACTTGAGTGGTGGTAGGATTGCTGTGAGGACCATCAACACTCCCAGGTATATTTAGTCAATAGTTACAGCCAACAGTGTGTTCTCCAATGATTTATGACTTCTCCAACAGAACCAACTCAATTCCAACCCTGACCCTTACACTCTCCTCCTTTCTCATCACTGGAACCCTCTCCTTTCCAACCCTGACCCTAACACTCTCCTTCTTTATCACCACTGGAACCCTCTCCATTCCAACCCTGACCCCTACACTCTCCCCCTTACTCATCACTGGAACCCACTCCATTCCAACCCTGACCCCTACACTCTCCTCCTTTCTCATCACTGGAACCCACTCCATTCCAACTTTGACCCCTACACTCTCCCCCTTTCTCATCACTGAAACCCACTCCATTCCAACCCTGACCCCTACACTCTTCCCATTTCTCATCATTGAAACCCACTCCATTCCAACCCTGACCCCTACACTCCCCCCTTTCTCATCAATGGAACCCATTCCATTCCTACCCTGACCATAACACTCTCCCTTTCTCACCACTGGAACCCACTCCGTTCCAACCCTGACCCCTACACTCTCCCCCTTTCTCATCACTGGAACCCACTCCATTCCAACCCTGACCCCTACACTCTCCCCCTTTATCACCACTGGAACCAACTCCATTCCAACCCTGAGGAACCCACTCCATACCAACCCTGACCCTAACACTCTCCCCCTTTCTCATCAGTGGAACCCACTCCATTCAAACCCTGACCCCTACACTCTCCCCCTTTCTCATCACTGGAACCCACTCCATACCAACCCTGACTCTAACACTCTCCCCCTTTCTAATCACTGGAACCCACTCCATTCCAACCCTGACCCCTACACTCTCCCCCTTTCTCATCACTGGAACCAACTCCATTCGAACCATGACCCCTACACTCTCCCCTTTTCTCATCACTGGAACCCACTCCATACCAACCCTGACCCTAACACTCTCCCCCTTTCTCATCACTGGAACCCACTCCATTCCAACCCTGACCCTAACACTCTCCCCCTTTCTCATCACTGGAACCCACTCCATACCAACCCTGACCCCTACATTCTTCTCCTATTTCAGGACTAAACCCACTCCATTCCAAACCTTACAATAAAACCCATATTGCTGTAGCATGCTGGAATAAAGGGCAAGTGATTTCATCATGTACCTAATCATGTCCAAACAGTGAATCCAACTGTGGTTAACTCCACGAAACGTGACATCATTAGTGACATGTCAACAGATTGCCCTTGGTGAAATCAGATCACCAACAGAAATCACTTAATCATAAAATATATTCAAACAACACATTTCTATCCTGATTAATATTGGTTCATATTCTGTGGTGTGTCATACTGTTAGTGTTACATCAACAACAAAAAGTTTGCCTTCAACATATAAAAACGTATCATAAATCTACACCATAGTATCATAATATCTAGGTTTATACTTGATTGGATTTTTGAGGTCATCAGTTAAGGCCAGAGGGTCAAAGATCACTATTTCCTATTTAGGAGGGGGTATATCCACGAGAACCCTTTATCTCTTTTTGGTTTGTTGTATTCCGTTACTGACAGGAAGATCTACTCGAGCTCTATTTGTTTCAGAGTTAAGAAATGTGACAGGATATTTGTTTGTTACATAGTACTATTTCCCAGGAGATGTTTTTATACCCGATTTGGTAATGTTATATCCGGTAATTATCAAGTGTACAGACAAGTGAGAAAGTGATGCACTAATTTATACAGGTGATAAGGTAGTCAGTGGATTGTTATTAATTATGTTGTTTTCTTTGCTCTATATTTCATTGCATAAAATACAGCATAATGTCATTAAAAATAAAGAAATATGATTGTTTTTGTTTATTCCAATTTCTTATATCCTCTGAAAGTGACATCATTTTTTGACCTGATTAATTCGTGCTGATTTGATGTTTGTGTACATGTTCAAATGTATTACTTTGACCTCAAATGGTCTGGTAAAGGTTAAACTTATTTCAGTCTTGTAAGGTGTAAACAAAGAACTGCTTATCCTTAAGTCATGATATTTGGCTTGTGTAATATTTTGAATGATAATTGATAACCAGAAAAATGCAGAGTCTGAATTTCAGGTTTTAGGTATAAAATAAATAATTTCACTCTTGTAAAACCTTAGAATAGCCTTCCAGCATTAGATCTCTTCCAATTTAGTGTTTAGGGGTGAGAAGATTGAAGTTGAGGGAAAGGGGACAAAGGTTATTGCTTTTCAAAAGCGTTAAAATAAAATGGTGAAAAATATAGCTCTTTGCTTCTGTAATAGGAGTATATAGACTGGATGAGTCTGTTTTTCTACACAATGACCTTTGTATATATTCCAAACGACCCACTTGACCACTTGACCAAATTAAGTTTTACTATATTTACTTTTTTGCCTGGATTTTTATAGATTTATGTGATAGGCCAAGGCCATTATTTACTTTGAGTTTATGATAACCATGTTTAAAAATTATCTTAACAGCCATTACATGTCCTGATCATGGTGTTTTACCTCGCTTCCTGTTTGATGTGCCCGTCAATGGTTTGTTAAGTACGTCTTTATAGCTTATTTGTCTGACAAGAAAGCAATTTTATCCAGCAAGTACTTCTTCAGTATCAAAGATATACAAGGAGCTCATAAAACTCAAATACACAACAGTTATAAAGCATCAATGTTGTGTCTGTTTTATCATGTCCTCTGTGACATAACTTTTTAACCTTTACAGGTTAGATTTGTTGGTTAATGACCCTAAAATCCAGGTAATGTACAGCTGTCTAAATAAACAATGAAAGTAGAAGCCTTTCAGAGAGAAACGGTAAAACAAGATCTCTTGTTGTTATTCATGATTAAGGAAAGCAGTATCAAAATACTAGTATATCCACCCTTGTGGAACAAGGTTACATCCAGGAAAATAATTTGGTAGCTATTTGCAGGAGTGAAAAATACAGTTATACACGCAGAATCAAATGTCACAGTATTAGCTAAATAAAAGAACTCGGGAATTTGCAAACATGAAATTACCTGGCATGGAAAAAATAACTTTACAAACAAATTTATGTATGACAAATTACAAATTTTAACCCTGTTTCATCAGAGCAGATTACCAGGTTATAAGTGTATATATACATTGCGTGACAAACATTTCTGTTGTAATTATTTCAAGTTTCAAATGATATACACAATATGCTTGCTATCAATTTACGCCAAGACTTTGAGAATATAAACTCTTGGTTCGCCCTAGTGAGAAGGTGTGTAATGTATCAAAAGTAGGTCACTCTGACCTATATTTTGACCTATGACCCACATTAAAAAAAATTAGTTCTGGATCTGTATCGTTCACTTCAACTTACTGGAACTTCTAAGTTTGATATTTGTAAGGTGGTGTGTCATGTGTTATTTATAGGTCAGTCTCACCTTTGACCTACATCAAAAAAAAAGGTTTCTACAGTCTGTATTGCCAACATATGTCACTAGAACTTCATACATAGGTGTATGGGTTCACCATGGTAATTTGACCTTTCACTTCATTAAAGAAAAGGAATGTCCAGTATTTATCTCTTGCACAATTTGTCAGCAGAACTTTATACTTTGGTTATGAGTTCACCTTGGTGAGGTGTCCTGTATCAAAAGTAGGTTGCTTGGACTTATATTTTGACCTACATCAAAAGTGTGTCGATCTTCTACACTGCTAGTCACTGGAACGTCATACTTGGAGCATGGTTCTCTTGGTGAGGTTGCATGTCCATTGGGGACTTTTATTCACCAAATGGTCTTGTGTGAGTATTTTTCACTTTGTTTTCCATTATTTCTTTTGGATTTAAAAATTAGAATGAAAATTGGAATGTAGAAGCCATCTTTGCCTTATATAAATTTTACACACCTCATATAGGTATGTTTGTGTTTTCTGTCAAGTAGTGTCATTTTACACATCCTCATGTTGTCTTTTCTGTGTAGTAGTGTCGTTTTACACAGCCTCATGTAGGTATGCTTGTCTTTTCTGTAAATTAGTGTCGTTTTACACATCCTCATGTAGGTATGCTTGTCTTGTGTGTGTAGTAGTGTCGTTTTACACATCCTCATGTAGGTATGCTTGTCTTGTGTGTGTAGTAGTGTCGTTTTACACATCCTCATGTAGGTATGCTTGTCTTGTGTGTTAAGTAGTGTCGTTTTACACATCCTCATGTAGGTATACTTGTCTTGTGTGTGTAGTAGTGTCGTTTTACACATCCTCATGTAGGTATGCTTGTCTTGTGTGTTAAGTAGTGTCATTTTACACATCCTCATGTAGGTATGCTTGTCTTTTCTGTAAAGTAGTGTCGTTTTACACATCCTCATGTAGGTATGCTTGTCTTTTCTGTGTAGTAGTATCGTTTTACACATCCTCATGTAGGTATGCTTGTCTTTTCTGTCTAGTAGTGTTGTTTTACACATCCTCATGTAGGTATGCTTGTCTTTTCTGTGTAGTAGTGTCATTTTACACATCCTCATGTAGGTATGCTAGTCTTTTCTATCCAGTAGTGTCGTTTTACACATCCTCATGTAGGTATGCTTGTCTTTTCTGTGTAGTAGTGTCGTTTTACACATCCTCATGTAGGTATGCTTGTCTTTTCTGTGTAGTAGTATCGTTTTACACATCCTCATGTAGGTATGCTTGTCTTTTCTGTCTAGTAGTGTCATTTTACACATCCTCATGTAGGTATGCTTGTCTTTTCTGTCTAGTAGTGTTGTTTTACACATCCTCATGTAGGTATGCTAGTCTTTTCTATCCAGTAGTGTCGTTTTACACATCCTCATGTAGGTATGCTTGTCTTTTCTGTGTAGTAGTGTCGTTTTACACATCCTCATGTAGGTATGCTTGTCTTTTCTGTGTAGTAGTGTCATTTGGTATTGGTGCAGGTTTATTTCACTTTCGACATTTGGTGTTTAGATAAAGTAAAACAAATTTGACAAGTTATGAACCTTTTAATTTGCACCCACAGATGCCAAAATTCATTTCCAAACAAGATATATACAAAACTGATATGATGACCAGATGATTATTTCATTTTCACAGAAAGACGTCTTGGAAACATTTTGAAAATATATCAAATTGACAAAATTTAGGTATCATTTTTCAAATATTTTTTTAAAATTCAGGTATTATTATATTTTCTTAAGAAGAGCAATGATGGTAATGGATTATAACAGACCATGAGAACAAGTGTTAGATAAATGTTTAATAAAAAAAGAAAGAGACACATGGATACAGGGTACTAGGTATTCGGGTAAGGTTTTAGTTTAATTTTCATTTATTTATTACCTATTATTAAAAACTAACTGGAAATCCTTCATGAGGACATTGAAAATAGATCAAATATACTCCAGGCTGAATTTATGTGATTTTGTGTGATTTATTTTACACATAAAATGTTTTTGTGGGAATTTTTGATTATTCAAATGAAACATTTAAGGGCTACTGGTATTGACACTAGATTTTCATGGCCATACTTGTACTTTCTGTTACAATGTCGTGTTATACGTGCTGAGGCTTTAAATCTTGTCATCAGAATTGTATGTTTGTTAACGCATAAAAATAATGTTTGTTTCTCATCTTTCTGTTTACTCTGTTTTAAAAATAAAAAATTGTTTTGTTCCACCTTGAAATAAAATATATTAAACTTGAGCTAAATCTGAGATTTGTATTAAGGTTGTGTCATTCGAAGTCTGTTGATGGTGTGTCAACATATTAGTAGAGACGGCAGGTTCAGTCTCCATCAGGCCAAAGTATTTCAATAACAAAGTAGTCATAGTATACCGCATTAGTGTCAGACCATATAAAGTTACAGCATTATCAGGTTCAAGATACGGGACATTTCTTGTCCATCATGAAGTATTATAAAATAGCCTTGCATGACTTAAGCATATTATTATTGGTCTAAGAAAATATTGCTGCTTCAGTATTAGCAGCTAACTGAAAGGTCCAAGTGAGCTTACATCATGATGAGGTGAAGGCATCTGTCCATTATCAATTGGTCCCTTTGAATAATTTGCTCTGGATTTCCAAGAGGCCCAAGTGAGCTTACATCATGATGAGGTGAAGGCATCTGTCCATTATCAATTGGTCCCTTTGAATAATTTGCTCTGGATTTCCAAGAGGCCAAGAGTCATCATATTTGACTAGTGGGTTTCTGTAATAAAAAAGCCTTAGAAAATCTACAAAAAGAAATAACCTTTACCCATATTCAAGTTCACAGGGTCAAAGTTTTTGAAACACTCCAACGATTTCTTTTGATTAGGATAAAGACATAAAGTCATGATAGTTGGGTGGTAAGTTTCAGGTATGAAGCATGACAAGGTCACAGGGGTCAGATTTTTTTTAAACCTTATAACAATTTCTTTTCATTAAACTAACAGTATAAACAAAAATATCTCTACCAAAAGGCAAATAAATTTACATCAGGTGTTCTGAACCTCAAAAATCTTCTCCAGAAGGTTGAGATTTTTCTGTCTATACTACTCAAGATTGATTAATATTTTTTTCTTATATTTTACTTCCAGACATAGTAAAGTTGTAACGTTGAACCCACACTGCAATCTTTAGTAGTGCATGAAATGTAATAGGAGTATTTCACTCAAGTGCAAGAGGATGTTTCATGATCATATTGTCAAATGATGTTTTTAGAGAAAGGGACACATATCAGCTCTCTTAATCCAGGTAGATCAAAATGATTAAGGTTTTCTTCGGGAAAAATCCAAATACACTTGTGATTAATGTGTGGGACTCAAGGAAGCATTAGCTTACATCAAATGTGGATGACAATTATGTCTGTACTTTAAAGAAAAACAAAGGCACATGTGTGTATGTTGTGGACTGCTAAGTGAATTCAAGTGCTACGTGTCCCAGTTCTATGTGGGGGTAAGAATTTAGATGTCCCGGAAGTCTGACTCAAACTATATAGTTTTATACTGGCGACACTTAACTTAAATTTTGTGTAATTTCTACATTTCTTAAGAATAATTTGCATATAGAATATGAAGTGACATTTCATATTAATAATTGTCTGGTTATTACAAGAATTTCATGCTAAAGTTTTGTAAGGTCAGAGAGTAACTAATTATCAACGGCAGTACAGTGGAAGGGAGATAACCCTTTGAACATCTGTCCATGTATAATTTTTTGCTAGATCAGTAATAAAGAATGTCAAGAAATAGAAATTATGCCATTTTGTTTCAAGTGTAAAATTGCTTTACTTAAAAGAAAAAAAAATTATAAAGGAAGAGTGATTAAAAGAAAGCAAAATAGTAATTACCACAAAACAGATAAAAATAGATGAAAATACAGATAAATTGCCATTGGCAGAACACTGACGTTGGTTGGTGAGATGATGCAAAGTATAAGGAAGATTTACTGAGACAGATGGAAGTGTATAATCAATCAATGATTGTATCTATGACTAAAATACTGACATCAATATTGAGATATAATATTATTTTGCAGGCGAGCTAAATTCTCTCAGATGGTTTGTAATTTATTTTATTTGAGATTTTTGAAATGAGTCTTAAGAAATTTTCATTTTGCCAACTGTTGTATGAGAAAAAAATTGAGTTCCATAAATCTGATATGAAATGGAAACAATTCATTAAGTTAATATTCTTTTTATCATATTGCTTCGATATTTTGTTAACATATTTCGTTAATACACATATGTATAAATTTACATCGGTTGTATATATCTCAAGAGAACCCCACCCTCCACCACCCCTATCCCCCCCCACCCCACCCCTTTCTGATGTACAGTCTATCAGCTAAAAGGGATATGCAATTTAGTTGAGAACCAATTTGGAAATATAGAAAGTTTTTATGTACTTTTGAGAAATTGGAGGAAGTAGAATGTGTGTAAATATTTGTGATTGATTAATCTCAGCCTCCAGCTACCATTCTGTACCATTCTTAGCTCCTCATATGAAGTGAAGAATTATGTTCACTGTATAAAACCAAAGTTTGAGTCAGAGGACATTATTGCAAGCACATCTTATTCTTATCCCCATGTAGATCTGAGACACGAGGCTGAGACACATTCTCAGCTTTGCCTTGAACAAGATTTTGTTACAGAATGTCAGCCTTGACTGAGATGAATTAATCTTGAACATATCGGGTAACAGATTCTATAAGTTATAACATGCTTTACATAAAGATATTGGTACACTAATGTGTGAACCCCTCACATCAAACGAATAAACAATCAAGAAGTTGCATATGAAAACTTGCTCAAAGGGAAGTAACTCTTGTACAAGATAGATTGCAAATGCAACAGCTATTAGCTCTCCAATGTTGTTGATCACTTATTGTTGTAATTGATTTCAGAAAGTTTTTTTTAGAAAGGATTTTTAGTTGAAAATAAGAAAAAATATTATCCTATAATTTTTTTTCTTAATTGTAATATTTTTTTTCAATTTTGAACTTGTCAATTGGTCCTATTTCCTAGTAATATTAACATTATATATAAACTTTTGCAATATTTCAAAAGGTTGCTGTTTAATTTAGACTTCTGTGAAAATTATTGACTTACACAGTAAGTAATGAGTCAATTTCTTAAAAGTTATTATTATTTGATGGTACTAATATGATAAAAAGATCATGACAAGTATGATTAGAAGTCAAAATGATTAAAATGGTTTAGGAGCATACATGTTAAAATATATCATATATGTAAACTTTGTTAAAATACTGAGATAATATTGATTAACTGTTACATTTGCATCATTCATGTAAAGAAATATTGAGTATTTAACACAAACAAGCTTCCAGAACCAACCATAAATGTATAAATAATTATTTGAAAATAAAGTTTTTGAAGTAATCATACCACAATGAGAAAAATAGTAGAAGGAATGGGAGGTAATTCTTCCTTACTACTACAATAACAATGGTGTATTGTGTTACTTGTGTATCAGCACCAGGAGTTTCTCTGTTTATTGTTGACAGTTTCCACATCAAAGGCAAGCACTTTTACATGTTTGTTTTTTAATTGTGCAGAAAACTATAATACATTATCTGCTATTTTTATCAACATCACTTTTCAAAGCCAAAGTGGAAAGATATGTTGTTGGAAAATTTTTTAAAAATTTCAATGTTTTTGATGTTTGCTGAGAAAAAAATATCCAAATGAATATAAATTAGAACTGCTAAAACATACATAATGTTATAAATATAAGAAAGATATTGTTCTATACTATTGATTACTAGAATTAAGGTCAGCATGAGTAGGGTGTCTTTTAATTTTGATATTTAAAGATGAAGGAATTTAGATATCAAATAACATTGTATATTGTCCAATGTAGTCTCCAGGGTTTGTGTAATAAAAAAACAGTCCATACTATTCCTGTCCTGTCTGTTATTTGATGTAATGTGATATGACAGGTTTAAGGTGTGTAAACTAAGTCTCAATAAAGAAATAGATATGGAGGCTGTAATGTGTGTCAACATTGCCACAATGGAGAATTAAAATGACAAAGTTCAGTAACACGGCTCTTGTGTGCTTTCCACTTTTTCTGCAATCACAATAACAAACGGCCGTTTTCAGATGAAACGTGTTGTCCATTGATTTCAGATCATTGTCCTATTTGTCCTCCATCTTGAGTAAATAAGTTCAGGTTTAAGGTCTTCTATGTGACCTGCATAATAAAGTTTTATTAGCTCAGCTATAAACCCAAAACTCAGATGATAAAGTTCCACCTTTTTCATTTTTTAAGGTAATAAATTTGTCCTTGGAATCTCTTTTTTTGTCCAAGAATACTACACACTTTTTATCTATTACAAAACAATTTATATAAAGAGTGTTCGTAATTATAAGGTCTTGTAATGAATAAGAATTTACTAACTTATGAAGATTTTGCTACATTTTGATAACTGTAGGTTTTACTATAGGTGTACGTAATACTAACAGCTTTTACAGAGATGAAGCTGATTTTGCTACATTTTGATAACTGTAGGTTTTACTATAGGTGTACGTAATACTAACAGCTTTTACAGAGATGAAGCTGATTTTGCTACATTTTGATAACTGTAGGTTTTGCAATAGGTGTACGTAATACTAACAGCTTTTACAGAGATGAAGCTGATTTTGCTACATTTTGATAACTGTAGGTTTTACTATAGGTGTACGTAATACTAACAGCAGCTTTTACAGAGATGAAGCTGATTTTGCTACATTTTGATAACTGTAGGTTTTGCAATAGGTGTACGTAATACTAACAGCTTTTACAGAGATGAAGCTGATTTTGCTACATTTTGATAACTGTAGGTTTTGCTATAGGTGTACGTAATACTAACAGCTTTTACAGAGATGAAGCTGATTTTGTCACATTTTGATAACTGTAGGTTTTGCTATAGGTGTATGTAATACTAACAGCTTTTACAGAGATGAAGCTGATTTTGTCACATTTTGATAACTGTAGGTTTTGCTATAGGTGTATGTAATACTAACAGCTTTTACAGAGATGAAGCTGATTTTGCTACGTTTTGTTTGACCCTATCAACTTTATTTACAACCTTGCCATTGGCTAAATGAAGCAGATTTTGCTACATTCTAATTGGTCAGATCAAGGAAACTATATGATTTGTATCAATTACTTACGTACATGAAATCATCATGTAATTGAATTGTTGAATGAAAACTGGTTTTTATCTTGACACAGATTAATAATTGATTTTACAATAAAACAAATACACATAAGTTACACAATGTTAAAATGTATGTTATTGTGAATCTTCACAAATTGTATCTTTTGTTTTTGTTTATTTGAATTTTCTATTTAATATCTTGGACAACACATAAAATTTGATGCAATTACACAGTTATTGCCAAACTTGGATAAATTGTTGAAGAGTAACATATGTTACTTGTTGCTCATGAAATAATCAAGTCACTTTGATATCAACTGAGTTGCTACCACAACATTAATGTATAAAAGGACTATTGTACATTATACCCAAGTGGAGGATTATAGTCGATATGTAAAGATATGGAGCAAACTTGAAGTTTAAAGTAAATATGTTTGAATATCATAATTTTTTTTTCATTTTTATCTTTGAATGAAGTTAATTCCCTTCAGTTACTATACCTGCCTCTGCTACATTGTTACATGTATAGGTACTTATATACTGACATAGTATAGAAACCTATGTAAATACAGCAAAGGTAAGTTTTTACAGCATAAATACATGTGTTAACTACACAGAAGGTAAGTTTTTACAGCATAAATACATGTGTTAACTACACAGAAGGTAAGGTTTTACAGCATAAATACCTGTGTTAACTACAGGGAAGGTAAGGTTTTACAGCATAAATACCTGTGTTAATTACACAGAAGGTAAGTTTTTACAGCATAAATACCTGTGTTAACTATATAGAAGGTAAGGTTTTACAGCATAAATACCTGTGTTAACTACACAGAAGGTAAGGTTTTACAGCATAAATACATGTGTTAACTACACAGAAGGTAAGGTTTTACAGCATAAATACCTGTGTTTTCTACACAGAAGGTAAGGTTTTACTGCATACCTGTGTTATCTACACAGAAGGTAAGGTTTTACAGCATAAATACCTGTGTTAACTATATAGAAGGTAAGGTTTTACAACATAAATACCTGTGTTAACTACACAGAAGGTAAGGTTTTACAGCATAAATACATGTGTTAAATACACAGAAGGTAAGGTTTTACAGCATAAATACCTGTGTTTTCTACACAGAAGGTAAGGTTTTACAGCATAAATACCTGTGTTTTCTACACAGAAGGTAAGGTTTTACAGCATGAGTACCTGAGTAAACTACGCAGAAGGTAAGGTTTTACAGCATGAGTACCTGTGTAAACTACGCAGAAGGCACATTTCATATTAAAATGTAAATATCTGATAAACATGTTTTGCCTGAATTAAATAAATGTCTTTTTTATGTGTACATATTTTGATATGTGCTTCCTCGTTTGGTGTATGCTTTGCTATCTGGTTAAATTCTCTGTATGAAGTATTTTGTTACAATTTTTCTGGTTGTTCTTCAAAGTCGGATGTTTTAGTGGTATCTGTTAAGTGTAAATGAACATTTTTTTGATACTACCAAGGTCAGTTTATATCACAAGTTTTTGTTGATTAACTTTCATAAAACAGGTTACACTCATATTTTAATTCCATGACCTTCAAACTTCACCAATGTTTCTGATGTGACATCTGCGTAAGGAAATCACACTTGAATGCAAATTAGTTATAATATATACATACTCAAATGAATAGTTTAAGCTGCTAGATACCAGTATTTGGTAAATCGTTAAGTACTTGATAAGTGGACCATGTATAACAATAAGGTATTAAAGTCCAATGTCAAGGTCACAGTTAGAGAACAATGTCAAATGTCAAGGTCAAAGAAAAAGGTAATTCAAGGTCAAATTTATGGAAGTTCACATTTGAAAGTAAGCACAATGTATTGGCTAGTGTGATTCTATTACTAGTCTACATCAGGTATCTGAAGATAGGTACACATATAAAGCATGTAATAAATCACTGTAGTCACATTTATAGTACCATATCACATTTACAGTACCAGGTCACATCTACAGTACCAGGTCACATTTACAGTACCAGATCACATTTACAGGTCACATTTACAGTACCAGATCACATTTACAGTACCTGGTCACATTTACAGTACCTGGTCATATTAACAGTTCCAGGTAACATTTACAGTACCAGGTCACATTTACAGTACCAGGTCATATGTAGGGCCAGTTTCACATTTACAGTACCAGGTCATATGTAGGGCCAGTTTCACATTTACAGTACCAGGTCACATTTACAGTACCAGATCACATTCAGGGCCAGATTTACATTTACAGTACCAGGTCACATGTAGGGCCAGTTTCACATTTACAGTACCAGGTCACATTTACAGTACCAGATCACATTCAGGGCCAGTTTCACATTTACAGTACCAGGTCATATGTACGGCTAGTTTCACATTTACAGTACCAGGTCACATTTATGGTACCAGGTCACATTTAGGGCCAGTTTCACATTTAAATGACAATTTTACTTAAAGATATATATATTTTCTTGTTGATGAAGATAATGACACAGAGCACATGATCATTAATGTTTCCCAGAAATTTTCATTTTCGCTCTTGACTGTTAAGCTTCTTCTTTTATGCTTTACAATAATAATATCATATTCATTAACTAACTGCAGTTGTTCTGGATGGTTTGTGATGTGTCTCCTATAGGCTGTTCTATGAGATGACCACCAGCTACTGCAAGGAGACACTATTTCAAAACAATCCTGACTGTTGACAAGGCAATTGACTCAGCTAGCACCAAACAAATATACATTGATTAGCAAGCCCCTTGTTTAATAGTGTCATTAATTGGACAGTATCATCTTGCCTAGTTATAACTTCCTTTTCCTAGAAATATCTGAAACAGGTGGAGGGCACTGAGTCACTGCTAAAGTCACACTGATGATTAATTTTATAGCAACAGTTGGTCACCTTTAATGAAATTGAACAAACTCCAGAAAACTATTACAGGTATATATATATATTTGCCAGTGGGCACAGATACCTGGTATATATTGAGTTGTCATACAGTGAAAGATTATTTGACCTAGAAAATTGAATTTAGTTGTGATGAGATAGTCATGGTGGCTGTTGACCTTGGGGGCTAAATGTAATGTACTGGGATCAGATTTCCTTGTAATCCAGTGAATCTACACACTTTACACATTTCTAAACATTTACACCTCTGTAAGAACACTATAGACCTGTGATCTCAGGTAAAGGAGCTGACAGTTCCCCACAGGGACATTGTCTCCGATCCACGATACAGATCTCTGGCCTCAGGTTCCTTAAAGGTGTTCAAGTCTGAGAAAGGTTGTTACAAGTCCAAGGAATCCTTAATTATGTAACGTAAATATTGTTGTATCATTATAGTGCCGTCTGGGTATAACTCATGAATATTCATGTGGCTTTAGGTCATTTAAAAATAAAATGTTGCATGTTTTGATGTGTAGTTTACAATTACATAATGCATTATAGTGCCTGCTAATTGCCATGTAGTAATATGAACCAAGTAAAGATCTCATTACAAATTCATGCTGTTTGCTTATTACCTTGCAGTAATGTAATAAAGATTAAAAAACGCAAATTGTGCTTTTATGCAGATTTACAGTATCCTAAGGTATGATATTTTTACAGCACATTTTTCCTTTGGCATGAATACCATAATACCTGCAGCCAATCTTAGTTTCTGCTATGTAAGTGAAGACATCAAACAAAATTTCACATAGAACTGTTTGTCAGATTGAACTCCGTAAACAGCAGCGAAGGTTAAATGAGACTAATTTGGGATAGCAATGCTACTTAAAGGTGCTTAAAAATCAACATGAAGTGGACAAGCCAAACAAGACAGGTACAGGGTCACAAGACAACGATAACATAAATACACTTCATGGCACATCTTTCAGGGTTACAAGTAATAAGTTTTACTGAAAATGCGGAAATAAGGAATTCATATGTTTTACAAGTCCGTAAAGGATGATTTAGGAAAGTAAAAAGTTTATATATGGTATAGGCAGAATTTAGTAAAGTTGATGGATGGTAAAGTCAGGTTTCCATGAAGTTGAAGGATGGTAAAGTCAGGTTTCCATGAAGTTGAAGGATGGTTAACTCAGGTTCCCATGAAGTTGAAGGATGGTTAACTCAGGTTCCCATGGAGTTGAAGGATGGTTAACTCAGGTTTCCATGAAGTTGAAGGATGGTAAAGTCAGGTTTCCATGAAGTTGAAGGATGGTTAACTCAGATTTCCATGAAGTTGAAAGATGGTAAAGTCAGGTTTCCATGAAGTTGAAAGATGGTTAACTCAGGTTTCCATGAAGTTGAAGAATGGTAAAGTCAGGTTTCTATGAAGTTGAAAGATGGTTAACTCAGGTTTCCATGAAGTTGAAGGATGGTAAAGTCAGGTTTCCATGAAGTTGAAGGATGGTTAACTCAGGTTCCCATGGAGTTGAAGGATGGTTAACTCAGGTTTCCATGAAGTTGAAAGATGGTAAAGTCAGGTTTCCATGAAGTTGAAGGATAGTAAAGTCAGGTTTCCATGAAGTTGAAAGATGGTAAAGTCAGGTTTTCATGAAGTTGAAGGATGGTAAAGTCAGGTTTCCATGAAGTTGAAAGATGGTAAAGTCAGGTTTCCATGAAGTTGAAGGATGGTTAACTCTTGTTTCCATGAAGTTGAAGGATGGTAAAGTCAGATTTTGATAATTCTAATGTATTGTGACACCATAGTGATCTGGACCCAATCACAGTATTGCTCAGGCAGGTTTAAGTAAATTTGTGGTATGATATAGTCAGGTTTAAGTAAATTTGAGGTATGATATAGTCAGGTTTAGGTAAATTTGAGGTATGATATAGTCAGGTTTAAGTTTAGTCAAGAGAAGGTAGAATAAGGGAAAGAGTAGGAACCTGTATAGGTAGATGTTATTAAGACCAGTTTTCTGTGAGTCCCTGTATAGGTAGATGTTATTAAGACCAGTTTTCTGTGAGTCCCTGTATAGGTAGATGTTATTAAGACCAGTTTTCTGTGAGTCCCTGTATAGGTAGATGTTATTAAGACCAGTTTTCTGTGAGTCCCTGTATAGGTAGATGTTATTAAGACCAGTTTTCTGTGAGTCCCTGTATAGGTAGATGTTATTAAGACCAGTTTTCTGTGAGTCCCTGTATAGGTAGATGTTATTAAGACCAGTTTTCTGTGAGTCCCTGTATAGGTAGATGTTATTAAGACCAGTTTTCTGTGAGTCCCTGTATAGGTAGATGTTATTAAGACCAGTTTTCTGTGAGTCCCTGTATAGGTAGATGTTATTAAGACCAGTTTTCTGTGAGTCAGGTGTCAGTAAAAATAGATGTCACTAAAAATAGATGTCAAGAATGTTTTAGTATAGACAGATGTCAATGAAGTGCTGGTGTTAAGATTTCAGTAAAGTTAGGTGTCACGCTTATGTGTGGTTTTAGTAAAGAAAAAAAGTAACTTATCTATAAACATTTGTACATATCTTTGTTTCAATATATAGGGACATAGTGTCAGCTGAGCACCACTGTATACATAGCAAAAAAGTTAAACCTTCAGCTTAGGGTTAGGTAGGATTTCACATTTAAATAAAAAAGTCTTGGTGTTTAGTTTCTGCATTAAGTATTGACATAATGTATTAGTATATTGTAGGATCCAGCACAGAGTGGTACCTAGTAAGAAGTAGGGAATAGAGAGTGAGGGTGAGGGAGGGGGGTAGCCAGCATGCCCTCTAAATGAGAGGAAATGGTCCTTTCAAACTGGAGTGGTATCCATGCTTAAGTGAGAGTCAAATTTCCAACATGAATTTTGTTCTGTTTAGCTTATTTAAAAGAATTCAATTTAATACCATATCTATTTATTAAGGGAAAATATCCATTTGTTCTGTAATGAAAAAAGAATAAGATATATGTATCTACATGTTTTGACAGAAGTTGAGGTGTTTTTTTTTAAGTCATTGTATTGTTGTCATCATATGTGATTAGGGTTTTTGTTACACCTGTAGACCAGAGTAGTATTTAATTGACATGTAATTATACCTGGTGGATAGAAGCACCGTATACCGGTCTGTACCACAACTTATCGCCCATCTCAGTTCCCCGGCCTATAGCCTGATCAGGGCCATTTGGACAGAAACGATCCATCCCCGCCATTTCTTACCAATTTAAATGGCCAAGACTTAAACACTAAGAGTATTTTGCGTGGAATGCCTATATGGGAATATTTGGTTTTGACAGTTAAGACAAATCGTATCACGGAGTGACAGAGGTTTAGTACATTGGTGCCTGTTACAGCTAGACACCGATTGTCACTGAGTACAGCTCAGCCCTGAGGTATACACAAAATTGGTCTCTACACATACAACCCTATATACAAGAGCAGAGGCCTTAATGGAAGTCAATAGACCTCAATCTCACTGCCCCTTCAATGGAATGATAATGACATGCATGATTGCTCTCCACCAGGGATATTTCGGGTCATCTCTCGGGGCTGGTTGCAGGTAATTACCTGTGAGTGGACACTCGGATTTTGGGTTTATCTACTTACTACTTGAATCTGGGTTTAGGAGATGTTTGAAAGTGTACTATCATCGGTATTTGGAGATCAGACCTGATAATCACCTGCACCAGGGTGAATAATCTACTGTAAGGCCCAGAGTTCAATTGATGTTTTCATATTCCTCAGTTTCTCTGGATCATTGATGCTGTGATGTGGAATTATTGTTTGGAATATTTACTTTACCCTTCATCCCAGAAATCAGTGAAGAAAAACGGATTTAAGTAATTTAAGTAACTTCAAGTTGATAAAAGTAAACAGGTGTTGTATCAATTGGAATTTTGCTTCGTGAAAAAAAGCAAAACACAACAATTGTGTGGCCACCAGGGATAAACAAACAGAGTGGCCCCGGAAAATACATATAAGATGTTTCTGGTGAAGATTTGGATTTAAGTATTTGTGACAGTTACTTTCTCACCACCTGAAACTATTTATGTACACTGGATTGCCAGCAGGTATCACCATCATGTACAGGTAAACAATCCTGTTATCAGTACACTAACAGATATGTCATTTTTGATGGATATGTTTTGTCCCAGCTTCTGGTATTATGTGTAAAGGTATATGTATGTGTTAGTACACACGTTATAACATGTAGGTGATGTAGACAGAATGTAGATACCTGATAATATATAATTATCCTTCCATTTATTGGTTGATGATGGTGTCCTTCAGCATTTAAATGGTAGTACAATATTAACTGTAGTGTTTACTTATTAACAACAGGTATCCTACCTGTGTACTGAAGTAGCATTACATAATGAGGGATTGTTTACATGTGATAATGCTATATAGCAATGACCCAATAAACAGGAGGTTAAATTACCTTACATCATCAACATCAAGAGCCCTTGTGAACATCTCTTTCTCCACCCTAGATCCCTGTTACATCTACCATTACACCTTGTACATCTCTCTCTCCATCCTAAACCACTGTACACAATCTACCTTTACACCCTGTACATCTCTCTCTCTCCATCCTAAACCCCTGTACACAATCTACCTTTACACCCTGTACATCTTTCTCTCCATCCTAAACCACTGTACACAATCTACCTTTACACCCTGTACATCTCTCTCTCTCCATCCTAAACCCCTGTACACAATCTACCTTTACACCCTGTATATCTCTCTCTCTCCGTCCTAAACCACTGTACACAATCTACCTTTACACCCTGTACATCTCTCTCTCTCCATCCTAAACCACTGTACACAATCTGCCTTTACACCCTGTACATCTGTCTCCATCCTAAACCACTGTACACAATCTACCTTTACACCCTGTACATCTGTCTCCATCCTAAACCACTGTACACAATCTACCTTTACACCCTGTACATCTGTCTCCATCCTAAACCACTGTATACAATCTACCATTACACCCTGTACATCTCTCTCTCCATCCTAAACCACTGTACGCAATCTACCTTTACACCCTGTACATCTCTCTCTCTCCATCCTAAACCACTGTATACAATCTACCTTTACACCCTGTACATCTCTCTCTCCATCCTAAACCCCTGTACACAATCTACCTTTACACCCTGTACATCTTTCTCTCCATCCTAAACCACTGTACACAATCTACCTTTACACCCTGTACATCTCTCTCTCTCCATCCTAAACCCCTGTACACAATCTACCTTTACACCCTGTACATCTCTCTCTTTCCGTCCTAAACCACTGTACACAATCTACCTATACACCCTGTACATCTCTCTCTCTCCATCCTAAACCACTGTACACAATCTACCTTTACACCCTGTACATCTCTCTCTCTCCATCCTAAACCACTGTACACAATCTACCTTTACACCCTGTACATCTGTCTCCATCCTAAACCACTGTACACAATCTACCTTTACACCCTGTACATCTGTCTCCATCCTAAACCACTGTATACAATCTACCATTACACCTTGTACATCTCTCTCTCCATCCTAAACCACTGTACGCAATCTACTTTTACACCCTGTACATCTCTCTCTCTCCATCCTAAACCACTGTACACAATCTACCTTTACACCCTGTACATCTCTCTCTCCATCCTAAACCACTGTACACAATCTACCGTTACACCCTGTTCATCTCTCTCTCCATCCTAAACCACTGTACACAATCTACCATTACACCCTGTACATCTCTCTCTCCATCCTAAACCACTGTACACAATCTACCTTTACACCCTGTATATCTCTCTCCATCCTAAACCACTGTACACAATCTACCTTTACACCCTGTACATTTCTCTCCATCCTAAACCCCTGTACACAATCTACCTTTACACCCTGTTCATCTCTCTCTCCATCCTAAACCCCTGTACACAATCTACCTTTACACCCTGTTCATCTCTCTCTCCATCCTAAACCTCTGTACACAATCTACCTTTACACCCTGTACATCTCTTTCTCCATCCTAAACCACTGTACACAATCTACCATTACACCCTGTTCATCTCTCTCTCCATCCTAAACCACTGTACACAATCTACCATTACACCCTGTACATCTCTCTCTCCATCCTAAACCACTGTACACAATCTACCATTACACCCTGTTCATCTCTCTCTCCATCCTAAACCACTGTACACAATCTACCATTACACCCTGTACATCTCTCTCTCCATCCTAAACCACTGTACACAATCTACCATTACACCCTGTTCATCTCTCTCTCCATCCTAAACCACTGTACACAATCTACCTTTACACCCTGTACATCTTTCTCTCCATCCTAAACCACTGTACACAATCTACCTTTACACCCTGTACATCTCTTTCTCTCCATCCTAAACCACTGTACACAATCTGCCTTTACACCCTGTACATCTCTCTCTCCATCCTAGATCCCTGTACACATCCCTCTCTCCATCCTTACCCCCCTTGTGCACAATCTACCTTTACACCCTGTACATCTCTCTCTCTCCATCCTAAACCACTGTACACAATCAACCTTTGCACCCTGTATATCTCTCTCTCCATCCTAAACCACTGTACATCTCTCTCTCCATCCTAAACCTCAGTACACAATCTACCTGTACACCCTGTACATATCTCTCTCCATCCTAGATCCCTGTACACATCCTTCTCTCCATCCTTACCCCTCTTGTGCACAATCTAACTTTACATTCTGTACATCCTTTTCTCCATCTTAACCTCTAGCAAACAACCTTTGATTTTAGTTCTTAAACTGATGATTCTGCAAAAATGAAGAAGTGGTATATTTGTGGGTAGAGGTGTACATGCAGATATTTAGTTACAGTATAAAGCAATAGTTTTAGAATCAGCACTGTTTGCTTCTTTTTGTATCAGGTGAGATTGTTTATGTCTTAAATGGAAATATTTTTAGTTGAAATCAAGATTAAGTTCAATTAACATTCTTTACAGTAAGGAAGGAAAGATCATATTATTACTAACTATTATATTAGGTTTTTTTCATGCGAGTCCAGAACACCATTACAAACATTTTGTTGAGTCCCCTTACTAAGAGATATAGTGTGGGTTTCCAGAGTTTGGGTGAGTCCCACTGGAAAAGGATGAGTCAAGGACTTGGAAATCTGAATCCCCAGGATCACTGCTTTGTATCGTCAAATGAACTCAGAGGGTGGAATGCTTGGTATAGTCATATAGCATCAATGGTCAGCAGATTCATATTAGACTTTGTGTAATCATATTACTTCATATTGTTGAAAGGTTCACCTCTATACACTCAAATAGCTTTAGTCCCTCTCATATCTGCTCAAAGTATTTGTGTGAATTCTGCTTTGTTATCCCCTGCTGAATGAAGTTGGCAGGGGATATTCAAATTGGTTCTGTTCGTCAGTCCTTCCTTCCTTCCGTCCTTTGCCTTTCGGATGCTGCTTTTCGCATGATATCTTTTGAAAGACTGGTCAGATTTTAATGAAACACTTGTTACCTTAATCCCTCGGCTGAGTTTGGTTAACGATGAATACCTTGCATATTTAATGAGGCTGCAGTGACTTGATTGGCTAATTTCTTTAACCACTCTAAGATGCTGCTTTCCACATATATTTTGAAGGACTGTTAGGATTTTGATGAAATTTGGTTAGTACACGTGTTACCTTAAACCCTTGACAAAGTTTGATAAACGGCAAATCCCGCACACATTAAATAAGGCTGCTGTGACCTGATTGACTGATTTCTTTAATCACACTATGGGAATCTTACTGCAAATTATCTTATGAAGGAATGATAAGATTTTTAGGAAACTTGCTTTGTAGACTTATTAAGTTAAATTCTTGTTCAAGTTTGATTATCTTTGAATTCTATACATATTTTTTGTGACCTGATTGGCTGATATCTTTTGACACTCTAACTGAATGCTTTCCACAGGTCATCTTTCAAATCAATTATGATGATACTTGCTTGGTAGACTTGTTACCTTAACCCTTTGTTGAAGTTTGATTATTGGCAAATTCTGCGCATATTTAATGAGACTGCCTTGACCTGATTGGCTGATATCTTTTCTAGTTTCCCATGTTGTTCAATTGAAATGTATATATTTTACAAATGAACATGAGTGGGTGATCTTGATGACAAGGTCTTTGGTTTTGTGTGGATTTAGTTTTATTACTTTGTTACATCTTACACATGTTAGTTTATTAAAAGTGTTGAAACAAAAATAAATTGAGTCTGTTTCAGAGTAAAACGAATTGGTGCATATTGTGCTGTTGACTAAGCAGATAATGAATGTTCTGTGAAAATAGTCTTTTCACATTTGGTGGTATCACATATGCAAAATTGACTGTATCTTATACAAGAATATGTTAATTAGAGGTAGGGTATCATCATGGTGTGCTCATTCTGGATAGAAAGCTTTAACACTTTAACAATAGCACTAGGAAGATGGACAAGCAGACTGTCCCAAAAAACTAAGAAGAAAACCCATATCCTAATTGATATCACAGAACTTATCAGTATGCAGATAGTGCTGCATATATTCCAATAGGTCTGATGGGTTTTCCAGACAAAAGTAAATGTTTTTATTTTGATACTTGAAACACATTCAACAACAAAGAATCTTGGATATAAACTGAGGGAGAAGATGCATGGTTACAGAGGTTTGTAAATATAAACCAAGGGAGAAGATGCATGGGTAACAGAGGTTTGTAAATATAAACCAAGGGAGAAGATGCATGGGTAACAGAGGTTTGTAAATATGTAATTTATCACAAAGAGATGAATAATCCACCACATACATAAAGACCAACTGTATGTGTAAATATACCAAAGTTCAAATTTACCATCTAAAACGGGGCTAAGTAACCTCAGGAACAGATCCTAGGTGCTTTTTTGGACTCTCCCAGCTGTTGGCAGGTTTGTTTGTCAGGAGGCTGAGAAATGGACCAATCTACGCTGTTGCAATTTTTGTCAAGTTGGTCAGATAGACATGTTTTACAATAGGTAGCCACCAGCTACGACAAGCGATCCCTACCTTAAATAACCCTGGCTGTTAATTAGGCAACGAACCCAATAAACAAGCAAACAAATCTAAAAGCATGGAGAACTTGTTTGTTAGGAGGACTATAGTTTTCCACTCAATCAATCCATCATTGTGTCCATCCCTGTGTCCATCCCTGTTTCCACACCTGTGTCCATCCCTGTGACCAACACTTTGTCCATCCCTGTGTCCAGACCTGTGTCCAACACTGTGTCCATCCCTGTGTCCATCCCTGTGTCCACCCCTGTGTCCATCCCTGTGTCCACCCCTGTGTCCACCCCTGTGTCCACCCCTGTGACCATCCCTGTGACCATCCCTGTATCAATACCTGTGTCCTTCCCTTTATCCACCCCTGTGTCCATCCCTTTATCCATCCCTGTGTCCATCCTTGTGCCCATCCCTTTATCAATCCCTGTGTCCATCCCTGTGTCCACCCCTGTGTCCATCCCTGTGACCATCCCTGTGACCATCCCTGTATCCATCCCTGTGTCCATCCCTTTATCCATCCCTGTGTCCATCCCTGTGTCCATCCCTGTGCCCATCCCTGTGTCCATCCCTGTGACCATCCCTGCGTCCATTCCTTTATCCATCCCTGTGTCCATCCCTGAGCCCATCCCTGTGCCCATCCCTGTGACCATCCCTGTATCCATCCCTGTGTCCTTCCCTTTATCCACCCCTGTGTCCATCCCAGTACCCATCCCCTGTGTCTGTGAAAGTTTGTTCGCATTGTAGCAGTTTCATTCTTTGAGGGATTCTCATAAAACTGCACATACTTATATGTAAAGCATCAAATTTTCTCAGACAACACTCAGATTTAGGGTTGTTGTGAAAAGGTCAAGGTTACTGTTACTATTGTTAGAAAATCATGATAAGTGCTATAGGATTCTCATCAAAATTCACACTCTTATAAAGTATCAAATTATCCTGCACAGCCTTGTCTTTCTGGTTGTTAAGTCATGGTCAGGGTCAGTGTTACTATTTTTAGAAAATTTAAGTTAATTACAGTGTAGTAGCTTGTTTGGGCCAGAAGGGGACTTGTTAAAAAATTATGATATTGTGGATTATCATGAGTATTAATGATTAAATATGATAAATTACAAACTATTTGTATAGATGTAAATATTTACAAATAAAATATCAATTAAGATAACGCTGAAATATAATCTGAATTAAAAGACAAGATTTGCAAAATGATGGAAGGAAAAAAAGCAAATTTCACCACTGTTGAATGAAACAGACCTGTTGCATAGACTTTGATTAACCTAAAATTGTTCATGATCTCATACCACAGGTTCACAATGTACTCAAACAGTTTTAACGTAAACAGGAGACTTAAATCAGTTTTGAAATTTTGTGACACACCTGTAATAATGTCAACTTTTGTATGACTGGTGATCTATGTAGTTGTTTCCAATGTAAGAGATTTGATGAAGAATTCATAAGCCCATCTGACATATCATAATCATTGAGGAAATTTAGATTAATTGCTTAATTAAATGCTAATTGGATCTTTCTCAAATTACATGTGGAGGCTACTGTCACTACCTAGTTGTGCCCTTTTGATTTTGGAACTGATCAGAACAGAATGGTTGACAAGCACCCAACTTGGATTCGATTGTGAAAGATTATTTCATGGAAACAGAAATAAAGATCAAACAATGAAGGGTGTTAAATCCTTAAGGAGTCTTTAGTCTCTAATGAGAACCTGGGCTGATGTGGTGTTCTGGGCTAAACACATCTACCAGTATTAAGTAGTGTGGAAGGTTTCCTTGTAGTGTGATTTGTGGTAGATCTTTGGACTGAAGTTGAGTGCCAGTGGTTTGATGTCCAGCACACTGCTCAATTTTCTTTCATACATGTATAATCAATTTAATCATTTGGTTAGATTAAACAACAAATACAAGAAAAGATTCAATATTTTATTTTTTGCTCTTTAAGAAGGCTCCATTCCAAGGTGATGCTAATACCTGAACCATTTAAGGAGATATAATATCAGGGCACAGATCATTTTACATTATAGAGATTTCCTTATATCATGGCTCTATCTGTGATTGTTCATAATTTTGTCATTTTGTTGCCAGATGTCTACCAGATGAAGTTATCCCTGCAATGGCATACAGCAACACAGGACGTCCCCAAATGTGTCAACAGCCACCAGACCTTTGCTACCCAAGTAAGACGGTCTCTTTGGCAACGCCCTGTACCACCTCCAATGCAGTCATGAATGGTCACATGCATAACATAAACTACTCATGTCCTGCTGTCACATCGATGGATGGACAAGGAGGATATGACAACCCAGCCATGCACCCGTAAGTAAAAAGTGTTCCTCCAGAGGGTTACAAAATATTTAAATATTTCTGCTACTGTGAGTCCTAATATGAGGAATATAATACCAGATTTAATGGCTGTATAATACAGATTATCATCTCTCTTATAATGATGAAAAATATAAGTTGATCCAATTCATTCTGTGTAGTGGCCAATGTAGTCTTGTCTATGATTGGATAAATGTAAAGGATGATATAGTACAGCGTTTGTTATAGCCATATAACAGTGTCTATGATTGGATGAAGATATAGAGTGTGACAATCCACCTTTTGTCCTAACCATGTAACAATGACTATGATTGGATGAATATGTAGAGTGTGAGGATCCGCCTTTTAACCATATAACAGTGCCTTTGATGGGATAAATATATAGAATGATACAATACAGCTTTTGTTGTAGTCATGTTACAATGTCTATGATTGGCTCACAGGTCAACACATAAGACACAGTTTCTGATTGGATTACAATATTTGAGCATGTGTATTATAAACATTTGATCCACAATTTGGTCTCTAAAAAAAACCGTTCCTGCAAGTAAACCAGGGAGACTATGTTTTCTCTGCATCCGTCTGTCTCTCCATCAGAAACCTTCAGTATAAGGCTTTAATTACAGTATTCAACAGCTTACTGTAATTATTTTATGATGCTGATATTGTACATATAGACTTTTGGGAGCCTATTACAGTCTAACAATGATACAGTAATAAAACTTGCTGCAACAAGTTTTCTAATTGGTTTACGATAATGCAACAACTAATGTTACAACAGCAATGAAACAGCAGTGTCACTGACAAGCAGGCATCTAATATCAGGACATGGCCCTTCACAATCAAGGGTGGCAGGGTGTTTTAACGGCTCATCATGGAAAGTGACCTTATCATTAGTTCTTTAGTTGTCACAAGTACAAGTATTTGAACATTATTTTAACTATTGATTGTAGAATTTTGAAATGCTGATCAAAATTAAGAAAAAATCAGCTGATTCATGAACTATGCAGGTCATAGTATGGCTTATATCAGATTGACTTGACCAAATCAGTTGAGTTGGTGACACTGGGTCAGTTGATTGTTCTACTGAAGGCTTTTCTGAGTATAATGTCTTTGATTGGCTCAGCTAGATCCTATGCCTAAATCCCATGCTTAGGTCTTATGCTTAGGTTACACACGTAGGTCTCATACTTAGGTCTCATACTTAGATAAGACACCATTAGCTAGAAATAACCTGTTTGGTATGACTGACTACATAAAAAGTTCAAAAATTATAGATATTTGAAAATAATTGTCTATTCTGATTGGCTAGAAACTGACAGATGTCTGCTGGAAATTATTTTCTGATCTGTGATTGGTTAGAAAAAAGTTGATAGTTTTACTCAAAAAAAAAAACCTATTAATCTGTTGGCTAATTTTGAATTAAATCAAGACTATAGTTTTCTGAAAAATAGTTGTCTGTACTTAAGTGCTAAAGGTTTACAGAAAAACCAGAACAATTAATTGTGAAATGAAAATTACCTACAATATGCTCCTGATTAAACCAAGGTAATTAAAAACAGCTTAAAGTCTAGAACTGCAAACCACTTTATTCTTGTATATGAATAGTACTGCTTCTGGAAACTAAAATGCAAACAATGCTTACTCAATTTTCACATTCTAAAATTTTAAAAATTATCAAATCCTTCACCGATATTTGTGATAAAAGCTTTATTAAAAAGGAAAGCTGTCTTTGTAGAGTTGTGTTCTAATGAAGAGTTTAATCTCTGTTATGAGGAAAGCATTTCGTTTTCAATAGGAAACCAATGATATTTGGGAACCACATCATCTGAATGTTATGGATAAAGGTCTAATGTTTGAACATAAACCAAACAAATTAGATCTTTTTATCACAAAGACATCTAAGAACCCTGACCCAATACACTTTGTTGCTGACACAATACTCTCTATCTGATGACAAAGAACTTGGCATTGATGACACAGAACATAGCCTTTGATGTTGTGTCATTTGGCCTTGGTTTACACCATCCTTGTAATTACAGGTGCTCTTACCAGACTGTTTACTTTTAACTGTCATAATCCTGTCTGTTGTAACCATGACACAATATGGTAGTTAAGAAAAATAAGTGATTTTCTCTAAACATGATATCAGGATTTTTTTTTTTCCAAAAATGAATTATCTCAGTTGAACTAATAATTACCAATAAGCATATCCATTTCTATTCTTCTTTTTAATGTTTAGAATTAGTTTACACAAAAAGGAATTTAGGACAATTGATCAGATTTACTTACACTTCTACAAAACAAAACACTACAAGAATGACTTCCAGCAAGAGTACATTCTTGATTTCATTTCTAGAGAGTTCTTGGTGTAATGACACTTTGATAAAAATAATGAATCAGTTGTTAGGCAACAAATTTCAAATCAAGAATAATGAAACAAGATTGTAAAGGATAACTGCTTATGGTGAATCAATATGTTCATCACAAATTCCCCTGTCTTGTATATCACAAGATGAAGGATTTATTTTTCACGGAGAGAGTTGAACCAATATCAAAGGTCACTGTTGCAAAATTGCAAATATGGTAAGTTCATAACAAATAGAAAATAAGAAAAACATATACATTCACATGCATAAAATACCACAATACTTATTGCCAGTGAAACTAAAACTTAAGGTCAAAGGTCACCTGGTTAATTGAAGTTTTGTGATGTATCACTTTTTATCAAGAAAAGGTATAAATGTAATAAGCCTGCAGGGGTATACTATCTATTAAGTCAAGATAGACAGGGCTGAAAGCATTCAAAAATGGGAAATAAGTACTGAATGGAATATTTCAAACATATTTACTTGAACAAAATCTCAAAGTTTAACAATTCAAGGTCAGAGGTCGTAATCAACTTTCAGTATGTTTTCTGTTTGAAATAATTAGGAAGCAACAAAGTTGTTTAGCCTTATTGTCAAAGGTCAGAAGGTCATTTAGCTAAATTCATTGACTTTCTATGGCAATTTATTTCTCAAACCATGAAATGATTGATGAGATGCGTTTAAAATTATTCAATCAGATCTTATGACTGTGTAAATTGAGAAGTTGTTGGTTAATTAATGAATCCATGATTAGAGAAGTTTAATCAGGTTGTAATGGGACAGTACATGTATGGGATAGACATGAAACAGTTTCACATAATAAAAATACTTTTATCTTTAATTTTGCAAGTGAAAGAAAGACCAAAATATTGAAAATCATAGTATGTAGTTTTGCACTGCATAAGTTAAAAAGTACCTGACAGAGGTAAGAATGTGTTTTTACATTATAAGTGAATCTAATGACACTTCAACATCAAGGAAGTGTATTAGTTATACACTACAGACAAACCTTAAAAGCATCAATGTAGATACAGGTGTTTTGTTAGATTTGCAGGAAGTGAGGTGTGCTTCCAATTCAATCATACTCCCAAACATTACAATTTAGATTGCTTGTTTTGATAAAGGCTTTTAGATTTCAGTTTTTGAAATAATGACAAAGTTGTATGCTGGTACCTAGTGGTATAATGATATATACTTTATTCAATTTAATTGTGAAAATTTACAGCTTCTAGCCATAAAATACTAATTCCTCTATCAGATATGTTCTCTTTTGAAAGATTCAATAAAATACCATTACAGTTGATAATTCTCATAGATACATCAACAGAAAAAGAAAGAAATTTGAGTGGTTTTGGTAAGGGCGGGATCTAACTGCCTGGCCACTGTATTGAGTTTGTGAGGCGTGACGTATCGGGCCAGTTTATTTGCTCGGCCCCATTACAAGCAGACACCATCTTTGAACACTCTGAGGCAGTAGGCTATACCCGTGGCGTATCGTACCAACAAACTCGAGTATCTCCTGTAAGTTTCACGTTGTTGTGATCGTAAGTGTCGCTTCACAGATTATTGGCTTATAAACTCTCACATCAGTTCTCTTGTATAACGCCTAATACAGGTCCTTAATATCTGACGTGCTCGTTAGACTTGATTGAATATGCTTCCATTTCTCGCTTCATGTGGAACAGCTGATCAATCTATTCCTCTGTATGGTGTATTTGTTTTCAGATATTGATTATTTACCTAAAACTTACATGTATTTTGTGATTTTTTTTCTATTAATTCAATTTGTGATTCACTTCCTATTTTATCCTAGGCAGTCAATTTTAGCAATGTTTTAAGTATTACGCAATTTTTAATTGACATTTGTTTTTATTCTTAATTTTAATCACTCTTGAATTTATAGATGTTTATTTTATATCCAATGTACAAAAAATAGACTTCATAATTTTTTGGAAGGGATTTTGAAATATTTCAGCTATTTGTATTAAGAGAATAAAAATGTTATGTATTAATTTATATGAGAAAATAATTCTTTTTAGAAAAAGATTGTTTTTATTTATTTTTTAGTATTAGTAATTAAAAAGCAACATTTTTTAAGCGAAAGCATTGAAAAATCATAGTGATTTTTAGAAGTTTAGTAAATTAATTTTATTACAAGTCCAGCTTTATTTTAAATATCAATTATAAAAATATTTCTGTCTTTAAATGAATTCTTTTTAATTGGTCATTGTCAGTAAAATAAATCATCAAGAAGCATTATCTTAGAATTCCAATCTTTTCCTAACAAATCATTTTTGTTTTCATCTTTTGGTTGGAAAATAATTAAAATCAGAATAGTACTGTTAAATATTATTTGTTAAATCATTAAAACTTTATAATTCCTCAATATTCCGTAACGATTCTGGTATTAGTCGGTGTTGACCGTGATGTCTGGTCAGCCATAGTTGATAGTTTGAATTCCTGTTTAATTCAATATGAATATCACCTTAAGAAGAGCATATATTCAGTTCAGTTTCGTGCTTTTTTCTGTCTTTTGATTGGTCCACCTAGATAATTTTATGTATTTGTTAAAAAAGAAATCTTTGAAGGCTTTAAATTTATTTAAAATTTTAATTTAATATTCTATGATTATTAAACTGATTAAATAAATTTATACTAAATCAGAAAAAGGAAATAATAAATAGGGAAATATTGATATTATATGTTGTCAATAGGGAAATATTGATATTATATGTTGTCAATAGGGAAATATTGATATTATATGTTGTTTACAGACAGTTGGTCGGTGTTTTCTAAATATTTTATCTCTGTACTAAGTAATAAATCAATATTGAATGTGTCATAAGTTTTAAAAACTATAAATTAGAACCAGAGTTACACAAGGAATTTCTTACATAAACAGGTGATAGTACATTGTGGTATTTTTCACAGTCGATTACAATACTTATTAATCTTTAGATGTCAGAAGACGTTGCCCTTGAGCATTGTTGATGACTTTTTAAATGATGTCAAAAACCTGCCTAATGGCAAAGGAATGATTAGAAAAATTTCAGTCTCTCTCGCTGAAAAAAATCTTGACATTTCACTTACAGCTCAAAACAATGTAAATTAAATTTAATATTGGGGAAAAGAATTGCAACATCATTCCTTTTTCAACATTAGATTTTTTATATAGTGTACAAAATATCTTTATTATTTATGGTTTATATATATATATAAAAACCTGTAGATTATAATGATATCATTTTCAGCTAATGTGTTTACTGTAGCATTTGATTAATAATGATTTAATCAACACTCAGTTCAAACACTTAGCAAATGTTATTGATTACTTAATAGGAAACAATAAAATGGTTGAAAACTGGTCATAAACGTTGACATTTATTTAATTTTCATATTTCATTTTTTTTCTTAATTTTGAATTTTAATTCAAATTTGAATGGTAGTAAATCTTACTAGTCTTTTATTATGTGATTTTTTATAAACATTGCAATTCACTTCTTAAAAAATACTTGTTTATAATAAATTAATTTGAAATCTATGAATTTAGTTTGGATGATTACCAATTGTTAAAATTCTGTCAGAATTTTGGATTGATTTTTTCAGTGAAAAATGAATCATGTTATTATCTTAACAACTCAACACACTATAATAAGTCAAATTTAAAAACCATTGAAATTTAGATATCAATATGTTATTTCAATTTTGCAATCTTAAATGGAGAAAATCTTAAATCAGTATTGATTGTTTGAGTTTATGTTTTCGTGCGAAATTTTATTTAAATTTGTTTAATAGGTTGTGCTAAAGCAAGACATTACAGAGGTGTATTGGATCACTTTGGGAATGTTTCAAACTTGACAGCAAGATAATTTATATTTCAACGTACCATATACTTGACAAGATATTATAGTTACAGTCAATATAGAAGCCTTTGTAGTAGATACAAACTGTCCTGTAGCTAATTAATTAAGACACATTTCTAATTGTGATGTATATTCAACAACAGAAACAGCCTGTGAAAAATTGATAATTTGCATAAAAATGGAAGGTGTTCTAAATAGAACAAAAAGTATAGATAAAAATAACATATGAAATCATTTCTTCACTTTGTTCAACTAAATATTTTCAGAAATTTTATTTATGAGTTAAATATACATTTGGATGCAAATTGGAAGCAGAAATGTTTCAACTGTGAAAACAAATTTCTACAAAACTGTATTGTATTAAGGTACACTGAGGTACACACCGGACTACATTGCATGTTTTGAGTGCAAAAATTTATAAATAGACAGACTTAAGGTCACTCCGAAGAACAAGTTGTGTGATTTGTAGGGTATGGTGTCAGGTAATTTGGAAAGTCACCAAAAAAATCCTTGTAAAATATCATATACTACATTATAAAGAAGAGAATCAGTGGTTTGTTGAGTGTGTGAGATAAGCAGGCTACAAAAGCAGCACTGTTTAACATGTGTACTAATGATAAATTATCTCAGCGTAATATTTTCCTGTCGCAAATAATCAATGTTTCTGTTAACTTCAATTTTCCATTTTTAATCAGAATAATTGTCTATGTATATCTGTTTTAACATTTAAAAATGATTAAGTCTGATTTCAAGGACAGTGTCTACACATTTAGATTCTTGATTTATGCTTTATTGAAGTGTTTAATATTACGACATTCAGAGGTAAAAAGAGATGGATGCAAACATTTAGAGATCATAATATTGGTGACATTTGGACATGATTGTAAAAACATACTAGCAGACATTCAGACATAATTTCAAGATATTCAAAGGTTATAATGAGCATATAGATGGAGAAAATCATAATTAATTATCAATATTTATTAGGAAGTATTCCAGTAGTAATATCAATGTTGATAAATAAAGAGACATTCAGAGATCAAAAGAGGTAATGTGTTTAGAGACATCCTGTGCTACACAGATATATTCAAGGACCATAACTTTTAGAGATATTCTGAGATCAGTAAATATACAAAATGTATGTACCAGAGAAAAAGATCAAGGGCAACATTTATGTATATTGTTGCCCAATAGAATTATCATAAAGTGTTGTCCTGTAATAAGTCCACCCCCTTGACTAAGCTCATGTGAAGCAGAAAAACCAGCGGATGAATAAATGAAAATAGAGGTGAAAAACAAAATGATATGTGGTTTGTACAATCAGAATTAACATGGATTTTCATTTATATTGTGGTCTTATTAGATCTATATTGAATCATGCTGACATGTTAAACACAGCCATATTTATCACAAGATATTTCTACTTTCACTTTTTATATTGTTTTTTCAGATTAGATCATTGTAATGCAATTTTCAGTTAGATATATATATATATATCATTAAAAAATATCTACTAATGTGTTACAGGTTACCAGATAGTCCTCCAGACTCTGAACCCTACTCACCTCCTGATGGACATCGTAATGCACATGTGACATCATCAGGTAGGTCTTACAAGGGATTATCACTATAAAACCCTCGATCGTCACTTTTTACGGACATCATAATGCACATATATGACATCGTCAGGTAGGTCTTATATTATAATAGTATTATTATATTAATCTGTAGATTTGGAGAATTCAGTCTAAAGTCACAGAAATATTGTATTTGGCAAATTAAGGTTAGAAGAAATCTAAAAATCTAGTAATAAAGTCAGTGTTTATATGTGATGGTAAGATTTATAGAGCGGAAAATGAAATGGGAGAAATTATTTAATTACATGGAAAATTAGTTCATAATTATCAGATTTATAGTGGTAGTAAAAGACCGTGTTTACAGGAGAAATTGTTCATGGCTATCAGAATTAAATTCAAATGAGAAACAATACTTTAATCATTTTGGAGAAATGGTTCATGTCTGTGAGGACTTTTAGGGAATTTTCATTGTTTATAGACCTATGAAAAAACCCAAATCCTAACCAATAGTGTGAAAAGGAGAAAATTCTCCAGTATGAAATTGTTTTTCAAATTACCTGTTGATTATCTTTTTCATTTATGGTTTTCCAATTTTAATTTCCTTTCTTAATAGATTGTAAGGAAATATTACCACAGAAAACAGAGCTGTTGCAATATTATGATTTTTGAATTCATTTTCAGTGAAGGTTCAATTTAAGAGTTGATATAACAAAGAAAATATCCTGTACATAAATATTTACTCTAGATCTTTAAAGTACATTTCATCTGTCTGCTATCTTGATTGATAGATATAAACTCTTACAGTACTTTCATCAAATAGCTGATATCATTGAAAGCTCTCAAACCAGCTTGGTTTACATCCAAAGGTTTAAGGAAAGGAATTTTTTTGTCCATTTTAAGTGTTTGGAAAAAATAGATTTTAATACAGCAAAATTTGGATCTCAGGTGATAGTATTTATTTTATTTATTTTATTGACTTTTAATAAAAAAAAATTAAAATGCATTTGTCCTATATTCTTTTGTATAAAAATTGGAGAATTTCATTAATTTACTTAAAGGCTACTTTAGAAAGATAAATGATAAAAAACAAATACAAATATATATAAATAATAATAAATGTATTTTATAAATGTGACAGAATTCTGTAGTGTTTCTGAGTTTAAAGAAGGAAAGAAACTTACTGTACTGTAGTGTCTGACATAATTAAATAGGAAATTCATCTGGAAACTCCTGAGTTTTCTTGTAATGAAAATTCCTTTAATTGCGAGGGAAATTATCAGTGATAATGTGTAAAGATATTTGATTGGATAATGTGTAAAGACATTTGATTGGATAATGTGTAAAGATACTTGATTGGACATTAAGATCACTTTCATATTATCACTTTCATGTTGTCAAATCTAGGCTTCATGGTGAGTGAAGATGTTACTTTCATCTTCTTTTCTCAAGTTTCCAGATTTCATCAGTTAAATAAAATAAACTTGTAAAAATCCTTGCATGTTTTGTTTACATACAGAGGTAAATTTGATCTTTTCAAGCATATTGTATTAATATATATACATAATTTTGAAAAATGTTTTTAATGTTGGAAAACTTCCTTGATCTTAAGTGAACGTATCCTTCTCAATAAGATATATAGTTTGTGATCGTTTAGGTGGAAAGCAATGGTGGTGTATATTTACAAAGATACTTCTCACATTCTTACTGACCATCTTCAGGCCTTAGTGACCATCTTCAGGCCAAAACTTTGCTCTATTCCATGTTTATATTATTTTGTAATATAATCAAATACAAAGATAAGTACACAAATAGTTTGAAGAGATGATGGGTATATTTTGTAATTGACAATACAAACATGATACAAGTCTCCATGGTTACCACAAAGATACTAGAGATTATACCTGGTCCTTATAATAATCATTACCTCCTTAAATGAGTACTGTCTTTTTTCCCCAATTAGACCACACACGATTTACTACTATAGAGTTCAGCCGGCCTGTGACCATGGCGAGTTAATAACTGGAGTAGGTGTCAAGGGTGCCACCCTAAACATAGCCAGGTCAAAAGAGCTCATTTTAAGGACAGTAAAAACCATTTTGGTGATGGGGGAGGGTTGGAGATAGGTCGATAAAAACATCAGATCAGTCATTAAAAATATATGTAGTGTTACAGTAGTTTCAAATAACTACAACTGGACAAAAATGTAATTTCCATTTTAATAACATGAAATATGCACATGTAATCTCTTTGAAATTTTTAAAATCAATAACTATGGTGTTTGGATATAAATGATTGAATAGAATACCAGGCTAATTGCTGTGGACTTTTCAACTTAAAACATGGGAAATAAAAATGCATGGCAGCTCTGCTAATGTTATGATATTATGAATTATTAATTCCAGTTGGAATTAGGCTTCTACGAAAGAATGCTCTGCATGAAAAGTGCAAAACATTTTTTTGTTCTATAGTTGAATAGTATTCTAAAGTCAATTGAAAACCAGCAGACGCACAAATTCATCAATGTCAGCAATGATATCGGAGAAAAAAGAAAGTTCTGTTCTCCATAATCAGATGATATATAAATCAAACTGGCCCGTTGGGGGTAGTCTTCTTAGGTTTCCTGCAGAGTACATGGTTTGGTGTTGAGTTTTCATGTTCGGATCTCAAGGTCATGCCAGGAACAAGGCGTGCATGTTACCAAAATGACGGGATCAGCCGTTCATTGCGTGCATTTGTCATTCCTGTCCTTTTCGCAGGATTTAAAGTCATGTGCAGTTAACAATGGAGGTATTGGAGATTTGAATAAATTTCAAACGAGAAAAATGATTGAGTGCATAATTGTATGTAGTTTGTTGGATGCATTCCTATATTGTACTGGAGTTTATGATTGTGTAATGGTACAAGACTCTCGGAAGAAAATGGTAATGCCTCTTCTGGTATTTCTTACTAAGAAATCAGCGAAGAACATGATTTATTGATTAACTTCTCCCAGCATGCCGCAGTTAATATCAATTTAGGCTGTAGTAGTAATATCTAATTTTATTTTATTCATTTTGATGTGTAAATGTTTTGAATAATTAAATCATAAAGGAAAAGGGAAATTATAGAGAGTGTTTTAATATGTTGGTATGATTTCCGTTTTATTTCGAAGGATTAGAAAGTAAGAAATTGAATAATTTTGTTAGAATTTAAGATATTTACTGTGTGCGTTTAAATGCGACTCTTTCATATGTGTGCATTTTGTAAGCTGTGAGAGTACTGGAGACAATGATAAAATCTAGCTAACCCGAGGGCCCAGTGTCCTGCTGTTCATGATCTCCACATGCGGTGACAGCACGACCAGATACTGGCAGGGATGTCGCCACAAATACAAACCTGATCTGTCTGTGACTATAGAGAAATCCCTGACTGTAGCTTTGGGATCAGATGTTGGTCCAATGTAGTGAGAAGATACTTGGGGACTGCATGACTCTATCACATACAAGATTTATAGGTGGTTTGCCTGTTGTATCATTTGGTCATCTGGAAAACAGAAATTCTCATGAAAGGGTTACAAGGAAATTTTATCTGTCAGATCTCCCACAGACTCCTGGATTTCTGTATAGTGTATGGATTATGGAGTTTAGGAAGCATCTGATTCTCAGGATTTTGCCACTTTTCAGGAAAAATGTTTCATTCATCTGTGTCTTGGATATTTGTGTTTATTTCAAGCTCATCTTTTGCTCAGAACAATATAGAACAATGATTTTAAGCTCGTAAGGAAGCTTGCAGTGTGCCTGATGGAATCTCTGTCATTAACTGTTGGATTATTTTATCCACAGCATAGGGAACAAAAAATGAATGAAAAGTTTCCTAACTGTTGGGAACAAGTGTGCATGTGTTGTCCAGGCTTTTATACAGGCGTTTTATACAGGTAAATGCATATCTACATTACAGGTGGACACAGGTGTGTCATACAGATTGATACAGGTAAATCATACAGGTGTGTCATACAGATTGATACAGGTAAATCATAAAGGTGTGTCATACAGATTGTTACAGGTAAATCATACAGGTGTGTCATACAGATTGTTACAGGTAAATCATACAGGTGTGTCATACAGATTGATACAGGTAAATCATACAGGTGTGTCATACAGATTGTTACAGGTAAATCATACAGGTGTGTCATACAGATTGTTACAGGTAAATCATACAGGTGTGTCATACAGATTGTTACAAGTAAATCATGCAGATGTTTGATACATGCACATGTGATGGTTTATTGTATAAGTGAGAACACAGAGGTCATTGTGACATAGATGTACACACTTATTATCAGTGAAGATCTGAGAAACATTGTTCATCTCTCCCTACCCATGGTGGTTTGTGTTTTACAGGAAGCTAGGAAACAGACTAGTCTGTGTGTGCAGTCTTTTTTCTGTCTGTGTGCTTACACTTTCACTTAATTGTCCTGGATACCATGTGATAGACCTCCCATATGTTGTTCACTGAGGTAACCACCAACTACTACAGGAGAATCCACCTAAGAATTACACTGACTGTTCACAATGTGATGAAACCAGAAAACAGTCCTCGGGTACAGATGCTGATTTGTATAACTTCAATACAACATCTCAGACATATATATGCCTGTCAAAATTGTTAATGATTTAAAGTACAAAGTAACATCCTAGAAAATTTGGCAGAAGTAGCTTACCTGAACTGACCACTAGTTTTCTATAAATCTAATCTGTCATTAGCATAATGTGTTGGAACTGACCACTGGTATAACTTTGACAAACAATGTGTATTGGAACTGACCACTGGTAATTTTGGCCAAACAGCTTTAGAGGGTATATGTATGTAGTCAGTATATGTATTAAATATCAGAACTGACCATAAGTAATTTTGGGCAGAAAATGACCTCTGGTAAGTAATAACTTGTAGAGCTTTGGTCAAACATAAGCTTACCAGTTGTAGCTTTGACCAGACAATTACCACTGGTACAACATCTGGGGTATTTGAACCAACCACTGGTAGATATTTAGTCCAACAGTTAATAAGAAACTGACCAATGAAAACTTTAGCATTAGAAACATGCAAAGGCCAGTTTGGAATAATGGGTGTGAATTGTTAATTTTTTCTCTGCTATCTTTTTTGAAAATTAGTGTCTTAGAGGTGTTTATGTCATCACGTTCATTTTAAATTAATAAAATAGTTTGAAATGATGGATAATTAGATGTACATCTTTTCCAGATTTTTGTATTAATTATTACCATATTTTAGGTGATTTGGTTATTTGGTTTTTGTGTAGAATATTTTTAGAGGACATTTAATGATCTGGTTTGCCCTTAAAAGAGTTCAGTATGACTTTCCCCTATAATAGTTATCCAGTCAACTCCTGTCAATCAAGTGGAGGAAAAATATCTTAATCTAAAAATGAATCAATCCTATCTAAAAATAATTCCATGTGCAACAAGTTGTAGAAATTGTGAGGAAGTGAGGTTGGCGGGGGATGGTACCTTAACTATTATGTCAGAGGTCAAGTATTGAAGCACTCATTGCTGTACTCTGTAGGTCAATATATAATGACATCAACTGACAGGGGTGCTCGTTATGTAAGTACAGCATGGTGTACTTCTCACAAGTAGTGTTGTTCGTAAGTAGCACATAAGGTGATGAGGTTAGAATGGCCCCACCTGTCTCCGAGCATAACATTGTCACTTCGACAGACAATTAATAACTTGGTGTGTAAACAGTGCACTTAGAGTGCTTTTTCCTTCAAATTTAAGAAATATATTGTACATTTATTATCTAACATTGAGATGAATATGAACACACATCAAACCAGACATCATAAGTATGTTAACCTGATAGCAATGATATTATGATACAAATTATTTCAAAGCTCAATGATATACTATTTTGTATCAACACAAATATAGAATTTAAAACATTTTGAAGAACAGTTTATTACCAACAAGAATGAGTCACAAATACACATTAATATGATACATATTAAAAATCACATGAACGAAATGTTATTGAAGAGATTAACATTTATTTTCAATCAGATATATTTTTTGTTCAATTAAACAAAGCTATTTGTGAATTTTACCTAATTTCCGTGGTGAAAAGAAAAAAATAATTCAAAAATTAAGAAAAATAATTCAAAGAAGCAAAGTGTGATATTGATTCCTGAATTCTTAATTGGGTTATAGCAAAGTGACGTTACAGTATAATGTTATACTTTATCAGCAATTAATCAAAGAAAATTTGACTTTTAATTCTGTTTATTGTTTATAAAAACATTTTTTATCATTATTTTTTAAACATCATGAAAAAAAAATGAAATTCAGTTATAGGAATATTTCATTTTTTTACTCATGTCTTTGATAAACGTGTTTCCAATGAATTGGAAGCTACATACAAATACTGCGACAGAAGTAAAGTATTTCCACAGTCTGAGATCATTACACTTCTTTATTTTCGATCTGAGAACAAAGGTTGCCATATCGACGGTTTTACTGGTATTTTTAGATCATCGCGATAAAAACTTTTGTCAATACTTTATAGAGTTTGTTGTGTGTTTGGCATGTTGAAAATGGTTATCAATACTCAGCGGAATTATGGTCTAAATCCGACAATTAGAGGTATTGATTAGGTGATTGACATTACAGGCTTGTGGTGGACGTTATTCTGGTATAGATTCTCGGTAAAATACCTTCTGTTTATTCTCATATTATATATGAATGTCAGTGCTAAGATAAATTTTTCTGAAAAGGGAATTAATGTATTGTTGGAATCATTTTATTTTAAATCTTTCATTTTTCATATTTCTGATTTCCAGGTTTAAAAGAAACATACACAAATAATGTCATTTTATGTTTATTTTAACTGTTATATCTATAGGAATATATCATGAATATGATAAAAAGAGTGATGTTGACTTTTAAAACATGATTTATTTAAGAAATATTTGAACATCTTTGATTATCAGAAAAAAAGGAGCCAAGTAAAGAAGAATCCTTTACTTTATTCTCTGTTGAAATTTTCTGTTATTGAACTTCAGAAATAAAGTAAGTAAAATGGTTGTTTAAAATTTCTGCAAAATTAGCAAACACCATTTCCTGAAAGAAAAATTATCACTGGTACAACAACTGGGCTACTTGTTGTTTGAAAATACTTTGTGATATTTTTGGAAAATTTCAACTTCTGCTGTTAAAAATAAGAGTTCTGTTGATTTAGAAATACACCATGTCAAAAACTAACAGGTAACATTTGATTATTCCATATCGCTTCTTAGTTCTTAGACACTTTGAAAATTATCTTTTTTTATTGAAAATGTTCATAAAAAAAGAATTTTGGGTTAATAAAAAGAATTTTAGTAATTTGAGTAAAATCAAGATAAAATTTTACTGTAGAGGAGAGCGTGGAAAAAAGTTTTTGGATTTTTTATTTTTTATTCTATTGAAACTCTTTTTTCACCTTAAAGTTGAATGTCAAAATAAGTGTCATATTTATAAAAGATAAGGTAGTGTTTCAAATTAATTACCTGTGCTCTCGATGTGTTTGTTCTACGACTGAATCTTGAACCTAGGCTAGTCAGTTTGTTCATATGATCTGACGATAATTTGTGTCGATTATTTGTGTCGTAGATTTCACACAGGATCTTTGTCTGAATGATTTTCGTGGCATCTCAGCAATGTTTTGGATATTAGAAAAAAAAATAGAAAAATACTCATAAAATTTGTCATAAAAAAAAAACGGAGGCTAAATTGTTGATGAAAAATCAGAACATAAATTATTTTGAAAAATATGATAAATTTAAACTTCTCAAAACACAAAATCCCAATTTTGGCAAAACTTACCATGGACTTATAAACTTAGAGAGATGAATGTGAAGAATTTGTTGTAACAAAAACAACCCCAGATTACACAACAGGAGCCGAATGTTTCTGCAAACATTCCTGTTTATATGTGGGAAGTTTTAAATGATATACAATGTATATATAAGTATGACAAATTGACAAGAATTGTCAATAGAAAATATGAAATAAGTTTATATTTCCGTTACAACCTTTTACATTTGTCTTGATAACGCCTGCATGTACACGTCATATACAATTGGTGATTTTTTTTCTCTTTAAAAAAAATGTGCTGATAAAACCCAGAATATGTGTCAAAATGAAAAAACATGAAAAAAACAAATAAATGAACAAAGTTCAATTGAATTTTACGGTCAATTAATTTGATGTGTGAAAAATTGAGTAAGGCTAATTTTGTGATTACACTTGACTGGTATTTCTCAATAGACATGTGTAATCGGATCAGCGACGAAGCACAAGTCAGGAGTTTATTACGGGATTTAGCTGTAGGATTTGAAAGCCAACATTGTCAGCGATTAAGAAATCAGTGGTGACTGCAGATACACAAAGATTTTGTCATTTGAATCACTTTCGTGGCATTTATTTCTCAAGTTAATGTAATATTTTGAGAAAGTGAAATTTCTTTTTTATTCATAAAAATAGTCAGTTTACACAAAATGTTTTATCAAACAAGTTAAAATGTCACCATATTTAAACATTTTGGTGATACAAGGATATTTACATCTCGTACGGACTGAAGTTTCTATTCAACAACAAAAATTAAATTAAAATAGATATCATTTGTTAATATGATTGAGCTGAGATTAATTCCCAGGAGAAATGACTAAAACATTGTATGGTTAAGTGAAGAGAGACCAATGACAATCCTGTGTAACAGTCTCTAAATCTTTCCAATATCATTAATGTTGGCATAATCAGACACAGAGTAGATTATTTTTGTAAAAAGAGACTGTATATTTCATTATTTCATCAGTTCAAACCTCATCCTTCCATTTCATACTTGAAAAATATATTTTTTTAAGTGAATTTTCTCTTATTTGATAACATTGCCCTGTGAAGCCATCGTTACATGAAATTTTTGTTCTAGTGTAATTTTTTTGAGATTTCCTTACTTCGAAATTTTCCTTCTCATATGATTGTTTTTAAGGTTTCATTTTAAAGTTATGAGAGAGCACTGGTTGGAGTTGATATTTTTTTGCCTTTGATTAATAAAAGAATAGATAGATTGTAATCACTATAGAGAATACTTACAGCAGAACAGAAGGAAGATAATTAGGAAACATTAACTCCGGGAAATCTATCAAAATCTTCGAGTCTTAATTATTTCTTTTATATTGGTATGAGGCAAATCAATCTATGTGTGGGAATTCCAGTTGCTCATCATCATACAATAAATTCAATAATTTTTTTGTGTCAGTAATTCTGATAAATTTCCACAACAATGCTAATGATGGTGTTCGGGTGACATAGATATCTGTTGAGCTTTAACGTTTTAATTACAGGTATGAACATCATTCAGAACATCTAACATCAGCATACAACACTGTGACATCTCCGTTCATGAGTGTTTAGAGAAATTTATGAGTAGACTCGTTAATTAATTAGCCAAATATGGTGTGACTAATTAGGTATGACAGCATATCACTGTAGGTAGTCGCATGTCCTGATACCTACCGCTAATTAATTGTAGTGATTAGGAAATGATATGGAAATTTTATGGATTGTTGACATGTATAATTACCGGTCACTGGCCGAATTTTTTTTACCTCTGTCTATCTGTAGATGATTTATTTCATTTTTGAACTTTGTGAATTGGTACAGAATTGAATATAGACATTAAATATACTTTATTCCACTTTTTTTCCTGATCTACTGTTAAGAATTACACAAATTTACATACAGAGTTGTTTTTGGGAGAAAATCCTTTTATCAGATTTGTATGGCAGACTAGTACAAAAAAGCTTTAGAACAGTGCAACAAAAGCGTGACACTGTTGTAACAGCAGTATGCCTTTAGTAGTCACACAAAGACCGTCAGTGAGCCATATTGGGTTTCCGGGTGGACTGTACCAGGTACGGAGTCGTAGCCCCTTACTTGTAAATACACCTGGTGCTATGTGGCAGTATTCAAGGGGAGGACCGAAAACCTGTCCTAACTCTGTCACGATTCTTACAACCATATTCAATTTGTCTCATAAATCTGCCTGGAGAAAGAGGTCTCGGTTGTTTCTACCCAACACAAGGTCTTTCTTTTCTATGCTATGAATTGTGTCTGACCATTATATACTCATTATAGCTCTCTTTCATGAGGTTGTTTTAAATTAATACTCGTAAAGAAATTTACTAATTTACGAGATATTTTTTCATGCTATGATAATTATATTGTTAAGGATGAGTCATTCACCAAGATTGTACTGACTGCGCACCATATGATGGTCTGTACTCAAATTATGTCTAGTGTCCCAATGATGGTCTGTACTCAACCAAGGTCTAGTGTCCCAATGATGGTCTGTACTCAAACTAGGTCTAGTGTCCCAATGATGGTCAATACTCAAACTAGGTCTAGTGTCCCAATGATGGTCTATACTCATACTAGGCCTAGTGTCCCAATGATGGTCTGTACTCAACCAAGAGCTAGTGTCCCAATGATGGTCTGTACTCAAACTAGGTCTAGTGTCCCAATGATGGTCTGTACTCAAACTAGGTCTAGTGTCCCAATGATGGTCTGTACTCAAACTAGGTCTAGTGTCCCAATGATGGTCTGTATTCAAACTAGGTCTAGTGTCCCAATGATGGTCTGTACTCAAACTAGGTCTAGTGTCCCAATGATGGTCTGTACTCAAACTAGGTCTAGTGTCCCAATGATTGGCTGAACTCAAACTAGGTCTTTTGTCCCAATGATGGGCTGTACTCAAACTAGGCCTAGTGTCTATATGCTGATCTGTACTGAAGCTAGGCCTAGTGTCTATATGTCAATCTGTACTGAAGCTAGGCCTAGTGTCAATATGCTGATCTGTACTGAAGCTAGGCCTAATGTCAATATGCTGATCTGTACTGAAGCTAGGCCTAGTGTCAATATACTGATCTGTACTGAAGCTAGGCCTAGTGTCAATATACTGATCTGTACTGAAGCTAGGCCTAGTGTCAATATGCTGATTTGTACTGAAGCTAGGCCTAGTGTCAATATGCTGATCTGTACTGAAGCTAGGCCTAATGTCAATATGTTGATCTGTACTGAAGCTAGGCCTAGTGTCAATATACTGATCTGTACTGAAGCTAGGCCTAGTGTCTATATGTCAATCTGTACTGAAGCTAGGCCTAGTGTCTATATATCAATCTGTACTGAAGCTAGGCCTAGTGTCTATATGTCAATGTGTACTGAAGCTAGGCCTAGTGTCTATATGTCAATCTGTACTGAAGCTAGGCCTAGTGTCAATATACTGATCTGTACTGAAGCTAGGCCTAGTGTCTATATGTCAATCTGTACTGAAGCAATACCTAGTGTCAATATGCTGATCTGTACTGAAGCTAGGCCTAGTGTCAATATACTGATCTGTACTGAAGCTAGGCCTAGTGTCTATATGTCAATCTGTACTGAAGCAATACCTAGTGTCAATATGCTGATCTGTACTGAAGCTAGGCCTAGTGTTCATATAATGGTCTGTGCTTAAGCTTGGTCTTCAAATGTTATTTTTTTCATTCCCATTCTGTGTCAGTTATTTTCTACAAAATATCTGGAATCATATTTATTAACTCATGGAAGACGTACTGAAAAGTTGTAAGTATTATAATAAAACCTTTTCTCCTGAAAGATAGTTGACTTAATCATCAACAAAAGTCACATTCTAAGGCTGAAGATTGTGTTTATCATATCTGAAGTACATGTGTTTAAATTTTTATTTTTTGTATTTTGTGACTAACACTTGTGTCGCCAACTGTTTACCTAACCCTGTTTTACAAATATAAGTTTCAGATTCCATTGCCAGACCATACTCAATTTTAAAATTCTGTGTGTGAGCAGTAACATATTCACTGTTGTAGCGATAAAACGATTCTCCAGTAGTTGAAGGTCAAGAAGTGGAACGGCTAATAAAATGAAGATATTTGTAAAATATTGGATGGATATTTTGAATCTTTGTTATAAGAATCAAGCAAATTTTAAAATATTTCACTACTCAAATAAAGTACACAGTTTATCAGGTTATGAAACTAATACTGAGATTTCAGAAAACCTTTTTGAGTAACAAGACCATCAATGGTTAATATAGCGACATGTGACCACATTCACTGTCCACAACAATGATTAAATGATAGGTTTCATTGATAGCTACAGTCAGATGAAAATTACATGATTGAGCTTCTCATAACCGGGAAAAAGGATTACTGTAAAATTGTATTAAGTACACACTGCACAGATGTTGAACACTTGAATAAGCAAATACACATTTTCATACTCTCATTGACAGAAGACTTGTTTTGGTTTATATTGTAAAGCAAGCGTCATTTTAGGATGCCTCCCCATGTATTGGAGGTAAGTGCATGAATTGCATGCATGAGTTTTTGAGAGACTGACATGTTTTCATGTAGTCCTCCTGGTGATGGTGCTGAACAGAACCTGACTGTGTAATGATACCACACTGAAGCATATGCAGAAGCCCCCCCTCCCCACATACAGCAGGGACACCCCATCTGGTCACATTATATTACCAAAAGTCTAACTCGTCTTTACTCTACCAAAATGCTAAACATTAAGCAAGGAATGAAGAGGGTCTTGGGCATGTTGTACTTTGGTCAAACTCTCATTGTTGACAAGTTCAAGATTAGGTCAACCACTTTAAGTATTTTCCTCTTTTAAAATGAATTTTTTTCCGGGTAAAAATTATCTTTCTTAATGCTTCTAATAAAAACTTTGTTAAACTGGAAAATTTTACATTAATTCTGTCCAAAATAGAATGAGTTAACATGGGGATATTGCAGTAAGATTGAGGTTGGATGGACATTTAGATTACACAGGTTCTTGTTAGGGGATAGAACGGTTCAGAAGTTTGTAGCTGTACTATATAAAAGTACATTTATTCTTTCTACATTTTCCTTCCATTTAGGCGCATATTTGTAGCAATATTAAGACATGTTATCTATTTCAATATTTACTATGTGGTCAGGTATATTTATGCAAGTATGAATTTAAAATTTCAAAATGTAATTAAGAAATTTAAACTGCAATTTATTTTTCACCTGTAAAAAAAAACACACACACATTAAAAAGTCATAATAATTAAATGAAATTGATGCTTTGGCTTCATAAAAGTAATTGATAAAAAAACTGAAAATGAAAACTGCAGTTTTTTGACGTTAGAATTTTCCTTGTTGTGTTTTGTTTAGAGTGCCTATAGCTTGTAGTCATTTAATATCAAATTAAAATTGTTAAAAATAGCGTTGAGTTTTTGTTTGAGCTGCAGTGTGAAGTGGTGCGGTGGGAGATGTCACGGTGGATCAATGGTTATTATTGGTCCTTTGTTACTGCCCCTTGTGTGAGAACAGAATTAAGATATATGAAGTTTACTTAGATTTAAGTAAATTGGATTTTAATTTGTGGAAAATCTGTTTACACAAAAGCTGAGGTGTGAACAGGACAATGCTGGCCACACAAAACGCCTGCTTTTGAAGGTGTCAAACATTTGTCTTGGTTTTAAATCGAAATGGGTTCACAATTCCAATTTTAGACATTTTTCTGTGTTTGGGATGTTGCATTCATGAGGGTTTTTTCCAACAATTCGTGTTGTTATCTGGCTAAATGTGACTCACAGCCTACATGTGAATGAATTACAGAGGTATGGATCACTTTTCTATGGAACACTTCTAATTTCCTGACACATCTATTGAACTTCCATCACTGAAAAACTATATGGGAAGAATGTTACATTAAGTAGTGGAGTTTGCTGAGAGTCATATGATGTTGTCCATTAATTACGACAAGATTTTTATCAAAACGTTTCAAACTCATTGGATATATTGAAGACGTGAATTGTGGAATTTCCAATGTATTATAGTGCATCTTCACCAAATCACTTGGATTTTCTACCCTTAAGGGAGTACATAGGTAGGTTATATGGACTTGTGGTAATATTTAACCACAACACCATCATCTGAATGTATCATTGTTGGTAAAGATGAAATCAACATTAACAGTATTTTTATTGATTTCAGAGACAGGTGATGATAAACGTTTCAGTACACATCAATAGGCTAGATATAGTTTTATACATGTGTTTGTAACTTGGTCAACAAACTGTACCATAACCAAAACATTGACTAATTATGTAGGATTTACAGTATCTCATTTGATAATATTTAAATTTATCAATTAAGAAGGTATTCAGTACCTGTGAAATTAATATCTATTTGTAATTTTAATTTGGAATATTATATGTATTAGTCAATACTTTGGTATGGAGTGATACAATTGGAAGATGATATATATATATATATATAATTGGATTTAATTATACATATTATCATTTATTTAGTCTGTAAGGTATAAAGTAATCATATCAATATGGCTCCATGTTTTAAAAAAAATAGAGACATTAACATTTTTACTGATATATCTAACTTGAACTCTCCAGTTCTTTTTACAGACAATTTAATTACCAGAATATCCAACAGATCTCTGTTGTCGAAGTTGACACAGAAAAAATGTCCTTGTGTAGAAATTCTTCTGATAGTTTAGCGATAAACAGACAACAAACAAGCATTTTCATGTTGATTTTTATCATTTCACTAGTATATATACACTAACAATTATTGGTTAAGGGTTATTCCACCGAGGTTAATCAAAAATTATTTCTAGTACGGTTACAGTAAATAGCTTTATTTAAAATGCTCTATAGGATTCTTTATACAATTAACGATATCCCACTGTCACAATCCAAAAGTCTCACATACAAATCCTGTGTTCAAGATGTTTGTGTGAAAATGATTGTTATAATTGTGATGGTCCATTCTATATACTAATATGTTTTATGAAATCAACTAATTTACATTATAACTGATATAGAAAAAATTGCTGAATAGATTACGATACCTCTGTGTCATTTTTGTTAAGTCTTAGAAATTGCTGAATGGATTACGATACCTCTGTGTCATTTTTGTTAAGTAAATATTTTTTGGCTACTTTTTAGCTAGGAGACAGAAATTCCCTTGTTTTATTCTTCATGAAGTACATGCTAAGGATTAATGAATGTCTATCATTTATGATTTTGTGACTTTGTGAAAGCAAGCTTACTGTTGTGAGTTGAAATGAAAGAACAACAAATATGAACAATTTTTTTCCGGTAATTTGACATACCTATCAACTTTGTAAATTTAAAATGTGGAGGAAAGTATGGAGCGAAAACTGATATATATTTATGTCTTTAACTGCTTTTATGTCTGCTACTCCAGCCTTTCAGCAGATTAAAAATTGAAATTGACTTTGCAAATTACATATATTTGACTTGCTCAGTGTCGAAAAGTTGCTTGTATTTAAGCTTCAGCTTTTCTTTGCATTAAAATGATTAATATCAGGCTTGGCGCAAATTTCAGGAATTAGGGTGAACAAAAAAAGCTATTCTAAGAAAAATAAGGCGGACTCCCTCAGAAGTAAGGAAAGCCCATAGTACATAGGATGTTGGAAGTGATTTATGAAAACTTAATCTATGATAATTTTTTTCATTCCAGAAAACAAGTTTGGAATTGTAAACACAGTAAACACAATGAACCAGCATATGTATGGCCCCCCACACCACAGACCCCCAGGGATAGCACCAGGAATACCTCCAGGAATGCCATCAAAGATGTCATCAGGGTATAATGAACCACCTTCCCTGAACCACCTTCTCCCAGTCTCGCACGTACCACCCCCTGTCCCTCCGTCCACTGTTACCTGTGCCACGCCCGTGCCCTTGCCTACCTCGTCACAGATGAACAACCCGCAGGTCCTCTCCCCGCCTAATATGAGGTTAGTATGCTTCACGCTTCTGCTGGAATGGCGCCTTACTGCTTCATCTGGTCCAAGACCACTGAGTCACTGGAACTCTTCAGAGGATTGTTCTAAAAGTTATAAAAACAACATCAAACAGCATCTTCCTTTGAGGACATGTCAGTGATGCTGGGGCTTAGATTATGGAAGAGGTGTATTAGGAAATTCAAAATTGCTTGAAACAGTTTGAATATAATTCAATCAATTTTATCAATTTCAAATGATTTTAAAATAATATCAAGTGGCTGTGTATATTCAGACTATGATGCTTTAGCATCCTCGTTGACATCATATTGAAACATTAAATGTAGCTTTTAATTTATATAGATGAATTTGTATCAGATTTGGCCATAAACCTTGTTTTTTAATGTGGTTTTTTTTATGATTATTGCCAAAATGTTTTTACTGAAAAAAATAATCTTGGTTACAGTATAACTGAGCCCTGATCTTAAATTCTGAGATTTTCTGTACTGCTGCAGGAATCACAGAAATAATCTCTCGCTAAATCTATAGACCTGGCTGCTCCAAACGCTTACCATACTTATCCTGCCATCAGCCCAGAAATCCAGCTTGTAATCTCCATTGACATTTTAGCTAGACTGTTGCTCAGTAATATTTTCACCAGTCTAAATTTCGATTATCTGATATGTTTCAACTATGGGTAAACCTTTCATGTTGCTCTACTTCTTCCAAATTGGGACTGGTAATTTGTTAAATAAACTATCTCCTATGTTACTGATAGTAAGTGTTTAATTCATAACTCTCTATTTTATGGAAATACAAGTATCATACTTCCAATCATATTATCAAAGAAAACTAATTCGCTATAAGTATGTCCAGTAGGAAAGTTCTTTGGAAACAATTTTCTGTATTCATTATGGTGAAGGGTTATATACATGATAAGATGAAATCATTTTTTTCACATATATATTTGCACAGACCTTTAGAAAAACATTTGTTTCATGTGAAAACTTTGAAATCTGTATAAAAAAAACTTCAAATATTTTCCCCGACCTTCTTCACCTTGTAATAATAAGTTTAGAAGAGCTTGATCAATAGACCCCCTTCTTCCAGTCCTCTCTATAACAGTTAGAAAAGATTTGATATACAGATAAGGCTGACACATCCATAATATCATTGATGTATACTTCATATCAAAGTGTCAGCAATTTACGTTGTTTGATTAATTTTTTTTTGGTTCAAGAGCTCCAAATTTTGGAATCTTTGATCAGATTTAAAAATTCTCCCAGTTCGTTACATTGACATTGTATGCAAATTACTAGCTGTCAACATTACATTTTGCCTTGTTTACTCTGCATATTTACATATCCCTGCCTTATTATCAATTAACATATGTGTACATGTACTAAGTTAATCTAGAATTAGAATCTTAAAGAAGAAAATGGAAGTTAGCATTTACATGCAACTAACATTTATTCTCAACTTGTCAAATTTCATTAACTAGAAAAACGTGAAAAATGAATTATTCACAAAAATTCCCTGATATTTTCCCAATAGCTAAAGGGGCCATTTTATGGATGAATTTCGTTCAAACTCATAAAAGATTGATTCTTTTTGTTTGTAATGGAAATTAACATATTCATGATGTCAGAAATTAGAAGCATTTCGGGAAAGCCTATAAAGATGTGAATCTGTCAGAAAGTATTCTATACAGAGTACACCCTGTCCATGATTGTAGCTTTAGGCTTCTCACCTTTAAAGCTTGATTACAGTTCTTATCACTTACCTCTATAATGGAATCAATCTAACTTCTTTTTTCAGCAAAATAAAAGTTAAAAAAAAAACACATAATATCTAATTTTTCCTGCGTCATGTAGACACTTGAAATCTTTATGTTTTAACTTTTATAGCTCAAATTATCAAGAAATGGTTTGAAAGCCTAAGGCTACATTATTATCTGAAGCTTATTTTGTTTTAAAGTTACTTTAACATGGAAACTATGTCAACTAAGTCTTATAGTACACATACTACCTTTGTTGGTGTTGATTAAGTAGACATCTGTTAATTTTCCTTAAGTATCAATCATTTGTATAGAATAACTTATATTTATACCAAACATGAGAATATTGTGGCTCTGGTTTTTACCAGAAAGTATTTAGATGACAGTTACAAATGAAAAGGATTTTGCTAAAATCCATATTAAAGGACAATATTCCTTATTTAAGAACATTTTTATGAGTTAAAAATATCATTTTGATGGTCCAATATATATATATATATATTTTTTTTTTGTATCAAGACATTTCTTATTAATCAGGATTTGGATTTGATGATCAGCAAAGGGAGGTAATCTAGCAGAGTCCATTTTACTAAGTGTATATATATTATTATACAATTAATCATAGAAAGTGGATTTTAGAAGTATCTAGTATTCAAGGTTCAGCTTCTTTAGATAAAGCATTGTTTTCTCTTTTAAAAGTGATGAAATTAAGAACTGTTTGTGAGCAATCACAAAGGAATGAATATTTCATTTCTATATTCTATATAAATAACACTGCCTTTGAATGTAAGGGGTTAATTACACTACTGGTAGGGGATAAATATATTTAAGATAAAACCTACATTGAAAATTTACTTGTTTTTCAGTAGTGTTGTGAGGGTTAAGATCTTTATGACTTACGGCCAAATGTTGACATCAAGCGGTGAAACTTTATCTATAACGGCCTATAAGTCAGGATGATAAAGCTTTCACTTTATCTGGTGACTGTTTCAGCCCAAACATGCATGGAAATGCAGCTGCTAAGAAGAGGAAATACCCAGAAACTGCTGGTCCAAGTCTGACAAGTGCACTGTTCAACACTAGTAGAAACAACGGTGCGATGAACATAAAACAGGAACCAAATGGTGATTATAAAGACAGGCTTTAAAATCACAAACATTTGTAATAATATCAAGGTTGTATGGTGTTGTATCATGAACAGTTCTTTACTGGAAAAGTTTTTGTAGGAAAAATATTCAGATGAATTTATTGGTATGAATATCATAAGAACATTGTTTAATCATTTAAATATATTGTTTTCACTAATAACTAGGTACCAGTAATGATAATACAAATATAATAAGGGAGATAACTCTGAATGTCAAGCATCATTTACAATGTTATTACCAGGTGCTAGAACACAATGTAATAATCTGTCGTAAATTTTCCTGCTTCAATTTTTTTTTTTTTTTTTAATTTGTTGATTTTACACCCAATTTCTTTCAAAGATACATATATTGCAATCTCTTTAGTAATTTGCTAATGTTTGTAGCTGTTCCATCATCTGCATTTCCACCCTACATGGTGCAGGACTTTGATGAAGATCAGTACAGTAACTGTTATGACCCTGAATCGGCCAATGGTTACCTGGACAGCCAGTATCAGGTGATCAAATGGCAACCTTACCAGCTACAGAAATGGAATGTCCTTACAGACTCCAACCTCAAAGACCTGTACGTATCTGTGTTAACCTGATAAACTACATTATGTATATGTATCTGTGTTAACCTGATAAACTACATTATGTATATGTATCTGTGTTAACCTGATAAACTACATTATGTATATGTATCTGTGTTCACCTGATAAACTACATTATGTATATGTATCTGTGAAAAAATGTGGAAACAACACCTAAGAAAATGTTATTTTAATTTAAAAAAAAAGAAAAAGGCCAAAAAAAAAAATTGAGTCATGACATGAAAATTAATGTTGGATAATAGTTTAATTCTGGACAATAGTACATGTCCAAATTACACTCGAAATTTAGGTAGAAACTTTCATCACATTGTTACAGAAGTAACCACTCAGATATATTGCTTTGAAAAGGACATACCTTAATGGAAACTTGTTTAGTTTATAAAAATAAAACTAAATGGAAAACATGTATTTTTCTAGAGCAGTAAAAGTTAATAACTGTACTTTAATGACAGTCAATGTCTCATAATAGCCCATAATTACAAAACTTTTGAAATTCTTAATCCCGCCTGAAGTATAAAGAGTGCCGGTGCATATTGATAACTCAATTTCTAATTGTGAGTCAGAATTTCTATGTATGTACCTTGGATGTATAGCAGGAAAGAATCTGTAACTTTTCAAAATTCTATATACAATTCTCCACAGGCCAACCCCACAGTACAGAGTAGACTCAGACAAAGGGTTTAACTTCTCGGTGTCGGACGACGCATTTGTCTGCCAGAAAAAGAATCACTTCCAGGTCACAGTTCACATCGGGATAAGTGCCGACCCTAAATATGTTCGCACTTCAGAAGGAGTGAAGAAAATTGATGGATTTTGGCTTCACTTTCACGGAGTGAAGGTGAGTTCTGAAGCATATGACCTCTATATGATAAAGATGGAAAGGGATTAAGATTGTCTTTTACAGTGTTTCAATTTTTTTGAAACAAAAGAGAACTGTAGAAAATCTCCAAAGTCTGAACTCGAAGTTTCTGGACAACATCTCAGGAATACCATATGGATGAATTCTTTACTATTACATTTTGATCAAGAAAATGTTTTCAATCATATATTATTTGGAGTTAAGGGAAGGAGAACAATTGTCTCAGGAAAGTAGTTGGTTATATGGCAGCAAAGTGGATCTTAGGGTTGATACTTAAAGGTGTTCAATAGTCCTCATCATGGAAGGAAGTAGAGTAGAAAAAATTAGCAAAATTGTTGCACAAGTTCTGAAAAAATCCTGAATTGATTTTCAATACTACAAAATGTTTAATATGTACACAGCTGGAGTCTCCTAACCAACTAATAAAGATTGAGCAGTCACAGTCAGATCGCACCAAAAAGATGTTCCATCCCGTCAAGGTAGACTTGCTCCCAGATCAGACAAACAAAGTCACGGTGGGTCGGCTCCATTTCAGCGAGACAACATCCAACAACATGAGGAAGAAAGGTCGGCCAAACCCCGACCAACGCTACTTTCAACTTGCTGTGTCACTCTGTGCACACAGTGGTGAAAACAGTTATATGGTGTCTTCTAGTGCATCAGAACGACTTATTGTTAGGGTGAGTTGTCTGGGTGTTACATTTAGCATGATAAGTTTGACATTATGATACTACTGTGTTATCCTGTAATTAGTCTACAACAATTGACCTCTTATCAAAGGGTCGGCTTATTACAGGATGAAGAAATACTGCTGATATGTTATTTTACTGAGTAACAAGATACTGTAAAATCAGACATTATTTGTGCAGCGAAATCTTTGTGATTTGTTTTCTTTTAAATTACTTTTGCATGAACGTTTGTTTTTATGGCTAAATGTAGCCCAGTAAATCTACTTCAACTAATTTTAACAGTTCATGGACATACAAAGTTGTTGATTTAAGAGTACCCACAAAATAATTGAAAATAAATACCCTGCAAAAATTGATGATTTCACAGTATATGGACAGGTTTATTAGAGGACGAGGAGTTTGTGCAGGATAGATATGGGATATCATTGTTTTTAGTGTTGTTAATCATGATAGTGTTATTCTACAACAGTCATATACTTTGTTATTAAGAAGAAATTTCTATGGAAATCCCTTTCACAGTGAATCTATTTTCCTAGTTATGTCTGTGTATATTATACAGCATATATTGCTTTTGTGGAGACTAATGAAGTTTGTCAAGGAAATAAATTACTTTACCCACTTATTCAAAATCTTAACAAAATTGGCAAATATATATATGGTATACTTTAAAAAAAATTTAAATTAAGATACATATCTACGATATCAATCTTTGAAGTAATTAGAAACCTTGAGGTATTTGTTTAGAAATTTTTCTAAAATTTGTTGATTTTAAAAATATTAAAGTGCTTATTAAAGTGTCAAGCCACTGTTGATGTTTGTTTTTTTAACCTTTATTTTTATCTTGATATTTGTATACAGGCCTCCAATCCTGGCCAGTTTGACAGCGATGTTGATGTGTTATGGCAGAAAGCACAAACCCCTAATGGAGTTTACCATGAGGGTAGGGTTGGAATTAACACTGACCACTTAGATGAGGCACTGACTGTTAACGGCAATATAAAACTGAACGGTCGTATTCTCCAGCCTTCAGATATCAGAGCTAAAGAAGAACTTAAGGAGGTATGGTAGTTGGACGAAATTCTTTAACTTGTTTAAAGGGCACTGCTTTGAAACATGGGAAGAAATTGAGTTCCAAGACTGATAATTTTATCAATGAATGAATCTCAATATTATGAATGTTAATTTGTTTGTGTGTGTTATAGTAGACAAAGAGTTTGATAATAAATTTCATTACAGATGATTAGTATTGAGGTTGATGTTGCTTGTGATCAGTTGAAATATTTTTTAAAATCTGTGAATACGTAATATTTCTGGAGTCAAGATATGTTAAATTGGAAGGACTAGCTGACATCACCTGACTGGATAAGGAAATTGTGCTTTTGTGAATTTCAGTTCAATAAGTGAGATGTTGCTGCTGTCATTTATTAATTTGTTAATCCGATTTTGATTAATCACTTGTAAAAATATTTTTATATACATTTCTATATTCTTTCTGCTTCGTGTCATGTTAAGGTGGACTCAAAGGACCAGTTGAAGAAGGTATCCCAAATGAAGATTTACCAGTACAAGTATAGCACAGATTTCGCAGAGAGTGCGGGACTCCCTGAGGACAAGCGCGGAGATACTGGGGTTATAGCACAGGAAGTGCGAGAAGTCCTACCTGATGCTGTTATGGAAACAGGCGATGTCCTTCTACCAGGGGGTCAGAAAATAAGAAATCTGCTCGTCGTGAATAAGGTGAGGTTTCTTTGGTGATATGACTGAGCTTACATCAATTGAAGGAAAGTGTTTCCTGAAATCAATAGGCAGTGTTTATTTAACTCAAATTCTGGTAATATTTGAATAATTATGAATGTGATATTCATTAATGTTGATTTGATATTTTTTTACAGGAAAGAATATTTATGGAAAATGTTGGAGCTGTGAAAGAACTTTGTAAATTAACTGACAATCTTGAAGTCAGAATTGACGAGCTTGAGAAAATGAACACCAAGTTGTCAAAACTAAAACGTTTTGATAGCATCAAATCAACAGTTAGTACTAAGTCCAACTGTAGTGTTAGTACAATTAGGTAAGTCTTAGTCAAATATTGACAATAAGCCTATATTTGAAAAATCTAACAATAAGCCCATGTCTGGTAATAAGGTCACTGATATATATATATTGACTAATTTCTGGGGGTATAGTTTACATGTATATCAGTTGTTCTGCAATAAGCATGTCCCTAACTTTGAGTCACTGTGTATGCTTACCACAGGATACATACAATTAATTGCTAATGTTGTATCTTAATTATACCCCACACTTGGTGGAGTGGGGTCGTTATGAATCACTGTCAGTGCATCCCTAAGTCTATCTGTGTAAAGCTGGTGGAGAAGATATCTCGTGAATCCTGATACCGATTTAGTTGATATTGATAACATCACATTATTAAGTTCTATGCCTGATTAGATCATTCAAGATGAAAGGTTACCAATGAACACTTTTGAAATAAGAATCCTCAACTGATTTTAACAGATGAGAAAAAAGAAAAAAATCAGGGAGCCAGTGGGGTTATCGATGTAGGTCCATACTCACTTTATATCAAATTCTAATCCATCCTATTTGTATGTAAGGTCCTGAATTCAATAATATCAATTCATACATTATTTTATGTAATAATTCTGTATGGTTCCAGTTCAATGCCAAAGAGAACATCACCAAACCATAAGCATCGTTCACGTTCTGTCCCCTATAAGGAGCACAAGTCAACATCTGGGACCCCAGGACCAACCACCACCTCAACTGATAGCCAAGGATGGTGTAGTAATCGATTTATTCAACTCACCATCATCACACTGATACTCATAATGGCCTTTTGGTAAGTATAGCAGGGGAGGTAACTATTATGTTATGAGGTAATCTGTAGTTATTTAAGTATGGTCTGGCATCATTACCTACCTGTCACTCATCACTTTTTATCAACTTTGAATCTCATCCATAACTGCTATATTTTATTTTATTTGATATTACAAAATGTTGTTTGGTATAGATATAATTTTCTATAATTTGAATTCCAAAAAATACAGAATCAGTGAGATGAGGATAATTGTTAAGCCAATCCTATTCCTTATATGTAGGTAAAAGGGTTTTAATATTTTTCATATGATTTATTAAGCAACAAGCTTGTATCACAAAGATAGTGCACCCTAAAATTTGATATTTGCTACAAAGCTTTTTCCTTGGTTTAAAATTTACAAATTGATTTAAAAACAAAAGTGATGACCTACAAAATGTTCTTCCAGTAAATATCAACACACCACAATGTGTAATGAGTTTTCTAGATCGATCAGTAGATACTGTTTGTTTGTGTTTTTATAGCCTTATTGCCATCACCATACTCTATATAATGGAGCGGAACAAAGAGACCGTCACCAACAATCCTAACTACATCCTGGCTGCCACTCCAAACGCTGGCCCGTCACAGTACGTATCATCCACTTATCGTTTTACTAGACACATTACCTAGTGTTTACTTACAGGGTTTGTATTTTCAGTGAGGGTCTTCTTCCCACGATTTTCACACACAACTTCTGTCATCACATCATCAGTATTGTTGTTTTGTTTGTTGTTTCTGTACCACTCAGTACTTGTACAGTTTTGTCAACTTGATGTGACACTTCCTACCAGTAATTAAACAAGAAAATGTATATCAGGCCTTAGTGCGGCAGACAAATATGTCTCTGTATGGTGCATGCTTTCTTTTTCTGTCATCTTTCCCACTTTTCATCTCACCATCATGCGATGTCCTATGTATGTTGTCCATTTGTCCGTCTGTCATTGTTATCATTATTTCTTTAGAAGTCTTCCTCAAATTTCGTATAAAGGTTAAGCAAGGTCCCTAGTTGTGCCCTTTTGATTTTGGGACTGATCATAAGAACAAAATGGCTGACAGGTGGCCATCTGACTTGGATTTTGACAGTGAATATAAATGTAGGTTTCGTCTCCAGCCTTTGGTTCCAAGTTGTTTTCTATCGATTTGGGGATTGGAAAACAAAATGGCCAACCAGCAACCTTGGATTTTTACTTTTCAACAATGTTATCACTATTTTTCAGAGGAATTTCCAAATTTCATATTATCTAGATTAAAAACAGAGAAAAGAAGAGAAAAGAAAGGAAAATATATATTTTTTAAAGAACAGATAAAGATCACATAGTGGGAGGGGCTAAGATCTCTTTTCTTTCGCTGAAATATTAACAGTTTTACCAAATTATGAAAAAAATTGCATTTTGCAAAGAAATCATTTTTAGGCTGGCAATGATTTCTTTTGATCATATTTGCTCAAAATTCCTCAAAAAATATCATAATACCATGATTTAAGATACCTTATAAATAGTCTAGATAGCATGGCCGTAGGGAATCAGGAAAACGTTACAAAACCAGGATCAATAAACATTGGTGATATGTTGTATCTTTTCCAGACCAATCAGCGGGAAAAATGCGTCCAATCATGTTCCACTCGTAGCCAATACTACACCTGTGTTACCTGTCACAACAGAGTCCGTAGTGGTAACGACCAGTACGGTTACACCTGCCATCAGTAAGTATTGCTGAAACCAGTCTTAAGATTGTGAACTGCCATTATTATCAGAACGTTACACAGCTGTGATTTGGTCACAAAGCCATTACACAACATGTGTATTTATTGTGTTTATTCATTGAAATGGCACAGGATGCACATGTTCCGATACTTCTGGTAACATGTATTACTTAACCCGTGCATATCTTTATTTCTAGACACAAGCTGACAGAACTAGAGACATCAGGTGAACCAACACTGATATAGCAGTTACTAATATCAGAATGCCTGTTCATTGACTCTAAATGTCTCTGAAATAAAACAGCTTGTTAAAATTAGACAGCAAATCATTAATTGTTATGGAGGATTTACTTTTGTTAATTTCTTGTGTTTTCTTCATCTATGAAATCATACTTCCATGAACTGTTTAAATAATCATAAGTAGATTTATTGAGCTTTAATTCATCCACAGAATCAAGTATCTGTGAAATTCTATTTAAAAAAAAATAAAATTGAGCAGTAGAAAAATATACAATTTAACAGAATTAGACAGATTACCTCAACGTTTTAGATAAAACACTTATTGAAACAATATTACTACATGTATTCTGTAATGGGCCTGGATAGGGTAAGGAATAGAGGGAAGGATGGGGAATGTCATCACTTCTTGTATAAAAGTAAGGGGGATGGGCTTATCAGAGACCTGTTAATCAAATGATTTAGGTTAATGATTCTGCCAAACATAACTATATAAACAGATGGACTTCTCACCACAAATGGCCTGATGGGTATGTTATATTGTACGTTCTGGGATTGTTGAGGTGTGTCTTTTGTGTATGTTATAGCAAGATCACCCCAGCTGATCATTCCACCCTATCCACCATGTGACCCAAACACCACCTGTAATGAGCGCCAGTGTTGTCCTCCACCTGAACAACATGACCAGGAAGGGCCACTGTATGCACCCTGGAGGAACAGCAACAGAAACACTGTTGAAAGTGAGTGATTTCTTGCACAAACATTGCAGCTGCCTTCCAATATGTTTATCTTTGAAAATTTCAAAATTCAGTCAACTCATTATCAAAAAAAGAAATTAACAGAGGAATGTGCTTAATAAAACTGCTTACAGTAAACTACTTTGCACGCTGAAAACTGATGGAAAAAATACAATATGAATTGGGGGGAAAGGTAAATTTCAGCCCAGAAATTGTAAGATTACTTTTTAAGTATTTTCTTGTGGTCATAAATGTGATCAGTTGGATTATCAAAGTGTTTTGTGTGTGATAAGATTATGAACAAGGTTGGATATTGTAGGAAAGTAGGTTGACAGAAGATAAGAGAGATGCTGTTTAAAACTGTTAAGTCAGTTGAAGCAATCACAAGTCTTCATTAAGCATTAGAATTTGTTTTTTAATTTTGCCTCCAGACGAGGATGTCCCTGTAACCGATGTCCTTCCTTCACCAGTTGATAACGATACACAAAGGAACACAGGAGGATACCACGTAATTACTGCCAGTCCGGGAACATCTCGTGCTTCACCTCAGACTGGTAATGCCTTACCTCGCGTCAACACTGTACCAGTGGTAAGTTGGCAGCTTTTTAAGTGTTTTGGATGGTGGTAAATCACTTGCCTTAGGCGAAGGGGACTAGGGTTCAATTCCCCTATCAGAACCATAAATGTATGGGGTCTCTTGTGTAACAACACAGGTTTTCCACGGATACTTATGCTTTATAGGTGTTTTCATCTGTCTTTAGGTTTAAAGGTATAAAAAAATTCAAACCATGAAAAATATGCTTGGTTGTGATGACAGATTATTAATTTTCCCTCAGCTATGTGAAGAGGTCTTTACAGGGGAAGTGATAGTAATGATTAATTAGAAGCTTACTTATCAACTTGTTTTGGGGAGTCTTTCAAGTTACACCAAATTGCTTTTTTCTTTTACCAGAATTGTCCTGCATTTATAAGAATGATTTTTCATTATATGACCTTTTTTTAAAGACGGTGAAGCCTGAAGATCAAGAACCAAATGTAATTGTCAACAGCATTGATGACTCCAACACAGACACCCAAGGATACAATTATAATAATGGGGACACAAATAGCAATGAGGTCAAAGTGTCACACCGACGCAAGCGTTTCGTCACAGCAGGTACAAACTCACGCAAAAATAAAAATGTACACGTATTATACTAATACAAAATGATATAGCTTGATTAAAAACTTTGAATTTTTCGTATACCTATCAGAACTAAGAATTGATGTAAACTCCCATTGTGTCAGGGAAATATAACTCTAGTGAGTCTCTACAGAAACTTTCATGGTCTCTATTTGCTTCTACAGATAGGCATTTGTGCCTGAAAACATTACATTTTAAAAGTAGACAAACTGGTTCATCATTTTCCTCAAAATTGTTTTGTCCTGTTATCCAAATTATTTATATGTGTAGGCTACTGCGAGGATTGAGATCCTAGTTTTTATTATCCGTACACTAACAAAGTGACCTTTAATCTTGTCAGTTATCTGCCCCTCGGGAGGTTTTCATCCTTTTAGAGTTAATTTTGGACAGGTAGCAATGTCTTCACCTGTAAATGAGCAATGAAATCTTGACAAAATTTGGACCTCAACATCATTGAAAGGAACTAATTGCAAATCTAATGACGGCATATTTTGGGGGATTTCAGTGATTTCTTTTCTTACCTGTTCTTAGTCGTGCATTGATTTTTTATTCTACCTGTTGTATTCTTACAAACTGTTTTTGATTTACACAGATCAGCTGAAGGCAAGAGTTTTCTTAAAAGAGCTCGACTTCGAGTTTGACTCAAAATTTTGCAGCAACTGCACAAGTACCAACAAGACATACCTACTGAGATTGAGCCAGTACTTTGAATTCCAGCCTGTAACCATTAAGTTCAAGTATGTTTTAGTTAATATCCTGGGTTATCATTAGTATGTTTTATGTGTCATGTTCCTTCATGGTTCTGTGAAGGTAAATGTGCTCAAGTGTATATATTCAAAAATTAACTTTTGACTCTTTTACAAGAAATTTGATTGGTTAATTGATTGATCCAATAAGAACTGAAAACAAAATAAGGAATCACCTGTCCTTCATCAATGTGGACATATTTTGACCAAATTTAGTCTGAAGCTTGAGTGATCGGATTTGCTTTTGTTTAGTCAGTTGCCAACACATTACTTCTTACTGAAAGTTAGAGGCAGGGCCATTTCCAGGGCCACAATGTCAATAATCAATAACTGGGCTGAGTTTGTTACAATAAAATGAAATAACGTTTGTTTATATAACTGAACAGCAACATATATTGATTGGTTTATTACCAGGCATGGGCTTGTTGCCAAATAACTATTTTACATTGTAAAATCAGCCAAACCTCCGTTATTGAGAAAGATTTCATTTGCCTCAAAAGGCAGATTTGTAAAATTTGTATTCATATCTCCATAGAATAAATTTTACAACAACCATACTTTGTTTTGTTGCAGCCTGGAAGCAGATATGGCTGTTTCTATGTGTTTCAATGATTCAGATATAAGCTGCCTTATCAATCCTATTCAAATGGAGATTCAACATGAATCAGAGAATGAGGTATGTATGCTTGTTAGAGCTTACATCATTTGTTTTTTCAATGCAAAGAAATTAATCTGATGAAAGATGCTCTGTAAGAAGCTACAGTGGACCAAGGCACTGAATCTACATAAATTTGGCACCAATTGCTTATGTAAGTTATGTATATAGTGTATATATATTCATGACATTTTTGCGATATGATGAGCTTTTTATCTTTTACTTTACAGTGGAAGATGCCTATTGGAGTCTACTTCTTCAGTACCTTCAAATTCAGGGTTACAGCACGGGTAAGGGTTTTATCACCTTTAACAAAATGTAAATCTTTTATTGTAAACGTTTTTACATGTATTGATACTAGAAAGTTTGCCTTAGAATACACAGAATTTGAGTAAAAATTTGTGTTTTTATTCCAACGTGGGAACTCTGAAGCACATTGATCAATGCTTGTATGATTTTGAAATCATGTGTTGAATTTTGTTTTAGATTTAGAGGAAGGACAATATATTTGTGTTTAAAAGCCTTTTGTAACATACTGATTTCATCTACAGGACCAGAATGCACCATGTTCTCTGCTTCCAGAGGATACAGCCAATCCCTTTGTAGAGTACAATCTTCATTTCAAGAGAAGTTGTGATGACCGATGAACAGAAGTGAAGTATTGATGTATTCTAGGAGTCAAGTCTGATGTAGTTTTTACATCATTGTGGTGACAGAGAGAGATAATTGTATCACACTGCACTGACCTCTTCCATTACACTTCAAGATTGACACACATCAGTGAAATTTCTTTGATGACAACACACAAAAATTGTGACTATTGCTACAGTGTTGTCAGTCTAGTCCACAACTTAGTGTAATTAGATTGCCCAAGACATGTGAGAGGTCATTAAGTGCAGCAGTAAGGCAGCCTATAGACTTTGTAAGGGGGGATAACTCATCAACTCTGTATATGTTAAATGCCTGATAGTTATTGTAGATTATGTATATCATTGCAAATCATTTACAGAATAATTCATAAGCATCTGTTCACAGATGGCATTCTAGGGGCCTTTAAAACAACAAGATAAGTACCATTTAATTACCAGATGATTCAATTGTTCTCATGGTGTTTTGTAAGTCTTACATGATATAGAGCAAACATTTGTTGGTTTTTTTCTTTCAAGTAATTATGATAAAATATGGTGAGAAATTGTAGTGTGCTTATCATAATTTCAGGTACAAATGTTGCATTTCATGAATCAACTGTAATATCATCTGTTTATTTCTATTATGTAAGGACAGTGTGATTGACAAGTACGTGCCATGTTGATGTCTTCTGTCAAATATTCAACTCAAAATTTATTTTGCTATGATTATCATATACAGATGTTTTTGTCCTTATATCTATTTTTGTATTGTGAATCTGTTTGTTTATATGTATTAAACTCATCAAGAGGCAAAATAGAAAAAAAAAACAAAAAACAAAAATATAAAAAGAATATGAGACATTTTGAGGTATTGAAGTTTGTCTGGTTGTCCAGTTGGTAAGAATGCCAGGGAATGGTGCTCTCTGGGTGACAGTAATATTTCAATAGATGTGAGAAATGAATTATGTTTTCCTTATGTAGTTGCTCCTTTTTTTTCAATTTGAGATTATTTCAAAGATAAAATAAACGTTTTTGAGATTTTAATCAAATATCTAAGTGAACTATGCCTTACATTTTATTGATGTAAGAAAATATGTTAAAATGAATTGTAGACTTGTCGTATTTCAGGAAGTAACTAGGATAACAAAGTTATTTTCTGTATTTAAATTTTCGTCAGAGAAGGACACAAAGTGAGAATTATACCTAAACATTCCAACTGTACATCAAGTACAGAAAAGTCCTATATTTTTGTGAGACTCAATTGTCATGGTTTTACAAAAGTTTTCATTAACACTTATTTTTGTGGATAAATCTCAGTCTAGAAATCCACTAGTACTATGATTCTGGTCAGTGTTGATCTGTTCATCGTTACATGGACATATAACTTGGTGGATTGGGAATAACTACATATTCAACTATTAGAAGCTCTAAGCTTGTTTCCCCGTTCCATACCTGTTGTATGTATTTGTTTAATTGTTGAATAGTGAATAAAGATATTGCTAAAACTAATACATATTCCATGAAAATAAAATCTTGACAAAAATTAATGATATTGTGGTATTACAAACTTCAGCAATAAAGGATACTTGATGCACTGATGATATCTATAAACAGGAATGGTACTTAACATGGCCAAATACTTACATCATTATCGTATTTTGTTTTGGTCAAGTTGAAAATGCCTACTTTGTTATTATTTTTATGAGATTTATATTGTTCAGTCTGTAAATATCCCAGAATACTTACATTTAATATATTCATATATATGTCAGTGCAGCAGATATGTATTCTATTGTTTAAGTTTTTCTTTGTTTCGTAAGTGTTTTATGCATATGCTCATCATTGATAACTTGCATAAGGTCAGAGTTCAGAAGTCACAGGTCAAACTTGACCTTATTCAAAAGAACTTATACAAGGGGCATAACATCAAATTCATGGGTCATGATTCGGACAAAATAATAAACAAAACTGTGATTAGTTCTGGATTTAGTATAATGGAAGTTTAACAACAATAGCTGTCTTTCAAAGTTAGTTATCTCCATTTTGCTTGCCCTACTTTGAGTGTTAAATAAACAAGCAGCTAATAACAGTTACAATCATATTCAGATTATAATTGTGACATCACAAAATCAAGTAAAGATTGTACATGCAAATAGAAGTACTGTGGAAATATTTTATAGTTCAGGACAGAATCACAACCATTCAATCATTAAATGAGTCTGTCTTTGCTGTGATTCCTAGGGAAAACTTCACAATTTCTATTTTTGCCTTGATTTTATTGGCGTTAAACTAATCCAACCTGTATGTTCGATGGTAGATCACTCTGGCCACGCTTATTGATATTATTACTGGCAATAAGCCCACTCATTGATTCAGAATTTTTGTGTCGGGCCCCTGGACTTATTTTGCAGGATGACTTTGTTACTAATCCTTAGACTAACTTTTTCAGAGCTATGCAAACAGAAAGACAGTTGAGTGTTGTAAATGGAGTTAGAGAATCTGGTATTAGAAGTAACCTGGAAAGCAGTTGTTTGTGTTGTTTGCTCAGGTGGACTAACAATTCCATAGAGTGATATTCTCTTTTAGAGAGCCTAATTTCACGAGAATTTGTTGATTAATCTTTGGTGGAAAGATACTTAATTTAATTGTGTATATCAAAACTCCATGTGTTCCTGCACAAAATAATTCATTTTTAAATATGAAAATTGAGTTTTAATAGAAAATTGAATTTTAATGAAATTCATTTCAAATTTCATAATCTTGCATTTTCAATTTTCATAATCATTTTCATTGAAATGATTTTGAACTACATGAAACACATTAGAATCAATCTATATTGTACATGGATCAATTTCAGAGTGCATCTTTTTTGCAATAAAAGCATACTTTCTGTTCATATTTTCATTCACAGATGTTAGTGCAAAATTTGCATAATGCTTTAGCCATATATTGATACTCAAAACCGACCAAAGAGATTCTCATTTGTAAGAAATTCTATTACATGGTACAACATAATAAACTTCAGAGTCAAACCTGATATTTCATTTTTTTATCTATGCTTATGGCCTACTCATCTTTTATATTGTCTATAACCTGTTTTATCATAGAACTATGCTGTATTTTTTCAGTATTGTATGTGGTTTTCACTTTTAATTTTTGTATTTCTGTTAAGCATAAGATCAAATTGTCAGGAATTTCATTGGAAATTAAATAAAGTCATATCTGTTATAGAAGTAATGTCCTAACTATAGTATTCCAGTATCTACACCTTTATCATCATCGCCATCTTCATCATCAACTCATTTTGAAATCATTTCACTCTAATTTATGAAAGGATTTTGTGTGATTAATGTATATTTTAGTGAAATAAAAGAGTGACTGAAGTTTGTGTCTGTGAAATATTGAGTTCTTTTTTCGTCTGCTTTATTTCATTATACCAACATTCCCTGGACCTGCATGTTCATCTCACTGAATAGTTTCATAGGAATGATGTAAGCTTATCCATCTTTGAACCACCCTGCTCAATCGGGAACCCTTGAGGGTTCCTGATTGCCACCCTCGATGTTATAGAAGTTATTGCAACAAAGAGCTCTTTTGAAATGAAGGTGATACATTTGACATGTTAATGGGGCAACTCAGTCAAGTGACATAGCGGCAGATACAAAGTAGGCCTATCAGTTGTTGCATGTTCGAAGATCTCATCATTATCATATCTTCTTGTATGTGTCTGATTTTGTCTGGAAGTTCATATAAGTACTGATATAGCATGATATTCCTTCATTAATAAGGTATTATATATAACAATGCCATAATGAATATTCAATCTTTTAATTTGCTGGTTTAAATTTACCTTTTTTCTGTATTAAGGTACTCTTTCTGTATGAGAATATTTGTAGTTATGGAAAGACAAGATTTTTTCGAATATCAGACACATATTTCACTGTTAGTTAATTATCTGACCATGAAATCTTGCCGTATTTTGGTGAGAGGTATCTCTTTTTAATTCCACCACACAAGATTCGAAAAAGGGAAATAACTTGTCTACATTCATGATAATTCCTATTAGAGCAAGGATTCAAGGCAGGAAGATAATTTAGTGCTTGACTTATCTGATAACTTATAAATACTCTAGATGTTGGAGAGAATTCTCAGTGTTTAAGTGTGAAATTGTAACAAAAACTTCTTCAACAATTTTGCAGATTTTTGGGTTATTGTCCTTTGCTTCTATCATAGCAAATCTTGTTTGATTTTTATTTCTGAAATGATTACATTTTAACATAACCTGATATTTTTTCAAGTTATATTACATAGGAATATGTGACCTTATCATGTACAAATTTACAAGTAGGATGAATTCAGGCTTTTTGGAAACATTTTATTCATTAAATGAATGCTATGATTGTTTTAGATACCTATGACTTTTGTCTCCAGTTTGTACATACATGTATACGATATGTATATTTTCATTACGTGTTTCTTATGAGATTAAACAAGGCTAGATAAAATTTTATGTTCTCATTTTATTGATATATTCAAAATTTGAAAAATTGTATTTTTCCCTATTTTATTAATTTTCACTACACTCAAACCTAAGAGAGCAGAGAAAACAGTTTAAGAATACATACGACCATTATATTGAGGTTGAATTCATGTAAAGGATGTAACCTTTGCTCCAGAAACCTCTGACCTTTATTAACAGATGTTTGTTATAAACAAGTGTCCTTTAAACAAGGTTTGACTGTACTTAAATACAAATTATTCCAGCTGGTTTTTCAAATGATATTGATATGTTTCACAGCTTAATGATGCAAATAAGTTTTGTGTTCAGATACATTCCTTAGTGCAGACAAAAATAGATACATTTAATTTGAAAAAAAAAAGAAAGAAAACCAAATAGTATATATATATGAGATATTACGGTGAAACTATACAAAATGATGACATTGCGTTCGTTACCAGGATGTGAGTGTGGTGATGTTGTTGTTCTATTGTCATTAAAACTCATCAACAAACATCGGACTTAGTGTGGTTTATTGTCTCCCCATATATGTCTATTATCCTACACATTATTATCTCCTCTTACACATATCTGACATTATAAGTCAGTTGTCTCCCCTGATACATAGACTTCATATATTACATATTTTATCTAATTCTGTTTAGAAATATATTTGAATTTACTATAAATGGTACCTGGGTAGACAGAGCATGTGGATTCATTATTAAAGACATATCCAGGAATCAAAGTAGGATAACAATAGACTGTCCGGGTCCTAATTCCCCAGCTTTTTTACTACAAGCTTTTCAGAATCCATCAGTGATGATTGAAATGCTGTTCATGATATAGAATCTGGAGACTTATGATATTTAACAATAATAATCCAAAGGCATTAGAAGTAATAAAAGGATATGATTTGGTTGTTACTTGGAGGCAGTTGTATCCAAAATTAAAATCATTTACTTGGATACAAAGAAATCCAAATTTTCATGAACAATGGACTGCAAAATTATTTCGAGAAGTAAAACTTGTCATTCATGTCTTATTGAAAGATTAAACTTATAAACAGCAAATCAAAAATGCATTGTGGGAACAATTGAAGGATACTGTAATTCATGGAATAATGAAAAGGCTGAAACATCAAAATTAAAAATAAATGATCAGCTATTTATAGGAATTCTTAGAATACTATAATGAAAAAAAAATAAAATAGAAAACTGTCTAAATGCTGATATTTCCGCATTAGAAACAACACAGATCATGTTGTTGGGGTGTGATGTCTATACTGAATAAATGTGGTTACAACTTCAGACTCTTCAGGCACATACAGCTATGCCCCAGCAATTTGCATCTAAAACCTAATTTCACATTTCGTATGAACTGAATTAGTGACCAAATGGAGGGCTTGATAATCATTCAGTGTGTAATGTTTGGAGTCAAATGATGTGAGGATAATCCCAAATACACACAGGAAATCTCAAAACAACCTAAAACGACAACTGAAAAATCTACAGCAATTGGAAAATATCAGAAAACCTTAAGTATTAACAATATTAAGACCAAAGACAAACTGGTATGAAAATGGAGAAAAGGCAACAAATATTTTGGTGATTGAAAAAAAAAAACTTTGTAGATAAATCTGTAACAGGCCAGATTATTGAAGATATTGAAGTAAACTTTATAGTCAAGGGGAGATAATCAAATCTGTAACTCATTTTTTTATTTATTTCTTTCTTGTTTAAATCTTTAGAGTTCCAGACAAGTAGAACCCATTCCATTTGAAAATTCTGATGTCTTCCATTATTAAATGAAATTAAATCCAGCTGATTAAGATAGTCATGAAATAATTCAAATTGGTAATTGACTTAAAATTATGAAAAATTACGGAAGGTTGATGAGAAAAAAGAAATCATCTTGTTAAAATGCTCAAACATACCTCTTTCTATTAACAGAAAACCCTAGAATCATTATCTTTGTCTTAAAGTTTTTAGGGTGAAGCCCAGTAAAGTTTTCTATAAGGAATGACCTTGGCCAAATATTCATTGTACCAATAGCCCATCAGGTTTAAATGTTCAAACAACTTCTTCTGATTAACCCGAAGTCCAAGAATCAAGATATCTGGCTGGTTACTTCGTTTGAGAAAGCTCAACAAACTTGGTAAAAAGAAATTACCTTGACGCATTTTCAAGATCACTGGGATAAAATTTATTGAAATGCTTGAATGGCTTCTTTTGACTTACAAAAATGTCAAGAATTGTGATATTTCTCTACAAGATTCTTAGGACGAAGTTTTTAAACATTGCTTCAGGATCCATGTATTCAGGTCATAGCAGCAAATTAGTTGAGAACTGCTCAAACAACTTCTCATTTACTGGAAGGCCTATAATCAATATATTTTGGTGATTGCTTCCTAGGATTAAGCCCATTAAACTTTGTGAATAGACATAACCTTGAAATATGTTCAACGTCACAACGGCCATTTTTCAAAGATGCTCACATATCATATCCAGATCAAGAAAAGTCTAGACTCATGATATCTGGTTAGCCGGTTAAAACTCAACAAAAATTAAAAAATGACCTTGACCTATATGCAAGGTTACAGTGATCAATTTATTTTGTAGTTTCAATGCTTGAGCAAATTCTTCTTCTAAAGCAAAACGCCTAGACTCATTGAAACAAATTAAACTTTGAACAAAATTAAGACAATCAACATGAATAATTCATCCATGCAGATATGTCACAAATTATACATGGGATCATATGCAGCTATTTCCACGGAATACCATGGGTTACGTCCCTTTAGCGCTTATTGAGTCGCAGACACGAGAGCCCAAGTGAAGAATGTGGCCAGTTATGGATAAATGATTATATCAAATAACACACTGTGCTAATACAGACTTAGTGGGTACTGTTTCACTCGGAGACCCGTGCAGCCATGTTTATATAGGTATCTGTTGTAGCCTACATATAGGATACATATCTACTAGTCCGTAATAGCACGGTACACATCGGACTGATTTTGTATCTAAATCTGTGATAATAGAAATATCCATGTTCAAAATCAAAGACAAGAAATAACTACCTTCAACTGTCATTATAAAAATCAGAGTGTTACAATTCAGTTCAACAATATCTGTTGAATCAAAACATCACAAACCAATTGAGAACCCTTGTAGTTTACCTGAACTGGTGTGAAGTATAGCCATATCTTTAGTGGGATAATTTCTTATCGTCCCACTCTATGTCCTATTGAGATTTGTTTGTCTCTTAAACTTGTTATTCATGCTTATAGAAACTACATTGGAAGTTTAACACAAGGAACAATTGTTAGTAATCTTTGGTACTTCAAAATTTCAGGACCTTAATATCACTGACGCGAGAAATAAGGGCGTAGCTGCTGTATTGTGCAGTTTTCTACATTATATATTTTTCATCTTTTTAAAGACAGTAAAGGCTTCCTTTTCGTGTAGTTGCACTCCCACCGTCTGCTTTCTTTGAGATCTATGGCCTTGGGTCCGGCTGAAACCGAGCCTACGACAGGTACTCCCATCATCTATTTTGGAGGTAAACCAGACTTGGTCAAGCTAAAGCCGAGCCTAGGGCACTATCCCACCATCCACCCTTTTGTGAATTTGTTATATGGGTATATAAAGTCTTTTGTGTGGGTATACACTCATTTGCATACATCCTATACAGTTTCACTTGAAATTCAATACAACTAATAAAGCCAACTTGTCAAGAGATATTCATGTCTAACATAACAAATTAGGCAGCAAAATTTTCACGAAAAAAACTGAAATATGGTGAGATTTTGAACCTATTTGGATCATATGCAACTACATTTAATTCTACGAGATACCATAAGTTACGTCCCCTTAGCGCTAGTCGAGCCGTATGCACGAGAGCCAACAGGAAGAATGGGGTCAGTCATGGACGAGTGATTTTGTCAGACTTGGACTCGGAGACCCGTGCAGTCATGGTTATAAAGGTATCTGTTGTAGCCTACATAGAGGTTACATAACATGTCGGACTTGAATTGAATTGGTGATTGAATGAATATCCATGCTCAAAATCACAAACAAAAAATAACCGCCTTCAATGATTATTATAAAAATCAGAGTGTTACAACTCAGTTCAATAATTTCTGTTGAATCAAAGCATAACATTTTATCATATGAGTGCATATGGCCAGTTATTTCGGAAGACGCGCTAGTAAAACCACAACTGAGAACCCCTGTGGTTTACCTGGACTCATTGGCTAATTTCTCATCGTCCGACTATATGACTTATATGATTTCACACATTACTACAGTCCATATACGAAGAAATCATCTGATTTGGTCAGGGACGTGTGATAAAGACACCTCTGGATTTTGGTTTAAAACACATAAAACTGCGAGAAGATCTAGAATTTGAAAACATTTTAAACAGAACAACTGATTATCAATGTAGCAAATTGAAAATGGAGGATGAACAAGTGAAAACTCGTGATCAAGGATTCGGATTGGACGGGATCAACAACGTCTACCGTTAACTATATATTGAAGTAACCCATTATATTAGTACAGACCAAATCTCGAATTCATTGAACATTTTGTTTCTTATTAAGATTTTTACTTTATCTTTATATTTTTTCATTTATGTGAACATTTGCTTGGTTGTTGCAACATCAATCCATGTTCTTAATTTTCAAGCAACAAGTCAGTGATTTTTTGCAAGCCCAATATAATGATTTACAATGTACTAAATGCGATACTAGTCCGCCAACATAATTCAATTTTCTTTTAACCAAGTCTTGAAAGCACTTATATCTATTATTGTCTCGTCCTACTTCTTTAAAATTCCAGAACACGGATCAAACAAAATCAAGAATGAATGTCTCTTTTATAACCATGGTAACATCATACACTTCTCATAAAACATGTACATTGTACACATCTTCATCATAAAGATAAATAAATGAAGAAAAAAGGGAAAAAATCGAGGCGTTAAAATAAACTCCAGTAATTGTTGATATTCACACCTATTTTGGTTACAGCTTAGCCGCTATGTGGAAATGTCGTTTATATTTTGGTTATTCATTTCGTTAATTAAATATGAAATCCTTTATTTCGAAGTTATCAAATGTACTTTGAAAAATATGACTATTCACTATATATAAACAGCAGTCTGTCGTAATGACTCATCGATACATGTGCATTGATGCCGTGTTTGGGACTGTGAATTGAAATTATGTACCATTTTCACCTAAAAACTGACACAACTAATTTTTAATTCAAGTTTATCAAAGTTATATCAATGCGTTGGAAAGTTACTTTACTTGCCATGATAGTCAGAGGCGCTCTTTTGGAGATTTATACATAACATTCCTTTTATTTTACATTGAAGTTGTCAAAATAATCGTTTTGTTAAAAAATTTGGTAAGACTATGACGGAGATTAATGTGCGAATTTCAACTAAAAAACGACACATCTAATTTTCATCTAAAAATTTAAAAAAAGTATTCGTAACGAAGAAATGTTCAAGTTATTGATCAGGGGCTTTTATTTTGGATTTTTTTGTCTACAAAACGATATATCAATATTTTTTTATTGAAATGCCACTATATAATCTATAGTAAAAAACTTCAACGGGAGCGAAAAATCCACGCATGCGCGACGCGGTATGTCTTCAATAGCTGCATAGGATCTGCATGAAGTCGATAAATGAAGGGATAAGAGAACGAGAGCCGGGAGTAACAGGGCGGCAGAGGCGTAGCAATAATGTATGCTTGTATGCTTAAACATACACTCGAATTCCATTGAGATATATTTGCCCTGCTTTTTTTAACCTTACTGCGCCCCTAGACCCCCTTAACCGGGGCTTCGCCCTTGGATCCTCTCTTGAAAGCATACACTCCTAAAAATGTTTTGCTACGCCACTGGGCGGGAAACATTAATATCTGCAAAATGATCCAGAAAGATCGAGGGGAAAAAGGGAAGTTGACACAAGCATCCTGGAATGTCAACACTGAAAACAGTTAGTAAGTGGGGTGTTCCAACCAGAGACGTGTTATATACGTCTCTGTTCCAACTAAAGAAATAAAGGTGAAAACTATTCAAGCTGTTCAAAGTTCCAATTTTCATAGCATTGCATGTGAAATAAAATTGCAAAAGATTAACTACCGTGTGTATAATGCTACAAAATAATCGACAATTCACGTGGATACTTTAGAACTGCCCGTTTCATCACTATTATCAAGTATTCCTTTATTAGGACTAGCAATAAACTAGTTCAAGAAAAAAGGAAAAGCTTTGATACGGGACAGAACATTGTAAGACAGTGCGGTTAATGGAAATTATGGATGGGAATCGGATGTTAAGAGGTGGAGATTTCAAAACGGCATTAAGAAGGCATATGGATCCAGAATAATACCCCTCTCTGTCCACCCGTCATAAATCAACTATCAGAAACGTTTTTTTGTACCAGAGTCTCAAATCATATATGTACATTGTAAGTCTGTGTTAGTATCATGAAATTCTCTAAAATGTGTTACAAATAATATTTTGATATACTGAAGATATGTCATATTGCTTGCTATATGTTAAAGTCCGTCGGCATGGGGGTTAAAAATTCCGGAAATACTTTACCATGTTCGCCTCGAAAAGTATCCTTTCAAAAGAAACTTCCTGTACACATCACAGAATAAGTTTTGGTTTGTTGAGAAGAAGGGGATGTGCTATAACTGACCGGTTACTGTTAACCACCTACGTAAGTAAGATAGATATTCAGTTCTTGATTAATTGATAATATGCATATATATAAGTAAGCGAAAATTTATACGTCTTGCTGTAAAAATTCGACTGCCGTTAGACACTGGTTCCAATTAAACGTTATATTTCAGACTGTCAGAGAGTGTGAACATAAACACAGAGATGATATAGAGAAGGAATGAGTTACTTACGACTCATGAAATCAGTCGTAATAGCAACAAATGTGCAAAGTATGTCACACATAGGAGGGCATTCAGGTGTGAAAATTACGAAACTTAATCCTCATCAGATGAATTTAACAAACAAGATACAAAATGAAAAGAAAATTGGTGCAAAATGAAAGGAAATAATTACAAATAATTAGTTTACTAAGTCACAACGAACCCCCATTACAACAATGTTCAAACATCACAGAATAAACATACGTGTGCATTATGAGAACAATAAAGTTATTTTGAAAGTGTCAAAATGTTGTGTAGAAGTTGAGAGGTCATGCCAGCTTCTTTAACCTCAGCTAGAGTGAACTTCCCTTTAGTCAAGTTGTGAAGTGTCTGGCTTGAGGCAGAATGGTTGCTAGTTTGAGCCCCAGTGATGGCAGGGTGTTTTTCATTACTTCTTCTTATTACCTTTGAACATGTACTTTTCTTCCACATTTCAGCAATTGAAAGCTGATAGATATATCATTATATATAAAAGTTGTGTGAAGCTTGATAAATCAATCACAAAAGAAAATATGTTTTAGAAAAAACAGCATGTTGCCAAATGTTTTCAGTAATGACAGGGGTGCAAGTTCTACTTGATCTTAAAAAGGTTGATATTCAAATCTGCGGTGTTGATATTTTGTCCGTAGGTACTAGGTAGACAGGGTTGATGTTTCATGCTAGAAATCTAGAACATCATTGTAAAATTGAAAAGTTTTGAGGTCTAGCATAAAGACCAGCCTCATACATCCTTTTATAGAACATATATTTAACAGACATAATGGTAAAAACTGTTCTGAGTCCTGTTAATGGCATCTCTGACTTATGATAGATTGAGAAAAATGGTAAGGTATAATTTCCATTCAGTTAATTGGAAGTTTTTCTGGTCTTAGTATGCAGTCAGGATGTGCTGAAGGCCATATGAGCCTCCTATGATATTCTTAAAGTTGTATGTAAATGTAATAATCAGATGGATGATTCTTCACTGATTTGGGAACTATACATGTATATTATGTTCCATATATAGCTCTTGGATTTCCAAAATGCGGAGACTGAATGCCCTTAATCAGAAACAAGCTTTGAAAGTTGTGAAGGAGCTTGATGCCTTTCCCAAAGTCCCAGATGACTACAAGAAAACGACACCCTCAGGAGGAGGAAGTACGGTTTTTAAGAATTTGCATGATTCTATTCTATATATGAATTTGTTTAACATGTACAGATATATTTTTTTTTAAAAAGTATCAACACAGAACAGTGTAATCTGACATACTTGTTATATTATTAACATATATATATGATTGTGTGACTTTGTTTTAAACAGTGGGGCAAGGTGGATAATACCACCCTTTGCGTTATCTTGTCAGCCTAGCTCTTTCTTTCTATATTCTTTCTTTATTTCCTTCTTGGTGTCCCTACTGACTTATCTTCATATTTATGTCCCTGACTGTTGCATAAAAACATTGTTCGAAAAAACTATGCTGACATTATTGTGAAGTTGATAATGTTTTCTGTGATTTTCAGTTTCCATTGTGGTCTTCATCCTTATCGGTGTCCTTGTGATGTCAGAAGTTGCCTACTATGCTTCCACCCAGCTCAAATTTGACTATGAAGTCGATACAGATGCTGATGCGTAATGTTGTCTTCTCTTAATTTCATTGTTAGATTTCGTTTGAACATGAAAATTGGAGCGTGAATTTAAATTCTTCCAAAATTTTGCTTACATGCCCTATATCCTAGTTCAAATATGTTCTAAAATTAATTATAACCCCCACCTCTTCTCTGCAAGGAAGTTGAAATGTAAACCTGTAAACTAAGTTCAATGAAACAACACTGGAGTTTTAAGGACCAAATTGTTGATGTACATGGATTTTTTGTGGCAAAAATTATTATAGCCTTTTAAGCAGATGAACACCTTGAATTGACTTAATGAAGTGACCAAGTCTTGGTAAGCTGAAAAACAAGTGTACCATTATGGCCCATTGGGTTTCTTGCACATGCATATATGCCAGCATTACATGCATTGTTTTGCTTTTGTAGACAATATTTCAGATGTAAATAAAGTCCTTTTATTTTATTTCACAGGAAGCTGAAGATCAACATTGATATGACAGTAGCCATGCCTTGTCAATGTATGTATAATATGATTGAAAATAAAATAAAATACAAAGAGTCATTGTCCTCCTTGTTACAATGATTTATTCTTACATCCTACGGAAGTTAAGATATTCATGATACAGAATATAATTCTCAGAAGGAAGAAATATTCAGTCTTTTTGACAACTTTACATTGAAACAAATCTCATTGAAGATTATCTCTCATTTTATTGTCTTCTTTTAAAAAGTTACACCATCACTCCTTCCCTTTAGAAAAGAAATGTAAAAAATCATCTGTAATGTTTTCTTCATTATTAACGTTTCCATCATTCAAGAAATACATATTTTTTCAAGTTTTGCCTCAAAATGTGAAAGTAATGAAACAAACAGTTCTTGTAAAATCTTCCTTTTTTCCACCCTTCCACCCCTGTCCTTTCTCTGCCCCTAAAAGAAACAAATTGAAAACAGAGATATTCTGTCCTGCACTCTCTTCATGCTGACGCATTTGAAATTAATTTTTTTCTCTTTAGTTATTGGAGCAGATGTAGTTGATATGACTGGACAAGATACCAATATGTTTGGGCACTTGAACATGGACAACACATATTTTCAACTAACCCCTAAACAACGTCAATACCAGGATGTGGTCCAGGAGATTAACGCCTATCTGAGGGAGGAGTATCACGCCATACAAGAACTTCTTTGGATGTCTGGTATCTCTGCCGTCTACAAACGAGGCATGCCACCTAGGTAGATACTTAAAACATTGACTCAGGCTCATTTGTAAATAATCTTCCCCTTCATTACACTCACAAAGTACACTGTACTGTAATAGGGGTCATACTTTGCTTGGCGGCTTGTGATTTCAACATTTTCTATGTATAAGGAACAGATTGTCTTGGCTTGTTGACAATGTTTGTTGTGGTCATTTTGTTGATGGGGTATGCTTTTTTGGCTCAGTTTGTAGAGCCATGGATTATCACACCAGTACACAGGGCTAGATTCTTGTCAAGGTTCTCAGCTGAAGCTCGTTTTTTAATTTTCTCTTACATGTACATAAAACCGTCACTCTGACACCCTTTGGCAAGTCAAGTAGGAATTGATGAAATCTTTTTTGAACAAATTTTAGGGATGACAATCCTGTGGGACAACCGGATGCCTGTCGAGTTCACGGATCCTTGGAGGTGAACAAAGTAGCAGGAAACTTCCACATTACAGCAGGAAAGTAAGTATAGCAACTTCGGACCAAATGTTTCAATTTCAATTAATGGAAATTTTAACCTCTCTCAAGCAGCATATGTGTTTTTTTTGTGACTAGTTGCAATAATTTTAAGAGGTGTTTGATCTTTTAATATTTATTCAAAATCACCATCTTATAGTTCTTAATTATTTGGTGACAATTGAAACTTCCAGAATTAGTGAAAGTAAACGTGTTGTTTATATCATCTGTCTAATCTAAAATGTGAAAAGAGTCCCAAATTTGGTTGTACACTATAGTTTTTAAAAGAGTTCTCGGCATAGATTATAATACATGTAGAACTGCCATTAATCTTTTGGGTGTTGTATGTAAAATCATCTCTTTTCCTCTTTGTGTCCAATGTTCCATTTCTATATGTAAATGAAAATGGCACAGAGAAATATCATCAATCTAGCAGTCATCTCTGTTACTGGGTAATCTTTTTTACTGAAATTTATGAAACTGACACATGTCAATTATCCATTTTCTTTATAAGTCTTCTCAGAAAACATAACTTGAACGTAAATTCTCTGATAATCTGTATATACATAAACAAGCTTTTGTGTTTATCAATGCTGTCAATAATGATGTTTCAACTTGTGTGTAGGGTATACTGAGTATGGATATAATGGTGTTGGCTTTTGCGTGTCTGTCCAGTGTTCACTGTATGTCTTATGTACAGTATTGGTGGAGGATACGAAAATACATGTTTTAATCTATATAAGAACAGATATCTATCAAATATTGAAAATACCAGGCAGATATATATTTAACATTATAATGTTGTTTCCTATTGATTAATAACCTAATTGATATCAGCTCTAAACCAATCTTATCTCATTTCATATAACATGTAAACGTTGAATTACACAGATATTGTAACTTTAATTAAAAGACATTTTAGAAATATATATATATATATTTTGTGTTTTTTGGTAGAGTTAAATTTGAAACCAATATGAAGAACCATATAAATTTTTAAAACCCAGTGTACAGTGTTATTGTTTAATTGGTAAATGTTAGCCTTGAAGTTTAAGTATTGCATGTCATGGTGTTAGTACATAAGATAGGTTTTGAGAGACCTATTTTACGGTTATCCACTGAACTGATCAGATTTGTCATCACAATGTTTTGTTAACAGAATATCAAATGTAACAGTCATTTTGAATAATGATGATGATTATGAATATAAAGATTATTTTAATTCTTAGGAGATGTAACCAGACTTGTTTGATCAATGAAAATAATTTGCTACAGAAAAAACCTCTTATTTGCATATCTAGCCTGGACAATGATTGATAACGATGTCATTGATCCAAATTGACCTCGACATGTCATGAAAATAATGTCAGAAACAGGTCAATAAATATATATACTTAAATAAAAATTGTTACTAACATTGCAAATCCAGTGTAGTTTTAAACTCAGATTCTTAAATGATACACAAAAACATCTCTGAATTATCATGTTTTTACTTCTATCTATATGAATTAAAACAGTGATATACATCGCCAGTAAGCTTACTTGGATCAGTATATTCAAGATAAATCACAGCAAATTTCAAAAGACAATAGAGTTATTCCCTAAATTATCTGAAAATATGAAACAAAATTAAATTAAAAAATAATTTAATAAAAATTAAAGGAAAATTTTCACAACATTACAACAACAGCAATAACCATGCGTGCAATAGGCTTACACTTATAAAACTCTGATAAATAATACAAACAGCAGCTTATCAATATCTTACTGGTTGATGGCCCTAACGACCTTTTATGTGTTGACGGGCCATTAAGACGATAATAATAATAAAAGCTTATCAATATTTGTCACAAAGACACTCTCTCAAAGCTTGTTTTGCATCAAATGTATCACATTCACTTATTAATTAAGCTCTGCATGGGTTGGTGACTTTTTGATGACCTTTTGACCCCCAGGTCAGTGCCGATGATACCCAGAGGACACGCCCACATCTCCATGATGATTAAGAACTCTGGTAAGGGGCAGCAAAGAGAACAGAATGAAACCCTCAGAAAGCTATTGTACATGTATACATAGCACATGCATGGCTGGGTGTGGTGATATGATTCACACAGAAACAATGTAATATTGATGCAGTTGGAATGGACAGCTTCACATCAACTACAAATCTCTTGTGTTTTTTTTCTTTCTTATTTAAAAATTTTGAAAATATTTCTTTAAAGCAAAAGTCTGAATTTAGTTCATAGATATTGTTTAGCCCTCAAGATTTTTGCAAAAAATATTTCTTTGATACATGTATCATGTCATCTGGAACATTGAAAAATAAAAAATGTGCAAAAGTACGTGATTGATTCAACATAAGGAATCATAGATGTTCATATTTAGAAATAAGGATTAAAAAAAAGCTTTTGTGAAGCTGTTCAGAACTTACTCCTCAACATTGTTCTGTCCTTTGACCTGTATAAATTACAGTACTTATTGACTTGTCTCTCTGTCCAGAACAATTCCCAGCACGGGGCGACACATTCACGTGGCTGCTTTTGTTGAAAATGCAGGTAAGTTTACTAGTGTAGAAATAAGGAAAAGCCATGGGTGTGACAGCCATACAAAATTTTCTCATGCAGTTTTACTAGTGTACTTAGTATTGGAGGAAAGACACGCCTACACATTCATGTGAGGAAGCAGATGATTTTATAAATAAGTATGTAAATAAAGACATAATGTTACAATCTACTCTGTCAGTATAGGTACCCAATATCATGGCAGCTTATGTCAAGAACGAGCTTATCACTAAGAACATCTTAAGAAAAAAGAAAAGATAATAAATGACAGATTTAATAGGAAATATTTAGAGGAAAGCAGAAAACAGGTAATTTCAAGAGTTAGAGAAAGCAGAAAACAGGTAATTTCAAGAGTTAGAGAAAAAGTGTTTTACTTTGACATGTTCTTAGGGTCTGCAATAGCTCAATCAGTAGAGCATTAGACTTACCTTAGTATAACATCTGAGATGTGTGGTTCATTCCCTACCTGGGTGGTGTCTCTCAGGAAGCTAAGATTACAGACCAACATGCGCTGTTGTGGTTGGACATGATGATTTAACTCAATTGCTGTGGATGGCATGTGGCAGGCCTCCCTTATTATGATCTGTGATATACCCACCAACTGCTACAAGGAGAATTCATCAGGGCTTTAATTGATCACAGCACAATGAACTCAGCAAACAAACAAAAAATTACTTGAATGTTTATATAATGTGGAGTAAAACTTAGGTTTCAGATGCATTTAGTAACATTTCTGTTGTTGGACTTATGGATGTAGTTAAAACTTACTGCAGTATGTTATACAGTGCGATAATGATTTGTGTTTAGAAAAATAAATCTCATAAGTCTTGTAAAAAGCAGTCCTGATTTCCTGGAGATGTTTAGATAAAATCTGTTCTGTTTGTCAATCTATGATTTTTTTTTTCCAAAATTCCTAGTGTTGTTGACCTCTAGTCATCAAATATCTGGTCATCACTCATCACAATGATGTATCTAGGGGTGCATTACAGGGTTTTCTAGGAAAAAGACCTTGTCATCAATTGTGTTATATAGTCAACATATTTGTATGTATTTAAATGATGGTCTTTGTTATCTTTGAACTTGATTTTGATTTTATTAATTCCAAAATTTTATTCTGAAATTGAAAGCAAAATGAAAGAAATGTGAAGTGATTCTTGTATTTTCCATGATTCAAGCAAGTCCTATTATCAGGATCACAGGACTTGGTACAAGTTCCCAACCCACAGTCAATATACAATGTACATATGTTATAGTCACTATAATACATAAAATTGGACTACCTGTGTGTATCAAATTCATGCCTAGTCCCTGTGGTCAGGATGGCCCGATAAATGACAATGAAATCCATGCTGAAAAACTTACTAATAGTTAATAGTTATTTTCACATTACAACAATACAAAAAATTAGAAAGTCATTGTGGGCATCTAATCAAAGTTTTGTGTTTGGTTATTTTCAGATTACAACTTTTCTCACAGAATTGACCATTTCTCATTCGGCGAGGCAGTCAATGGAGTGATCAACCCTTTGGATGGAGAGGAAAATGTCACACCTGACAGTAAGTGGTTTAACACTGAAGACAGAAATACAAGTTTATGGAACTTGTCACTTAGCAAGTCCACTCATGTAATATTTCTGTGGTAAATTAGCATGAGTTATAACATTGGGATGATCTCTTAAGTAAGTGATGTTACACGACTGCCCTAAAACTAAAAAACAAGCCAATTCAGAAATTAACCAATCCTGGAAATAAGCCATAATCACGATCATCATTATGTTTGTAAGAAATCTGCTACAACAAGCTCGCAAAAATAAATGACTGACACTTGTATTCAGTGTCACAAGGTGAAATTTGTTGAAACCTTCAAATGAGTTCTTTTGATTGACCAAGAGGTCTTGAGTCTTGTTTTCGGGTAGTAGATTCTTGGAATAAAGCCCAACAAATTGCCTTGACCCAAATTCAGGGGCACAGGGATCAAATTTGTTAAAACACTTAAGTAACTGCTTCTAACAACCAAAAGTCTTAGAAAGGTGTGGAAGGTTCCTGGCATGAAGCCTGACAATGTGCTTGCAAACAACTTCTTCCCTATAACCAAGGGTGTAATTTAAATAATATGAAATGTTATAATAGTTGTGAAAAGCATTGAATGCCAGGTAAGTGATGGAGTTTTGGAATAAAGTAGTTGATCAATTCTGTATGTAGTGATGCAGGGTGAAGAAATGCAGACTTCAGGTGTAGAATTCTAGTAAAGAGCTATCAAGATTCTGACCCAAATTCTGTAATTTTTGATAACATATTTATTATCACTACTGTCCCTTTTTTTGCACACTTTCCATTTTTGTTGATATAACCTCATTTTGGATACGCATACTCTAAATGAACTAGAGATAATGCTGTTTTAAGGATTCTCCTGGCACTCTGTCATCCAGTACAGTTAAGAAAAGAGAAATAGACATCTAAGAGCAATGCCTATTATTTGAGGAAATTGAAAGTTTGCCTTTATTTTATTAGGTAGGCAGTGATCACCTTTATAGCTTCTTTACATTTATTCATTTTAAAATCAACATTATCTTTGTTTCTAAATGAAAGTTGTTGAGAAACTTTGATTTAATCTGAGAATTGTGAATTTCTTTCCTATTTTTTTTTTCCAGACTTCCATATGTACCAGTATTTCATGCAGATTGTACCTACAGAAGTTCGAACCTATGCAGCTAATGTAGACACTTACCAGTATGCTGTCTCTCACAGGGTAAGTAATCAGTATTAGAATTGTACTTGCTGTCTTATTGCATGATTCCTTAGAGACAACTGAATTTGAGATCGTTACTCTTTCTCAACAACTACTGTATCTCTTGACTCCGCCTCACCTTTGCCCATGAGTTGAGAGGTTGGCACGGTAAAGAAAGTTTTGGGTTCTGTTCCTTGGTGAGACGTAACAGAGTTTATAAGATAGGTCATACTGCTCTTTGTTTAACACTCAATATTGTGGTAATTAAAATGTTTTGTCCTTAGTTAAATGTGACTGGATGGGGTATCTTGCTAGAGACTTTCATCAGTGTCCCGTAGTGTCGTAGCACTCGAAAGTCAGCATCATTTTAGCACTATTACAACTAGATATCATGTCTTACCAAAGACAAATGCACTGACCTTGCATATATGACATTATCAGGAGGATGTCTTTAAATTATCATAGTAATTAATATAACGTTAAGCAACAAAACACAACTGTTTGAATGGAGCAATTTCAGCAATACAAAGCTATGTGAACAATACAGGCTCCACAGCCCTCTTGTTTTTTTATTGTGTTGTTAACTTGTCATTACGAATTCATTACTCATTCATGTGGTAAGTTAAAACAATAATTACCATCACTTGATCACAAGGTCAGATGTCTACCATGGGTATTTGGTATCAAACTATTCGACTGGGTTATAGACGAAAATCACATTAGTAGAATTTTCATGTTTTCAGAAAAACATTGTATAAATATGCTTGTTAGGTTGCGATCACCTTTGCCTGGTGTCATATGTTAGTAAACAATTTACTATTTTCGACTTCTCAAGTACTCCTCATGGATGGAAGCATCTTGATGGGTGGGGCAAAAAGGGGTCAAATTGATTCGAATTTCAAAAATCTTCTCCTCAACACCCACATAATTAATTCTGTTACTTATTCTCAGAACCGAAGCATTGATCACTCTTCTGGAAGTCATGGAGTGCCAGGAATATTTGTCAAATACGATTTGAATTCTCTGAAAATTCGTGTACGAGAGGTTCATCGACCGTTTGGACAGTTTCTAATACGTTTGGTTGGAATCATTGGAGGAATATTTTCTGTATCAGGTGAGTTGATATTATGTTGACAAGATAAAAAGACAAAAGACAAAAAGATTTCAATTTCTTATTTATAGTATTAGACAGAATATTTCCAAATAGTGGTTTATTGTCAGACAAATACCTTAATTCTGTTACATTTATCTCCTTTGGTATCTTCAACTGTTTTTATTGATTGCATGTAAACTAGTATATATTTTTGTGTATTAACAGGTATAATGCACTCATTGGCTGGAGTGGTCACTGATCTAATCTGCTGCAAATTCAAACTTGGACAATATAAGATGGAAGATATAACGAGCAATTTTACCAACTCTAGTTCAATAACAGACAATTTTCCATCAGAAAATATCCCTGGAGTCAATTTACTGGCAACAGACAGCTGATGATAGTGTTCATAGACAAATATATTTAAAATTGATAAAAATTTTGATTAGAATAATGAAACTGTGTAGAAAAAAATGGACTACTTTGTTGGTATCTAAAGTACCTACATACATTCCCAGAAGTACTTGAGTATGATGTTTAATAATATATACAATCATGATACATATAAGCTTGAATTTATACAAGGATTTACTTAAATTGATGTAAATATATGTGATGAACAGGTATATATCTTTCGGTCTACCTTATTTTCTCCTGGTTTGGGTCTCAGTATGGTGATATGTAGAAAAAAATCACAATCCTCAAAGTGATATCTTCTACGTGCGATGATATATCAGAATAAGTTTGTATGCGGCTGCTGTTTAATTGTTACTCATGTCTGTCCATTGCATCCTGTCATGTTCTCAGTCAGGTTCTCAATCATGTTATATCTGAAGTCTTGAGAACCTCACAACATTTGTTACATACTGTTAGTGTCTTAACATAAAAAGGTGGTCTTCATAAAAGGTCAAGGGTCACATTTTACAACTTTTGTATCATTTAAGTGAAAATAATTCTTTTGAGAAACCTGTTTTCTGATACCACAGCTTTAATTTTGAAATAGCAGATTAATGCTACAATACATTGGGTACAATCTAACATACAAAACATAAAGTAAACTTGATGAATTATGTATTAATCATCAGCATTAATATTAAAAACAAGTTGGTATAGACATTTTGAAGTGAAACAATTTCCCCCTGTTCCTGTGGAGGTCTATCAGGAATGTGTAAGCTAAGATAAATGAGTACCATTATACTTTAACATTATTTCACATTGTTACACTTGATTACATAATCATTTTGGAATGCCCGTTGTGTATTCCAGCTCAGATCTGATGCAAAATAATATTTCTAGTTTGATCAATTCAAACATTTTGTGTGAAGTGAAACTTCATTTTACTAGAGAGTCAAGCAAAACTTAATTGATATATTTTCCAACTTTAAAATCACACTGCTACCCAGGTGTCTAACCAATCAAGTCAGTACTGTTACCGTTTCTGCTTGGCTTGGTAATCTAATTTTTATGTCTTCGTGATTTCATTAGGTATAATATACCTTGGTGTTATCTGTGTCTGTCCATCCGTCCAGTCATGTACCATCTTGAAAAACATCTTGAGAACCTCTCTAACAACAAAAGTTGTTTAAATATATCCTATAATACCATAACCTTATGTTCTAGGCCTTAGATTGTCAGCGGTCAAAGTCCAAGGGTTAACTTCTGCAAATTCATCAGACAAGGACACATATACTTTTGTCATGTAACCACCTGTTTCCTGTATATATTATATATATCCTATAGTACCATAACCTTAAGTTCTAGGCCTTAGATTGTCAGCGGTCAAGGTTAAAGGGTTCAAGGTTAAAGGGTTAACTTCTGCAAATTCATCAGACAAGGACACATGTACTTTTGTCATGTAACCACCTGTTATCCTGTGAATTCTCCCTGTTACGTATTTGTTTTACTAGTGTAATATACCGAGGAGGTTTTCATTGACTACACCAGTAAGAAATTGTTTAGGTATGTCATAATATGGTCAATGGTGTTATAAATTGAAAATGGTGCAACAAAATAGCAGCCTTCTTTTGTCTGGTCTTCCATAGAACCTGAGATTTGTGATAAAAGGTCTTACATCAATAAAAACATCTGTTTGATAAAATATAATATGAAATGACAACCCTACACATATGCATGGGAGCAGGGAATTCATATCCAAGACATCTTTTGGCTTTTTTCAAACAAAAATTGACATGACATATTGCCTGCAGTATTGTGAAATGGAATGCGTTGCATTATAGATGTATTAAGTACTTTAAATTTGATGCGGTCAGGTTTAACTTTGTTGCAACACAGGATTTTTTTCCTTTATATATCTACACAGGAAGAGAATGTTGATTCCTGGTGTATCAGTGATGATCTGATGAGATTAAATTTGTTATTTACTGATCAATAATACACAAGTATTCTCTCCAAGGCTTGTCAAGACTGTTGGTATTTGATAGATAGCTCTCTATTGATAAAGAGAAGAATTAAATTGTACCTCCGAGTAGTTTGAGAAATCTGTTGTACCTCCAAGTAATTTGGGAAATCTTTTAATGGTCAAAATATTAAATTAAATTGTATTGATAAGACATCAGAGCTTATTTAAGACCTCTCCAACATAATTTTAAAATATTGAAATTATCAGAACTGGTAATGCTTGGTCATGCTGACTTTCTAGATGGGTACCGTAGTATTTATATGTAAGGCCAACAAGAGTGATTAGTATAAGTTGAAATAACTTGTTTCGCAATTGTTGTAAAATAAATCAAGTTTAATAAAGTTATATGTAATTAATTATAGACATGTTATCATTTATGTAAACACCATGTATCATCACTGTGTGAAAGGTTCAGTTTTAAGTGGGCATGCTTGGTATGAAAAATGGTGACATACTTTTCATCAGATGTTCATGTAATGAAAGTTAATATCAATTATGCCATGTATGTTAATGTAGTGTTGGATGAGTTTGTATGGATAATCTGAGTATTAGGAGTTTATTTATTAAGAGTTGATTTATAGTAAAACTGTGTAAAGTTGTCAAATCCGTACCATAGTTCTCGGAATAGAGAGGGTTTAACAGGCTAGATCAGTATGTAAATGAAAAAAATTAATTAGGAAATAAATGGTTGATTTTTTTGCACAGTGTTTATGTTTGAATAGATTGATTTCATGAAAAACATAAATTTTTACTGTGTATTTTTATACATGTACAACGTACCGATATCGTAATGTTTCACTGATTTACAAAAAAGAATATCATACACATCTATTACCTTAAAATTGTGTCAATTCATACAAGTCTAATTTTATCTACAGTATTAACTTGAATACTTTCTGACACAAGACAATTTCTGTATGAATACAATTTAATTGTAAGTTGGATCACCAATCAAGAGTTGGTACAGGAGTATTAGCTTTATTTTACACGGAACTCTTTTGTCTCCAGTGAAGTTGCTCTTGCTACAAATCTGCTACACATTTGTAAACGAAAGCTTTTGTTCAATAACTGAATATGATCCATTTCCATTGTTTATATTAGATGAAATGTTGGAAACACAAACATTTGAGCTCTTTAATGGATCTATAATAGAAATTCAGTTTATAAGAAATGTATCAAAATAAACATTCTTACGAGACATTTGGGAATGTGACATTACTTACTTGGATTGACCAAGATTTACATGTTAAGTGTCGTCAATGAAGCAGATGATGTTCACTCTTCTGGAACACTTCATTTTATTCTCCTTGTACCATTTTCTTTGTGTAAATATTTTTTTGTTTATGTTTTGCACAAGTTTTATCAAATTTGAGTTTGGATTATGATTCTGTAACATATTGGTATTTTCTTTGCGTGTATGTTCTCCTCAGAAGAGAGAAGTTGATATTTTCTTGTGAAATTCACTAAATCCAAAGATGGCATTGTGTTTATGGGAGATTAATTTGAGGTTTGCATTACAAGGGCACTCAACCATGTTAATGAAGATTAAGGTATAATGATAATCATATCACTTGTACCGGTATTTTATCTTGCAAGCGGACTTTTAAAAAATCAGTATAATCGAGGAAATATGTACTTTTACACAACACATGTACCTGTATTTTTTATCTGAAATCCAGCAATAAAATTCTGTTTTATAGAAATTGGAAAGACTGCATTCAGCATTTTGCTTTACACATAGTAAAACAGAAGTTACTTGTCCCGGCTGTTTAAATGCGATACAAAAAAAATGGCCCTATGGTTAGCATATGCTTATGACAGTGTAATGGTGACCCCACACTGTGAACTACAACAGCTGAATTGGGAAATGGATGTTCAAATGATGTTTATTGCCCACTTATTTATTCTATTGAAGTTCAGTAAAATCATATACTTTCATCGGGCTTGAATTTCAAAATCCACAAGTACTAAGATAATGCATATTCGTAACTGTTCACCATTTTGTGGACATGAATTCATTGATTAAAAGTATCCACAAAATCCACAAAAATAACCTCCCACAAAAAGATTAATTACTGCCCAGCTTCTAAACAATGTCCAATGCAGAAGTGACTGATATTTTAATGCATATGATTTTGTTATAAAGATAGCCTGTAGCCTATAGCTGAGATATGAAATTCAGTACAGCCTACTCTCAAATACATTAACACATAATGTCATTTGAAACTGATAATGACAATTTTTTATTTCTGTTGTAAGACTACCACCATGACACATCTTCCTTGGTGATTTAAATTTGCTGTGTCATCAAGGTTTCAGGCACGGATGTTGTTATACCTTGGATGTAATTAAAATTATCACTTGCCTCCACAAGATATAAACAGATCACCATGGGCATCAGCTACAAGTTATCTCACTTTTAACTACAGAAATTTTCATTAGAAGTTATATCTTTTAAAGTTTAAAGTTTAATTGCTATCTAATTTGTAAGTTGACTTTCACCTTTTCTCTTTTGTACAAACTTAATTTCACACCAATTTATCAACAAAACATCTTATTCACAACATGTGAATGCCAAAGATGACTGAAGTAAAGTAAGTTAACAAACAAGTAAGGTGTCCAGAATCTTGCATGTAGTTCATGTTTATGTTCATCCTTACAGACTCTTGACTGCAGCACGCAGTTTGGCAGATCGTGCTCGTGGATTCCTTTCACATTCAGAAGATGACGGTATAAGGATTCGTTTACTGATAGGTGTCCATTGTTTGTATATAATCTGTTCAAGTTCAGTGGTGGATGCCTGCTTATATCGCATCTGACGGAGACTCAGATTTGGCTTAGCATCCAGATCTATATCATGAAAGTGCCTTTTCACAATACGGTCCTCTAGGGATTGAAAGGTCAAGGCCACACAACATCCACCTGGCCGGAGATAATAGTGAGCCACTTCCAGCCCATTGTTCAATTCATTTAACTCATTATTGACAAATATTCGGAGTGCCATAAATGTTTGTGTTGCTATGTGTGTCGAACGCCTTAGCTTGTCTTTCTTGCTGTATTGTAAAACACTGCAAAAGAAACACTTCATGTCATCAATAACCTATAAAGCAAACATACTTAATGTCTACATATCTTTATTGAATTAAATAACAAAATTATATTTACCTCAGTGTATTTAACCCCCCTGCCTCTAGTCAGACACTTGCCACTAGACTAGACTAAAATGAAAATTCCTATTAGCAGAGGCTAGTAAGGAAACCTAGTTCCAGTTGCTCAGAGATTGGTCAGTTAACTTGTGGTTAGTGAAATTTTTCAAATAACATGAAATTCAGAACATATATTATTATATCACAGCTGTAGATTTATTGAGGCAGTTAAAATTGATATATTTGGGAGTGCCAGTTTTCTTTTGAAAGTCCTTGTTTTTCATTAGCAACAATTTTTCATGTTTCACTAACTACTGGTTTACTCTAACCAAGCATTCAGCAACTTGGCCATGTACTCTGAACTTCTGTTTTGCCACTTACTCAGGAAAGGCACTGGCAATGATGTCTGCCAGTTGTTGTGTGCGGGAGATTTGACCAAAAGCTGAGCGTGACTCCACAATGGCATGGGCAATTTTCATGGCATTTTTCTCTCCACTGTATTTTTTGATGATGAGGCCTAGCTCCTGTTCATCAAAACTGTTTACAACATCAGCTGCTGTGGGTTCATTGTTGTCACTATGGTAGAGGACAGAAAAAATCAGGACACAGGTTACAACTGTTATATTATGCCATTATATTTCATATTAAAGGATGTGACATAATCATCTGATAATAAGCTTATGTCACTATCACAGAAGAAATCCATGAATTATCTGCAGGAAATTTTACCCCAACCTTGTGAAATCAATGATATGTGGTTATCTTCCTTTGCCAATCACTGCTTGCACCATCACAGATCCTAGATAAGTAAAGGATTCAACCTCAAAACCATCGAACTTCTACTCAGATATCTAAAGTCTGCTAATCCTGTTTATATCACAAAAGGACGTCAAGATATGCAAAAATGGGTTCAATGGAGTTATCTCCTCTTAATAACCTGTTGTTATCACTATCAGAGAGTTCTAAAATTTCAAGCTTTCCTCACTTCTTTACTTATGTGGACTGCTGTTGTATCTTTGCACATCATTTGACAAGTATTGTATACCTAAATTAAAGCAGAAAATTCTAGACAAGTGATTATATCACAGATGTGTTAATTTACCAGCTTTGATCCATTCTCATATCCAATGGGCCGTCTACACTAAGAGCAAAGCCTCGCTCTCCCTCGTCAAACTGCATGGATGATGCTCCAGCATCAAACAGCACACCATCCACTGTCCCAGGCATCACACCCAGCTCAGGAAGAATTGTATGGATCAATGAAAACTTGGAGTGACATGTCATGACCTGACCAGGGCTAGAAAAAAGAATTGTAGTAAGTGTTAAGGTAGGTGGTAGGTGGGAATAATTGTAATGTTAGGAAAAAGTGTAAAGGTAGGTAGGAATAAGTGCACAAGAGACTGGAATAATAGGTGGACAACTTATCCCAACTGAAAAAAAAACCTAATATCTTGTCATTTTGTGCTGCTTTATTTTGAACCTATTTAATATTTGATCAGTCTACACTTGACAATGGCACCTATAGTGCTTCGCCAATTTGACCACATCACTTTCAACACTGCATATATAATCACAGTATAATTACAAGAAGCTAGAACCACTGTCACTTGACCATCAAAGGCCATTGTAACCTAAAACTCAACCATTCTACCTGAAGCTCTAATTGATAAATGTGCCTGGTTGTATTACCTGTATCTGTTGGCAAGTTCCTTGGCAATCTTGATGGCTGATGGATCCCTGTCTACACAGATAACTTTAGCATCAGGGGCCCGAGCCAGTATCTCTTTTGTGTGACCTCCACCTCCAAAGGTCATGTCAATATAAATCTGTATGTTGAAGATTTTAAAATTTAATCCTTATATAAAAAGACAAAAGAAATATTTTTTATGGTAAAATAAATCTTAGAAAAGCACTTGGTCAAACAGTTTCAAATCATGTTTTCATGAAATTATGTATGTGATGTCCCTTTGATTACCAATAATTCTGAAAATTATTTATTAATAACTCTGAAAAGATATCATTGGAAAAAATGAGGAATTAACCTTTTAACCATGCCGTATTAAAAGAAGTTTATATAAATAAATAAATGAACTTTATTTTTAAAGAACTGCAAAGTACTTATTTCAGCTTATATTAATCAGTCTTATTGGCATGAAGAGAAGCACGAGTGATCTCAATGTAGGAGGAATTAGAGTACCTGGGGAAACCCCACATGGTCAGGAAGGTGACCAAATACTTTTTCATGTCAGACCCAGGATGTTTAGGTAAAAGGCAAGTGTGCCACTCAAACACCATTTTCCTAATTTGTGTATACCTGGTTATCTTTTGGTTGGAGATGTTCCATCACTTCCTCTGCCATGACTGGAATATGCCTTTGATGATCTTTAACCCTATCACAGTCTACAGGTCCAGGTGAGGTATCACTTGGAAGGTCAGTATGTAAGCCTGCAATCTGTAATAGATTTGGTTTATGCCCTATTCCTCCATGGCATCTTCTTGCCATTTGATGAAATAGTCGTCGTTGACAGTAGGATCTGAAACCCATCCTGCTCACCATATGAAGCGTAGTTCTAGTAGACAACATCAAAATGATCCAACACTGTTACCTATAACAAGAATTGAAGGTTAATAAATAGATTGTTTTGTGATCCGTAATTGCAAAATTTGGGGAATATCTGTAGGAGATAGTACATGCAAGCAAGTTTGAAAGAAAAAATATTTTTGAAAAATAATTCACACAAAATAAAACTTTAAATCAGTAAAAGTACAGCAATTATTCTGGTTGATTCAATGAAATTATGAGTTATTATGAATTAGTACTGATGCTTAATGTCAAAAAGTTTCTGCTTCAGACTGAATCCAGAACTTCTGGCTTGCTAGTCTTACCCTCCAATCCAGCTAAAGATAATTCTTTCTAACCTAGTTGCATATTGCAGAACAGTATTTATCTGGGTTACATTTATTCCTTGTAAAAACATAAGAATTTGATAAAATCAGCAGTTAGCGTATTGTTAAAAAGAAATAATAAAATGATTAAAGCATAAAAAATACCAAGATTTAAAGAAATGCATGGGTGGAAAGCTGAAGAAATCTGTGAACAAGATTGGAAAGAACAAAGTACAATATTCATTTTTGAAATATTGCTGAATCAAAATGCTGTTCATGAACACACATGTTGTAGTTTTAAAGCCTACCAAGTTAAAAAAAATTGGTTAAAAATTGTCATAGTAATAAGCCTACCAAGCGTGAAAAGAAACAGGAGATCACCAAGCAAGATTAACATGATAAGGGACAATAACTCTTCCAAATACATTTGAATCAACCTGCTGCTCAGCAAAACACAACTTTATGTCATAGTGATGAACCCAAGTTTGAAGAAGATTAATAGAAAATTGTGGGAGAAGATCTCTGGACAAATAAAAATTCAGGAGGGACAGATAGACAAACAACACCATATTCATAAAATTGCTATTATATTTTTTTACCTTTGAAACTATAATTCTGTGTAGGACTGTTGTTTTCGTGTACATATAGACATAATTCTGCATACATCAATGTCAGTTACACCAGGGACATATATACGTCCCTGGTTACACAAAGATTTACAGTTTTACATATACAATGTTGAAATGTTGCAGGAAACTATAATACAAGACAAGTGTCTAAATATAAGTTACAATTCATCACATGAAATCCTCTTTTGCCTTTCTTCATTCTCAACAAAATGAAGCTTGTAATTTAAGACACATAACATGTATTCTCTAATACTCTATATTGTATGTTATCAATTCTCCAATCTAACAGTACAGTATGCGCTTCACAAAATGCAAGCTTTCGACACAATGGAGTATGTTTGCTGACATGTTCCTTAATCCATTTATTTTTCATTTCTGTGAGATAATTACAACATTCATTTCACAACGAAGTAGTACAGAGTATAAGATATACTCTATTTATTCCGAGCTTTGCCAGTGGTTATGTACACAGCTTGTCAAACATTTGTTTACAAACATAGCGAACGTACAGCATTTTGTACTGTGTAAGGCCAGTTCAAATTTAGCAGCGGAGAATGTAATTTAATATGCATTAGTTCATATTTAACCTTCTTATGATATCACTGTGAGCCTATTTTCCGTCTTACTAATATGAAACTTACCCTCACATGGGACTTTTTTGTGTTGTTTGGTTGTGGTAGGAGTCCGAGACGTTCCGAGACAGCGACGGTGTTGACCTCTGCTGTCACAAAGGAAAACTAAAGCGGAAGTAACACAGTGATACAAGATTCTTATGTGAAATGTAGCAGTAATATACGTTCAAAATGAGGTTGGAATCCAAAGTTTGCTGTTTGCGGGTTTTGTCTGCTGTTTGTATATCATTAATTTGGGTATGTATTTATCAGCATTTATCATTTACTGAAAAAACATTTGCTTTTTCCATGTAGTAGAAAGCGAGACTTTTGTTATGGCAGTAGGTTCGGTCTGGCAAGGCTTTCAAGTTTCATGCTTGGAGAGTGTTTATCACTGGAAAATCGATGAGAATAAATTAGCTTGCGCTCTTTCCTTTATGATAATTATTTTCTTGAATATATAATGTCTTTCTTACAAAATAGGTCCGTCTCCAACTGTGTTTTGATATCATGAAAACATTTTCCTTTTTAATAAACATATCGCCGAAAGGCAATAATAAAGGTTATTGCGTGGAATGACTCAGTCACATATGTCGTGTTTAAAAACGAAAAAAAGTATTAGAGGGTTTTTCAAGTGCTTTAAAATGTTCATCCTCAGTTAAGTGGATTAAATGTTTAACTTTAGTGAAAAAAATCATGTTAATTTTCATGGTTGATTGGCAATAATATCCCACTGACATAATCTGAATGTCATGAACATTCATCATACATATAGGATTACATACAGGATATGAATCAATGATGACAAGTTGCTTTACCATTCACAAATCATGTCACATTTGTGATTTCTACCTGCCAGGCCTGATATATCCACCCACTTCATTATAGTGATACAATATACAGGGTAGTTTGACTATTTATAGATATCATACCTGTAAAATATATTACAGTAATGAATACAAAGAAGGCATATATAAGACACAAATTAGCCAAGTGCAATTGTTTGGCAATGTAATTGATTTTGTTTTTCATTGTAATTAAAAAATGTCAAAATTGAGGAAAATTGACTATTTATTGTTTTAATCTCATAATCAGTTATTTTCAATACATGTGTAAACTTTGATTAATGGACTTTAAGAATTTCACTTACTTACTATTTTTGTATTTGACGGTGGCCCATTTCCTTTTTCTGCCTTATATAAACATGTTCATTACAAGGATATTTTTCCAATGATTTTCAGGAATCATTTGAAAGGTCAGCATTCCTATATAATTAGAATAGGTTTATCTTCACTGTATTTTTGAGGGAAACTATATGTAACTTACAATTGTACCTTTGTCTTTGTTCAGACATTTATATAAGATTTAAACAATAAATTCTATATTTAGAGAATCGATACAGGTGCCATAGTATCACATATATTTCTGTTAAAAAAATTCAACCAAGTTCTTCATTATCATTAGTAGGTTTTTTATTATATGCTATTGCAGGCATTTCAGAAAGTCATCAAATAATTATTTTTTATTGATATCTGAGTAACACAAGAAATATATTAAAATCCTAAATGTGGACCCGATTATTTTTTTATGAGGAAAAATTAAGCTGATTGAAATGAACAGATGGATTTGATCTTCATTGAGGTCCATCCGCTTGGAGGGAAACACTATGTGTACATACAATGGATCCGACCAGGTCGTTTGGAGTGTTCATATATAATATGTTTACATTTAGGTAATGCCACAGTTTTATTAGACGCCTGGGAAACCCACTGTACAACTGGGCATATGTTCCCAATATAATTTTCTCTTTGTGGCTTTTCATACCCTGACTATGATTTCTGTGGTCCTTGAAACAAAATGAATAGCTCAGATTTATTGGTCCCATGCAATACGTAGGTTATGGGAATGGCTATATATGTGTTGACAATCTGGAGACAACAGATTTATATGGAACAGACACATCAACAATCTATAAATCAATGACCTGTATATTTGTACAGGAAATTGAGTACCACTGGAAACAAATATCTACAGGGCTTGACTGTAACTCTCATTAATAATACAGGTATCTCATGATTTATAATATGTTACTACTAGTAAACACCAATAAAGTTGACTAATGCCATACATTCCACACCTATTGTCATGATATAAATATAATTTTTAATGGATTTTAGATAAAAATTCAGGGACAAGCAAATGAGTATGCCCCCACCTCCTAGTCCCAGACCTCCATGAAAGCAAAATGTATGAAAATCATTACCATTTGTTTTATGTTATTTGTATTTTTTTTTTTTTTAAATTGTCTAGATTTCTAACACAAGATGTACATTGAAGAAATATTTTGTAAACGTGTATAAATTGGAAAAAAATTGTATATTGTATGATAATAAATAATATAATCAAACAAATTATATGAAAATTGAAGCAACAGCTGCAGGAAAAAGTAGAAATACATTGTTACATATTGATATGCTGACATACTTTGTCCTGAAATAGTCAGAGTAATTGAGCTCCTGTTAGGCTGATGTAGAGAAGCCCATATACTTCTAAGTACCTCAAATTGCCATCCCCTGTAAAGTGATAAGCTGCAATAGTCTGGATCTACTCACCCAGTAGTTTAAACCCTTGTATGACACTGATCTGAAAGATGGTGTGCTGATTAGTGTTTATCTATGATAGTTTGTTCAAGATCACTGCTTCTGTGTGGTGCCACTGATAATTCACATTTTAGACAGATATCTCATTCATCAAATTACAGCAGAGAAAGCTAGTTATTACACAGGAAATGACAAGAAGTACAAACGTTTCTGCTACTTTCAGAAGCTAATTTAGACTTTTACAAAAATTGCATTAAGAATTTAATCCCACATCACTAAATCGTAGTTTTGTTTCATATACGCTGGGCTAGAGAAAGAATATTTGTGCCATTGTTTGTGGAATGTAGACGGTTGGTATCTGGTTTGTTAGTCTGCCATATCTGTTGTATAGTTACATTACTGTCATGTTCCTGTATTTCCAGTCTAATTTCTCAGTATACTGTTGTAAATATATATCTATAGCAGACATATATGTAGAACATATCAGTTGATCAGACATTCCCATTGTCCATTGCAATAAGGATGGAATACCTGTTGATGCTGGCATCACATAACCAGCTCATTAATGATATACCAAGAACTTTGATTGCAGTAATAATGAATTTATTTACAGATACACTGTATACACAGTACATGTAGGTATGTTGTTTCTCAGAAATGTAGACATATTGTGATGTCATCTCCAACATAAATGTATATGTTATGATGTCATCTTGAACACCAACTTGTTTATTTCATAATGCTATCTGAAATCCAGCAGCTGGCCCACATGAGAATGTTATGTGCTTGGTAACCACCTTGGCCACCTTTTGATGCAAATTGGTTCTTTTCCAATTTTATTTTTTTACTAATTTTGAAGAGATTTTCATTCAATTTCTCTCAAACTGAGTCATAATGACAAGCAAACACGGTTCTTTCCACCTGTAGAAGTTAAATTGCCTACAATAATCTCTTCAGAGAAGTAAAGTTTTCCAGGTCGACAAGTTACCCTTTTCCTCATCATCTTGGTTTCTGTTATAGTTTTGTATGTTATTTTGTTTACAAATCTTGTCATTGTTCTAGTTCCTGCATGAAAATTATATACCATTACTGTATGGTGGTATGTTCAGACTTGAAGAAGGCTCGTGGTATACCATGGCAACCATTTCATTATCAACTTTTACTTGATGAAATCAAAATCTGTTTTACTGATTTGGAAATAGTGTTTTTATCTATGTTTTTACTTCTAGATATATAGACAGCTTATCTAGAAATATTTCTTACTGTCTTCATAATTCTAATTACTCCTGTTATATTCCCTAAATTGAAATGTTATCTGAAGTATTTAATGTTGACTTAATGGATCATCAAAATATTTCAGGGGCCATACAGTCTAGAAAGAACAACAAAATGATTTTGTCAATTTATTTTTTCTATTGGATTTATATAAATTTGATGTCTTGAAATGTTTTACTTATAATATTATCTAGAAGAGCCAACTTCATATATTTTCTTCGGGTTTAAAATTCACTTTTTTTTTTAAATTGCGGTCTTTTGATTTAAGGAGTAAATATAGCACCATGAATTACTTATACCAATTTTAAGTTGTTGGGTATATGGATTTTGGTATTAAGAGGACCTGCGAAATCAAGGAAAATAAATCCCCTGTGAAAATTAGTGAATTTACAGTATACATGACACCAAGAGCACTACAGGAGTAACATCTGGTAGTCATTGGTATTTCACATCAATGTTATGTTAACCTTGGTGTATATATTGTACCATTATCATAACATAAAACCATAGGCAACTCTCTTACACGCTGTTTAGTTTTTTAATTTATTTCTGTTAGAGTGTTAGATTGACTGTATTTGACATATGCATAGACCCTGTTGGCTGTGGACCAGTAAAAATGTACCAGTTCTTGATTCAAGTTAACTGTCAACAGAACTACCCAGATCTGCATCAAACAGGCTGCTCAATTAGTTTACTGTAGCAGAAATGTATGATGAAACATTCATCAGAGTTAAACATACCTATTTTGCTTTTTAATCAATAAAGCAGAAATAACACTCTGGCTAAAGTATCAAAGTGTATTCACCTGACTGTGATGTGTTTTGCTAAATTAATGTCTACAATAAAATAGACATAACTCTTTGTCAAACTGGAAACGTTCTAAAGTAATCTGGTCAGTTAAAATACCTTTTGTACTTGTTTATAGATTTACTAGAGATATCTGGTCAGTTAAAATACCTTTTGTACTTGTCTATAGATTTACTAGAGATATCCGGTCAGTTAGAATATACTGTACCTTTTGTACTTGTTTATAGATTTACTAGAGATATCCGGTCAGTTAGAATATACTGTACCTTTTGTACTTGTCTATAGATTTACTAGAGATATCCGGTCAGTTAGAATATACTGTACCTTTTGTACTTGTTTATAAATTTACTAGAGATATCCGGTCAGTTAGAATATACTGTACCTTTTGTACTTGTCTATAGATTTACTAGAGATATCCGGTCAGTTAGAATATACTGTACCTTTTGTACTTGTCAATAGATTTACTAGAGATATGCGGTCAGTTAGAATATACTGTACCTTTTGTACTTGTCTATAGATTTACTAGAGATATCCGGTCAGTTAGAATATACTGTACCTTTTGTACTTGTCTATAGATTTACTAGAGATATGCGGTCAGTTAGAATATACTGTACCTTTTGTACTTGTCTATAGATTTACTAGAGATATCCGGTCAGTTAGAATATACTGTACCTTTTGTACTTGTCTATAGATTTACTAGAGATATCCGGTCAGTTAGAATATACTGTACCTTTTGTACTTGTCTATAGATTTACTAGAGATATCCGGTCAGTTAGAATATGCTGTACCTTTTGTACTTGTCTATAGATTTACTAGAGTAACATAATAAACAACAGGCTGCTAATGGTTATTATATATAATATAGACAATGTTTTACATTTATTGTCATTTCAATACTGAGATCAATGACAAGTATATATCTGTGAGTGTCCTTCTAGACATTGACTTCATCAGGTTATATCTGAAGTCATAGTATATCTGTGAAAGTCCTTCCAGACATTGATTCCATCAGGTTATATCTGTGAGAGTCCTTCTAGACATTGACTCCATCAGGTTATATCTGAGATCATAGTATATTTGTGAGAGTCCTTGGTTCCATCAGCTTATATCTGATATCAGGTTATATCTGTGAGAGTCCTTCCAGACATTGATTCCATCAGGTTATATCTGATATCATAGTATATCTGTGAGAGTCCTTCTAGACATTGATTCCATCAGGTTATATCTGAGATCATACTATATCTGTGAAAGTCCTTCCAGATATTGATTCCATCAGGTTATATCTGATATCATAGTATATCTGTGAGAGTCCTTCTAGACATTGATTCCATCAGGTTATATCTGAGATCATAGTATATCTGTGAAAGTCCTTCCAGACATTGATTCCATCAGGTTATATCTGAGATCATAGTATATCTGTGAGAGTCCTTGCAGACATTGATTCCATCAGGTTATATCTGTGAGAGTCCTTGATTCCATCAGCTTATATCTGATATCATAGTATATCTGTGAGAGTCCTTCTAGACATTGACTCCATCAGGTTATATCTGAGATCATAGTATATCTGTGAGAGTCCTTCTAGACATTGATTCCATCAGGTTATATCTGTGAGAGTCCTTGATTCCATCAGGTTATATCTGATATCATAGTATATCTGTGAGAGTCCTTCTAGACATTGACTCCATCAGGTTATATCTGAGATCATAGTATATCTGTGAGAGTCCTTGATTCCATCAGGTTATATCTGAGATCATAGTATATCTGTGAAAGTCCTTCCAGACATTGATTCCATCAGGTTATATCTGATACCATAGTATATCTGTGAGAGTCCTTGATTCCATCAGGTTATATCTGATATCATAGTATATCTGTGAGAGTCCTTCTAGACATTGACTCCATCAGGTTATATCTGAGATCATAGTATATCTGTGAAAGTCCTTCCAGACATTGATTCCATCAGGTTATATCTGAGATCATAGTATATTTGTGAAAGTCCTTCTAGACATTGACTCCATCAGGTTATATCTGAGATCATAGTATATCTGTGAGAGTCCTTCTAGACATTGATTCCATTAGGTTATATCTGAGGTCATAGTATATCTGTGAGAGTCCTTGATTCCATGATCTCATATCCATTGAAGTACCATTCCTGTGCCATGTAAGCGTGTCATACAGACAGCTGATTATGTGGCTATAAACCCTGATCTGTAAAGAAAACCCATGTTTCTGAAAGCTTATTTTCAATATTTCCATTTCTTTCTGTATCTTGATCACACAGACTTTCACTAATACTGCTTGACTGCCAATCATTTGTTTGAATATTGATATGAAGGAGTACATCTGTATATTGATATGAAGGAGTACCTCTGTATATTGATATGAAGGAGTACCTCTGTATATTGATATGAAGGAGTATCTCTGTATATTGGTATGGAGGAGAATCTCTGTATATTGATCTCTGTATATTGATATGGAGGAGTACCTCTGTATATTGATATGGAGGAGTATCTCTGTATATTGATATGGAGGAGTACCTCTGTATATTGATATGGAGGAGAATCTCTGTATATTGATATGAAGGAGTACCTCTGTATATTGATATGAAGGAGTATCTCTGTATATTGATATGGAGGAGTACCTCTGTATATTGATATGAAGGAGTACCTCTGTATATTGATATGAAGGAGTACCTCTGTATATTGATATGAAGGAGTATCTCTGTATATTGATATGAAGGAGTATCTCTGTATATTGATATGAAGGAGTATCTCTGTATATTGGTATGGAGGAGAATCTCTGTATATTGATATGGAGGAGTACCTCTGTATATTGGTATGGAGGAGAATCTCTGTATATTGATATGGAGGCGTACTTGTGTATTGGTGGGGGGGGGGGGGCTGCAATAGCTTTTACTATCAAGCAAACGCAGCCTGATCAGGTGGAGATTCAAGGTGTGATTCACACTCAATCCAGGGCAAGTTTGTGTTTGAAGCTGAGAACACTGACTTTCCTGTGCTGTGTGGTTGTGTCCATGGTCATCACAATTTACTCTGAATTACTGTGGATAGCAGCTGTGCATCAAACCTCCTACATGAGTTAAGTGAGGAATTAATAGCTACTGCAAGGAGATTCTGCTTCAAAATCCTCTTAACAACTAATGCACATTGGTCTCTTCAATGATAAGGCTTGGTGTGGTTTAATCTGTTAAGGTGGTAGGAAGGTATGATATAGAGATTTTGTGGTTTTGACTATACAATGAAATAATGACTACATCAAGAAAAGCAGGTATATGCTATTTGATAGTGAATCCATGGAGAATGCAATTTAATTTTTTCAGAACAGTGAATCAAAATAATGATTTTTCATCAAATCAAAACCAGAATTTAAATAACACACTGCTTAAATGATAAGTGCCACATCATGAACCAGTTAGATGCCATCATGAACCAGTTAGATGCCATCATGAACCAGTTAGATGCCTTCATGGCTTACGGAAATCATGACATCTATTCTATATATATAGTCTTCATGTGTCTACAGTCATTTATTTTGTTTGGACTAGAAAAAGTAGTTACAAGTGTAGAATCATCTTCATTAGTCAAATTGTATGATCTTCCTACTCCTCTAACCCTTGGCTAGCGACATAGTATTGAACATAAGTTTCAGCTTTGGGAAGGGGCTTTCTGCAAAATAATACAAAAACCTCCATAAAAGACAGGCATCATGTTTGTATGACACAATTTGATAAGGATTAAAACACAGATGTGGCTAACACTACAGCAGCCCTTGGGGGTTTGTACCCCCTAAAAAATTGGTTTTATATCCTGATCATTAAGTGCAATGGCCCTAACTGTAATATCTTAGGAACTTCAGGAATCAATTTTTCATGTGAGCCAGGTTGATCATGTCTCAAAAGACAATGTCAATTAATGCAGGTTTCTCTTGTGTTAACTTTTTGTAGACAGAAAAAATGAAAAGGGAAATGTAGATTGTACTTAATTGTAGATATTAGAAATCAAACTTAACAAGATATCAAACTACATGATACTTGTGTGTATACAAGAGCAGCCCAGTGCTTGGTACAGAGTGGCATTGAGAGGAACAGGTTATGGACAAAGGAAGTGCACACTTGTCGGGTTTGTCTCCTCGCCAGATTAAATGTCGGGCATATCATGTCTAAAACATCAAAAGTCTAGAACCTTATACCAACACTTCACATAGATCGCTGCACAAGGGGTCTGATGTTTATGGAGGGCATTGAGTAATGGACTAATGTACATGTATACCTTCATGAAAATTCTCACATAAACATTTAATTGTGTGTACATTGAGTCTAGGTTCATATCTGATCATTGAAATAAATTTATGTTTTAGTTTTTGTTAATAGAAAAAGTATGTATCTGCTTAATGTTAGATAAAGAATAGACAATAGAATATGTATTGTTTAAACATGTAGGTATTTACTGGGATTTTGAACATTTTTACATCTAACCATAATCAGCCACCTTTCACCAAATTTAAGATTTCAGACTGCATGATGTAATGTGTGGTTACAATTGATAACGTTCTTTGTTTGTTACCAGTATTAACTAAACCCTGATCTCTGACTGAATACGTTATTAAACTGTTATAGATTATTGGTCACCAACTTATTCTTGCTGAGTACAAATACATGTGAATATAGCATACATCAAATACAGGAAGGCATACTTGGTGTTATTAGGTCAGTGAAGAATGTGGTATATGATGTTCTCATTTATTTCCATATTACAAATGCTAACTTTCCATCACTTGCTTGGGGTCCATTGACAATAAACTGGATTTCACATGGAATTCTTCATTCTCAGTGCTTAATCTCAACCATTTAAATTGAAGGGTGAGGCAAGTGTATATAGTTTCACCCCTCTCCATGATACCCCCCTCCATACCTCTCTCCATGTCTCTCCTCTCCATGTCACTCCTCTCCATGTCACCCATTTCTATGTCTCCCTTCTCCATGTCACCCCTCTCCATGATACCCCTCTCCATGTCACTCCTCTCCATGTCACCTGTCTCCATTTCACCCCTCTCCATGTCTGCCGTTTCCATGTCACCCCTCTCCATGTCACCCGTTTCCATGTAACCCCTCTCCATGTCACCCCTCTCCATGTCTCCCTTCTCCATGTCACCCCTCTCCATGTCACCCCTTCCTGTCCTGTTTTGTCACATTCTAAATCATTGTTATCACTATGGTGACATCATTTAATGGAATTTTTATCAAACTTGATACAAATATCAACTACAACATTACCTTGGATTTGTTCCTATTTCAAGGTTCCAAGGTCAAGGTTCCAAGGTCTATGTTGCCATTACTCTTTCTAGAAATTTCTTTAACATTGATGATTGTATGCATAGAAGTAGGGGCATTCATATTGTTTATATATTTTCTCCCTTATCAAAATGTTCTGAATATTTCTTTTAAACCTGTCAAATTTGAATATGTTTTGATTAAAAAATGATGAGTTCCAGAATGAAGCAAGTAGAATTTCAACATGAAATTTTAGCAACTTGATTATCAAACAAACCCATGTGTTGACTTATAAGAAGGAATTGATCCTGTTTTATGTTCTAACACTTAGATATGATTATGGAGAATCATTAGTGGAAACACACCATTCGTTCAGGCTGCTGAGACTTGTTTCATTGGATACCACTAATGTCTTGTGGACTCTAAATTAGCCGTCACTGAAGGCAGAACAATTTTTTGGAAGTCTATGTAGAATAATTTCTTGTAAATGGATATTCCTTCCAGATGGTTTTACAAACACATCAGCACCAGAGCTGTTATATTCTCGTAAAACAGGTCCACGCTCCAGTGCTGAGCCTTAGGGAAGGTTTCTATTACATCTATCTCCCCAACACACACAAGACTGCAGCCAGAACAGCACTATTATTAATATTACACTCTGCTATCACCAGAAACTACAACAAAGGCATCTTATGCCTGTATGTTTTATAAAATGGTTTGTCATCAGAAATATGCACACTGCTTCAAAAAAAATGTGTTCAGACCGCTCTTAATAAGATTGGGTCTTAAGATTTTCAGACACAAACGTGATTGTTGCATGAAGTAGTCCAGCTGTGAACGCTTACTAAAAGACTTGGAGAAAGGACATGCCCTGCAGCTGATTGTTTTACAATTGACATAGTAGGGTTGTTATTTACTTACAGCTAGGCAATAGTCTACCACTCGAAATACAAGTGATAGTTGACAACAGTACTGTTAATCTTGTTCATATTAATTATATGAATGGGAATTAGCAAGTCCAATAGAGATATATACTTAGTATGTATTGCTGTCACAATCACATGAGTTACAATCACTTTCTTATTTTACTTTATTGTAAGCTCTCCACAAGAAAAACTTACTGTGCATCAAATGATTTTTTTCATCATTTGCAATTTACCTTAGAAAAATGAAAACATGGATATCATTGAATGATGTTAAAGCATTATTATAGGTAAACAAACAAAAACATATATCTAAAGTAGTGTTACATTATGAGACTCATCATTAATAACACAAGATCCTGGTGCTCATAAGCACATGCCTGTGAGTATCATGATTGTGGTTTACCAATGACGCAGGAGACACAACAAATCTAGGAATTACTTATACACTATGATAATAAAGTCTTCAGTCGATGTGAACATTTCAGTAGGACCTTGAAGTATTCTTTGACAGGTTATATATTTTTGAAGATATAGTATCAAAAGCTGAATTGTGGTGCAATCTGACTGTATTTGTAGGAGTGGCGCCATCTCGGGGATGTCTCAACGTGGTGGCCCACTTGATAAGGACTCCGATAAAATCTCAACAATTAAAGGCATCTGACTCAACAGCGCTAATTTGAGAAAGGAAACGCAAAAGAAAAAATAAACGATTATGATAAGATCTTTGATGAGTTCTCGTTCTTAAATGTTATAAGAATGTTGTTTTATATGATTGTGTGGAAAAGACGAGTGATATTTATAAATGATACATTATCATATACACAAAACTTGAAATGTACGAGACATCACCATGAAACCGTTTCGTAACAAAATGAATGTTTAGACTTGTACTATTCATTACAGTTTGTTACTGATCCTGGATATAAAATAAACATCCTCCTTATTATATATCTATATAGATATGAATTTTCTATTCAAATATAAAAAATATCAAACACAAATGTTGAGCATTAGACATATCTTACATTTATTCTGTTCAACCAAGTAAGGATTGGTTGAATACCCGAATAAGAATGTTGTCAAAAGTCCGTACTTATTCTTTAGTCCTTAATACTACTTACAACCATACTCCATATCTGTAGACTTTTGAATGGCAGGGTCCTTAAAGAACGATAGATTTTATGAGCATGAAATATAGTCAGATGACAAATGGTAACTATAACTTTCTTTCATTTTTCGCAAATATTTTTGTACTTCTGGCAGTATATACAATTAGAAGGTGTAATGATTTTAGACTTAGTATTCAGGTCTAAAATTGTTCTTCAAAAATATGTACCTGGTATATTAGAGATGTAGACATGTCCATTAGCAGTAGGTGAAAAACAGCACAGATTTTGGGATGAGCTAGACCCCCTCCCCTTCAGGTCTAAAATTGTTCTTCAAAAAATGTACTTGGTAGAGATGTAGACATGTCCATTAGCAGTAGGTGAAAAACAGCACAGATTTTGGGATGAGCTAGACCCCCTTGCTGTCTTCACTTAGCTAAAGACGAAGCATGTGTGCGTCCAAATTCAAGTAGACCTGTAATTACCTGTACACAAATTACTAGATTGGTGGTGTCTTCTCTCTGAGACATTCCGTGTATATGGATGCTGATCTCGAGTATGATTGACCTTTATGTGAGACAGTTCCTGGATCAGTGTATTGATCCAGAGCAGTGTAGGGGAACAGCCTCACGTTGAAGCATGGTCAGATTTATTCCGTTTTCAGTAAAAAAAAATTACATGTTCATTGCGATGTTGAGCAACATATTTATCAAAAAAAAGATCAAATGAATGTGATGTGTTAAAAGGAAGATTTTAAATCTTACAATGCAGAAAAGCAAATTACTGTGGAAATCAATATATACATGTATATGGAAATGCTGTGTATTTGAAATTTATTACAGCGTACTTTTCTCAGGAATTATGTAATTAAAGTTCAGTTCAACATAAGAATATGTAAGAAAGCTGTAGGTGCCAATGTGACCTGTATCAAAAACATGTACAGTACACATGTACAGCAAGATAACTATACTGAAATACAACAGGCTTGCCTATCTCCTTTTACTTCCAAGTTAAACTCCAGGATTTCCTCGGGGAAGGAAGGTGGTTCAGCATCTCTACATGACTCCAATACAACTACACTTTCATTTCGTTTGAAATTCAAAGTTAGAATAAAATCAGTATCAGAAATGATTTTAGTCGCTGCAAAGAGCCAGCTGGCTTAGGGTCCATGAAGTGTGTCTGGTAACTACCCACATCTATTTTAATTTTAGTAAAAATACCAATGAATTCTATGATTAGCTCATTTCACTTTTATAGGTCAGAGATAAGTGTTTGGACCCTCTTTACTAGTCTTATATATTATCAGTTATCATCCAGTTTCATCTGTCAATTGAGATTATAATTGTTTTCAAATCTCATCTTTTTGAAATTATCATTCTGATTTCTTTTCACTATGCTTTCAATTTCTAATAGATAAGAATTTCAAGAGTTTTGTCCCTTTTTCTCTTTTAAATATCTTTTTCTTACAAACAAAACCAAGTGGCTCTCTTCATAGAAATGGCTTAAAAACATTTGATGATATATATTTAGAAGTAATATAGGCCTCTTGACAGCCTGTCTGTATTTTATTCATATTGCATGACATCAACACATTAGTTTTGTCAGGTGGAATATAAACATTAATGGACAGGAAATTCTGAATTTTGAATGCCTGTATTATACTGAATCTATAAAGTCAGAACTCTTTTCTGAATTTGTTTATACACAGTAGTTGTTATTGGGCCACAGTTATTACCAATTAAATGGAAAACTAGTGTATGAAATGACTTTTGATTGATATCAGTTGGTGCATGTAACCACAGCTATGTATGTAACAGTGTTTGGTTATCTGACCCATTTGCTACAGAAGCTTTTTGCTAAAATTGACTAATTAGAACCATTTATGTCATGTCAAACAATTGTGTGAGTACATTAATACCAGCTATTTCTGCACAGTTAATATTTATTTAGTTGTGCTATGACCATCATGTCATACTCTGTATAATTCTGTTCAATCCAAATTTCTTCCTAATATTTTATAGTATATAGTCCATAAATATGTTAGTGATAAAATGAAGATGGTTTGACATGTTGAGACATTTGTTGGTCTGTAATGCTGATGCTTCTTCAAGTATAAATCCTACATGTGATCAAGCTGACCAGGACACATTAATTCTACAGTGAAGAACATGGTACGCTAACATCAGAGGTGACAGCTTTCCATGGCAGGGGGAGGTGAAGTATTGATTTCCAGAGATCCAGTTCTGGTGGAAAAAATTATAATACTACAGTACTGCCATATCATAATCTCTTATACTTTCTCTCACAGCACCCACTGTGATAACTAAACACTGCCTGCTATGATACCAGGTTTTTACTTGGTATAAGCTTAAGTCTCTCAACACTATCGAATAATTGACCAAAACTATTTTCATTGTCCGTTATTAAGGCCTAACCCTGCCCTTGATTTAGATGTTATGTATTAGCCCCTGGGCTTGATGTCCTGTAATAAGCCCATCCACTGACCTTGAGTTAGAAGTTTGTATTGGCCCCTGGGCGAAATGTTCTGTAATAAGCCCATCCACTGACCTTGAGTTAGAAGTTTGTATTGGCCCCTGGGCGAAATGTTCTGAAATAAGCCCACCCACTGACCTTGAGTTAGAAGTTACGTATTGGCCCCATATTGAACCTGTTCAATTTATAAAAAAAAATATGCTTGTGAAATAAATTTGAATTATCAGAGACATAGCCCCAAATCATGATGCAGTATTTAAAAATATGCTAGCAAGGCTGAAAACCACCAATTAGTGAAGACAATGGCTTGTTAGGCGTGTTAAAAAGCATGTAAATTATGATATGGCTATCTTTTGAAAAGAAGTGCATGTTAATAAACTGTTATGAAATCTTAATGTTCACTTTGTTCCTCATCACAGTCGATATCACAATGAAGAAACCATGTGGGCTCGAAAAAAATCACGTCTGGCTGTGACAGAGTGAGCATTGAAATATCAGTATACAGATTGTAGACTGAGACATAAGTCTACAGATCAGTGTTTATTAAAACTGTCTTATTAGTGTTTATGAAACTTATCTATGATTCTTACAAGTATTTGTTTGACATAATACATAGGGACAATTTTGGCATGTGTAATGTGTAATGAAAGGTTGCTCTTTGACAATACTCATGTTGTCATGCTGGGCTACACATACAAGTACTTGTAATATACAGTTGTCAGATGAGATGGTTCGAATGTGAAGTGTTAGAAAGCAAATCACTTAAGTGAAATGTATGTGTATAATTGGCAGTATCAATTGCTTATGATGGTCAATTATAACTCTCTTTCTGTAGTAGTTACATTGGATGTGAATAACTGACCAGATGGAGTGATTGTTCGTACTCCACTATACCTGTAAATAAGTATCCATTCCTACGATCTCACTAAGTGTTCCCATTAAGTGTTCTCACAAAGTGTTCCCACAAAGTGTTCTCATAAAGTGTTCTCACAAAGTGTTCCCACAAAGTGTTCTCATAAAGTGTTCTCACAAAGTGTTCCCACAAAGTGTTCTCACAAAGTGTTCTCACAAAGTGTTCCCACAAATTGTTCTCACAAAGTATTCTCACAAAGTGTTCCCACAACTAATTGTTATTAAAAAAATCGTGTCTTCAAACTACTGGCATAATGGAAACACAAAAACAATATATGTTGTTGTCAAAGATTTGTAAATAACTTTTCTAGACATAATTTAGATGATGAACGTCTTCACCCATTTTTTCTAGACATTTTTAGAGCGTGAACCATCTGTAGGACCAGATAATCATATTGAATAAATATTTAATTCACAATTATATATAGACTGTTATATACCATGCGTGTGCGCTGATGATAAAAATACTAAACTCAAAATGACAAAAATAAAAAAGATCATGAAAATGTTCAGGTAAGTGATAAAGATTTTCAGGTCCTTCCGTTAAATATTAATTATATCAGTTGTTCATTATTTGTTATCTAAATGTAAATTTGATTTTTATATTTAAATAAAACAGAAAATTCAGTAAAAAGAATTAAGGGAACCTTAAGATTCAATGTATTGTCATCATTTTAAAGTATTAAGTAAGCTTTGTAATATCAAAACAATTAGTCAGCGTATTAGATAAACTTGTGGCTTAGCTGGTTTAATTGACAAAGAACATACTTCAGCATTACTGCTTTTGTCTTTTCAATCAGAAGTTGAAGAAATTCCTCACAATAAAGTGTGATTTGGCGACGGAAAATTGATCACCTCAGTGCTGTAATCACGCTTGCTGTGCGACAACCACATTTTATAGTCTACTGAATTAAATTGCCAGGAAAACCAAACATGTTTACACTTCTGTAGAGGAACATCTACGTTTCAATCAGTTTCAGTCAAATTGAATTCTGGGCAATCTAGGAGTAATTGAACCTTGATCCCTAGAGAACAGTATTTCCCCATAGCTGCTTATTGTTTCTGTGCAACCGTAATTTCAGGTTTTGCATTTTTTCTGGGTCTATAGCCATTGGCAATCCGACAGCGCATCAAGGAGGCGACAGGAATGACCAGCTTTGTCCTTCTCTTCCACATATTGATCCAATAGATTAAAGGCTTTTTTTCTCCGCAGCTTGAGACTTCTGTCGAACGTAATTTTCTTTTTCTCAAGCTTGAGACCCTGTGGAGCATAATTAACCACATTGGGATGTTATATTCTTGTCCGTTGGCTTGAGACATACAACTTGATGAACAGAATTTTTACCTTCCAGTGAATATGCTGCATAAGGAAGCTACAGGTTGTAGAACAACAACTCAAATCTCAGCTGTACTCAGGTTGTTATGTACTAAACAACATGTCTTAGTTGTAGACTGAGAATTAGGATCTAGGAACTACAGCTTGTAAAGTGATTTTGGTCTGAGATTTATCTAACATATTTATCTTATATATAATCAGTCTGGGACCTAGTGTAAAGTGTGACTCCAGGTGAGACCAGATGTGTTATGTATAATCAGTCTGGGACCTAGTGTTAAGTGTGACTCCAGGGTTAGACAAGATGTGTTATGTATAATCAGTCTGGGACCTAGTGTAAAGTGTGACTCTAGGGTTAGACCAGATGTGTTATGTATAATCAGTCTGGGACCTAGTGTAAAGTGTGACTCCAGGGTTAGACCAGATGTGTTATGTATAATCAGTCTGGGACCTAGTGTAAAGTGTGACTCTAGGGTTAGACAAGATGTGTTATGTATAATCAGTCTGGGACCTAGTGTAAAGTGTGACTCTAGGGTTAGACCAGATGTGTTATGTATAATCAGTCTGGGACCTAGTGTAAAGTGTGACTCCAGGGTTAGACCAGATGTGTTATGTATAATTAGTCTGGGACCTAGTGTAAAGTGTGACTCTAGGGTTAGACCAGATGTGTTATGTATAATCAGTCTGGGACCTAGTGTAAAGTGTGACTCCAGGGTTAGACCAGATGTGTTATGTATAATCAGTCTGGGACCTAGTGTAAAGTGTGACTCTAGGGTTAGACAAGATGTGTTATGTATAATCAGTCTGGGACCTAGTGTAAAGTGTGACTCTAGGGTTAGACAAGATGTGTTATGTATAATCAGTCTGGGACCTAGTGTAAAGTGTGACTCTAGGGTTAGACAAGATGTGTTATGTATAATCAGTCTGGGACCTAGCTTAGGGTTTCCCTCCAGCGTGGGATCAGATGTGTTATGTATAATTGGTCTGAGACCTAGTGTAAAGTGTGACTCTAGGGTTAGACAAGATGTGTTATGTATAATTGGTCTGAGACATAGCTTAGGGTTTCCCTCCAGCGTGGGATCAGATGTGTTATGTATAATCAGTCTGGGACCTAGTGTAAAGTGTGACTCTAGGGTTAGACAAGATGTGTTATGTATAATTGGTCTGAGACATAGCTTAGGGTTTCCCTCCAGCGTGGGATCAGATGTGTTATGTATAATTAGTCTGGGACCTAGTGTAAAGTGTGACTCTAGGGTTAGACCAGATGTGTTATGTATAATTGGTCTGGGACCTAGTGTAAAGTGTGACTCCAGGTGAGACCAGATGTGTTATGTATAATTGGTCTGGGACCTAGTGTAAAGTGTGACTCCAGGGTTAGACCAGATGTGTTATGTATAATCAGTCTGGGACCTAGTGTAAAGTGTGACTCCAGGTGAGACCAGATGTGTTATGTATAATTGGTCTGGGACCTAGTGTAAAGTGTGACTCCAGGGTTAGACCAGATGTGTTATGTATAATTGGTCTGAGACCTAGCTTAGAGTTTCCCTCCAGCGTGGGATCAGATGTGTTATGTATAATTGTGTAAAGTGTGACTCCAGGTGAGACCAGATGTGTTATGTATAATCAGTCTGGGACCTAGTGTAAAGTGTGACTCTAGGGTTAGACCAGATGTGTTATGTATAATTGGTCTGGGACCTAGTGTAAAGTGTGACTCTAGGGTTAGACCAGATGTGTTATGTATAATTGGTCTGGGACCTAGTGTAAAGTGTGACTCTAGGGTTAGACCAGATGTGTTATGTATAATCAGTCTGGGACCTAGTGTAAAGTGTGACTCCAGGTGAGACCAGATGTGTTATGTATAATCAGTCTGGGACCTAGTGTAAAGTGTGACTCCAGGGTTAGACCAGATGTGTTATGTATAATCAGTCTGGGACCTAGCTTAGGGTTTCCCTCCAGCGTGGGATCAGATGTGTTATGTATAATTGGTCTGGGACCTAGCTTAGGGTTTCCCTCCAGCGTGGGATCAGATGTGTTATGTATAATTGGTCTGAGACCTAACTTAGAGTTTCCCTACAGCGTGGGATCAGATGTGTTCTGTACAATTAGCCTGAGACCTAGTGTAAGGTGAGACTCCATCCTGACATTATATTTGCTAAGTTTAACAGGTCCTAGAATTAGTGTTGCCGGTAACTCATTTGTAAAACGGATGTATAGATGAGCAGGTACAATTGGTCTGAGACCAAGTGTAGAGCTTGTGACTGGGTGAGCTAGGTCTAATGAGTAGCTTGTAATTTATGGCTTGAGTTAGTTAATCATTGCCATAAAAGCCTGAACATTTTCTTTGAACTGTGAGCTTCCCATGCAAGCCTCAGCATGTTTTAACCTGTATTTAGATACAGGCATAAATGACGTCATGAAATATTCATTGATCAAGGACTCGGAGCATTAAGTGCAAACGTTACTGCAATTATGCTTTTTTTTTATGATGCTCACCACCAAAGTAAAACCTATTGTTTCAAGTATTTTCTGCAGAGATAACTTGCTGTACAGGGTATTTTGATACTGCTTTGGGCATAAAGAGTGATATATGATGACACAGTGTTACTGTGTGGAAGATTTTATGTAACAGCTTTTTACATCAGCATCATCATAAATATGTACAGGAATACAGGCATGGGTCATTATTCTATCTGAAATGGTTTTGGAGATAGTTTCGTTGACTTATCTATAACTGTTTTGGTCCTTTTCAGTAAATTAAAGTCTTCCCAACAAACGTATACAATAGTAATGATGTTCTGCTTGTATTCTCTAAGTCATTCATTTACTATTTACAACATGTATTACAGGGGCTTTGTAATGGAAAGGTATCATAGAGCAGGATACTACCTCGGAGAGATGCTAGTTATGACATCACTCTTATGACATCACAATGTAAATACCATGTTGAGAATTATTTAACCCTATTGTATACTCTGTCTCATTTAACACCCAGAACTAGGTTAGCTTTACTCCTCAATAATGTAAGTCCTTTTCATTGATGAAATAATGTCAGAGTATTCTAAATTATAGAAAACACTGTTCAGAAATCAATTTGTTTCTAGATGTAAATAGTTACATAAATATAAAAACCGAATATTAACATGGCAGCTAAAATTCCAAATCACAACCACTAATGTTTTAAGCCTTGCGGCCATCTTCAGATGATTGCACTGATGCCACAGGTACGTTACATAGTACCCTACATTATGATGTATATATGAACAGAAATGACATGTTATGCAAATGTACATTGGTATGAGTTATATACAATGTATATGTATAGTATTTACATGTATATAATGTACCAGTGCATATAAAAATCAACTTTTTAAAGAAAAAATCATGATTTTAAATCATTAAAGAAGGTAATACTGGTATTGTTGATTCATATGTTGTAGGTCAATGAAAGACAACTTTTGTTTCATTTGCTTATAAGATACTGGTCAAATGTCATGATTTTTCTGTAGGAATGAAACAAAATCCATCATCCTTGTCTTTGGAACTTCTGCAAAAAATTCATACTTATATATACAAAATAAATATTTACATTCCTGTGGTATAATATAAGTACACTTGACAGTATATATCAAGTTTGTGTTTCAAAATGTTGGTCCATTAAAGATCAAATATCTAACACATGGTGTGTAACCAGTATCCTGATACCATTAGGTTTTGATAACTTTGTAGATTGACCAAACTTTTCTAGTCTCATTTAATCAGTCTACTGTTAACTTTCTATTAGTCAAAGAAATTCAAGTTTGAATGAAGAAAGCCAGCTGGCTATAGATTGTTGTCAGTTATTTATATATAAATGGTTGAGTGTTACTCTGACTAGAAGTGTACAATGTGTAGTATCATACTGACCTGAAATCTTATCCTTGGTGTGTTTAACGTAGATATATTCTGATTCTGTACAGATATAGATTTGAAATTGATGCTTTGGAAGAAACTGTTGACAAGATACACTCCAGCTACTTGTAATTAAATAAATGTACTTGTTATTGAACTTTGAGGATAGCTAGTTTCAAATTGTGCCCCCAGCATCACTAATCAGATTTTATTGAATCTAAACATGCATGTCAGTATGAACTAGACTGGGTATATCTGTGTTTAATGCCAGATTTACATCTATGTTGTAGGTAAATCAGTTTATATAATTACACTAATTCTAGCAGCACATCTATGTTGTAGGTAAATCAGTTTATATAATTACACTAATTCTAGCAGCACATCTATGTTGTAGGTAAATCAGTTTTAGATAATTACACTAATTCTAGCAGCACATCTATGTTGTAGGTAAATCAGTTTATATAATTACACTAATTCTAGCAGCACATCTATGTTGTAGGTAAATCAGTTTTAGATAATTACACTAATTCTAGCAGCACATCTATGTTGTAGGTAAATCAGTTTATATAATTACACTAATTCTAGCAGCACATCTATGTTGTAGGTAAATCAGTTTATATAATTACACTAATTCTAGCAGCACATCTATGTTGTAGGTAAATCAGTTTATATAATTACACTAATTCTAGCAGCACATCTATGTTGTAGGTAAATCAGTTTATATAATTACACTAATTCTAGCAGCACATCTATGTTGTAGGTAAATCAGTTTTAGATAATTACACTAATTCTAGCAGCACATCTATGTTGTAGGCAAATCAGTTTTAGAAATTACGCTAGATTTTTAGCACATTATGTTGTAGAAATCAGTTTATATAAACACTAATTCTAGCAGCACATCTATGTTGTAGGTAAATCAGTTTTAGATAATTACACTAATTCTAGCAGCACATCTAAATTGTAGGTAAATCAGTTTTAGAAATTAAAGCTGCACTCTATGTTGTATAAATCAGTTTTAGATAATTACACTAATTCTAGCAGCACATCTATGTTGTAGGTAAATCAGTTTATATAATTACACTAATTCTAGCAGCACATCTATGTTGTAGGTAAATCAGTTTTAGAAAATTACGCTAATTCTAGCAGCACATCTATGTTGTAGGTAAATCAGTTTAGATAATTACACTAATTCTAGCAGCACATCTATGTTGTAGGTAAATCAGTTTTAGATAATTACACTAATTCTAGCAGCACATCTATGTTGTAGGTAAATCAGTTTTAGATAATTACGCTAATTCTAGCAGCACATACTTTCATTTACAAATTAGTTTTTTCATTTATCTTCAGAACCTTATGAGATTTTTACCATTAAAGAAAAAAACATGCGTACACCAAATTTTAACTTCTTCAAATTTGCGTTGAAATTGGAAAAAATGAGCCTTAAATTTCATGTAGAAATAAAGCTGCCTCTCTATATGAGACCTGTTAGGGTTCTGTCTCTATATATGAGACCTGTTAGGGTTCTGTCTCTATATATGAGACCTGTTAGGGTTCTGTCTCTATATATGAGATCTGTTAGGGTTCTGTCTCTATATATGAGACCTGTTAGGGTTCTGTCTCTATATATGAGACCTGTTAGGGTTCTGTCTCTCTATATGAGACCTGTTAATGTTCTGTCTCTATATATGAGACTTGTTAATATTCTGTCTCTACATATGAAGACAAAGGATAAAACATATTCTATGCAATAATTTTACATACTAGATATCACCTGCTAGGATATTCCATGCAATAATATTACATACTAGATATCACCTAGTGGAATTCAAAACTAAGCCAGGGATGGGACCTTATATTCTGATGCATCATCCATGACAAAATTTACATGGTATTGCAATATGGAATATTGATTGATTTTAGCAATTATTATCAGTTGTTTAACTGATATTTCAACTTTCAATTATTTCAGTATTAGATATTAATAGATATTCTAATAATGTCTTAAATTTCAATTTTCAAGTGGAAATCTGTTTCAAATTATAGTAGGAAATGGTCTTGTTTCTATATTATGAATCCAGTAGCTTATATTACAGTCTCTGAAAATTCAGAGAAAAAATATTGATATTTTTATTTTAGCCCTAGAATACTAATATAGCTCTCTGTAAGATTTCCTTGTAAGTGCTGTTACTGCATGGGCTACAATCAGTTCAAGGAAAACCTGCACCAGAGTGAGAGAATTTGACAAGATTAATCCATTAGTTCAGTCAATATAAGTTATAAACCAGCTCACTTGATGGAAGTGTCGATGGAGCTATACAGCAACATCAAGTCCTGTAATCCGGAGCCATTGTGTGTCCTGTAATCCGGAGCCATTGTGTGTCCTGTAATCAGGAGCCATTGTGTGTCCTGTAATCCGGAGCCATTGTGTGTCCTGTAATCCGGAGCCATTGTGTGTCCTGTAATCCAGAGCCATTGTGTGTCCTGTAATCCGGAGCCATTGTGTGTCCTGTAATCAGGAGCCATTGTGTGTCCTGTAATCCGGAGCCATTGTGTGTCCTGTAATCAGGAGTCATTGTGTGTCCTGTAATCAGGAGCCATTGTGTGTCCTGTAATCCGGAGCCATTGTGTGTCCTGTAATCAGGAGTCATTGTGTGTCCTGTAATCCGGAGCCATTGTGTGTCCTGTAATCAGGAGTCATTGTGTGTCCTGTAATCCGGAGCCATTGTGTGTCCTGTAATCAGGAGTCATTGTGTGTCCTGTAATCCGGAGCCATTGTGTGTCCTGTAATCAGGAGCCATTGTGTGTCCTGTAATCCGGAGCCATTGTGTGTCCTGTAATCAGGAGCCATTGTGTGTCCTGCAATCAGGAGCCATTGTGTGTCCTGTAATCCGGTGCTATTGTTGTAGCCTTGGTGTGATACACATGGATTACCATGTATATTAATGACAATCTAAGTACAAGTACCTGTATTGTATTGAGAACCCCACACGATGTGGTTCACCTGTTAGCACTGCTATAATAGATATGATGAACGGCCAATCAATATTCTCATTGTACATGTGATGATCACTCTCTTTTGTTAATGAATATTCATGAATATTCTTTACCTTTGTACAACCTTTTATTTCTCTTTTTATTGTGCAAAAATTGAAATCACCCTAATTTTATTGTGAGGAATGTTTATGTTTGCTATAATAGAAGCTGTGTTGATATTCAAGGTATTTTAGGTTATACGTCAGAACAACAGTGATATTCTGGAGAATATTTTCTGCTGGTCATACAGGTGAAAACTGTGATAGCTTTGTTGGTAAAGCATCAGATAATGCAACCTAGACAAGCAGCCAATCCCTATTTCCAGCAGTTTCTGTTTCCAAGGAAACATATCACTACTCTGTGCAGTTGTGGTGGTGTCCTTAGACCAGACATTTCACTCAAATAGCTCTGGTTGTGTCCTTGTCAAGACATTTAATTCCAATAGATCTGGTTGTGTCCTTGGACAAGACATTTAACTCCAATAGCTCTGGTTGTGTCCTTGGACCAGACATTTACCTCCAATAGCTCTGGTTGTGTCCTTGGACAAGACATTTACCTCCAATAGATCTGGTTGTGTCCTTGTCAAGACATTTACCTCCAATAGCTCTGGTTGTGTCCTTGGTCAAGACATTTACCTCCAATAGCTCTGGTTGTGTCCTTGGTCAAGACATTTACCTCCAATAGATCTGGTTGTGTCCTTGTCAAGACATTTACCTCCAATAGCTCTGGTTGTGTCCTTGGACAAGACATTTACCTCCAATAGGTCTGGTTGTGTCCATGGACCAGACATTTACCTCCAATAGCTCTGGTTGTGTCCTTGTCAAGACATTTACCTCCAATAGCTCTGGTTGTGTCCTTGGACCAGACATTTACCTCCAATAGCTCTGGTTGTGTCCTTGGACAAGACATTTACCTCCAATAGATCTGGTTGTGTCCTTGTCAAGACATTTACCTCCAATAGCTCTGGTTGTGTCCTTGGTCAAGACATTTACCTCCAATAGCTCTGGTTGTGTCCTTGGTCAAGACATTTACCTCCAATAGCTCTGGTTGTGTCCTTGGACAAGACATTTACCTCCAATAGATCTGGTTGTGTCCTTGGACAAGACATTTACCTCCAATAGCTCTGGTTGTGTCCTTGGTCAAGACATTTACCTCCAATAGCTCTGGTTGTGTCCTTGGACAAGACATTTACCTCCAATAGCTCTGTTTGTGTCCTTGTCAAAACATTTAATTCCAATAGGTCTGGTTGTGTCCATGGACAAGACATTTACCTCCAATAGCTCTGGTTGTGATCTTGGTCAAGACATTTACCTCCAATAGCTCTGGTTGTGTCCTTGTCAAAACATTTAATTCCAATATGTCTGGGTGTGTCCATGGACAAGACATTTACCTCCAATAGCTCTGGTTGTGTCCTTGGACAAGACATTTACCTCCAATAGCTCTAGTTGTGTCCTTGGACAAGACATTTACCTCCAATAGCTCTGGTTGTGTCCTTGGACAAGACATTTAACTCCAATAGCTCTAGTTGTGTCCTTGGACAAGACATTTACCTCCAATAGCTCTGGTTGTGTCCTTGGACAAGACATTTAACTCCAGTAACTCAGGAAAGTATGTGGTGGACTTCCAGTATGTTGCTCAATACGGCAATATTTTTGTGACCAGGAACTGACATATCCGGAGTTCATAGTCAAGGTTGTGGTGGTATATATTGTATCTATCGTGTACATAAGATACAGTTAGGCAGAAATGACTGCCTGTCTGAGCTAATTCATTTATGACCCACTGTTGAGGTGGGGCCTAACTCAATTGTCTCAGATCAGACTTGCTTTGTTTCAGCTGTATGTATTAGCATATTGGTCCACAGAGAACATTTTTATCAAAATGTGGAATCTTACTAGCTATGGGCACTGTTATAGAAGTTGTGTGTCAGCAGATTTCAGCCATCAGCTGAAGGCTACCTAGTCAGTCAGACAGTAGAACATTACATTTCCAATACTGTCAATACAAATATAAGTATATTCTTCTAGTTAATGACTGGTTTTGAAGAAATACCATATTTTCCAGGCTATAAACTGCACCTGAGTATAACCGCAGGGCTGGTTTTTAGTGATTTTTATTCAATTTGATCTACATATTATAAGACGCACTGCAATTTAAGCCACACCCATCTTACGATGGGTAACCATTATGTTGACCAAAGTTCATTGATATAACAGACAACAGAATATAGTAATATAATATAATGATATAAGTTTGCAAAGTAATTATACACAGATAGTTCTTTATTTTATAGATGTGTTTGAAAAATGTAAAATAGCAATTATGGAACTTGTTTGGCTTGGGTGCCTTCACTGGTCATCTTCGTTCAGGGCTTGACATTACGCACGGTTTACTTAACAATATCCCAATCTGTGTCTTTACTGTTGAATATTAGCGAAGGCTCTTGCATGCTGATAAGATTCTTATAGTCCCATATTATTTCTTTTAAGTTATAGGAAGCCATTCTTATTGTAAACAAGCATGGCGTTCTAGAATTTGATTTGACAAAATGGCCGTTCCAAATTACCTAATGGTCCGGAAGCGATGTCCAAATGACGCTGTTCTTTTTTTATTTTTCTATTTATTCCACTGATTTATTTTTTGGTACATAGCTGTCTGGTATATAGGCCACACGCCAGACTGCCGAGTTAAAAACATATAGTCCAGAAAATATGGTGATTACTTTTATACTGTTTACTGATAAGCTCTGAAGAAATGTCTTTATGTTGTCATGTTTAGCTGCTGAGACTGATATTTTATAAGATTTTATGTTTTGTATATTACAGCTGATAGGAGCAGCCATCCTAGGCTTTTCTCTGTGGTTTTTGTTGGACATTTGGATTAAACAGTATGTACAAGCTGCAGTCGAACTTCAGGATTATCGTATCTATGTGTACCTGTTCATCGCGGGGGGCAGCTTCATCCTCTTGTTTGGGGTGATTGGCATGATAGGTGCTGTCAAACCAAATATTGTGTGTCTTGTTGTGGTGAGTATAAAGCAGATCATCCTTGATACTCTGGAGAATTAGATCACTTTTGTTCTGTGCACCCCTGGAACATGTGGCAAAATTGAAGGCACAAATGAATTAATTTGATTGGTTGCAGGAGAAAAAACTGACCAATCATAGACTGATGCACTCCTTTTGAAGATTACAGAGGAGTGACATCCAACTTCAAATCCATTACAATGTACTGTTACATGACCTCAAGATTCGTTTGATGTACATCTAAGGATCAAACTAGTCTTGTCATCTTGTCCACATTGTGTCGCAAATGGGGTGCTGAGAGTGAAAAATATTGTAATCCTTGGAGTTTCAAGGAAGACAGCAGAAATACAAGTTTGTCTTGTTATTTCATAGTCCTGAAAAGAGCCTACCCACTGATTTGGCTTATTGCACAATAGACATGGCCATAAACATAAGCCCGGGGAGAGGAAGGGCTAATGTTTTACTTCATAATTCATGTCCTGTTAGGCTTATTGTAGGATAATGAAATACAATTTAATACCTTGGTTTATTGGGAGACAATGGTTTATAATTTGACAAAACAGCAATACACATGGATGGGCTTGTTAGGTAAATATGGTACATGACAGATGTTGACAGATTCTCAATTGAGATTGCCTAATGTCAGTTTGTAAGGTTTTTTTGCCTCCTCTGGAATTAAAAGGCAGTATACTGTGTTGTATTTGTATGTCAGACAGCTGTGGTTTTGTTGTGCTAGCACCTGATATGTACTGTATAGGAGAAAAAGATTGCAAATGGAAGTTTGGATTCAGAATAGCTGATAATCAATCATTTCGTATAACATACATCACAATTAGTGTGACTGTTACATGAACTACCTCCTCTCAGAAAGCATAAGCCACACTCAGTGCTTCAGGTAGCACTACACACAGAATAGTATCTACAATAAAAACGTAACAGTGCAAAATCAATAAACTGATTTTATTCTACCCCCTCAGGATCTCAATAGATTCTTCATCTTTTTGAATGAGGTTAGTCTAATATAATTTATAGGGTTACAAAACTGTATAAGATACTTTTTTCGAATTTGACAGTGTGACTATATGGGAAAGAGCAGCTTAGTTGGTAGCAAGAAGGCTTAATGTATTGTCCATAAGGTTGTAGGTCCTGGATGCAAATTTGTACACAGTCCATTACTTTAATTTCTCTTTTCGTCAGTCTAAAACAGAGAAGAAGTATATATGGTCTAGGTAGAATAGTAAAATATTTGTGTTGTGTATGGTTCTGTAAGTCTTTAGAAATAGATACATCTATATCAAGCTTAACACCTATACAACATACCTCTTGTCTGAATAACAAAAACATCCCTATACACCTTTACCAGGTAGGTTACATCTTTACCAGGTAGGTTACATCTTTACCAGGCAGGTTACATCTTTACCAGGTAGATTACATCTATACCAGGTAGGTTACATCTTTACCAGGTAGGTTACACCTTTACCAGGTAGGTTACATCTTTACCAGGAAGGTTACATCTTTACAAGGTAGGTTACATCTTTACCAGGTAGGTTACATCTTTACCAGGTAGATTACATCTTTACCAGATAGGTTACATCTTTATCAGGTAGGTTACATCTTTACCAGGTAGATTACATCTACACTAGGTAGGTTACATCTTTACCAGGTAGGTTACACCTTTACCAGGTAGGTTACATCTTTACTAGGAAGGTTACATCTTTACCAGGTAGATTACATCTTTACAAGGTAGGTTACATCTTTACCAGGTAGGTTACATCTTTACTAGGAAGGTTACATCTTTACCAGGTAGGTTATATCTTTACCAGGTAGGTTACATCTTTACCAGGTAGATTACATCTACACTAGGTAGGTTACATCTTTACCAGGTAGGTTACACCTTTACCAGGTAGGTTACATCTTTACTAGGAAGGTTACATCTTTACCAGGTAGATTACATCTTTACAAGGTAGGTTACATCTTTACCAGGTAGGTTACATCTTTACCAGGTAGGTTACATCTTTACTAGGAAGGTTACATCTTTACCAGGTAGATTACATCTTTACCAGGTAGGTTACATCTTTACTAGGAAGGTTACATCTTTACCAGGTAGGTTACATCTTTACCGGGTAGGTTACATCTTTACCAGGTAGATTACATCTTTACCAGGTAGGTTACATCTTTACTAGGAAGGTTACATCTTTACCAGGTAGGTTACATCTTTACCAGGTAGATTACATCTATACCAGGTAGGTTTCATCTTTACCAGGTAGGTTACATCTATACCAGGTAGGTTACATCTTTACCAGGTAGATTACATCTTTACCAGGTAGGTTACATCTTTACCAGGTAGATTACATCTTTACAAGGTAGGTTACATCTTTACTAGGAAGGTTACATCTTTACCAGGTAGGTTACATCTTTACCAGGTAGATTACATCTATACCAGGTAGGTTTCATCTTTACCAGGTAGGTTACATCTATACCAGGTAGGTTACATCTTTACCAGGTAGATTACATCTTTACCAGGTAGGTTACATCTTTACCAGGTAGATTACATCTTTACCAGGTAGGTTACATCTATACCAGGTAGGTTACATCTTTATCAGGTAGGTTACATCTTTACCAGGTAGGTTACATCTTTATCAGGTAGGTTACATCTTTACCAGGTACCAAGGTAGGTTAGAGGATAACTTGGTTAGATGTGATCGAGTAAGATTCTTATTGTCAGTCATTAGAAGAGACCAGATAGCCTGTAATACAAATTTATGATAAATTTAATGATAAATAGAATAAATTAATTAAATTTGTTTGATTAAAGGCTGTTTTATGATATATTATTGTGGGGCTCAACTATTGTAGTTTTACAAAAATATTTATTTATACTAAAGTCATTTGTGCTTATTTTCCTTCCAATTTTTACCTTAGTATCATTTTGTGGACATTTACAGAGTAAACATAAATTAATGAAAATAAATCCTCCAGGAAAATCAATAATGTAATTAACATGATCTGCTCTATTCTGTTGGATCTTTCCTGTTCTTACTGGTAAAAGATCAAATCTCTCTCACCAGGGACTGGATTCCTGTTACCCACATACTGTATCTTTAATTGATAAATAGTCAACATGTTTTCAGTTTATAAAGCAAAAAAAAAAAAGAAGCAAAACAAAATAAGTAACAAACAAAACGACACAAAAGATTGCCAAAGGTCAAGAACCGGGACAGGTCATATTTAGAAATAGTTTTGTTTTGATGATCAGTTATAAATAGTCCATTGGTTTTGTATTCAATAAATTGATTATGAAATTTCAGTATCACTTCATCAGTAGAAATCAATGTGTGGTGATGCCTATTTGTGCTGTCAATTGTTTATTAGGTCATGTGTAAAGTCTACACCATATTTTGGGAGTTATAAGCTGCACTGGTATAAATGCCGCAGAGCCGATTTTTACCTATATTTTTTTATTTGATCCACATATCAACCGCATCGAAATATAAGTCCCACCCTTTGTTAGGATGACGTAACCGTTACGTTGACCAAAGTTCATTGATATAACAGACAACAGAGAGCAATTTGTCAAGATCGCCAGCGACACATTTTATAAAGTTTGCAAATGAATTATACACAGATAATCGTTTATTTTATTGATATAGTTAAAAAAAACGTAAAATAGCAAATATCAAACTTATTTGGCCTGGGTGCCTTCACAGATTGTCTACAGAAAGATATAGGCCTGACATTACGTATGGTTTACAATCTCTCCATAGGTGTCTGTACTGGTAAATATTAACAAAATCCCTAGAATGCTTATCAAATTCTTGTAGTCCAATATTATATTTTTCCGTAAATTACACGAAGCCATTCATATCGTAAACACGCATGGTAGTTGTTCTAGAACTTTACGAATAACCTGATGACCTATCGATCCCAGGATGCAAAAGGCTATTGTTAACTCCTGCTATGGCTTAGAAGTAACCACGAAAGTTCACAAGTTATTATTATGATTCATATTAAAAGATATCATTTATCAAATCTTCGAGAATGTTATTTTCATTTTAATCTGCAAATCATTCTGTATACGATTGCAAATGATGGTTCTGGATGATTTGTTTCAGTCACAAACACATGACGGTCAGGTACTTGTAAAAATACTAAGTACCATCTCCTTCTGGTACACTGATTTGTTTTTTTTGTCCACATATAAGCCGCACCAGTATAGAAGTCTGACTCAAAAGGAAGAAAGGTGCAGCTTATAATCAACAAAATATGGTATTGCTATTGAATTTCTGCCAAAATTCTGAAAATTTCATGAAAGATGGTTTAAAGTTTCAGATGGACAAAATTGACCCCTGATTAGATGCTGTACTGTAAATTACATGCATGCTGTAAACAATTTCAATCAATACCCATGTTTCCAAAATCCAAGATGACCTGACTGGTTCTTGTTTTGAATAAAATCCGCTTTTCTCTCATAGAAGCAAACAGAAAATAGGTTTTTAAAATAAAATTGGCATGATGCTTTGACAGTATCATTTAGTATTAAACAAACTTGAATGTATGTAAACACTTACCGTACTCTTTAATTCTTTGTGTTAGGAATAGACCAGGAGAAATTTAGTTTGAATCATCTGTAGACTAAATCTCAGAATCAACCAATTTAGAGTGAGGACATAAACAAATGTTGTAATTGGACAATTCAAACGATGGAGCATGTTAATGTTTGATGATCACACAATATGATAAATAGATAAGCATTGATGAGGGACAGACATGAGATATGGACATCAAAGTCTCACTGCCTTCAGTTGATAATCCTTGTTAACTTAATACTATACAGTAAAACCAAACACCCAGGATATTGCCTGAATATATAGGACATAGAAACAATCTTTTAATACTACAGGTACAATATCAATCTTTGTCTAGCCTCCAATTCACTAGGATTATGTACCAGATCAAATTAGGAAGAAGCATGCATTTGAATTGGGTACTATTCCAGGAAGAGCTGGTGACTCTCCAAATCTCATTACAGATCCATTGTGTAGCCATGTATTTGTGGTTTTTTTAGTTTGGCAGACTTCTACAAAGTTAATAGCTATTGAGTTCATTTCCTCTCTGATCAGGAGTTAAACAGAAAAGTGTATAATGAGTAGTAATGTAAATTTGGAAATTTGTTACAGGAACAGAAACTCAACAGTTTTTTTAAACCATTATTGAATTTTCTCAGGAATGCTCTCTTGATAAGTCAATTACATTTATCAATTATTTATTTGGAATGTTTGGTCTTATTTTTACGAAAACAAAAAGAAAAGGTTTTGAAAATGATAATAAATATACTTAACTATATATCTAAATCTATAGCATGTGTCCACTTGAAACTAAATTTCCACCACTGGTATGTTGTTTGTATGCAATTGAAGATATTCATGTAAAAGTGAAGATTGGGCTTATTGCTAAGCATCTGCTTGGGCTTATCAATGAATAAATACTGTAATGTATGAAATATCAGACACACATCAATTGAGAATCAGCATAATCCATATTTTAGGAGAAATGCTGAGGTTTCTGAAAGTATTATATTCATCCCTCAGGGAATCTTTTATTCATGAAATCAAATTCTCTATAATTTATTGGTGTGCTGCTTACAGTACCAAATCTGTGTAATAAAACCAGATTCATAATACATTGTTGTTAACTGTTTTGGAGTAAATCCTCTGTCTATCCTACAAAAATTACATTACAATGACCTGGGTTTGAGCTGACAATCTAAGATTCCAGATCAGTCAAAAAATATATTGTTTACTCAACCTTTACAGTTCCTTGATTTTGTTAAACATAACCTTTGAGGAAATTGCTGCGCATTTACTGAAATGTTTTGTTTTGTCTGTTTCAGTTTCTAATCTTTTCCGTGCTGTTATTTTTGCTGCTGGTAGTCAGTGTTGTATTGGGCTACTTTTACAGAGTAGAGGTAAGTTAAAAAATTATAAGATTGTTACGTCCAACATCAATTTCTTGGGCTACCATGCAATTACATTTCTTCTAAGAGAAGACTTTATGAAATAAATAAAAAAAATACTGTTAAAGTTATTATTTGAAGTTTGTCCAATTCTATTACTTGGATTTGATACAAGTGAAAATTGCTCTTTATATATACCAATGAAAAAATATCAATATGTGCTTTGTGAACTAAATTATGGTTTGACTTTCAATGACAACAGTTGGAAGATACGATACAGAAATCTCAGTTATTGACAACTGTAGTGAAAACCCAGTATGGAAAGGACAATGTCATCACCAGCGCAATAGACTACATGCAGGTTGAGGTAGGCACACCTATTACCCATACTATGTCTTGTATGTAGCACTCCTAAAGTAATCATCCTATCCCTAGCCCCTATAATGTAGAAAACTTTCTACCCCTAGTCCTTATGAGGCAGTGTATCCTCTACTCCCTGCTACAATAAGGCAGTATGTACCCCTGCTCCCGGTCCTTATAGGGCAGTGTATCCTATACTCCCTGCTGCAATAAGGCAGTATGTACCCCTACTCCAAGTCCTTATAGGGCAGTGTATCCTCTACTCCCTGCTCCAATAAGGCAGTATGTACCCCTACTCTAGTCCTTATAGGGCAGTGTATCCTCTACTCCCTGCTCCAATAAGGCAGTATGTACCCCTACTCTAGTCCTTATAGGGCAGTGTAACCAAAACACCCTGCTCCAATAAGGCAGTATGTACCCCTACTCTAGTCCTTATAGGGCAGTGTATCCTCTACTCCCTGCTCCAATAAGGCAGTATGTACCCCTACTCTAGTCCTTATAGGGCAGTGTATCCTCTTCTCCCTTCTACACTAAGGCAGTATGTACCCCTACTCCTGATCCTTATAAGAGAATATATTCTCTTCTTCCAGCCCTTATAAGACATTAAACATCCCTACTCCCACTAGGACAGTATACCTTCTACTCCCAGTCTGTATAATAAGACAGTATTTAATCCTCTACTCCACTATACGAAATCATACTCAGTACTTCCAGCCCCTATAATACAGTAAACACCCTACTTTCAGTCCATATAATCCTGAGCATTATATTTTGTGTTGTTGATATATCTAATCTGTTTTAAAACAAACCCTGCATTGTCCATGTTTCATGCATGACTTAATCCATATTTATAACAACATATTATGATTATTGTGTCTGATTTCATTATTAACCTAATTATTTCCTTGTTATAATCTTCCATAATTTGATGCTATAAGCTCTACAGCTTTATCTATAATTTTCAGATACTATCATTGTGTTAAAACAAATTTCATGTTGATGTGAATCAAATGTTGCGAAACAAAAAGATTTTTATTTAATGAAAATGCCGGGGTTTTATTTTTGCTGTTTTCGGGAATGGAATTAATTGATGAAAAACTGATAGCTTGAAAAATGGAATTAATAGAGGAAGACCATTTCATGTCGTCTGTGAAAAATACATCCCTTCAGCTTTTAAGTTTTTGGTAAAACCACAAAAAGTGCAGCATGTTGAGAAAAAATACAGCCTTTACAGTGTTGCTTGTATATTGTGACAGCTATAAGAAAAGTATCACATATGGTGGTCAGTCATCCCTATGTAAATCAATGGTCAGAAATTCCTGGAGTGATGATGCTATAAACACCAATAATCCACCATTCCCTGTGGTCAGTGATAGATCGGTCAGTCTAGGGCTTTGTTACATTGACCATCTCCCTAGCCAGACTCATTACTGGCATAAAGGAGACTATCCCCGTAATTTGTAAACAATGCAGAAGATAGAGTTTGATATGTTGAAATAGTTCTTTTGTTTCCTTGTGGCATTAACACGTTTTCAAATCTCTTGATAAAAATTACCTGTAAGATCCATTAAACCACAGGCTGTTATCGAACACTTTACATCAGTCTGCAATAAGATGTTCTGACAGCAGCAGACCTATATTGTGTCTGCATGATGCCCACTGAAATCAAGAGGTTTTTTTTTATCTTACACAAAAACAAATTTGAGAGAAATCCACACAAAAATCAAGTTTACAAAAACAAATTTGAGAGAAATCTACACAAAAATCAAGTTTACAAAAACAAATTTGAGAAAAGGGATAATTGGTTCTTTCTTTCCGTGTGTGAAATGTTGCTTGTCCTCGCTTAGCAAACCTTGATGCATAGAAGTAAGGAAGCAGAGTGTCTAAAATAATCAGCATTCCCAAGTCTTACTTTAAGTTTAAAGTTTCAAAACAACAAGAAAGTCATTGTCTTCAAAATAAATGTCAAGGCTGGCACCAATGTCAAAATAAAATTTACGTGTCATTTTTTTAAAAAAATTCAAAACTGCTGATTGTTGATCACCCAATGAATATTCAGGGTCATTTTCAGGCAGGGTTTCCTTGTAGTTGTTTACCACACTGAACAACAAATGGGAGGTCAATCACATTCCATTAAAGAGCAAATAGAGTAAAGTGTTTTGCCCAAGGACGCAACCACGTCAACAGAAGTCCTGTCCCTTTCTCAGTTTCCTATTAAACGCTATCACATGCCTCAGAATTTCACCTGATGTTATTTAAGCCAACATTCTAAATGATTGAGATTTTGCAACCCTTCCAAAACTGATTGATATTTTGTATGATACTTAAGCAACCAAAAAATCATATCACTAATGACCAGATTCACCAGGTAAAAAGTCAAGGTCAGAGAGGTCAAGTATTTTTTAAAGAAAAGAAAACAAATCCTACTTTTAAAATTGATGAAATATTCCATAATTATTGAAACTGAATTTCATATATAAGTCCAATGATACACAATATGATATTGTTTTCTTTACAGCTGCATTGCTGTGGTGGTGTGAACTTTGAGGACTACAAAGGATCAGACTGGGCCACTGTCATCGGTAACACAGATGCTAATGTGGAGGCTAACAGTAAGAACACAGCTCCGCTGAGCTGCTGTAGCAGTTACTGGTACATAAAGGCCTCCACATCACCAGACAGCAAGTACTGCAACATGTACAAGAGCAGTGACCACTCTAATCAGCGTAACGATCCAACTGAGGAGATTAACAAAAAAGTGAGTTTGTACTAGTTGTGTTATGAACCTACAGACAAGATAGACATCAAGGAGAGTTTATATTAGTCTTGTAGCTAAGATTTACAGAAGGAAAGGTTATGCCAGTCATACAACAAGCTCAAGACAATCACATAGTAAACAAGCAGATGTGTACTATAATGTTTAGAATGTAAATCAACAGAGCTTGAAACCATGATAGGATTCACCATATAGGATAATCACCACACAAGGTCATGTTGTAGTATCACCACACAAGGTCATGTTGTAGTATCACCACACATCACCATACAAGGTCATGTTGTAGTATCACCACACAAGGTCATGTTGTAGTATCACCACACGAGGTCATGTTGTAGTATCACCACACGAGGTCATGTTGTAGTATCACCACACATCACCACACATCACCACACAAGGTGATGTTGTAGTATCACCACACAAGGTTATGTTGTAGTGCCACCAAACAAGGTCATGTTGTAGTATCACCACACATCACCACACGAGGTCATGTTGTAGTATCACCACACGAGGTCATGTTGTAGTATCACCACACGAGGTCATGTTGTAGTATCACCACACGAGGTCATGTTGTAGTATCACCACACAAGGTCATGTTGTAGTATCACCACACAAGGTCATGTTGTAGTATCACCACACATCACCACACAAGGTCATGTTGTAGTATCACCACACAAGGTCATGTTGTAGTATCACCACACAAGGTCATGTTGTAGTATCACCACACATCACCACACAAGGTCATGTTGTAGTATCACCACACAAGGTCATGTTGTAGTATCACCACACAAGGTCATGTTGTAGTATCACCACACAAGGTCATGTTGTAGTATCACCACACAAAGTCATGTTGTTGTATCACCACACAAGGTCACATTGTACTACTGCTAATTCATTAAATCCATGATTAAAAATTTACTTACCTGTGTATGGTCTTATGATTTTAATAATTGGCTATGTATATTTTCAGGGTTGTGGTAAAGCCATTGTGGATTTTCTTAAGGAACAGTTCTTCATTATATGTGCAGTGGGCATATCTATAGTATCAGTTGTGGTAAGTATTACACGAAGGAATCAACAATTAGAACACTGTAACCCCAAATTCTCCACTTCAATAATTACAGTACTCCAGTGTGTATTTTATAATAAAGATTTAAAAGAAACATAAAACCATATCATCTATACAAATGTATAATGAAATTTATGAATCAATAAAAGAAAACTTTAAAGTTGCTACAGTTGTAAACTTTGTATTGAAGGTTGTGTAACTGCAACCCCTGTCTGCTTCTTGTATCAGTATTTATCAGTCATTTTATTTTTCTTGCAGTTTTTAACCATTATTTTCCTCTCCCTTCTGATCCACTATCTGCGACGAGACCCTCCAATGTCTATGACCGATGACGTCGTTTACGAGATGGCACGATGCCAGGAGAAATCTCCGTACCCCACACGGGGTCAAGGTGGACCGTACGCAAATCTATATAACAACTAACTCAGGACATTATCATCAACATGGAAACTACAGCTTTACACCATTACAGGTCATTGGCTGTCAACTTATTTCATTATTGCACTGCGTGATCTAGAATTGTCTCCCTTCTCAAATTTTCATCATACGGAGATAAATTTATATAGCATAGCATATCAAATTCATTGAACTAAATACATGATGGATTCACAGACGCTGTTGTCTAGACCATAGAAAAGTAAGCTGTCAAACTGTCATAATATCATTTCATTAGTCATTTGGTGGATTAAGTCCAGACACGCAGTGCATGGGAACGTGGTGTAGGAAAAGAAAAGGCACTCTAAACATTATCATGATGTCGTTGTTCTTCGAGCTTTGAGAAGCTCATTCAACAGTAAAATGTATTGCTAAGGAGGCCCTAAGGACCTGAAAAAAGAAGCATGTCGCAGGCCTTAGTCATTTATCCATTGAAACTCATTAGACATTTTATATCAAAACTTGTTCATATGCCTCCACAGAAAAGTGAAGGTGCTTAACATATGGTCTAAGTATTCAGAGCTACATCAGATGTCTTATAAAACATATTAATTTAAAGATATTGCAAGAGGTGTAGAAAAGCAAGTTTTGGTGGTTTCATGAATGAAGGAAGTCTGCAGGCCCTGCAAGAACATGATTTACTGCTGTAGATTAAAACATATAAAAACAAATATGAAAAGTAATTGATTTAACACTCATTTTATCAAATGAAGTGTAGTTATAGTCTACAAACAATTTCTTTCTTAGATTCTCATTTAGCTTTTAATGCTCTGATTGATAGAAGTATTTTCACTGGAAGATTAATGCAGTGTTTATAGTATTAAACTTAAATCAGTTGTATGGTAAGGAATATCTGCTTTGGAGTTAACGTGACTGATTAAACATCAAGTTGATTAAATTGTCATACTGCCGATAAAGATGATGAGGAAGCTGAACCTGGCAACAGTGGAAACCATTTACACATCGTTTCTGAACAGTTCATCTTATTGTCATATTATTAGCAATGTTAGCATCTTTGTTCATCTGAATCAGAGGAACATGTCAGGTTAAAATTGATGTTTATATTTTTTTTAATGTTGAAAAAATTAAGACTGTTGAGAAAATGAAATGATTTTAATGAAGAAAAAAAGCTAAATGCTGGTTTTAAGATCTGAGATATTATTTTACAATGACATGGATTGTCAAGTAGACAGATTTCTTGTTGACCTACATATTCATTGTTGTACACAAGGTGTAATCCTGTTATTCTAATTCAGTGTTAATTACAGTACCTACTAATTAATAACATTTTATAATATCAGATGTTTGGATCGTAAGATAACTTTATAATAATTAATATCTGACTTTTATTTGATATTGTTGATGTTTTCTCTGTGGTACCCAGATATTCCTATACTTTCATCACTACGCCCTGATCATGTATATGATGCAATGCTTTCACCAATTATTCATTTTTAACATATTATCTGAAGTTATCTCCCCTTGACGTCATTCCTACATATATCACCGAATCTGTCAGCCCTTTCGTACGGTTTTGTGTGGACAAGTGATCTTCATTTCGACAAGACATACTGGTACAAATGTTCAATAGTAGTAAGTTGGTTGTATGTCTATTGTATATCGATTGTCGTACATCAACTTTTTGTACTAGTTAGCCCATTTTCTATCTGCATTTTAGGCCTGTTTATAAACACATGTGTAAATAAGCTATGTCTGAAATGCTGTCCAGTCTCATTGCAGTGCAGTAAGCAACATGAGTGTACCACTTGTGGAGTACATTTTGAGTGAAATGAAGGAAAATTGAAAATTGATTTGTTTGGATTTGAGAAGATTTAGAAAATATTTACAATTCAGAACATCTGAAGTAATCACTGAAATGGAAACTGCAACCTTGATGTGTTTGTATGTGGTCACTTTACACATCAGATGCAACACTTGTATCCAGATCATGTGCACACCTACTGTGAAAGAGGACATCTGATTAATAAATTAATAAATAGATACTGCTATGATGAGATTACAGAGAAGTGTTGGACAGGTGTTGACAAAATTTAGGTAATTTACTGTAAATAAGTCAAGATGTGTACAGGTACATAGCTAGGTGTACCAGTAAACGTGTACATGTACATAGGTATACGCCTGCTGTAGTTATAGGTACAGCTACATATACAGCAGATGTATACTTATATGCTTACATAGATAAGTATGGTAAGTAAGGTTTGTAAAGAATACTGGTATATACACTAAGTATACACATATTCACAACTATCAAATCGGCACTTGATTTGCTCAACCAAGATCAGACTACTGTATGTAGTATCATGTGTGAAAATTTTATAAGATGTTTATTTTGGGTGCTGTTAACAGAACTCTTCATTCCCAGATCATATGTATATTATTATTTTTTTTTATGACTAATACTTTTTTATGAATACTTGGCCTTGTTGTCTAAAGGAATTTATACACAGAACACCTTATAGATCCATAATGCGATCACTCCTCTGCCTGAATCTGGAATTTTATAGAAAACAAAATATATTTCCTTGTTATTTTAACAAAATTCTGTTGTGATCAGTTATGTGTCTGTATGAACTTCCATGTTTTCATGTAAAAAAATCATCAGATTCTGTTTTATCTTTGAAGAAAGGTCATACAAGTTTTCAGACATGTTCAATATGTTTTGACAAAGTTAGTTGATAGTTGTGCTATTGTCGTCATTGTGTACTTTCTGTGCCTGCAAGTAAATAGCATGCTAATGCAGATTGAAGAACTTTTCATTTTCTAACAGAATTGGGCTGAATTATAACCATTTTATTTGTATATCCGAGAGTTAGATAATGTTCCACACTTTTCTTGGTAGTACTGAGTGGCATTACGGTGAGAATACTGTACAGGTTGACACACCACTGAACTGCTGGACCATACAATCATTGACCCCTTACTCTAGGAATTATCTAATGGATCTTGACTTTCTAGTATTCTACTAAAATTCTGAAGGTGTTCTGAGAATCCAGAGGTGGTTATAGTTTGAAATGGGGAGGGGTCAACTCATTTAAAGAACTTTTATCAGAGCTTGAGTGATAGAAATTTATAGCTGATTTGAAATAAGAATTCAAAGTGAAATTCATGTGTGCGAAATATAAGAAATCACCAATTAAGTGAAATCCTCTAGTTGAAGAATGGGTTGTTCATGCTTTAATGACAACTGGGCTATATCAGGATAGCATATGAAATTACTTTAATACTACCATTTTTTGTGACAGGGCTGATGTAGATACAAGTGGTATGTTTGTTAGATAGTAGTGTGCCATTCCATCTTGTTCGTGGAAATTTTTTGTACATGGAATTTCTTTTTGTAGGTAAATGAATGTAGCATTTTCATCTCGCATAGTTTTGTACTGTTTACTTTCAATATTTTGGATGAAAAGCATTAAGAATGCATTGTGTTTTGTATAGTTTTTTAAGATTTTTAAGAATTGCACGTTTTCTGATAACTTACTACTCGGAAATGTATATTGCAGTTATACCCTAGTTGTATTATATATGTGAACTAAATTCCCATTTTGTTTTTAACCTACTTATTTTTGTCTGATGAGAATAACAATATTTGTAGGTTCCGAGGTTGTATATCAAAAACAATAATTTAATAATTTATGGTAGTACATGTAGTAAGCAAAAAGCATACCATTAGAGAAACTAGTTAAGTATTAAGTTAAGTTATATGAATATCAATACCTGTAAAACTGAAATTGAAAGTTTTGGGGGAATGTTGCAATAACAAGTTTACACAAAATGTCAGACAATTTCTGTAGTAATATCCAAAATTTGGCTTGGTGAAGTGTGTATTCATGTAGATGTCAAAACTTTTATAGTATATCTATATTTGTCATTTAAGAAATTGAAACGGACATTATTCTCAAAGTTTAATTTCAGAGAATGGTGATTTCTGAATGAAAAATTCACAAAATTTTCAAAAAATGAAAACAACTTTGCAGTACTTCTTACTACATATTTCACATTTAAAGTGAAAATATTCATGGTTAGTGTGTATCAGTGTTATACTCTGCTGTACCGTTATACTCTGTAATATTTTGTGTACCCACTTCATACATCATGTCAAGTAGTTACGTATTTAGGTTCTGTTTAAATGTCAAAAGGAAACTTCAATCCTTATCAGAATCTGTTCTATACAGTCACAATACAGGTTGTAATCTATGTCCTTGTAAGATTATTCTGATGTATCTATGGTACCCACTTGTAATACATTATATATATGGTATGTTACTGCAAACTTGGGGAGCGATTGAAATCTCTTAATCAATATAGTAGATATGTATTTTGGATTTTATTACATAAATTGTGTGACGGATATAGATGTCAGTACTTTACATCTTGGATGGTTGTTAGATCAGTTTAATCGATTTAGAAGGGTTGTAAACTTTATACTTTATTGTTGGTTTTATCATAAATATTGTTCATAGAAAACAGAAAATCCATTTCACAGAGATGCTTGACTTTTATTTGAAGTCTTGGCTTCTTGGTTAATTTTATAATTTAGTGTGTTAGAAGATTTTCTGTGTTTTGTCTTCATTTTTAGATAAAAATGTATGCTATACATGTTTTTAAGATATGGATATACATTTTTTAAGGCAACAGTTTTGAAGTTAATATTCATGCTATCATCATCATTTAATGTTAATTTTAATTTGTATATATACTTTCCTTCCCATAAAAGATGTGAAAATATATTTTAAGTGTTTTACTTGATTCTTAAATAAATCATGTTTAACATTGTTGATATCCTTCCTAATTTTTATGTTGATTTAATGTGAAGTGTGCATTAATGTCAGGTTGGAGATGTTGAAACATATGTCGTTATGTTTTCAGTCATTGTTTAGTCCCAATTTGTTTCAAACATTTGTAAGATTTCAGCAGATGACTTTATTTATTCAAAGATACCAATAAGTTATGATATAGAACAATATTTCATCGTTATCAGTAGGTTTGCTGCTAATTATTTTAAAATAATAAATATAAAGAGTTTTCAATAATAATTATTTTGAAAAATTAACTGACATGAGTTGTGTTCAATTGATTTACGTAAATTATATACATTTGATTACATGAAAATCAACATTTCAGATAACGTTTTGCATAACTGTCATAAAAATAATCCTGTTTTAAATAAATTTAGTTTCTATTTTTTAAATTCTGACATTTTCTTAACCCAGAATCACAGAGTATTGTTGATATTGGTTAGGTGAAAAGCTTAATCATATTCTGCAAAGCCAGCTTTATTGACTTAACATGCATGGCTTATAACCAATCGTCAACAAGCCCCTGTGTCAGAACGCTTAAAGTGTAAATTAATATGCGTTTGTCGTACATGTATCAGGTTGTCTGCTTTATGTGTGGATGTTTTCAACTTTGATAAAACAAATATAGTATTTTTACAATTTGTATGGATATTAAATTTCCATGTGTTGTCAGTATACATAATAAATGTGAAATTGATTAAAAAGTAAAGTTGTTGTTGTTGCCTTTTTTTGTATGGAAAGTCAAGAGAGGTTCCGATGTCACTATTTTGAAACTCTTCATAGTAGAAAACAAAAACGCTACTTGCGCTAATTTCCGTGCTTACAGGACGAAGAAGTGAATGTACATTTGTCTATTTACATTTTACTTTCAGTTGAAAAGGTCTTACAAACCAATTTAATTTTCAAGTTGTATATTTATTTAATTTTCTCTCTCATTGATATCTTGGATTTTTCAATAAAATGTGATTACGAAACGCTCCCACAACTGCTTACGAAACGGGTTTACGGCGGGAAAACGCCGATGCATAAACATTACAAACAAGTACGAGTGGTCGTTGTATATGCAGTGTAGGTACGATCGTCTTTCAAAGCAGGATGGCTACACGACGTTCTCAACGAACAAAGAGGCAAACGGTTTTGAACCAAATGCCGAGTCCAAAGAAAAGGGTAAGTATGAAAATTGCATACCTACTTTGATACTGTCGACATAACCGAAGAATTCAATAAATATATATAACAATGGGACTGATTGGCAAAAAAATGCAAGCGAGTATACATAGCGTGTTGGCCTTTCATGAATTCGAAGTTTACTTCAACGACACTCATTGTGTTTTATGACGAGACATTTTTTTCAAATCTAGAGTGGAAAATGCCATTTACAGAGTATTCTTCTCTGATTATAGAAGTTCATGATTATGTTATTCAGGTCGGGGGAAAACACAAATAGAGATACGATACCTATACTGGCCTATTATACGGCAATTTTGATACGGATTTGTTGCTGAAAATAGTTGAAATTGATTAAACAGTAACTTTTGCAATATGTTATCAAAAGTTGCATTTATGACAAGTTAAGTAATTCTAAACTAAGATGTTTACCTGAAGTGCTGGCCACTGATGTATCAGTCGTTGCCTTAGTAATTGTACAATCGTAACACAGGCCATATACAACAGAAGTAATGCATATATCTTTTTTTATACTTTCACACGAGCAAATATATTTAATTTCTGCAGTTGTATGTTGTTTCATGACTACATACTGGAAAAAGCTAAACTTATTGTGATTTCCAGAATTCTTAGTAACAAAGCCATACCCTGGTTGACATTATACACAAGTGTATGGTTTTCCTCGTCCTGGGAGTGTATTAATATGACATCTTTGTAATTGTGAGAGAACAGGTTTTTTACTTCTTATAATGTTATTACTGATATAGCAGGACCTTTTTGTATTATATCTGTCATATATTTTTGGTAGGACAGAGCTTTTCTTCAGCGTATGCTTACTTTTGATTAGATGCTACAAACAAATAGCTTTATGTCTTATTGTTTGCATGACCATGTCACATATGTAGGGTTGTTTATCCATTATTTATACCTTAAGAGACACGACATGGAAGTTTGTATCAGAAGATTTGTTTATTGCTTACTTTGTTTATTACACTGTTTTGGCCATTAGTAGAGTAGCAGTCATTATGAAGGGTATAGAAGAGCAGCGTCCTGCGGGACTCTGTGTCTTGAAAGGATTTGTGAACCGATCCACTTCTCCTTGGGGGACACAACAGTTTCAGCCAGCTGCTGCCCTCTCCGGACCTACTGTGCATACATGTTGTTTGTGTATGCAACAGGAGCATGCATGACAGAAATGTACAGAGGGGCATGCAGCCCCCTTTTACAATATCATTGAGAAAATCAACAGGAGATATATTTCTCTAAGTGTTTTACATTGATAAATACATGCATTGTATCCCCCACCCTCCAGGACACTTCATCAACATGACTGCTCAGATTTTCAATTCTATTAACTGAATGGCAATTGTATAGACCTCATCTTTGCAGGATCAGGCATAATTGTGAATGGTATGGCATTCTACCTATTTTTCTAACATGCATCATATGCTGTTTAGATAACCGGTTTGGATTACATTAAAAAGCAGAGACAGTTTCAAGTTTTTGAAGAAATTCAGTGATTTCTTATGTTTTGAAAAAAAGCTGAAAAGGACTGGGAAAACTAATTTTAAGTCAAAATTTGAAAATCCTGTCCCATTAACAATCTTTTAGATTTTGCCAAGATAAAGCTTGAAAATCCTTATTTCAACAGAAAATTATAGGTGATGTTGAGGATGAGGAGAAGAAGCCTTTGCAAGAGGTTGAGATGAACCGACCAAGTAAATTGGGGCAAACAGACCAAACTACCAAGCAGCAATCTGGAAAGGCTGAAACAGAGCCATCATCGCAGTCCAGTGATGAAGAAGATTTAAAGGACGAGGTACCATATTAATGGCTTCGACTGATGTCTAGTTGAAACCAAAAGATGATCGATGGTTGAAAAGTCAAATTTTCGTTAAATTTACCTTGATTGCCTCTTTCTAATTCAGTCGACCTCTTACCTATCATATACTTTCCAGATGAAACGATTTATGGGCTGTACTTTACAAGCAAAAACTATACTTCTGCATTTAAAGATTTGATTATATGAGATAGTATGTAATTGAATTGTATCAATTAAAAGAAATACATGTGAAAATGTAAAGTTTTGGCAGCAAGAAATATGGTACTGAAATTGCCAAATGTATTTACTTATATTTATATTTGATAGCTATAGTTATCCTACCATAAACAAAGTAATTTTGTATGAAAATCTGCCACACTAGCCAGGAATAAATTACAGCTGCAAGCCTGCCATTATCTGGATTCTGCAACTATATTTATCTTGTCTTTGTTTCAGTATGGAATTAGCACTTATGAAAAGAGAAGACTACAGAATATTCAAGACAATGCTGATTTTTTCAACAAATTAGGAATATTAGAGGTAACAACTTTGTGTATGTAAACAGAAATACACAAGGACAATGACATATCATACAGTTACATTGTGTGTATATTGGCAATTAATGTCATCTTTAATTAGTGTAGTTGTGCTTGATGATGTGGATAATATAATCAGTTCTTTATATTTTATGTCAAGCTACTGAAAAGTGTTTGTTATGTCACATGGTGACCTATTGCGATCACTTTTGCCTGGCGTTGTACCTCCATTAATAATTTTAACGTTTTTCGACTTCTCAAAAACCGCTGAATCAATTTCAATGAAATTTTGCAGAAATCTTCCCTGGGCCAAGATGAACAAAAAAAGTTAATTATATGGTCCCAACCACTCAGGGTCAAATTGACTCGGATTTTAAAAATCTTCTTCTCAACATCCAGATATGGTAGAATCAAATGCTCTTCATTGATGTGAATTTCACGACCCCAGGGGCTCACATTTCCCTGTAGGGAGGGGGTAAATGTTACTGTAGTTTATATTGGAAAAAATAGATTTTTGAGCATAATTTGTTTAATTTCTATAGGAAATATTTCAAACTTCACTAGAATTATGAGTGAAGGATGAATACTTGATGGTATGCACACAATGATCCTGGCTGACCCCCAGGGGTTGATGGACAGGACCAAAAGGAGTCCAACTGATTTAGTTTTTAAAAAATCTTCAGCCTAACACCCAGATGTGGTGGAATCAAATGCTTTAAAAAAATCTTCTTCCTGACACCCAGATGTGGTGGAATCAAATTCTCTCCCTGGATTGAAGCGTCTTAAGGTGCTTAACCAAAATTGTGAATCTCAAGGCCCCAGGGTCTTGCATTTCTCCACGGGGAGGGGATAAAGTTTACTATGGTTAGTACAGGAAAATTAGGTTTTTGAGCATAATTTGTTTAATTTCCACTGGAAATACATAAAAATGTGGTTAGAATTATGAGCGAGAGATAACGGCAAGATAGTATGCCTATATTGATCCCTAGGGACTGATGGGCGGGGCAAAAAGGGATCAGATTGACCTTAATTTTGAACATTTTCTACTCAACACCCAGATATGGTAGAATCAAATGCTCTTCATGGATGGAATGACTTTGCTAAAATTGGTCAAACATTTGTTCCTGGGGAGGAGGTTAACTTTACTATAATTATCATAGAAAAATAACATTTTTGAGCATGTTGTTGTTTATTATTCACTGGAAATAACATTGTAAGAATTATTTTTAGAGGAAGACAGTTTTGATGGTATACATATATTGACACTAACTTACTATCATCAATGTTACAATTTCATTTTCATGACACTTGAAAGCTGCTTACCCTAAAAAGGTTGTTCTCCTAAACCAAGTGATGTTGTAAGGATGTCATACACTATTGTACAATCAACTATGATAATAATAGAACTATGATATTTCTGCCAGAATCGACATCTATAAAGTTGAGAAAATCACTTCTATGGTGCTGCTATGTTTTGTATGTGGATCACTTTTGGTTCTCTGATTTCAGATGAAAAATGAGATAAAACAAAGCAGTGCAAAACCAAAAGCTTCCAACAGAGGCCTGAAAAGGTAAGTAGATGACACAAAACAGGTCCCTATGCTTTAATTTTTTCCCTTTCATGTATGTATAATTTAGTCCATAATATGTAAGCTAAATTTGAAAAACGTCATGGTTTCCCTGCTCTGTATACATATTAAAAAGGGAAACACTTTTTTTTTTTAAATTACTTTCAATTTGCATTACAGTGGATCCTAGTTAGTTCAGACACCTCCATTCCTCGCTCAACTCTTTGGTATTATGAATGTTCCAGACTGCTTGGTTTTGGCATGTGACTGGTCATACATAGTTATATTTCTTTCTTAAGTTACAGTGATATCTTATTGAAGGCCAGATCATTGATAGATCAGTAGTTTTTCAAATTTTTCATACTGTTCAAAAATATTAAGATTAACTCTCGATAAAAATTACACAGAATTTGGAAAAAAGTAGAACATTTTCTTGTTAAAAAATCAAAAGTTTCTTGAATTATTAATTTGTTTTTTCTTGAAAAGTGGTTGTGAGATAAATTACAATTGTGTTCAAGTCTAAATCCTTTCAATTCATAACATTTCTTCTTTCTCATTGTATTACTGTACAAGTTCTATGGCAACAGTAACTGCTGACTGTATGTATTACACAAGTGCTATCAGTATGATGATCCAACATTATGCTTTCTTACTGACAAATGTCTTTATTATCTCAAGAATATTGTTAAGAAAAGTCTTTTTGTTTCCTAAAGGCATTTCTTTATTTGGAAGTCTTGATTCCAGACAAGTGATATAAATAACTTTTCGAAAGTCTTTTCTCTAACATTTCTATAAGAATTGCAACTTTTCTGGAATTTCAGCAACTGGATTATGGCAGGCCCACTATATTCAGTCACAAATTTCTTCTCTGAGGCTAGTGAGGCCTTGATAGAATACATCTTTTGTTGAGTTGATAAAGTTCACTGAAAGCTGTTTCATTTTTGTATTGAGTGTGAAGTTGTTTCTGTACACTTTTTTCTAGGGAGAAGGAGAAAGCTCCCCCTCTTCCTCGAAGAAGCAGTCTACGTCTGAAAAGAATCGATCCTGAGGGTAACACACTACCACCCCTGCCTGTTGTCACTGAAGATGTCGTCGAAAATGTAATTGTAAATGCTGGTTTCCACATGCAACCTTTCAATTAAAAATTTTGCTTAACAAATATGAATTGGTAAAGGGCAATTTCAAGAGGTGCAGTCATATTTATCAGGCAAAATGCCCATGCTAAGTTGTTAGCCATATTCTTATTTTTTGAAATTAATTGTTTGTACCAACAAATGTCACTTTTTTTCCTATAAGAAGCTTACCTCCTGCCCGTGAATCAGAAGTAATGTGTGACCTGAAGATTTAACAGTAGGATAGATACAATATATTGGCATAAAAGTCATTGCATTTTGAAAATGTGTTTTTGTGATAAAATTTTCGAAGATAGAGGTGATGATATCCTTGCTGCAATCATGTGATGACCTAGCTTTATTTTTGGTAATGTTCTGTATCAATTTAGCAAGACTAGAAATGGGTAAACCTCTGACTCAAAATAGAAAGGTAGGATTATGAAAAGAATCTCTGACTCAAAATAGAAAGGTAGGCCTATGAATAGAATTTGAGTATTTGTTGGACACTTTCAATGAAACTGCAAAAGATGTTGGTGGGCTTATCACCAGGCTTAGGTTAATTGCAAAATAATTATGGAAAGTATTTGATAACATATTTTATCTCCGTCAGAATCTATACATGTCAATGTTATGTTAAGTTGACCATTATTTATTGTGTTAGGCAAGGAAACCAAGTGGTCCACTAGAAATGAAGGAAAGTTTGTTAAAGGAAGGTACATTGGAGGACCACACAGAACTGATGCTAAAATTAAAAGGACTAGTGGACACCGAGCAGGAATCAAACGACGACAGATCAAAGAAAACTCCTCTTGCTAGGTAAATATCAAGAGTATTTGCATTTAACTCAAGCAAACATCAGTTATTTATAAAACCAGTAATTTTTGTAGGATTTTTTTCAGACAAAACCTGTATACTAGCTCCAAAATTTTGATGATTCTTAATGTTAAGAGATGAGGGAAAACCTGTGTCCATGAATTCAATATCCCACAGGGTTAGAAAAAAATATTTTCAGCTACTCGTCTTGGGCAAGTGAAACTTGAAATTCACTTGCCTGAATACAATATTCACTCACCGGAAGAAAATAGGCAACAAGAACAACTCATGATGCCTCTAATTTTGAATTTTTCTTTGCCTTTAACAAAAGTATTAAATGATCTGAGACTTCATTTCTATAGCCATTGTGTGATTGTGTGTTGACATACTGTTTTTTAATTACCAGTTTCATGAAAGACTTTAGTAAGATGACACTGACAGCAGAAAGGGTAGCGAAGGTGGTACCTAATCGAGTATTTTCTGTGGACATCCATCCCTCTGAGGATAAAGTCCTCGTTACAGCTGGTGATAAATGGGGCGCTGTGGGACTTTGGGATGTGGTAAGTGACTGATGTATAAAGTAGACTTTTTAGTGGGAAATTACTTGTGTATAAAGTAGACATTTAAAATATTTTATGTTTATAAGTAGTTCTGTTCTAGAAGTTTAATTATCATCTTTAGTGACTAAAGCAGGACATGTTTCTAGGATACTGAAATATTTCAGTACACATACAACATTGATAAAACAAGTCTGAGCAATGAGAGTGACATGTTTTCAAAAGTGAAACAACTTACATAAAATCAGACCCCATCCATACTGGGAAGTCAGATACTCACAACAGCCCTAGTTATCAGGTTGTTTATTTCATCATTAGGTATAAATAGCTATAATAACCTTGACCTTGTAGGTGCCTGGCCGTGAACACATGACAGATGGTGTAATAGCTTACACTCCTCACTCTCGCCCTGTTAACTGTCTACGTTTCTCTCCCTGGAATTCTGCCAACCTCTACTCCTGTAGTTATGATGGGACATTGCGTATGGGAGACCTCCAGAAGGAAATATTTGACGAGGTTAGTTATTTTTCAGAAATCAGCATTGGAAAAGAAACTCAAACCTTATTTGTTCAGGAAAATTCCCTTTGATCCTGAGTTTGAATGAAATGTGACCATTGTTTCAAATTATTGTGTACCTCAGGTAACGGATAAACATAGGCCTCTTATTTCTTAGGAAACATGCTGTCTTTTATGCAGGTATATGCCTCACCAGAAGATGACTACAACTTGTTGAAGAATTTTGATTTCCTGTCAGAATCTTCACTCTTGGTCTCACAACAAGATGGCTCTGTGGCTCTAGTAGACAGACGCACCAAAGGGTAGGTCAAGGTCATTAAGAGTAGGTTAAATACACAAAGTGTATATCAATATTACTGTTAAAGTTTACTCAAATCTGTATGCGGTTAAAACTCAATGAAAAAATTTTAGATATTGTTCAGTAAAGTTTGCCTTTATCATTCTGCAACTACATGAAACCAACTGATCACCTGATAGACCTTAATTCAGAAATTACACCACAGTCTCCCTCATACATTTACAATTGAAAATAGTTTCTAGCTTGTCATATGTAGATGAGGTGTCTAAATACACTTAAATTATACATCAGACATGACTGGGAAGAAAATATTTAAGTTCAGACTGTAATTCTCTATATTAGTAGAATTTGCTATCTTTAAATTTTTGTCACCAATATTCACTTGTTTTTGTACATTTAAATTTCTGCTTAATTCTATGATTGGGACTGTGTGCATTGAAAAGTGAAGAAGTTGCTGGAGGCTTTGGGGCCTCCTGTTTGTAAATAAAGTTATACAGATATTTTGAAAATTATTTTCAGAGTTGAAGCTGAACATGAGTACAATCTACACTTTAAGTCACTGCGTACTGTCAGTGTACACCCAGTCCTCACTCATACTTTTGCCACTGCCTCTGCTGATGGGTAAGTCATGTACTATATTTGGCAGTAAGCCCATGTCTGATAATAGGCTTTCTTATATCTATTTCTGTAAAATATTATTTGTGAGAATGCCTATTCATTATTCTGTGATAAGCCCACCCTTATCTTCTGCTGTTCATCTGGATTTCCCAGGAGAAATTGATAACTTATTGTCCTGTGATAAGACCACCAACAGAGTCAGACTTAGAGTAATGACCCCTAAGGCTTAATGCATGTTAGTGTGGTGGTCCTATCAATTATTGGTTGTTAATGTCAATCATTATATCTTGTCAACAATGTCAGTCTTGACCAAAACCTATAAATTCAAATCATCTAGGTGATTCTAGATATCTTAAAATAGCATGAAATATATACTTTTATAGGACTGTGAGTTTATGGGATCACAGAAAGTTGAAATCCAGTGGCAAGAAAAATGAACCGACAGACTTCATACAGCATGGTAAAGGTGTTAATAGTGCATACTTCTCCCCCCTAACTGGCAAATATATCCTAACCACATCCATGGATGACAAAGTCAGGTGAGTCCCATTCTCACATAAAATTCACCTTTAAGTTTTGATTATGTTGAAGAGACGTGGAAATTTAAAAAAAAAAAAAAAAACAGATCTGCTGAGGTGAAGATATATATACCCATGTTTATCTTGTAGAAGTAGTGGTACAGATTATAGGTTGTGAAATTTTAAATTCATTATAAGTTTCATGTTGTCATGGTAATTGTTTGCAGAGAACTGGAAACTGGATATTTGTACCACAACAGCCTTAAAGTTCCTAGTCATTAAATTGTTTTATTTTTTTTGTTTTTTCCTGATAGTGTGTTGAATAGTTCCAATGGAGAAAATTCTCTGAAAAACTGCAGACACTTAAGGTAAGTGAAATACAAAACAACTTGAAAAATCAACCATGTTTAATTTGTTGTAGGCATAAGTCTGTAGTAGTAATCATTCAACAGGTGGGTATTTCAGCGTAACAAGTACACTGTGTAGTGGAAGGGACACAGGAGTTCTGCCCATGTCCGTTTCCATCAAGTACACCGTCTAGTGGAAGGGACACAGGAGTTCTGGCCATGTCTGTTTAGTGGAAGGGACACAGGAGTTCTGCCCATGTCCGTTTCCATCAAGTACACCGTGTAGTGGAAGGGACACAGGAGTTCTGCCCATGTCCGTTTCCATCAAGTACACCGTCTAGTGGAAGGGACACAGGAGTTCTGCCCATGTCCATTTCCATCAAGTACACCGTCTAGTGGAAGGGACACAGGAGTTCTGCCCGTGTCCGTTTCCATCAAGTACACCGTCTAGTGGAAGGGACACAAGAGTTCTGGCCATGTCTGTTTAGTGGAAGGGACGCAGGAGTTCTGCCCATGTCCGTTTCCATCAAGTACACCGTCTAGTGGAAGGGACACAGGAGTTCTGCCCGTGTCCCTTTCCATCAAGTACACTGTCTAGTGGAAGGGACACGGGAGTTCTGCCCGTGTCCGTTTCCATCAAGTACACCGTCTAGTGGAAGGGACACAGGAGTTCTGCCCTGTCCGTTTCCATCAAGTACACCGTCTAGTGGAAGGGACACTGGAGTTCTGCCCTGTCCGTTTCCATCAAGTACACCGTCTAGTGGAAGGGACACAGGAGTTCTGCCCATGTCCATTTCCATCAAGTACACCATCTAGCGGAAGGGACACAGGAGTTCTGCCCATGTCCATTTCCATCATGTCTCATTCCAGCAATGTCATCACTTAACAAGTTGTCTGGAGATCTTTATTAAACTTTGACACAACAGTTAATTACAACAATATCAATGATGAAAGATATCACTGTAGATAGTTCCATTCAGAAGGAATTTGATCAAATTGTATGTAAAGGTCAAGAATGAGTACCCCGGTATTGTAGGATTTCAAATCTAAGGTCTCAAGTACAGTTATAGAAAACTGTTAATCAGTTACCAGATAACTGACATCATTGAAGCAGCATCACATCACTGAAGCAGCATCACATCACTTAAAGTAGCATCACATCACTGAAGCAGCATCACATCACTGAAGTACCATCACATCACTGAAGTACCATCACATCACTGAAGCAGCATCACATCACTGAAGCAGCATCACATCACTGAAGCAGCATCACATCACTGAAGCATCATCACATCACTGAAGCACCATCACATCACTGAAGCAGCATCACATCACTGAAGCAGCATCACATCACTTAAGCAGCATCACATCACTTAAGTAGCATCACATCAGCATCACATCACTGAAGCATCATCACATCACTGAAGCACCATCACATCACTTAAGCAGCATCACATCACTTAAGTAGCATCACATCAGCATCACATCACTGAAGCATCATCACATCACTGAAGCACCATCACATCACTGAAGTAGCATCACATCACTGAAGCAGCATCACATCACTTAAGCAGCATCACATCACTGAAGCAGCATCACATCACTTAAGCAGCATCACATCACTGAAGTAGCATCACATCAGCATTACATCACTGAAGCATCATCACATCACTTAAGCAGCATCACATCACTTAAGAAGCATCACATCACTTAAGCAGCATCACATCACTGAAGCAGCATCACATCACTTAAGAAGCATCACATCACTTAAGCAGCATCACATCACTGAAGCAGCATCACATCACTGAAGCAGCATCACATCACTTAAGTAGCATCACATCACTTAAGTAGCATCACATCACTGAAGCAGCATCACATCACTTAAGTAGCATCACATCACTGAAGCAGCATCACATCACTAAAGCAGCATCACATCACTTAAGCAGCATCACATCACTTAAGAAGCATTACATCACTTAAGCAGCATCACATCACTGAAGCAGCATCACATCACTTAAGCAGCAGCATCACATCACTGAAGCAGCATCACATCACTTAAAGTAGCATCACATCACATCACTGAAGCAGCATCACATCACTGAAGCAGCATCACATCACTTAAGAAGCATCACATCACTGAAGCAGCATCACATCACTTAAGCAGCATCACATCACTTAAGCAGCAGCATCACATCACTGAAGCAGCATCACATCACTGAAGCAGCATCACATCACTTAAGAAGCATCACATCACTGAAGCAGCATCACATCACTTAAGCAGCATCACATCACTTAAGCAGCAGCATCACATCACTTGAAGCAGCATCACATCACTGAAGCAGCATCACATCACTTAAGCAGCATCACATCACTTAAGAAGCATCACATCACTTAAGCAGCAGCATCACATCACTGAAGCAGCATCACATCACTGAAGCAGCATCACATCACTGAAGCAGCATCACATCACTTAAGCAGCATCACATCACTGAAGCAGCATCACATCACTGAAGCAGCATCACATCACTGAAGCAGCAGCATCACATCACTGAAGCAGCATCACATCACTGAAGCAGCATCACATCACTGAAGCAGCATCACATCACAGAAGCAACATCACATCACTTAAGAAGCATCACATCACTGAAGCAGCATCACATCACTTAAGCAGCATCAAATCACTGAAGCAGCATCAAATCACTGAAGCAGCATCACATCACTGAAGCAGCATCACATCACTGAAGCAGCATCACATCACTTAAGCAGCATCACATCACTGAAGCAGCATCACATCACTTAAAGTAGCATCACATCACTGAAGCAGTATCACATCACTGAAGCAGCATCACATCACTGAAGCAGCATCACATCACTGAAGTAGCATCACATCACTTAAGCAGCATCACATCACTGAAGCAGCATCACATCACTGAAGCAGCATCACATCACTGAAGCAGCATCACATCACAGAAGCAACATCACATCACTTAAGAAGCATCACATCACTGAAGCAGCATCACATCACTTAAGCAGCATCACATCACTTAAGCAGCAGCATCACATCACTGAAGCAGCATCACATCACTGAAGCAGCATCACATCACTTAAGCAGCATCACATCACTTAAGAAGCATCACATCACTTAAGCAGCAGCATCACATCACTGAAGCAGCATCACATCACTGAAGCAGCATCACATCACTGAAGCAGCATCACATCACTTAAGCAGCATCACATCACTGAAGCAGCATCACATCACTTAAAGTAGCATCACATCACTGAAGCAGTATCACATCACTGAAGCAGCATCACATCACTGAAGTAGCATCACATCACTTAAAGTAGCATCACATCACTGAAGCAGCATCACATCACTGAAGCAGCATCACATCACTTAAGCAGCATCACATCACTGAAGCAGCATCACATCACTTAAGCATCATCACATCACAGAAGCAACATCAACTGTTAGAGGATATTCAAGCTGTATGTAAAAGATTTAAGTCATCAATGCATGTTTGAATGTGATAGCTAATGTTTTTAGAACTATATGCAGTGGAGTGAGGGCATTCATATCTCACAAACATTGTTTTCTTTCTTAATCATAATTCTATTGATGTGAGCTCTGTGCGTGCATATGTGTGCATCTGTCCGTCATCCGAGGCGATAACTTTAAAACCGGTCTACTGAACTTCACAAAACTTATATATATTAAGTTAGTGCCCTAGTTGTGCCTTTTGCTATTGACATTTCATTTTTCATATTTTTTCTGTTACCATGGATACAGTCAAAAAACATAAAATTAGTGTTAACTTTCTCTTCTCGGCTACAACTTTGAAACCATTCAATCAACTCCACAAAACTTCCAGTAAATATTTGGATTGTGCCCCAGTAAAAAAAAATTCTGTCACCATGGAAACAGATATCCCACATCACAAATTTCAGTTTTTCTGGACCAATGCTCTAAAACTGTTCAAGATGATTGCTCAAAACATTTTACTTATTACCGCGTTTTCAGACCAGTTCTCTTAAACATTCAAGGTAATTACCTGGTACACAAAAAACTTTGTACATGCATCAAGATAGTACTCTAGTAGAAGTTCTCCAATTCAATACAAAACAACAAATAGAAATTAAACTTTGTTGTAATATTAAGATATATATATGCTTGTATGTGTTCCTTTTAAACAACAGGGAGCAGGGGATAATGTCATGCTTTGCAATATGATATTTTCTCAATTTTGCAGCAAACAAAAATAATAAACTCAAGATTGATTAAAACAAATGATGAATCGGCCTTTAACTTGTACAAAATGTAGTATTGTATATTTCTGCTTTAAAATTAACCAATCAAATGCTGACACATAGATTTCTTATCTTTATAGACATGACAACCACGTTGGCCGTTGGCTCACCAACTTCAGGGCCTCCTGGCATCCACGTCGGGAAGATTTGTTTGTGGTTGGAAGTATGAAGAGACCTCGACAGGTAGGTATAAATAATGCCTGAGGTCTCGAATCACTTCTTATCTTTTATATCCCTACGCTACAACTGTTACAGAGGATAGAAATTTATTCCTGAACCGACATGCATTGGTCTTTACACCTATCTTTGTCAATACTTTTGGCTTCATTCCCTTGAGGATCTTTCTATTAAGCTTCACACACTTAAAAAGGACCATAAAATTTTGGGTAAGTTCTATTTTCAGTGTTGAATGGTAAAGGTCATTGATAAATACGTTGATAAAGGACCACTAAATCTCAAACAAGTTTGAATTTCAGAGCTCTGGGATCAAGTGCACCACCACTGGTTTTAAGGAAATTGTTGTCATTGCTAAAGTGGCCGAATTTCTTTAGGGATTAATCAATCTTTACACACTTTCAAAGCACTATGTCAAATTTCAGGGTTTTAAGATCAAGGTCGAGGTCACTATTACTATTTTCTAAAAAACGTTCATACCTTAAGACTTTTTTGATCAAATTTCACACCCATATGTAGGACCATTATGTCATGGATAAGTTTGAGTTTCAAGGCTACAGAGTCTAGGCCACCATTATTATTATTTCCAAAATCCTTGTGAGATTTTAATCAAAGAAATATTTATATTAAAGTCCATATTATAGGACGAGGTTAAGGGGATGTATGGTCAAGATAACTATTATTGATTTAAGAACATCCTTATCATCACTCTCGCAGCTTGACTCTTTAAGGGCATAAGGGCATTTGTATGTTTGTGATGCTTTATTGAAAATTTCTTGTTTCAGATTGAGGTTTACAGTGATTCTTGTGACGCCCTCGGGACCTTCCAGTGCTCAGACAACTTAGGGTCTGTTTGTTCCCTGAATGCTATTCATCCTACTAGAAACATTCTTGTGGGAGCTAATTCAAGTGGCAGGCTCCATGTTTTCATGAAATCTTAAACTTAAATTAAAATTTAACATGGACCATTAATTCTCTAATCAGCGGTGATTTACTTTTTGACATTTTCTGAAAATCACGTGTTTTTGATGAGAAAAAAGACAATTTAGTGAAAGCTAGCTGTTTTAATGTTTTAAAAAGAAATCAAAAGCTGATTTTAAAGAACTTGAATCGAGAAATGACATTGCAATAAAGCTCAACTGCATTAAGTGGTGCTTTGAACTGAGGACCAACTCAAAGACCTGTTCACATGACCTTCACCAGGATAAGGTGGTGTGATATTTACAAGGTGATACCTTATCACTCTGATGAAGGTGAAGTGAGATTTACAGAATTAACACCCTATCACCCTGATGAAGGTGAAGTGAGATTTACAGAATTAACACCCTATCACCCTGATAAAGGTGAAGTGAGATTTACAGAATTAACACCCTATCACCCGGACTAAAGTGGAGTGTGTTTAAAGGGTTAATGCTCAATTAACCAAACACAGACATTGAACTCTTATTCTAAGAAAGTTTGAAAAAGCCACTTTTACCTGACAACTGTGTTCATGGTTTAAATCACTATTAATTGATGTAGTAACCAGGCAACTGTGTTCATGGTTTAAGTCACTATTAAGTAGTTCTGTAGTAGCCTGTTAACTGTGTTCATGGTTTAAATCACTCTCAAGTGGTGCTGTAGTAACCTTGCAACTGTGTTCATGTTTTCAATCACCATTAAGTAATGTTGGGATTACCAGACAAGTGTGTTCATAGTTTGAATCACTGTTAAGTGTTGATGTATTAACTTAGCAACTATGTCCATTGTTTAAATCAATATTAAGTTTTGCATAGTAACCTAGCACTTACTATGTTCATGGTTAAAATCAGTATTAAGTACCTGTAGATACCGGACAGATATGTTCATTGTTTAAATCATATTAAGTTTTGCATAGTACCTAGCAACTGTATTCATATGGTTTAAATCCCTTTTAAGTGGTGCTGTAGTAACCTGTTAACTGTATTCATATGGTTTAAACCCCTTTTAAGTGTGCTGTAGTAACCTAGCAACTGTGTTCATATGGTTTAAACCCCTTTTAAGTGGTGCTGTAGTAACCTAGCAACTGTGTTCATATGGTTTAAATCCCTATTAAATGGTTCTGTAGTTACCAGGTATCGGTGTTCATGGTTTAACGTGGTGACAATGTACAGAGGTAGCGAGATTTATTTGATGTAGTGTTAAATACTTCATTTGTATTAGTACAGCAGGATGATGATTTGTGTATATTACAGATGTATAAGAGAAACAAGTTTTCTATTGAAAAGGACTTAGGTTTATGTAACATCGACTGTTGAGAGAAATGAATTCAAACAGTGCCATGTAGTCTGCAGCTTATTTTCTGGTACAATTACAGAGATCTACTTATTGACATGACATAACACCTTACTTTCTTGTACATGAATCAGGGAAACCTCAGATTTTATTCTCTATCAAACCACCTCTCTACAGAAAGATCATTGATGTTAACTTTAAAAAAAAATCTTACTTTTTGATTGAAATATCTATCAACATACAGAGGTGAAACATATTGATGCAGCAACTGATGCTAATGAATAGACATTTGAACTGGATCGGCCCTCACATAATTATATAGCTGATAAATTTTAGTACAATAATGAATATCTTGTGATTGTATTTTGGCCCTTCCTCTGTCCTTAAAAAATTGGTATGTATATGTGCAGGTTCAATTTTGGTACTAATGAAATATGAGAAAATCCCTGTTGTATATGCCCCCACAGCCAAGCAAAAACAGTTTCAATGTTGAGTCAGTAAATGTTTTTTTACCTACGTATAGTAAGGTTGATCTGGCCTTGAACTTAAGTCACAGAAATACAAGATACAAAAACACTCATCTTTGATCTTTGTATAAAGTTTGACAAAAAATCTGTGAAATAATAAGTTGCTATGTATTTAAATTGAATCTGTTAATATTTTCTATATATAAAGCACCACTGACTTTTGAATTGACCTTTGGCCCTTAAACACAACACTGTCCAAAGTATAGTCAACCTTTGTATACAGTTTGATTAAAATCTGTCAAAAAATGAAGTTGCTAAGTGTTTACATTGAACCAGAATGGGATGGGACTGACAAGGGCAATGCTCTATGTCCTTCCATTTAATGGTGGGGGCATAAAACATGGATGATAGACAGCCATGTGGGAATGAGAAAGCTGGAATTTGATATCCATAAAGTACCTAATTGATTTATTTTTCAGATTTCATATCTAGACTCTCCATGGCCTAGTTTTGCATGATCGATTTTGAACTTATCCGAAGCAAAAAAGGCTGTCAGACAGCCATCTTGGATTTCAATAGTTACACTTTGTAATTGTGCTTTGTAAAAAAAAATTGTGGATTGGTCTATCGAAAATTTCATAATTAGGTTCCCCTTTGCTTTATTTCTGCATAAGAGGAAAGACAGGAAAAGATTCAACTGCTAAAGTTCATACAACGGTTGGCACCTGTGAAAATCTAGAAAAAGAAAACACAAATTTTGAAAATATTTTTATCTTGATTCTACTTTCTGAATCAAAACATTTATTGATATAAATATATTTACATATAAGAAAGCATTTCTGTAAAAACAAATGGTGCAGACTTGTATTATGTATGTCTAATTTAGTGTAAAAAGAGTGATGTTATCATTCTTTATTTTTCTTTGTTATTCATTGTGTTGTTCCAAGCTAAGCATAAAAACTTGTACTGTTGAGTAACAGAAACTTATGATAATAATTGGCATGGTTAAATCAGGTAAGTTTGTCTTTTAACAAATTGTTGGCACGTTGTTGATGTTTTTTGTATCCATAATGTTAGGAAAACATGCATATTGATTGAAGGTAAAGACATTCATAATTTGAATATTATATATTTTTTAAGACATTCTTCAAAATAAAGATTTAAAAAATTAACGTTTTCTTTTATATATAAAAAACAATATGGACACCTTTTCTTTTGGAAATGATTATATAAAACATCATCTGTTGAACATAAGTTTCATGGTGCATGGTAATCTTGTCAGGAAATGTTTTCACTTGTGGTGCGAAACTTGAACACATGTTGAGTTTCATACAAACATTGATAAGATGCCAACATCAACAAACTTTCTAGACAACACTTGATATTCAAATCTGACGTCATGGTACGTGGATTACTATCTAAGACCAGAAACAGTAGCACAAGTTTATCACGGAAGTCTGTTGAAACACCTGTAAGGAAAAGACCTAACAGTGTGAAGGAATAGATATAAAATTTCTGAGAAAAAGGAGTTATAAATAGATACTTTTGGCGATAACAACACTAATTGTGAGAAGCAGGGATAGCAAATATCTGAGCTGAGCAATTGCAGGACCAGAATCACTCACGTACATGGTCTAGAGAGGACTTTTCAGCATAAGGATGGAAAAACACTTTGTACATTAGTACAAATACTTCAATATCAACACAAATAATTGTATGAATATCAATATAAAATGATGAAATTAATTCCACTGCAGTTACCTCTTACAGGACTAAAGTATACAGCCTTAAATTTTTATATTTATCTCCAAACAACAAATCAGTGAATTTCCATGAAGTCACCTTTTTGTTTTGGGATTTCAGATGAAGCACATTTTTAAATGGATGTCACTTTTGAATATTTACCTATGTTGATGAGCTGATGTCAAAATTTATACAGCATTATAATGCAATCTAGACATGTTTTAAATGAAAACATATATATTCATTAAAATTCAGTACATAGATGCTTCTTTCTGTACTCAGCACCATCTTGAAATGTCTTCTCTGAACCGGGTACAATAGAGTGAGAATCTAGTGGTTGGTACTTCATTTTTACAAACAATATTTTGTCAATTCCTGTCGGATTAAATACTAATAATTAATTTTTATTTTAAAAACCTCCAGAATTGTTTTCAAATTGCACCAGATTCAAATCTATTTTCTTCTCCTCTAAATTATTAAACTACTGAGTATTTATTTTTGTGAAAACCTCAATTTTTTTTTTTTACATCATAAGATGTTTCTTGGAAATGGAATTGTGATGTACACACTATTTCCACAACCCATCTGAAGGATTTCAATGAACATGATGCTGAGACAACACAATCTGATTACAGTAAACATGATCACAGTCACAATAGAAAAGTCGGTCAATAATTGGTCAATTAGTGTCTCAGAAATGTCTTCATCCATTAAGGTCATAACTGCCATCCGCGTCGGGCAAGGTTGGAAGTTGACTGACTTTTTTGGCGTAACCTGGAAGGATAAGATACGCATTTGAAACACAGACAATAGAATTGGTATACTTTGCTTTACACAATCATATATACTACTTGTATCTACCAACTACTAAGTATTTATACATTTCAACCAAATCAAACATTTGTATGCCACATACAGCTTAACTAAGGTTTTGCTCAAATTTGACCACACAACTTCTCAATTAGTAGCATATTTAACAATTTATTTTTGCCTTGATCCAATGTAATTATGAGTGGTAGTCATAATAGCACCTCAACACATATACTTAAAGAATTCAAAATGTCCAGAGGGCTTTATTTTGGAGTCTCTCAATATTAAACAGAGATATCAATCATAAAGAATTTACAATTATGTACAGAAGTTAATGGTTTTACTTCAGTGTAAAACAAGCAATCTTAAGAGCTGTATAATACACATTATGTACACCTAAATATGATATTTTCGAATCAAATGATTTTCGCTCAAATAGTATCAGATTAAAGACAGTGCATGGTTGGTTAAGATGTTGTGTTGGAATCCAAAAAGAAAATTAAGTTTTTCCTTATCTTCAAACAGTTCACTATTATCAATATTACAATAATAGCACATTTCAGCTTCTCTTGAGGAGGGAGGGGGTGTCCTTGTAATAAAAGTCTTGTTGCCTGAAGACGTGAATTTTGTACAAGTTGGAATCCACATCACAAACTTTATGTAAACACTACACCAGACTGAAATGCTGCCTATATGATGTGACTATGTTTTCATTGTCTTTTAATGAACTCACAATTTGTTGGACTTGGACTTGAATGGATGATCTACTCTTAGGATGTCACTGCCCTCTGTAATCCCTCTCTTGTGTCTGAAACAGAAATATTCAAACCTAATCACACACAGTACAAAGCCCTGGCAAAACAAGCCAAGTTACCAATGGTTATTCTGTAAACTCAGATAAAACCAATGTCTATAGATCGAATGGAGAATAATGATAGATGAGTCAGTTAACTAATGGGTAGTATCACACTTCAGTGTAACATATCGCCATCCTCTATGGGTGTGGTTATGTTGGAGTGTAATCTACCTCTATCAATTGATCAGTGAGACAAAGAAAAAATATGTCAGTATATTTAATTTCATAACTGTATTCAACAAGACATCATAAGCAGGAGTGTTCTCAACATCAACCAGCTTCAACAAGTTAAGTAGTAAGTATAATTTATTACTTTGCCGACCATTTTTGAGCAGTAACTGGTGAAACTGGTCAGCAAAGTAATAAATCATACCTACTACTTAACTTGTTGAAGTTGGTTGATGTTGAGAACACTCCTGCTTATGATGTCTTATTGATTCTATTGAGAGACTCCCTTGGTATCCATCTTCCGGTGACTGAACAACCACATCTCCTTACCTATCTACGGGACTAGTGTTGGCTCCTCCCCTTTTTAATATTCAACAAGAAAAGACATTCTGTACATATATTTTTTTTACCACCCTATTACAGTTTTTTGTGACTCAACTTACCGTGATGGGAATCTGCCTGAAGCAGCCTTAGTCATCCTCATATAGCCGGGGGTTGTAGCTTTAAAGACCTCCCCACGGTCATCTGTCAACACAGAAAAATCATGACTCAAGTTATAATACAACAATACATATGTACTATCATTGACATTTGTGTAATTCTACTTAGTAACATGGATCCCAATTAGTAAATTCTACCTCTAGCTAAGATTTCTTATAAAAGTGACAATACATATCAGGTAATGATAGTTTAAAATGAGTCCTAATATTCTTTTAACAGTTCAAGGCTTTCAATACAGGAATATAAAAAAGGATCAACAGTTTTATAGATTGACTGGAAACATAGCTTAGAGACTCATACAGCTTAGATGCCATAAAATTAGTCAATATTTTTAAAGTGAATGGTTCAACTTATCAATAATACTGTCCCTCTTCAAAAAATCTTGTTGAGGGCAGAAATGTTTGAACAGAATACATGTTATACTGTGTTACAATGAATGATTTTGATTAGAAAATTTTAAGTAGGAGACAGCAAGGATACATCTGTCCTCAGTTGTTCAAAGACAGGTTTTTCAAATAGGGAACCAATTTAGGAACATTCCTAATCATTTGACACCTGTAGATTTGTTAAAACAAGTCAGATTGATATAGATTTGCCTTTCACATTTTTTTCAGTGGTAACAATTTGAAATTTTCACAAACCACTGGTTAACTCTAATTAACCTTTAAACAACCAGGGTTAGGTTGACATAGCCATATATTCAGGGAGGAAAATTTTATTGTAACTGTAAAACTAAGACCAGATATAAAGTTTTCGGACAGGCCATTTGATAAGTTAATGGCGCAATCATTCTGAACAAAAGTATATTTTCATAAAGCTGAAATATAGAATGACTTTGAAGTTGTCTGAACAATATCTACAGGTGACAGACTCCAGTGTCCATCTCTGTGCATCAGGATATGTCTCTAGTGATGACAAGGTAGCTACAGAATTTCAAGACCAAGTACCTGATCCTCGCGGACAAATAATTTTCTTTGGTGTGTTTTCTTTATCCCCCGAATCCTCTGTTTTCCTGAAGCAGAAATATATTGTCTAAGTATGAAGCGACGTAATGATTCATGTGTTTACTATGATACAGCACAAATTGTTGGAATGTAGTTATATTTCTTGATATTGAACTTATGAAAAAGAAATAGTGAAACTGCTGAAGCCAGGTTTGCAAACAGTATATTGAGTTGGTTGCCAACATGTTCCCGCCTAAGAAAGTAACATACTGTTTCCAAACCTCAGGAGTCGCTCCACTTTTTTTATTTGTTTGCTATTTTAATGAGGCTCTCTGTATAACGTTAGGATTCTGTCTGAAACCCAGAAGATGAACCATGACACACATAAGAATAATTTCTCCAAATGGAGATTTTCCTTGTCTGCTTTTAACTATCAAGTATAAAATTCACCACATTTTGATCACTATTGCTGTCATCTGGTATAATGGAGAGTGGAAATTTTAATATATAGTACACAGACAAGGAAATTCATGACTTTCACATACAGCTTCAGTTAGCTCCATGAAAAAAATAATATCTTAGGAAAATTTCAAAAAACTATGGTGGCTCATGAGTTGACATGATTTAAAAGTACCAAAGTGGAGAGTAATATCCAACAGTCTACAAATAATGTTCACATCTTACAACGATAGACAAATGAGGACAGACATAATTCAACTGACTGATCTGGTGTGATGAGAGATGAGTCATTAACTAAACCTAAAACACTTAAATGATAGGGTACATGTCACATATCAAATCCTGAAATTTTACAAATTTCACAAGTACAGCAGAACAATACAGTGAAATACATTTATATGTAGGTGTTTGAAATGTTGAAAATGGATTATCCAATCAAAATGCAAACCTACCAAAGAGATTGTTAAAAAACAGAAATGAAGATCTCTGAATGAAAAGTTTATGAGCCACAAATGATTTGCAGACCTGTAGGTGAACGCAACACCATCATACAATGATAAACACATCAAAATATGGGATGGTGTACGAAACATTGAAATGCTTTTACCTTATACGTCCTGGTGTCATTTGAGTGGCTAAAGGTGTGTTACTGTCAACTTGTCGTAAGGGAACTCTGGCACATGACAATACAGGACTGGATGCTACCTCTGCATAGGATCGCACTGAAAAATAAATACCACACTGTTTCTTTCAACACTGACAATAACTAGAGAACTGGCACATGTCAGGAAGGGCCCCATAGAGTAAGACTAAACCTTCGTGTTATAATCATATCTAATTTTTGTTTATTGGTTTATAAACAATAAATATTTAGCCTTGGTGAAATATACATATTTCAAATCTGATCTTCTTTGATTTGGTGACCTTGACCTTTAGTATATGACATCTCATTTGATTTCATTTTCTGATTCTCCTTCATCATGTCATAAATAAAAACCTATTGGCCAGTAAAATGTTATAGATTCAAACACACTTCATAGCCCACCACTTAGTATGTTGAAGACCAAAAATAACATCACTCAAAGTGTCATAGTTTTGAAAAAAATGGTTAATACCTCAGAAATCTGTGAGCTCAACAACAGAAAGTCACAGAAAGCTGACCATTCCTGTCTCAGCCTTAAACCTACCTTTATTGGGAGTACAGGCTACATCAAACTGAATGGAACGCACACAGCTGCTTTTCACTGAGCTCCCTCCTGTCTGGTCTGAAGTATCTCCCTTGACAACAGTTCCAGAGTTGATAGAGTTTGCAATCTTTGTAACAGTTGATGTATTCACAGTGGAACCTAGAGGCTGTATAACTGAACCAGAGTCAGTGTTAAGGGGATTGATGTTGAGCAAAGTCAGAAGCGAGGATTTGTTAGCTGATGCTGGTGTGGTTGTTGTGGCTGTATGTGTCGTAACAGCATTTGGGAATGTCACTTTCTTGGCCGAGTTTATCATTAATGTACCCTGTGAATTAGCACTTAACTTTTGTCCAAACCCACTGCCACTTTGTGACTGTAGTGATGTCCCACTAGGGGGTCGTAATGTAGAATCCATTTGACTCTGTGAATAATCTACACAACTGCTCTCAACTATCGGCAATCGACTCAGGATACCATGGTCAATATTCTCTTCATTAAGAGTAAATGTAGAATTTAATTCCTGACTAGCCTCCTTCTGAAGATTGTTCTGTGACCTCTGACCTTTCTGTAATACTTGGTTATCAACATGACCCAGTACACAAGGTGACCTAATGTTTGTCACACAGTTATTTCCCTTCAACACATTAGAATCCCTCTTCACACAGCTTATTTCACTGACTGAATTTTTAACTTTCAACACATTGGAGTCCTTCAATATGCTTTTGCTACAACTTTCTTCACCCACCAATTTTTTTATATTTTTTGGTGGGACATGACTAGGGGTATCTGAGAAAACCTCAGGGCAATGTGTATTTGAGGTGAGAGGGACAAACACACGGCCATTGTCTATGTGATTAGATACTGTTGACTGCAGAGGTTTTGTGTCTGAAGACATAAGTCGGAACATTCTGCGTTCAGACTGTGTTTGGTCTCGAGGAACCCTGACAGGTTGGACATTCCTGCCAGTCACCGGCACTCTGTGTGGTCCTGTAACAGAGACAAAGTTTCATAATGATGCTTTACATATTACCGTTATTTTGAAATCCTCAGGCCAAAAACAGAAGTGTCTGTAATGGTGTTCATTAACAATCTAGTACCTACACCAATAATCAATATTCAATCAAATATATCTTTCAAAAGCAAAGATTACTAACACAAGAGCCCTCCAGACCAAAAAAAAGGTTGGTTTTTTATGAGTGCCTTAGCAGTTACTTTCTTCAATGATAAATGAATTTTTAAGGGATAACAAGATAAAAACATTAATTTTTTAATGTTTTATACGTTTCCCTTTATGTATCTATGCTATCCCAATCTTCAGTCAATTTCCAGTCTCCAGCTTGACCACTTTAGGTTCGGGAAACCCTCTCAAATTTAGCGTTGATAACGTTACAACAGTTTTGAAAACGAGGCAGTTCATTTTGTAAACACAAACTTACATAATGGTGGGCAGAAATGACAGCGACAGAAGTGACACAGTAAGCAAAATCCTGTTTTTCAGCATCAGATTTAGTTATGGGTGTAGCAAATGTTATTTGATAACTCAATTCAATTCAGAATTACGAAATAAGTGGCATTAATCACCAACACTGTCATAACCAATCCAGGTAGGAAGACATTTTTTTACAGGTGACACTGTTTTGTGTGTATACGTTATCATATATGACGCAAAAATTTGCATATCCAGCTGTTGATCAACAGATAAGGATTTTCTTTTTATAATTAACCTCTGTGAGTGTATATTTCTGTGTAAACTGTCAATGTTCATAAGGTAATACACTTGATATATAAACACAATCACACAAAAAAGACTCAGTAAGAAAATTGTACCGTGATTTCACCATAAAGTGTCTCTGTTTCTTTCATCTTAATTTTATACTTAAAACTTTTGATTTGAGCCCCAGATTGTTTGTAAACATGTATCCTTACTATTAATAAACAGGATGGCCCTATTACCAATGCAATACTTACCCTGTGGAGCATCCAGTTCTAACGATACTGTCTCAGATGTCACAGAAGATTTGACAGATGCTGACAAGCTGTTGGTGGATGACAAGGAGGCTGATGAGAGATTAACCCCAGACGATTGAGCAGACGTGGTGTGATCAGTTACTGAAGAATGGCTGGTCACTGACAAAGACGACTGACTAGTTACATGGGTGCTGTTCTCACACATGTGTTGTGCTGAAACACAGTAATGTTTGGTATAGAAAACAGGAAAGGAGAATGTCAGACATAGTTCTTGCTTTCATGTATAGGAACTTAAACTGTATTCCAGGATATTTTCGCCTGAGGTTATTTTCAATCTTATACCATTATACATGATTTTGCCTCATGGTCAGTTCACTCTCTGTTGATGATATAAAAGGTTGCATAAGTGTAACAAATTTTCGCCCCCCCCCCCCCCCCCGCCCCCTCCCCCCACCCCTCTTTAATATATCCTCCCTGAACATGGACAAAAAAAGTGAAAAATGTCCAATATACAGTATGAGAAATCACATAAAGGACTGAGAATAAAAATTATTAATATGAACATGTTAAAACTTATCATCCTCTTTATGATCTTTGAGTTTTTAATAGGCTTTTGGTAACAAAAAATATCCTGATATTACCTTCAGTCTTTTTGTATTTGACAACTTTAAACAAGAAATGATTAAATATCACTTAATACAAACCTGCTGGTAATGACCTGAAGTTTAACATTTCCCCTAAAGATAAGCCACTGCTTTGATCCGAGAAACTCTGGTCTGCAAAGGTCACCTCACGACCTTCTGTTATGGTCTCTATAGTGTGATACTGAGAGTCCAGGTTAGGGGTCAAGAGGTCATGACCTTTCAGGATACAATGTTGTTGTTTCACCATATTGAGAAGATGTAATATTAACCTGAAAAAAGAAAAGTGTTTTATTAATATCTGAATGGACAATTCTCACATAGTCACTGGTGCACAGTACATAGGTCAGTGTCTTACCTCCCTGTTTCAGAGCATAGATGGTGAAAGATATAATTCAGGATGATAGTAAGACTACATTTCTAACAGTTACGGTAATTTACCTCTCTGCACCAGAGATCTCCCGCTCCTGGGACCGAACCACTTTGGCCATATACTTCATACAGTACTGAGATTCTGTCAGGGCCAGACTTGACTCATGGAACTGTAGATTCAACTTCAGGTTCTGTAATACAACATAGCTTTATGATCAATCATTCAAAAGATAAAAGTTCAGGATTTGATAATGTATTAAGCTTTACAAATATCTCTAACAGACACATTACAAGAGATAAACAAGCTTATACAAAACTTTCAGAAAAACATTTTATATCCATCTCATAATCAAGAAGCAGAAGGACATTTTTTAGTACATAATTATAAAGTAATGGTTCTTTTAATATCTGTTATGCATCTAAAATGACTTTATTCAACACATTAGACCAGTGTTTCACAATACCAACACTTCTGCAAGTGTTAATTGCCTAGACATTTCTTCCTGACCTCTATAGCCATATTGTTCCAGGTGTACATTTCCTAGATGTCACTCCCTACATTTGCTCCCTTACCCACAGTCAGATTGTCTCCTTTGTAAATTGCCTATACATTGTCCCTTAAGTGTGCAAACTCACCTGCAGCCAAGTTATCCCTTTGTTTAACCTTCCCTTGACATTGCCCCCTTTAGATTACTTTTTTACAATACATCTATAGCAAGCGTGTCCCTGTGCAAATTTCCCTTCATGTTACCCCCTGAGTTTGCACCCATATCACTGTAGCAAGGTTGTTCCTTGTCCCCTGTGTTTATTGTCCTAGATATTACCCTCTAAGTTACCTCCCTTATCTCTGAAGCCAGATTGCCCCTTGTCCCCTGTGTTTATTGTCCTAGATATTACCCTCTAATTACCTCCCTTATCTCTGAAGCCAGACTATCCAGTGTTCCCTGTGTATATTGCCCTAGATGTCGCCCTTGAAGTTGTCTTCTCGGCTCTGTAATCATGTTATACCATTTGTGAGTTGTTCTAGATGTTCAAGATAGCCTCTCAAGCTCGGCTCTGTAGTCATGTTATACCATTTGTGAGTTGTTCTAGATGTTCTAGATAGCCTCTCAAGCTCGGCTCTGTAGTCACGTTATACCATTTGTGAGTTGTTCTAGATGTTCTAGATAGCCTCTCAAGCTCGGCTCTGTAGTCACGTTATACCCATTGTGAGTTGTTCTAGATAGCCTCTCAAGCTGCACCCACCCAATCCTTTCCATAACTTGCTTTCTTACCTCTGTAGCCAGGTTGTCCTCTCCTGCACTTGTATGGTCTCGGACAGCAGACTTCAGTCCCTCAAGACTATGGTTACTCTTTGCAAGTCTCACACCTTTATCCTCCTTCATCTGGACAAAACTTGTCATCCGTTCCTGAGCTGAGTGTATCATTCTCTGGATCTTGTCCTTTGTCTACAATAGGTAATATTTTAGTTATAATTGTCCCAACCTGTAACTTCTAACACATTACATGCAGATGTAATTTTTCTTACTGTGTAACATTGCAAAACAAGAATCCATGATTTTGACAAGTCTGTGAAAATTCATTGCTAAAAAAGTACTATGTTAATAATCGTGGCAATGTTAACTCCCTGATTACAAACCTTTCAAATTACTTTTGTAATAATGGGTAATATAACATTATGTAGTCATATAACTTTGCTACTGCAATACAACATATTCTTTGTCAAAATCATCATTGACAAGCTTTAATATTTTATCAAAATGAGTCAATACAACAATGCTATAAAACAAAGTAGATTAATCATACCCCATTATGCTGAGAACCATTAAAGCAGGCCATTCTAGCCAGACAACGCTCCTTCCGACTAATTTTCCACTTCATGTCCCGACTTTTCAGCTCAGAATCAAGATATTCTCTACATATCTGTAGTCTGGAGAAGAAAATTTCATCCATGCTTTCTTTCAACCTGCAACAAAAAGAGTAACTATAGACTAAACAGGAGACAAATTAAAATGTGTTGTTTTACTGTCATATTTTCATCAAAATGAGCATTGATGCCAGTTTGATAATTAGTGAGGACTGTTCCCAAAAACTGCACTCTGTATTATGTGTTTCAGAGACAAAATTGATATTTTAACCTTGTGTAACTGAAACACTAGACAGAAAATTCAAAAGCCATTGATGATATCATACTCACTGTCTCGCACACTGACAACAGATCCATCATGACATATCTAGTGACAATCATGGTGATATGATATGTAACGATACCCAGGAGTATCACATTAAACTTATCATCTTTGTATCAACATTTATTTATAATAGATATTAGTGAAAAAGCAATCATCTAATACAATGGCCTTGATAGACAATAACAATGCTTACCTCATGACCTTGAATTTGCTTATACAGTTTATGATACTGACAATTGTCAGTGTACCTGATGACCGTTTTTTAAAGAATCATATGACCTTGATATTTGTTAGTGTACTGCTGACCTTGAAATATCTTTATGTACTTTATAACATTGATATTTGACATTGACCATCAATACTGTACCTTATGACCTGGACGTAAGTTGTTGTATCTGTTACCCTTGATATTAGTGACATATACAATAATATTTTTCTTATTCAGATTATCTGAACTTTTGTGTACCCTGTGAACTTCATAATAAATTATTTGCCTTGTGTTGTAACCTTGACATTAAATATTATACGTTGTGACCTTGATATTACATACTTTGTTACCTTAACATACGATACCATACTTTATAAACTTGACATTATACACTATGCCGCGTGACCTTGACATCAGATACTATACCTTGTGACCTTGACATTAGATACTATACCTTGTGACCTTGACATTAGATACTATACCTTGTGACCTTGACATTAGATACTATACCTTGTGACCTTGACATTAGATACTATACCTTATGACCTTGACATTAGATACCATACTTTGTGACCTTGACATATGATACCATACTTTGTGACCTTGACATTAGATACCATACCTGGTAACTGCTGTATTGGGCACTGTACACAGTTGTTGGGTTGTAACCATTTTGCCATCCTCATAGCTCTGAAGTTTGTTTTTCAGCTCAAGAATCTGTCAACATTAATATTAAACTATGATGTTAAATGGCAATTAATTTTATAACAAGTTTTTTCTTAAAGAAAAATATTTAAAGATAGTTTGTTTTATAATATACAGATATTGAAAGATGGCATCAATTGAAATTCATTCCAAACGATCTTCAAAAGAGCTCTTTTTTCATCAATACTTTTAGGTCAGTTTATTGACATCATTACCAGTTCTGAGTACCATGACACCTACCTCCTTCCTGAGCTCCTGGATGATCTGACCATATCTAGCCACATGGAAGTCAACATTCAGAACATTCTTCTTCAGCTGCAATAATCATGTTTTACTTGGTTTTATTTTTTAATGTAACAATCTTTGAGAAAAAGAGTTTGTTTCCTTTCAATTTTTTCAAGTTAGGTAGGAACAGAGTAAAATAATTATTTCTCCCTCTGAATAATGTTAAAAATAGCCTCATGATAGACAAACTCATAATTTCTTATCTTCTTATTTTTCTGAAAGGTGCACCTAAATCATCAATATTCATTGCATGTTTTTCATTTTTTTTAATACATATACCTATGCTTTATGTCAAAGAACACTTTCCAATTAGAAATTCTCCACAAAACAGTCATACTGGAGCTAATCATTCAAGTTATCCACAATGCAACAAAGATTTGAAAAAAAATTCAAATTTAGGCCTACACCCAGACAGAATCCTATAGAATTACAAATCCAGCAAGATACTACATAGTCTGTATACTTATGTTAAATCATGATCTAAATATTCCAGGAAGAGACCAAGTTAAGATAATCCCTGCTGCTGATGACCACACAACAGTTCCTTCATTTTTTAATTGGAAAGTCATCCAGACATAACCCTATTGCACCTTCTTTTTGTATTTCTTAATATGGCAGGTGTACTAACCTGAGCCTGTATATGTTTAGCCCGGTCAGCATACTTGAGAGTGTTGTATGTGTCCTCATATGACAAGCTGGAGGGACTACAAAGAAAATAGAGGAATACAACATCTCATTCAGATATACACTTGATATTTGTATCAAAGGAGTTTCATCAAAATACTGCATCATCAAAAATTCAATTTGTTTACATTTTCAAATTAATCTAAATTATATATATGATATATAAATATTAAACATGGACTTGTGCATCAACTTTCAAAATAAGACTCAATGTCCAGTCTTTACATGAACAAACTTGCTGAATGCAAACAGAAGAAGTTTACCCATATAAGTATACCTAAGTTTACACTGAGTGAGTCACAATTAAAATCATACCATAAAAGTTGTGTTACAATCTAAAGTTTATATTCTGCACAATAAGGCATTCCTTTAAATGCTTGCCTTCTATCACTGACTACTAACCACTATAGCCAGCATGAGAAGTCTAGTACACAAACTCAGTTATTCACCTGACAGCTGCGATCATCACAGTCTGACAATTGCCACCCAGGGAGTCCTTCAACAGTCGGGTGAGTTTGCTGTCTCTGTAAGGCACATGACCTTTGTACTGAAGAAGACAAGACATCACAATTTATTCAAATTCCTTCTTGTGCATAATGCACTTGAAATTTATCACAGACATAAAATGTGAGATAATTCATCACAAATGTTACTTCATTATATATTTAATTAAAAGTGTCTACCATTGAATCACTTAAAATTTAGACTTTTCAGTTTTTAACTTTATGGTGTCTACCAGGCCATGTTTATTGTAGGATAAATCCTCTGCTAATAAACTGAAATGCTCTAATAATTAATTCTTAACCCAAAAAGTGTTACCTTGGTGTCAGCAAGGGCATTTATGACATTTCCAAGAGCCAGAAGAGATCGATTGATGTTGGCACCCTCACGAAACCTAGCTCCACAGTTTTTTGTAACTGTAGCTCTCTCGGAACCAGCAAGATCCACTAGACACATCTTGGCCACACGGACTTCTGTTGAGATGTTGGCTGTCCTATCTCGCTGTCGCACAAACACCTTGACACAAAGTACAACAAGTTAATCACATATGTGTCTAGGAAATTATTGAATTTTAGAATTGTACTACTACTGGAATATAACCTCTGATGGGCCTTAGACATTTGAGTCAAACTAACAATAACAGTAAGACTTCAACCTTAATATCCACAATATATGTAATTGAAGAATTGTAAACATCTGATAAACATGTAAATGAGGGAAACTGATGGGTACAAGGTGGGTGTTTGTATGTATCATTCAAACAAATCATGTCATGACTTCACTCATCACCTGGAAGACTGCATGTGAACGTGACGATTCAGCATTGGCATCTGTAGGATGTTGTGTTCTATTCTGATTTCCAAAGTGCAGCATGTGCAGGAGTTCCTGAGCATCCCTTGGCTGGAATGTCACAAAAAGTACATTATATTACGATCATATATGAATGTTATTGACTGCAGATTTTGTTCTATATTGCATTTTTACACAATCTTAAAATACCTAATAACTGTATGACCTGAAAATTAATACTAAGACATGAATTGTGGTAAACCAGCTCTTTTGTAAATTTTGGTTTGGCAGGCCCTTGAGGACTTTACAGAAACTGAATTTATCTTTATGACACAACACATCAAATGCAGAAAGATTGTTAATGTTCATAGAAATAGAAAACTTGTAAATGGCTAAAAGGAAGACTTTCACATAATAATATACTATATGTTATTATGTATTGACTTTACCGACCGTGTGTAGAGAAAGTCCTGATATAGCCACTCCATTCCTAGAATCTTCTCTGACTGGCAGACAACCTCCCTTGACCAAGAGGTCATGAATCTGTTCGTTATATACCTGTACAGTAAATAGTATATTGGTTATGGATGTGCATGTATTAAACATTAAATAATCACAGCTTGTTACATCATTCATTTGAATTTCAAATCTCTAATTCTACACCAATACATAGGGATGTAATACAGTAATAAGAGGGAAGTATTTGCCCTGTGGCTTTTTCACCCTAGCCTAAAACTGGTTGAAGTATTTTACCCATTCTTGATTTGCAGCTTGAACGTCAAAGTTTAACCCAATTTTACTTAAGCTCCTTTGGCAAAAGGATAAACTGGCAAATGTTAAACTTCAGCAAAAATTGCCTCTGACTGTATACAGTATGACTGATCAGATTGAAAAATTTTAACGCATGACAATCTTTTCTTATCATTTCATAAAATTCCTTTTTGAAGAAATGCATGTTCTGACAAAGAAAATGTCACAAAACTTAAGGACCGAGATATAGATTATGATACACGCACCTACTAAAAACACTTTGTTGCCACCAACCTACAGTAAAAAGACTTACCTCAAGGTAGGACACAGCAACATCACAAATTTTCTCCTCTTGTATGGCTGCTATCCGTGTGTATAAGTCCATCATTGTAAGGTATATGACTCCAGGTTGTTCTGGGTTTCCTAGCATTGTGTGAGTTTTGCCTGCTCCTGTGGCTCCATAGGCAAACACTGAAACAATTACACATTCAGTGAATGGATAGAGCATTGATCGAACAAAACAACTTCTATCAGGGTAAATACAATTTAGCCAGAGTTTCTAGACATCTGTCTCTTGAAACATTTTTTCTGGTGTAGCAGCCAGAGAAACCATAGGCTACCAAGTAACTCAACAGTTTGTTAGCCTTTCAAATGATATACATTTTGTTCAATAATGCAGTAACAGTTGTTTTCACATTTAAAATTGAAAAGTCATAGAATCTATGGTATCAAATCAAATGATATTTCAAAAAAATTGTTGATCACATTTCAGATATTACCAATTTCTATTTCAGGAACAGACTAGTACAGTTATATTACACCTGTATTAATTATAAGACGTAAAAATTTCACTGATAAAACAAAACTTCCAAGTTCTTGTATGTTTATTGTCTTAAAATAAAAATAAAGGTAAGTTTAAATGAATACCTGAACAGTTATAGCCATCTAGCAGCCCATCCAAAATTTGTTTTGTAGATTCTTCATACACATTGTGATTTGCTGAATTCTGGTCAAACACAAAGTCAAAGGCAAATTTCAAATCTTTACACTGCTTTTTCCTAATGTCTCTTCGACGACAACGATTTCGATGGCCATATCCAGGTGAAGACTGTTCTTTGGGGTCAAACACCAATACGTTTTCATTCATGGCCTTAACTACTACCCGTGAATTACCTCCACGCTCTGTAGCATTCTCTGGTCTGATTCTCACCACAACCTTGACCTTATTGTCCACACCAGATGACTTTGATGAATCTGTAGATTTGCGAGTGGGTGTGGCCACCACTTCAGCATAGCTTGGCATATGTTTCCTCTGCCCCAGTGTCATGTTGTCATTAATAGATTCACATTAAAACAAGTCAGTCATAAATAATGAGCTTGTTTGATTTTTGTTTTATCACATTTCTTCTGAAACACAAAAAAAAAAAATATTAGATTGGTACAGGAAAAGCACATGATTTTGTGCATACATAACATCTGGTATATTCAAAGAATTAGTACATCAAAGATATAATGATCAATAATTGAATGTCGGTCTGAAAATGCTTCTATGTTCAATTTCTATCAATAAAAATAAGAACAAGACAGACCCTTGGCCAATTAAACATCAATTTTGTTTGTTTTCCCCATTCAAACATGGCTATTTTATTTGACACTTATGCATCATTCCTTGATAATTATTAACAATTTGTTGAATCTTAACTCTTCTTTTTGTCATGCTGCTGACAATTGTTGTTTTCTTTCTTTCTTTTGTTTCTTCACTCTAGCAATAGTCAACATAATTGCACAACTATATGTAGTGTTTATGTTTGATACAAACATGGCATAAACTAAATATTTTTTTGTTTTCTGTGTTTACTGATGCAATATTTACCATGTGAATAAACTGAAAAATTAATTTTTGCTTTCTTTTAATAAAAGCCATAAATCTTATACAAATGCTGAAAATGGGTATCAAATAAAAGCATAAACTATGAAGAGAAACAAGATTGCCTTTTTTGTTGCTAATGTTTAAAAGAACTTAGCTTGTTTCTATTTCAGGTGATGTTGTATTTGGGTAATAATCTAATTGATAATGTAAGACTACCCATATACGGGTCGTTTAAAAAGAATATTTGGAACATACGCTTTTACTGTCATAATGAAATTCAGCTGCAGGCTAACGTTTTATCAATACCCAATATATATACATGATCTACACAACCTAGAGCAATGGGCAAACAGGTGGGGGATGAAATTCAACACCAAAAAATGTTACGTCATGAACATCAAAGAGAGGAGCCATAAATTCTACACCTTAAATGGCGAGATCTTAGAACAAGTAAAGACTAACCCCTACCTTGGACTAACTATTTCGGAAGACCTCAAATGGAACACACACATAATGAACATCACAAAAAAAGCCAGCTCAACCCTTGGCTTCCTTAAAAGAAATCTTAAACACAGCCCAAAGACATGTAAAAAAACAGCATACATTTCCCTCGTACGTTCAATCTTGGAATATGGTGCTATCATTTGGGACCCCTATAATCAAAAAGAAATTGATCAACTTGAAAGAGTGCAAAGACTCGCGGCAAGATTCATAAAATATGACTATAGATCAAGGGAGGAGGGATGTGTCACTCGGATGCTGGAGGACCTGAAGCTTCCATCACTTCAGACAAGGTGCGCGCAACAAAGAGTGATCTTTATGTATAAAGTAGTGGAGGGGTTACTACCATCTATACCCCCAGAAAATCACCTTGCAAAACAAAGGCAGAGGAGAAATGTTATAGCTAAAAAATTTGACAGCTACATCTCAGCAAACATGGTAGAAAAAAGGATCACCAACAACTCAAAACCCTACACAGTACCAACACACAACTGTGAACAGTACAGGAACTCTTTCTTCGTGGATGACAAAATAGTATGTGCCCCAACATTGGAGGCTTTCAAGGGCGCCCTCGGGCATCCTTAACTCTCTCATCCGTTGTATTAAAACCGGAAACGGGATCTACAACGTACCGATACAGATACAGATACATGTACAGGATTTTTTTTTATTTATTTCAATCAGAACCCGTATCGATAAAACGTCACTCCTGCTTTAAAAAAGTCAAAAGATATATCAATTGAGGCACACGACAACAGACGTGCTTTAGCTAAAATGACATAATTAACGAGTAAGTCTATCTCAATACTGGTATGCAAATCTAAAGAAATCCGAAATGTACACAAACATACGCGTGCCCCCTGGGGATGCTAGGCTATATAATGCAGATGTTTAAAAACTTATTTATATCGTTAAATATTTCATATCATAGCCGTCATGATTTTCAAGCGAACGTTCAAATGCTGTGTGTGCTGATTACCTATGAAAAGTACTTCATTAAGATTTGTTTACTCGCAGGTCTCTAGCTTCTCGTCTTGCTGTCGGACATTTTCAAAATACCCTCTTCTCCCTAACAAAGATTTCGATTGGTCGATTTCCCGGAAGTGTCATATACGGACGAAGGGCAGTAACTCTTTTCTTGTGATCAGGGACGCTATAAATCTCTACCGATGTTGTCGTTCCTCGCACGAGGAGAGACGAAATCTTGTGAAAGTATTTGAAGTAAATAATTACATCATTCTATTGTTATACTAACTGTATAATTATGACACATTTATTGATCAAATCATTGTTGAATACCATGTGTTAAAATGAATTATTTAACTCACTTCAAATTAAACAAAATTACTTTTTTTTGAAAATACACAATACATTTCAGCTTGTATTAAATCACGGATTTAGATACATATAAAGTCCGTGATTAAATCAATGGGGAAAAAAATCAATATTTTTAATAGGGAAGACAAAGGGTCTAGTCGTATAACTTGCCAGTATGGAAAGTTAGTGGGTATAAAATTGCGATTTCCGTTATGCTGATATATATGAATTGGTAGCATGTCACCTGCAAATAATTATTTTGGTAATGATTATTTTGACAGGAAAATGGAATGCTCCAGATGTCACAATCATAATTATACAAATCAAGGGTTTTGCCACAATTGTAGTCGCAAAGTAAAATTAAACAGACAAGTCTGGGGAGAAGAAGTAAAAACCGAATTGAAATTTTGTCAATCGTGTGGGAAGAAATTACCTGCGTGAGCGTACAGTATGATGTTTAATCACTATCCCATGATGCGATTCTATAAGTGGAATAAAACGTGTTCGGATGTAGAACAATCAGCATATGTTACAAAACAGAGAATGTATGGGAAGAACTCTATGTTAGAAGAGTTATGTTCCACATTTCTGAGCTTCGCTATTGCGAGGACGCAAACCTCTATGTAGATATCGTCTTCCGTGTTTTCTTCTTTATCAGTCTATCCAGGGGACTCAATGCTTCTTTCCGTTGACTTAATACAAGCAACTACTTATCAAACAAAGAGAGACTCTATTTCTGTCGTCTCTGCTTTAGAACAAGTCCATATTTACTCAAAATTATATCCGGTCTCCTTCCTTCTGACAGACAATCTTCTCTGTTTTGTCTGCTCTCAGTCTGCCACTCGCTTCTTTTTCTTATAGGACAGCAAAACAATATCTGCTACTCAAGCATCTGTTGAATTAAGAATACTGATCGTCCTTTAAGAGTATAGGATTGTTTTGACTACTCTTTTCATTCCATTGTTGCAGTCTTCATGATGCTTGTGACTGTCAACTCTCGGCACAAATTCATGTCTTTATTTACTGTTGTCTTTTTGCATAAGTCAAAGATGAATTCATGACAACCTCAAAGCCTTGGTCTAAAGTTAATCCTTTTACGCAGAAAATATGGATAGTTCTAGTAAGTTGGGATATTTATCTCTTCTTCAAAACTCTGATATTTCTTCATTTTTTTATTTTATAGTCCATAATATCTCCCTCCTTGAAGAACAGAGCTTATTTTGAATTTCTCAAATTAGAAGTCACTGGTAGCTAACAAGTTCCGTCCTTCTCGTCGCTCATTTTGATATCCATTCTATACTGAAGCCTAGCTGATGTTTATACCGATTGGGGTGCTGGTGTGCATTGTGCAAATCCCACCATACAATGAAAACCTGATTTTGTCAACATTACAGCTGACCTTCCCTGCAAAGTCTCTTCCATGAACAGGGTTTCAGTGTCCGTGTTAACATCACGTGAATAGCTGTCTATAACATTCATTAAAATTTACCAATACATGTATCAGTTATCAACAATTCCTCTGACGTCATGTTACTCTCACATATATCATCATCATCATCATCACATCATCATCATCTGGGCTTCTAACAGGCATAGAATCATGGCATTTGGCTGGAGGTTGTTGGGATTAATCCTGATCAAGTATCAGAAAATATATGACCTTGACCACAGGGGTCAAATTTGTTCAATCATTCAAACAATTTCTTAATCAACTAACCCTGTATAGCATTGGCCTTGGCCTATATTCAAGGTCGCAGAGATTAAATTTGTTAAAACACACGAACAACTTGTTCTATTTAACTCATATGTATAGTATTGCGATATTTGGCTAAAATGCTCATTGAATGAAGACCAACAAAGCTTACAAAAAGAAATGAATTTGAACCATATTCAGTGTCATAGAGATCATATTTGTTGAAATTCTTTTTTTGTCAAATTAAACAAAAGCATACTTCTTTTTTAAGTTGGTTTAAGTTAAAAAGGTTTAGGTTTATCTTAAAGGTTGATTTGAGATGTGAATGCAATTGTAAAAAGCATTCACCAGGTCAGTTATGTAGGCCATTGGGCCTCTGATTATCTGTTACATTTTCATGTGTCAGACATGTCATATGATGAATCTATAACATATGTATATTGGCAATTTTCCATTTGAATGATATCACTACATCATATTGGGTTACAGGTATGGTACATGTATATAGTGTTCATATAATATGCATATGTATGAGTCAGTAGTGAATGGAATCCTTTTATGAAACAACATTAAGTGCCATCTGTCACTTTGTCAACATGTAAACCTATAGATAACTTCCTGAAACTTAGACAAGTCGTGTCTTTATTCCCCACATGTATTTATAACAAACATTTCAGAGTATAAAGTTTTATATTTTTAAGTGAGCATATATTTACATTTGATCTATTTATTATTCGCTACTAAGATTCCGTGACAGATTTACCTTAAACAAGTAACAAGAGGCCCATGGGCCTTAACGGTCATCTGACAAAAAGCAAGCCAAACTCTAACAACAGTGAGTCTGCCGTTAAAACAGTGGGCTTTATTCATTTGAATAAACTTGGTAGCCCTTCCTCCCAGCATCCTACAGGCCAAATATCAGCACTCTGAGCCTTCTGGTTACTGAGAAGAAGTCGTTTACAGATTTTAACATATTTGAACCCTGTGATCTTGAAAGTGGGTCAAGGTCATTCACTTGAACACATTTGGTAACACTTCCTCAAAGCATCCTACAGGCCCAATATCAGCACTCTAATCATTTTGGTTATTGAGAAGTCATTTGCATATTTTAACATATTTAACCCCTGTGACCTTGAAAGTGGGTCAAGGTCTTTCATTTGAACAAATTTGGTAGCATGTCATCCAAGCATCCTACAGGCCCAATATCAGCACTCTTGGACTTTTGCTTATTGAGAAGAAGTCGTTTGTATATTTTAACATATTTGACCCCTGTGACCTTGGGTCAAGGTCATTAATTTGAACAAACTTTGTAGGGATCCATGCCAGCATGCTATGGGCCAAGTATTAGCCCCCTAAGCCTTCAAGTATTTGAGAAAAAGTTTTTTGATGGACAGAGCACAATAAAAATTAACCCCAATCAATACCCGTAAGTGATATTCCCCTAATAAGTGCACATTTATATATCTGACACATGGTTAGATGTATACATCTGATACATAGTGAGATGTATATATCTGACACATGACCAGATGTATATATCTGACACATAGTAGATGTATATATTTGACACATGACCATATGTATATATCTGACACATAGTAGATGTATATATCTGACACATGGTGAGATGTATTATCTGACACATAGTAGATGTATATATCTGACACATGGTTAGATGTATATATCTGACACATGGTTATATCTGACACATGGTGAGATGTATATATCTGACACATGGTGAGATGTATATATGACACATGGTTAGATGTGTATATCTGACACATGGTTAGATGTATATATCTGACACATAGTAGATGTATATATCTGACACGTGGTTATACCTGACACATGGTTAGATGTATATATCTGACACATGGTGAGATGTATATATCTGACACATGGTTAGATGTATATATCTGACACATGGTTAGATGTATATATCTGACACATGGTGAGTATACATATCTGACACGTGGTTATATCTGACACATGGTGAGATGTATATATCTGACACGTGGTTATATCTGACACATGGTGAGATGTATATACCTGACACATAGTAGATGTATATAGCTGACACATGGTGAGATGTATATATCTGACACATAGTAGATGTATATATCTGACACATGGTGAGATGTATATATCTGACACATGGTTAGATGTATATATCTGACACATGGTGAGATGTATATATCTGACACATGGTTAGATGTATATATCTGACACATGGTGAGTATACATATCTGACACATGGTTAGATCTAACACATGGTTAGATGTATATATCTGACACATGACAAGATGTTTATATCTGACACATGGTCAGATATATATATGACACATGGTTAGATATATATATCTGACACATGGCTAGATGTATATACCTGACACATAGTAGATGTATATACCTGACACATAGTAGATGTATATATCTGACACATGGTTATATCTGACACATGGTTATATGTATATATCTGACACATGGTTAGACGTATATATCTGACACATGGTTATATCTGACACATGGTTATATGTATATATCTGACACATGGTTAGACGTATATATCTGACACATGGTTAGATGTAAATATCTGACACATGGTGAAATGTATATATCCGACACATGGTGAGATGCACATATCTGACACATGGTTAGATGTATATATCTGACACATGGTTAGACGTATATATCTGACACATGGTTAGATCTGACACATGACGAGATGTATATATCTGACACATGGTTAGATGTATATATCTGACACATGGTGAGATGTATATATCTGACACGTGGTTATACCTGACACATGGTGAGATGTATATATCTGACACATGGTTATATCTGACACGTGGTTAGATGTATATATCTGACACATGGTGAGATGTATATATCTGACACATGGTTATATCTGACACATGGTTAAATGTATATATCTGACACATGACCAAATGTATATATCTGACACATGGTTAGATGTATATATCTGACACATGGTTATATCTGACACATGGTTAAATGTATATATCTGACACATGGTTAGACGTATATATCTGACACATGGTTATATCTGACACATGGTTAGATGTATATATCTGACACATGGCTATATCTGACACATGGTTAAATGTATATATCTGATACATGGTTAGATGTATATATCTGACACATGGTTATATCTGACACATGGTTAGATGTATATATCTGACACATGGTTAGACGTATATATCTGACACATGGTTAGATGTATATATCTGACACATATCTGACACATGGTTAGATGTATATATCTGACACATGGTTAGATGTATATATCTGACACATGGTTAGATGTATATACACATGGTAAGATGTATATATCTGACACATGGTGAGATGTATATATCTGACACATGGTTAGATGTATATATCTGACACATGGTTAGATGTATATATCTGACACATGACCAAATGTATATATCTGACACATGGTGAGATGTATATATCTGACACATGGTTATATCTGACACATGGTTAGATGTATATATCTGACACATGACCAAATGTATATATCTGACACATGGTGAGATGTATATATCTGACACATAGTAGATGTATATATCTGACACATGGTGAGATGTATATATCTGACACATGGTTAGATGTATATATCTGACACATGGTTAGACGTATATATCTGACACATGGTGAGATGTATATATCTGACACATGGTTATATCTGACACATGGTTAGATGTATATATCTGACACATGACCAAATGTATATATCTGACACATGGTTAGATGTATATATCTGACACATGGTTAGACGTATATATCTGACACATGGTTAGATGTATATGTCTGACACATGGTAAGATGTATATATCTGACACATGGTGAGATGTATATATCTGACACATGGTTAGATGTATATATCTGACACATGGTTATATATGACACATGGTGAGATGTATATGTCTGACACGTGGTTAGATGTATATATCTGACACATGGTTATATCTGACACATGGTGAGATGTATATATCTGACACATGGTTATATCTGACACATGGTGAGATGTATATATCTGACACATGGTGAGATGTATATATCTGACACATGGTTAGATGTATATATCTGACACATGGTTATATCTGACACATGGTTAGATGTATATATCTGACACATGGTTATATCTGACACATGGTGAGATGTATATATCTGACACATGGTGAGATGTATATATGACACATGGTTAGATGTATATATCTGACACATGGTTAGATGTATATATCTGACACATAGTAGATGTATATATCTGACACATGGTTATACCTGACACATGGTTAGATGTATATATCTGACACATGGTGAGATGTATATATCTGACACATGGATAGATGTATATATCTGACACATGGTTAGACGTATATATCTGACACATGGTTAGATGTATATATCTGACACATGGTTAGATGTACATATCTGACACATGGTTATATGTATCTTTATTTTGGTTATATCAGTATTACACTCAGTCTCAGGATACCAATATAAACAATAACAAAACAAGAATTTAGATCCATCTTATTTCTTTATTCTAGAATAAATAAACATTATGATTTAACCAAAAACATATCAATTCTATCAAACTGAAAATGCAAATAGTTCTTCTTACATCAGTTTCTATTTAAGATAACTGGTAGGTTGTTGTCTTACAAAGATTGTCGTTATAAAACAGAATCAAAATATGACTTTCAGATTTTATCACATTACTGCTTATGTATGTGAACAAGACTTTACCGCAGTTGTGCTTAAAGTCACAATCTTACACCTGTTCATATACAGTTCAAAAGAAAAATTTAAAACAATTTATGATCCTCTACATTTATGTTGGTTGAACATTAGCCAAGGAAAAGGTAAACGGCAGGATTTCTTTAATTACTTGTCTAGAAGAACACAAAGGAATAGATGGCCCTAGTGAGACATCCAAATACCAGGACGGATTCTGAAAAGTATCAAACAACAATGAGATTTCTTTGTATACTGTGAATCAGTTATTAAGTCATTATCATGCAAATTTGGGTCGCTTAAAATCAATTAAATGACAAAAATATGATCTTTTTTATTCCTTAACATTTGTTCTGAATAACTTTGATTCATGGGATAGTATTTGTTTGCAGTATGAGATTCTCCTAAATTTCCCTCGTCAATTTTGTCAATACTCTTTATCCATAAATTGCCTAAAAAAGGATACACATATCTAAATATGGGTTTAAGTATGAGTGAGAGCAATGTGTATCCAGGAAAATGAGAGTCAACAAAAGGGGTTACTTTCCTAAAACCCAGAAATTTTAGCAAAATGAAAATACATGATATGTTGAATTACAAAAGGCAACTAAATAAAGGAAAAAAAATCACAGGTATATGTTGGAAGAATATATTCTAGTATATAAAGACATCATATTTCACACATCTTATTCTCAATGTTTAATATAACTCACCAGGAATGAATGAAGTTTGTCAAAACAAGTGACAAGCTTGATATATTAAACTGTAACAACACTTCCAATATTATCCAAAACAATAATTCACATCCAGACAGCAATATGCTGTAAACCAACTTTATTTATGATTGCCAACACACATGCGAATTTCACATTGACACATAACCTATAATCTACATAACACTATACAACGTATTTCATGTCAGATACATAACTATAAAACATATCTTAGATGATGACATGAAACAATAAATTACTGAACCTATTAACTGATATTGGTAGTGAATGTCAGCACCACAGAGATAAAACACCCTCAAGTAATAACCTTAAACATATGAAGAAGAAGTGCTATAATAGATGATGTTAACATCAAATCATGATGCACATTTTCCTCACCTTTAATGGAATGATACTTTAATAGAATATACTAATTGTACAAGTAATTCATTCTGCAAACCTCTTTTCTTTCGTCGCTATGAATATTCTGATCTCTGCATCCATCAATATGACAAACACTTTTTGCAGAACTATGATTAAAATTTCATTTGTAGCAATGTCCAATGCCCGAGATCATTCAGAAACCATTCATAAATTTTCATCAACATCAGATACTGATGGCAAGATTATAGTTCTCTGGTTATCTTTTATGTCATGGCAGTTTTCAATTTCCGTATGAAAAATACATCCATGAAATGAGAATATGTTTAAAACCAAATTTGAGCAGGTTTATAAAAATGTATAATGACTACCTGAAACAGCTGACTACTGACTGAAAGCTGTGACTTAGTGTCCAGCCAGTCTAGATCTCACCTAATAACACACTGACTGAAAAGTGTGACTTAGTGTCACATCAGTCTAGATCTAGCCTAGTATCACACTGACTCAAAGGTGTGACTCAGTGTCAAGCCGGTCTAGATCTAGCCTAGTAACACACTAACTGAAAGGTGTGGCTTAGTGTCTAGCCAGTCTAGATCTAGCCTAGTAATACACTGACTCAAAGGTGACACTTAGTGTCACACCAGTCTAGATCTCGCCTAGTAATACACTGACTCAAAGGTGTGACTTAGTGTCTAGCCAGTCTAGATCTAGCCTAGTAACACACTGACTCAAAGGTGTGACTATGTGTCCAGCCAGTCTAGATCTAGCCTAGTAACACACTGACTGAAAGGTGTGACTCAGTGTCAAGCCGGTCTAGATCTAGCCTAGTAACACACTAACTGAAAGGTGTGACTTTGTGTCTAGCCAGTCTAGATCTAGCCTAGTAACACACTGACTCAAAGGTGTGACTTTGTGTCTAGCCAGTCTAGATCTAGTCTAGTAACACACTGACTCAAAGGTGACACTTAGTGTCACACCAGTCTAGATCTAGCCTAGTAACACACTGACTCAAAGGTGTGACTTAGTGTCTAGCCAGTCTAGATCTAGCCTAGTAACACACTGACTGAAAGGTGTGACTATGTGTCCAGCCAGTCTAGATCTAGCCTAGTAACACACTGACTGAAAGGTGTCACTTAGTGTCCAGCTAGTCTAGATCTAGCCTAGTAACACACTGACTGAAAGGTGTGACTATGTGTCCAGCCAGTCTAGATCTAGCCTAGTAACACACTGACTGAAAGGTGTCACTTAGTGTCCAGCTAGTCTAGATCAAGCCTAGTAACACACTGACTCAAAGGTGTGACTTAGTGTCTAGCCAGTCTAGATCTAGCCTAGTAATACACTGACTGAAAGGTTTGGCTTAGTGTCTAGCCAGTCTAGATCTAGCCTAGTAATACACTGACTCAAAGGTGTCACTTAGTGTCCAGGCAGTCTAGATCTAGCCTAGTAACACACTGACTCAAAGGTGACACTTAGTGTCACACCAGTCTAGATCTAGCCTAGTAACACACTGACTCAAAGGTGACACTTAGTGTCACACCAGTCTAGATCTAGCCTAGTAACACACTGACTCAAAGGTGTGCCTTAGTGTCCAGCCAGTCTATATCTAGCCTAGTAACACACTGACTCAAAGGTGTGACTTAGTGTCACGCCAGTCTAGATCTAGTCTAGTAACACACTGACTGAAAGGTGTGACTTAGTGTCATGCCAGTCTAGATCTAGCCTAGTAACACACTGACTGAAAGGTGTGACTTAGTGTCACGCCAGTCTAGATCTAGCCTAGTAACACACAGAGTGAAGCTTGTAACAAGAGTCAAGCTTGCCTAGATCTTAGCTAGTTACATACTGACTGAAGCTTATGACTCAGTGTCAAGCCAGTCTAGGCCCAGCCCATTGACACATTGACTAAAGCTAGTAAATTAGTGTCAAGCCAAGATGAAAGAGCATGGATCTGAAGCATTTTTCCTGATGAGTGTCTGAATCTGAAAGATGTGGAATAAGTTTTTTTATATCTTTGTCCTCGTCATTTAGACTGTTACTGTCATATTCAATGTGTGGGCTACTGAGGACAGCTACACCCTTGCCTACTTTACACTTTACAATAGCTGCAGGCTTTCCCTTGACCTCACTATACACAGCTAATATCTCCACGTTCTTGTCAGGTGATTTAGCTTGGCATGTAGATGTTTTTTCCTTTATGTTACCATCTGATTCTTGTTTAGAATGAGATTCATATACATTTTCCGTGCTGTCAACTTTTGATCTTTTAGCATTTGGAGGTTCAAAAGTAAATTTTGACAAACTGGTTCCAACATCACAAAATGCATTTCCTTTCTCCCCTTCTGTTTTATATATAGCTAAAGTGTGTGTTATATCTTCAGGTCTGAAATCATCACAAAGTCTACGATCTACATCACTTATATCTTTAAGTTCAGATTTCTTTTGTTTACTTTCTGTGGTGTCATTTTTGCTATATTTATTTGATTCCTTTCTATAAGACTCCTGTTTTCGTTTCTTCAAAACTTTGTCAGCAATGCATTTCACAGATATGAACTGGTCTGCATAGAAGAGAAACATTCCTCCACCATTGAAATAGGCTCGAAGTGTGGTAGGTGTAGTTTGAGTTCCATTGTCATAGTAGTCTACCAAGGCAGCTCTGGCACCACTTTCGCTGCCATAATTATAAGGACCCCACACTGGCCCAACACACAAACCTATAAATCAAAAAGGCACAAGATAAGTGCTTACTACCAAGATTTAGAAGATTCCAAGACACTGAAAAACTCTCCCCCACTAAATTTAAGATAATTAGATATTTGATGTTTTGAATAAAGATTTTGTGATTTGTACCAATGTTTCAATTGAAAATCTAATTCAAATTTTCAGAATTATAATAATGTAGGAAAATAATTTTTATTCTCTTTAAAACCCTGAAAGTTTGTTTCTTAAACAAGAATTATCCCTGTCAAAGACAATAAAATAAACTGATTCAGTTCAAATAAGTGCATGATATAAGACACAAACCTGGGAAAAATTTCAGGATCCTTTCCCCACAAACTTCCTGTGGTCCATTCTTGTCAAATTCTATGTAGTCACATCCAAAGTAGGAACCTGCACAAAGTCCTAGATAACATCCTCCATCTAGCACATATTGTCGAATCTGTAGCGTCCCTTTGTCTCCAAGGGCTCTGATGAAACCAAGGTCATACCCTCCACCAATCACATACAGAGCAGTAGACTTTTTCCAGGTTCCTATAAATCAGAGTTAATTGATTCGAAGAAAGAGATTTAGCACCAAATTCACCATATCACAATCCTGTAACAGCTAATTAGTGTTATACTACTACACAACCACCTGACACTGAAACACCTGTTTAGAATTTTTCAAAAAGAAACCCTAACTAGACAGTGGGTCTTGTGATTTGAGCACACTAAACTGTCATATCAGGAATCACCATCTGTATCTTTTAGGCACTGGAAGTTTGTTTATTGTTTTATTATTATTGTAAAACAAACAACAGTCCATAGATCTCTTCCTTGGTGTCAATGATTAGGACATGATTGCTGCTGGCTATGAGAAAAATAGCCTGCAGAGCAACTTACCATTTATAAATAGATAGATCATGATGAACTTTAAAGTATCAGTAATTTGCCCAATTTGAACTCACCTTCAATGGTCTCCTCTGGGGAGATGAACTTGAAGATATAGCACTTTTCATCCAGATGTCTCTTTAGGCTTGCCACCACGACTTCTGCATTCGCTTCACATGCACCCTCCCCCAGATACACAAACACAGTACTTCTCATTATGGCAGTCATGGACTCTGTGTATAGAGAATACATGTTATACATCAGTATAACTGTCGTCATATTCATTAATTGTCAGGTGTATGTAGGGAAAATGAATATGATGAAAGTTTAAAATTAAACAAAAAAAATCAGTGACAAATCAGCTTTAAACATCTTCTAATACTTTGTGGTATTGAAACTTCTGCCACACCAACACTCATATCATTCCTAATAACAGACTGTTACGCCCTTTAAATGCATCAGACATGTTCACGAGAGATGGAGTTAAATTTTGGAGACAACACTGATCCATCAATATATGTATTCATCATGTCCGATACAATCTACCAACCACCCTACATAACCATCCTATCTGAAACATTCCCCAAATGCAACTTCGTTCTATTTTTAAATAAATTGAAAAAAAAATCCGAAATATATCACTACATAGCTATCTGAAATTGGTCAATACAGCTATTTTCTATTTATAGGTTTTGATGCAGTATGTTGATCAACAGATTTTAGAGGACCTGTTCATCTGTTTATAACTTAAATGCAATTTCTCCTTGTTATGATATCTGAAATTGCAGCAACAATTTATATCTCCAAATACTTCGATGTATTTCAATACAAATAGGTAGATCAATGGTCTGACTTATTTATGGAAAGTGAAACAAGGTCACCTACTAACCAATCTACCACGTGAATCGCCGTTCTCGGTTACAAAAAGTTCGCTGTAGTACTACTGTGTCAGAAAATACACTTTTAACACTTTTGAAAGGCTATCGTTAAGTACTGGAAGTGCAAATGTCCACATACTCCCCAATTCCAAGATCAGCTGAAGATCGACAACGTGCCCTCTACAATTTAGGCCCGCTTGATTTGTCAAGTAACAACGGATGCCGGTCAATATAATTTACTCAGCGATACTTACTTAGCGATATTTTCCGGTGCATGACGGTTATCGTCTATACCAGACTCGTTGATCTCACCCCGCTTTCTGTCTCTCTCGCCACCTCCAATTTTAATATTAGCTGTGAAGTTGTCGTACAGGAGTTCCTGCTTTTCACAATACTAGTCGAGTCATTCCGGAAGGAAATTTTAACGTTTTATAGTTTATTCCTTAAAGATGCTTCAGTACTTCTTATTTCTGAAATATTGAAAATCCTGTTCCATCTCAGATGTCCAACTGCCAAACCCAAATTTGATACAGTATTTTCCTCATTACACAACAAAGCAGGAGAGCATGAGTCTGGGCCAAACTGTATCATTGGCTATTAGTAAATCGAGTCGTCCTTACGTTTCACTTGACGCTATTCACACAGGATGTCATCAGCAAACAGGTTTGATTAGAAGTATAATTTAATGTTAGTTGCAGAAATTGTATAACTGATATCACTAATTTTATATATCCAATACATGTGCAGCGTGCTCTGTATGCTCCGATCTCCGATTTAACCTACAGGACTGACTGCAAGCACGGGTGCCTGCAAATAATTAGCATTGGCTGTGGCGGAGGCTGAGCGCATTGAAGTTGTATTTAGATTTTGTGCTAGAAGTTCTCTCAGCCCTAGATAAAAAATCGTGTCTCTGAAATAATAATTTTATGGCAATATTAACATTTATTTTGCCGTTATTGATATTTACATTTTTATTGAATACTCTGTAAAATATATTGATTGTGCCCAATTAAGAGCATTATTATTAACAAATTTAAATATGAACAATACAAAGAAAATGAGATCCAACGTTCGTCAGAAAATCTAAGAGTGTAAGTAGTTTTCTGGTGATGAATTCCTAATGGAATACAGAGTCCAGTACCAAAACAGTGATCAAATTTAACTGTAGATATGACCAGACATCTGTCAGGTTCAGCAGGATTTAAGTGGTTAATTAGTATGTAAATTTTGATAATAGCGTAAGAGATGAATATTGACATTAAGTGTGATCGTTTTAGAGACAGAAATTTTTGGTCTAACATTTCCCTTGACTTACATAAGAAAGCATTCAGTTTTTCAAGCACATTTAGTCAGAAGGATGGAAAGGTGTCAAAGGGAAAAAAATATTAAAAAATCTGTTAAGTGTACCATTTTCTCAAAACTCAATATACGGAGAATACATGGTCATTGTCTTAAAATGTAAGCTGTACTATGGTGAGAGTGAAGGAGGACAAAAGTGGCGAGACTTTTGTCTAACTGTTTCGAGCCAGAAATGACAGCCAAACTTTCAAAGTCACTTTTACTCTAAATATTATAGATTATTGCTTCCTCCATTATAGTTGAGTTTAGTTAAAATTGATTAAATTAAGAAACCCTACAATGTTACCCCTTTGATTTTTTTTTACCAGCTGTCTGACTAATCTCTCCACTATACAAAGTAACCGTTCGGCCAGTTTTTATTTTCACATGTCTTACTTGTCTCTCCAGTACATTCTGGTAAAACAGACACATTCAAGAATTTTTTGTGCATCAATAAGGCAATTTGAATTAATACTTGCCTTTTCTTTTTCAGGAAAAATATGGAAGAATATTCAGATGAAATTTGTTTGAATGAAAAAGAGGATTTAATTGAAAATGCAGAAACAAAAGAGGATGACATTTGTGCTACACCAGGAGTACAGTTTAAAGATGATTTTTCTGATGTCAGAAGTGACTCACAAGACAATAAGAATATGCTATCATCAAAAACTTTAGACGATGTTCTCACATATATAAAATTTGGACGTTTCCAGATTAAGATGATGATTCTAACATGTCATGGATATTTTGCAGTGTGTTCAGAGATGATGCTAATCATATTTTTGACAGAACCTTTAAAAAAAGAATGGAATATAGCAAATATGACTTATCCATCTTTACTAGTACTGGGCGCAGTTGGAGGAATTCTTGGTGGAGTGGTCACAGGCATTGTTAGTGACAAATATGGGAGACGAACACCATTCTTGATAAGTACTGTTATATTAGCAGTGTTTTCAGTCCTAGCACCATTTGTGAACAGCTTTTCCCTGTTTGTATGCGTGAGGACATTGATTTCAGCTGGAGAAGGAGGACTAGGAACTCTTGTACATGTACAATTGCTGGGTAAGTGATGAGACTGTTTGTTCCCATACAACTACCAGGTATTAGGCCTGGAAAATAATCAATCTAATTCAATTAACATAACAGAGAAAGGGTTAGTTGTCAGGAAATCCTTTTATTTTTGTGTAATTTTTACCACGGATATTTACATTAAGTATCTTGACTTTGAAAATTTTATCAAAAAAGAGGCCCATGGGTTGCAACAGTTGTCTTGCACGTCAGTGATTTTAGTTCTAGTTTTGTAATGATTCCATGAGTGTTTTATTACTATGTAAAAATTTCAGTTCTCTTTTCTATGTCTTGTGATAAAGATTAAAAAATGGCAAATTTTCACCCTTTCGGGCCCCCTCCTTGAAACCCCCAAATTTTGCAATTGTAAAGTGCTTTGCCCCAAGGTGCATGTGGCCAAAATTCAACAAGAAAGTAGCAACATGTCAACATAATCATAAACCATTAATTCAATAAAACAAGGGGAGAATATGAACACAAGAAAGATTTACATGGAGATTCCTGAAAAAGTACAAGGAGAATAAGACCAGGTGTTCCAGAAGAGTAAGCATTAATACAGCTGAAATCAACCTTCCAGTTTTTCATTAGATGTCAGAAGCATGCTTTTTCCTATGTGAAATATACAGAATTTCAGCTACTCCCTGGGACACTTAAAGACAGAACAGGTTCAAGTTTCATTAATTTAGTATAGCCTCTTTACAACTGATGGCAATAAGTCATCCATACCCTTTGCTTTTGGTTGGGTTTGTGCAGATGCAGTACTTGTTTTTTAGTGGCAGGCCTAATGTAGAGTGATCAGCTTCTCATCTTTAAATTGAAAGTGCTCCACTCTCATTACCTGTACAAATCATCTCTGTACTCTTGAAATAGGTCATGACAAAACTGGATTGTGGGTAATATTGGAAACTATTGAAGTTGTCTTTACTAGAATCCTTTCTTAATATGTGGGATCTTCTCCACACATGATGGATAGAAACTGATGGTAGCTATGTAAGCTTTATTTCAATAACAGAGAACAGATACGCAGTTGGTAATGGCTTAATCTGAACATACTATAAGCATATTTCAAACTATAAGCATATTTCAAATGTGAAGAAAAGACTTCTTCCTTTAAAGCAGAGTCCATGGATTTCAAACATTTTAGAACCTTGACTCATAATCACATTGGATAGGGCTCCAGATAGAAATTTAAACTATTTGGCCTGTGATTGAATGTTGGACAGGCGTAAAATATATGGTTTGATCTTTGATGAAATTATAGAATTTAAAAAATAAGAAATTTGGTTTACTAATATTTAATTTCATCCCTCTGCTTTTTTTTCTAAGTGTTTTGATGGCTTACATTTCATTTTCCAGAATTCCTTCCTATAAAAAATCGTGGTAGTTGCTTGGTAACCATCACCTTGTGTGGTACATTGGGGGCAGTATATGCAGCAGCAATGGCTTGGTGGCTTCTGTCACGTTATGGTTGGCGGATATTCATGGGAGCATGTGCAGTTCCAACTGTGGTACAAATTCCTCTCAGCTTTCTTTTGATCAAGGAGTCCCCTCGCTTTCTGTTTGTGAGTGGCAAGGAGGAGTCAGGGATTTCATTATTGAAGGAAATGGCCAGACAGAACAAGAAACAAATGCTAGAAGGTAATGTTCAGAAAAGTAGGAAGCCTTCATATCATATCTTAACTATTAGTGCAAAATATAAATCAGTAACTGTTCAATGGAATGTAAGTGTTGTATTACTGTCTCTATAAAATCCAGAAATTTTAATTGAAATATGTAGGCCTAGTGCTAGTCATCATCCTAAAGAACTATCTTCTTATATAGTCATATATACATTATATTTCAAGGGAAAACAATATAAGTTATCAGTAAATTATTGACCCTTTATCCATTTCTCAAATTGTTACAGGATATCTTAACGTCCAACATATGCAGTGTTATTATCCTCTGCTAATTTTTTTTATTTCTAAGTTCATATGGAGTTTCAGGACTATGGATTGGTGTAATACTTTGCCTTTCTGCGTTACAGTGAACATTGACTGCCCAGCCAGTACAAATCGTGGTCGTATGAAAGACCTTTTGACCCCTGCTCTTCGAGGTCGTACTCTGGTGATCTCTGCGATCTGGCTGCTACAGTGTGTTGGATACTGGGGTGTGACACTGTTTCTTCCAACATATATGGCTTCAGTGGGAATGGAGCCTTACCTAAACACCTTTAGTATTTTCATTGGCCAGATCCCTGGCATGTTCTTAGCCATCATTACTATAGAACCACACATGTTAGGTCGTATACGTTGTCTACGATTCTTCTCATTATTCACATGTATATCCCTTGTACTGTTTGCTTTTATTGATGATGTTGCAGCTAAAACTGTGATTGTGATAGTGTGTTATTTCTTTATGGTACCAATGTATTCTATCCTAAACACTCTCACACCAGAAATGTACCCTACTGATATAAGGACCACAGCCCTTGCCTTTATCTCAGTACTGATTGGTCTTCCAAGCCTCTTTACACCATTCCTTAGTGCAGGTGTACTCTCTACTGGTGTGCTATGGCTGTACCCAGTTGTGTGGGGAGCATGCTTCCTGATGCAGACAATTCTCACTTTCTTCCTTCATCAGGAAACAGCAGGAAAGAAATTAGATGATAGAAAAGTATCATAGTTTAATTACATGTGTAAGATTGTTTTTTATTTACAGTGATGGAATGGATTAGGTGTCTGACAATCTTTATCACCAGCTCTCCACGTCTGGGTCTTTGGTTTGAGGCCTACATGGAGTAGTCACCATGTACTTTCCAAAGGTGGTTTATCTTTAGAATCTCTAGCATTCTCTCACTTACCAAACCAGGTGCATCCTTAAATGACAGTGGCTGTTTAAAGGATATAAAACAACGATGAACAAATTATTTTTCATTCTGCTTCCTCATCCTCACAACAGCGAAAGTCAAATGAAGATTGGAGCTTGTTGATTTATATAAGATCATATCATTGTTATCCTGCAATAAATTAAGAGGCCCAACACATTACCAAGTACTTCAGATTAGAGTCAGAGGATGGGTTAATTACAGGACCATAATAGTATTGGTTGGTTACAATTCTAGCGAAAAGAATAATTTTGTGACAGTGCACTCTCCCATGAATGCAAAGAGTGTCATTTTAATATGTTGCAGCTGGCTGGTACTAAAAGGGGACCAGGGGCTCATAGACTCATGCACATCTTTTTCCAGGTTTAGCCAAATTATCTTTAATTGGATAAAAGATTGGTGCTACTTTATGTATGTATGGAAGATCATCAATTCAACATGTTTGGACTATAATCATACTGCCATTTCTACTCACTACATTTCACCTAAGTATTTATAAGATTACACAACAGCTAAAAAGTCTAGTGATTTCATTATCATTTGTCTGACAGTGTTAAAGCCATCGAAATGTCACACTTTAAGTTTTTAGCTGGTTGTGATATCTATTCAGTGTTGCTAGTTATTTTTAAATGCGTGTTCATAATTTTGTATAAAAGTCACAGTGGTGAATATCAAATTTCTATACAGATTTAGAATTGGATGCAATTGAGCCAAAAATTGAATTAAACTGCATCATGAAACGACTTTAGTTTTAGTCTATTGAGAAATATCAACAAAAGGTGTGCATCACAGAATCTGAATACAGATGCTAATATGGTGACCCATATAACAGTGTACCCCACCAGACTGTCTTATATGGGGAGTGAAAGTTTATGGTACTTTTAAGACCATATCTTTGTACATGTAGTGGCAATACAGTAGTATTAATGAAATCCATTATAAACAGGGAGAAAGCAATTTGAAGCATTGTCAGTGACTCGTGGTCCTGACTCTCACTCTCTGCATGAGCATCAGGGCCGTGGGTTACCAATAATAAATTTGATGATTCACTGTTTGACTCATGAAGTTCCACTCTGGAGAAAACATTTTTACTGTAGATAGAAAAGTATTAGTTTTATAACTTATGATTTATTTTTTGATAAAAGTTGTACTTGGTAAGTAAGATATATTATTATTTTTTTCAGATTTGTAACTTTGTTCAATTAGAGATCTCAGGAGATTCACTGCATGATGCATTTTTGTTTATACAATATATAGACAAGGGAACAATACTATAACATTCATGAATTGTGTTTTTGTAAAAAAAATTTTGTTTTGTAAAATGTATTGTCAATTGTTTTTTTAACAGTAAATGTTGTTGTGTTTAAACAGTGTTTGTGTTGATGTTCAGAGGGGTACAGTAATTAATAAAATGCATGGAATTAAGGCAAAGTTCAGAAGAAGTACAGCATAGTACCTAACAGGATGTCAGTCATGTCATTTTTCATTTCTGTCTGAGACCATAATAACTTGATACAGCGTCAAAATTTTCAGAAATCTTGAAGGACAATCCAAAGTGTTTAAGGTCAAATTTGTTCCTGGGATGGTTTGTTTCTTTCAGAAGGAGTGTCCTATGCTGTAGATGTGACAATGCATTATGTGGCAAGCCATCTTAATGAGAAAACCACCATCAAGGAGTGTCCTATGCTGTAGATGTGACAATGCATTATGTGGCAAGTCATCTTAATGAGAAAACCACCATCAAGGAGACTGCCTTAAAATAACCCTTGATGTTCATAGGTTTAATAACCCAACAAACAAACCATTTCAAAGGAAACATTCCAAAACAATGTCACAGAGACCTTCACTCAAAAGTCAAATAAATGCAATTTGAACCATAAGGGATACATGTCTTAATGATATAATATTGCATCCCCTGCAGACAGTGTACCTTGAACTGAAATAATGTCATCTGCAACTCAAGGTCAAAGTAATGTAATTTTTTCCATCCATTTTTTAGTTACTTTGATGAGAGTTCAGTCATAAACGTATCATCGACAGGAGATAAGCAGTGCATGGAATATAGGTCACCTCTCAAGACACTGATAACAAAACGAATTCCCTTGCAATTCCACCTTAACTTACGGCCAATACTGTGTAAAGTTTTACCAGAATTCCTCTATGAATGAGGCCACTTTTTGAATGGATACATATCAAACATTATTCTGAACTTTTAGTTTAACTATAAGTATCTGGTCATGTATAAGAGCAGAGCAGATAAGGCGTCTGACTGTCTTTACCACTAGCTTAGTTTCCATCTCTGGATCGCAGATTCAAGGCCTATCTGGGGCAGTTGGAAGCTACTGGCCACATATTGCAGATATTTCTCTGAGAACCCTGGCTTTAATCCACTACCCAAATCTGTAGTGGTCCTTAAATGACCCCGGCTATTAATAGCAACAATAAACAATATTTGACATATTTCTTCATTACCAAAAATACCTGTTTAACATCCAAAAGAAAATACAGGTCCAGGTTCTGAATAAGAAGTCAAACAGTTGACTTACACATCCATGGAGAGTTGAATTAAACTTACTCCCGACATAAACAGTGAATGCAAGAATGATATCCCTTCCAAGCAATCGTCTTGAAGGATCATATAAAACTTATTGTAGTAACAAATAACACAACACATCTGTTATAAAAACATTTAAAATCTATTGTAAGTAAACAAACTCTAGAAAATAAAGCAAATAATGCTTACTAAAATAAATTGATTTGACTAAATGTAGACACAAGGCTTGTCATTAAGTTCATTTCACACAATTTGATTTGTAAACAAAATAAAAATTGTACATCTTTAAAATGAGAACAGATTAGGATGATAAGTTCAGCATGTATTCATGTCAGACAGTGAATCATGATAAAAAGAGCCAAAAAATGTACAAAAATGTAGGTTTTGCTGATCAAGATAGGATGGAGTTTCTTTCCACATGTCTTAATTAACATATGGTGTTTATGTTACAATAGACACAGGGGGTCCCAGCACATGTCCTCTGACTCAAAGTAGGGGATGTGTTTATTACAAGGTAATGTGGATGCTTGCATTTCTACTAAAACTACAATAGATTTGGGGTGCCTGTTACCAGACATGGGCTTATTTCTGTTAATAACAATACCAAATACAAATCTGTGACACACATTTTTGAATTCAGATAAGTCTTTCTGTAGCCAAACAAAATAATGTTTAAATACCCTGTAAAATCCCTGTACCATCTTGGTTATCTAAAATAAAAGCAAAATATCGAAACAGTAAATTCTGTTTAATAATCTTCCTTATAATATTGATATATCTATATATTGATTTCATTTCTATATCTCCTGTTAATTCTGTGAGTATACCAACTCTTGTAGCACTAAATATTGTAAGAAAATCAACATTAGCACTTAAACAGATCTATTTACATTGTGTGCTGGTAGTTAGTTTGAGACATCAATTGTAAAATAAGACCAAAAGGACCTTGAGTTTATGGTTAAATTTTCAAAATATTCCCCCCTCCCCCAATGGTAGGGCATAATGAATTAATTTCAGGCATCATTGAGATCTTTTGATAAAGAAAACATCAGTAAATTAAAGTGAACAAATTAAATATTTATGCAAAGACATTTCAAGGCAGTAAATAAATGCATAACCTATATCATAGGAAAATATCATTTAACATATTTCATAACTGACGAGTCCATTTTTACATTTCCAACAATCAATCACTTCAACATATTTGTTTCAGTATATCCATTCCTCTATCATCAACAAAATAAATATCAAATAAGTCTGGACAAATGACATAACAAACACATAATTCAAAGGATTTCCTGTCAACAGAAACCACTATTATAAAACAATTTAGAATATATTCATCAATACTTTTAACTGCAACATCTTAATCATGTCAACATCTACAACAGTGACCATCATCAAGCATATGATAATTTTCCAAGGTAAAATGAGAATTCAGAGTATATAATTTAGTTGAGATTCAAGCACTATGATTTCTCTTGCTGGACAGGACAGGATTTAATAAGGTGTATATATTTCAATAAAGATGAAATTTTATTAAATCAAAAAATAGTTAACATGAATTGTTGGGGTCAAAAAGAATGTCAAATGTACACTAGTGAATTAACATAATGAATCGGGTGGTAAGGTGGTGCAGCGGTAACACACTAGCCTTTCACCTAGCTGTCCAGGGTTTGATTACCAAAAGGACATAACAGGTATGAGGTCACCTGTCCAACCACATGGGTTTTCCCTTGGTACTCCAGCTGCCTTCCACAGTAAGACCCCCTGAGCACTTCCATCCCGGCCAACAAGAGTGATTTATATGAGCTGATAGCTGATTTTGCAATTGTTGTAATAGCTTATTTTGCATTTGTTGTAAAAAAAAGTTTGAATGGATTAAAATATTTGATCTTTTAACATGTACCTCGGTGTCAGTAGGCTTTCAATATTCAACTCCACATACACATCTAAGTAATAACATATCTTTGAAAACAATACAAAATCTTATAAAAATACAAGGAGTTTCATATTTTCAACTTCATACATGTGCACATCACACTGTCATGTTACATAACCACTACGATTACATATCATCTTACACATCATTTTGATGAAACTTGGCAACCTATACATAAAAAGCACACACATTTTACCAGAACAAATTCCAATATCAACATCATAAACTGATGTTTTGTTGTAGGTGCATAGAAGTAATGTATGCAAATGATATAACTTATATCCATGTATAAGTCTATATACACACAGAGGCACAACATCTGTCTTAAGGGAATCTTATAAATACTGTCAAACACTGATTTAGTGGCAAAAATTCAACACCCCTAAAATGACACTTTTTCACATTTTAATATGTCTCTTCATTGTTAAAAATCTGATCAACTAGAGAGAACTGTTAATTAAGCAAGTCAAATGCATCAAAACATACCATATGTCTGCAATCCTTAACCCTATACAACAAAGTTTACATTTATCTTTGCTTGATTAAATCTAATCTACCAAAATAATGAGATCACTTCGGCTTTCTTCTATATGTCAGTGTTTTCTTGATATTTAACATAAACAGGATCCATTACTTGTCTGTAATTTAAACCTCCATTACAATACACTGCATACTTAAATCATGTACCTACATGTACACATATACTGTAAAATCATAAATTTTTGTGGGAATTTTATTTTCAATGATTTAGTGGATTAGTCAACAATTTCATTTGTTCAAGAAATTAATGCCACTAGAAATGTTGCCTTTTGTGATATCTATCCATGAAATGTTAATGAAAATGTTTTATTTTGGAAAGGCATGAAAATTTGAGCCCATGTATGAATACCATTTTACGGTAGACGCAAATTTGATACAATGTCCCATTTACACCATACATATATACACACACAATAACACATTTATCACTTGTTTTTGCAAAATTGCATATATCTTTAAATAAACATTGTTCACTAATAAGTGATTAACCATGTATCAGGTTTTTAATATGGAAGAGAAATCTGAAGCCTATAGTTTTACCACATTTCTGTGTCATCATGCCATTAATGTTTCCATATTCCTTAATCAAACAAAGAATACAAAAGTTGCACTTATTTTAAAACATGGCACTTAAAGATTTGTGTTTAAACAGTTCAAAAGTTTAAGTTTATTTTTGTACTCAAGTAATGAAATGAATAGCTGTATTGTTTCCTGCCAACATATTGAATTTAAAAAAAAATGTGCTTAATTGTGATTCATATATAAACAAATAAACAATTATTCAGTAGTAGTCAGAAATGTAAGGTCGCATCCCCATCACTCCTTCCCATGATGGCCTGCAGTAACACTTTACTTTACTTGACATGGGGGTCCTCTCCACCTCACTGAAATAATTCAAATATTCAATTTAAGAAACAATGTTGCAGAAATATCCCTTATTTATAACCAATATTTCATAATGAAAATTTTTCTTTATCTATACAGGAAGTATTTGGTACAGGAAAAGGTTTAACAAGCAGGATAACAAAGTATCCGATATCATAATAAATGGGTTTCACTGTATCTGAATTTTATACATCTATAATTCTTATAAAAAATGTCCTAATTAATGTCAACTTCACACATTTATATCAGTGAAAATATGGGGGTAAAGATAAACCATACATCTGTTTTACCAGAGATAAAATGTACTTAATCAAATAAGAGGGAAATAGGTATCCACCACCACTTAACCTTCAATTCTGATCTTTGTTTTGATAATGAATTTTGAGACTTCCTCTTGAATTAGCAAAAATATTCTTAAAAAGGCAAATGAAAGAAGGTTGTCTGCCATTAATTCCATAATACTGATCAGTCCCAAAATCAAAAGGGCACAAGCAGGAACCAAGCAGAACCTACATTTGAAATCTGCTTAAAATCCAACAAATTAACAAATTGCGATAACAAGAACTGTTTATGTAAATAAGTAGTATGCAAGGTTATTTGAACAAACAACCATCTAAATTATGAACTAAAAATCAATTGTCTTTCAACTGCTCACTGGATATAAAACTAGTAATTCAGATGTATTATAATCATGTACATCTTATATTAATACCTTATTACCATGGTCTAGATTCCTCCTTTTTAATATCAAATTCTCATAACATTTCAATGTCACATCTTTACATTTATAAGAACTAGCCAGAAGTCTGCTAATCTAAAACTAGAGCAACTTACTTCATATGAAATCTCTCAGCAGATGGTTAAACTGTTTAATGACCAGTGAAAAATCAGTTTAAGATTCACTTCAGTTCTGATTTTATTATAACATTTCAATATTATCTTGGCATGAAGGGACGCTTTTCTGCTCTAAAGTCATCCTTGTTATTTAATCACATTAGCAAAAAGATCCTTGTTTCTTTCTGTTTTTTAAATAGCCAAGCAGTTAGTACTTCTGTAACAAGTACTATCATAAGTACTTGTTCCCAGTTAGTACTTGTTCCCAGTTAGTACTTCTGTAACAAGTACTATCGTAAGTACTTGTTCCCAGTTAGTACTTCTGTAACAAGTACTATCGTAAGTACTTGTTCCCAGTTAGTACTTCTGTAACAAGTACTATCGTAAGTACTTGTTCCCAGTTAGTACTTCTGTAACAAGTACTATCGTAAGTACTTGTTCCCATTTAGTACTTCTCTAACAAGTACTTGTTCCCAGTTTACTTCTTAACAAGTATATATATACTTGTTCCCAGTACTCATTTTTTTCCCAGTGTGTTATCATAAGTACTTGTTTTTAACAAGTACTTGTTCCCAGTTAGTATTCTCTAACAAGTACTAAAGTACTTTGTTTATGCCAAGTACAAATTCACTTACAATTTCTTTCAGTTAGTACTTCAACAAGGTTTTCAGTAACTTCTGTAACAAGTACTATGTTACTTGTTCCCAGTAGCATTCAACTAGGTTCCCACAGTACTTCTGTAACAAGTACTTTACTTGTTCCCAGTTAATTTTAACAAGTACTATCGTAAGTATTGTTCCCAGTTAGTACTTCTGTAACAAGTACTATCGTAAGTACTTGTTCCCAGTTAGTACTTCTGTAACAAGTACTATCGTAAGTACTTGTTCCCAGTTAGTACTTCTCTAACAAGTACTATCATAAGTACTTGTTCCCAGTTAGTACTTCTGTAACAAGTACTTGTTCCCAGTTAGTACTTCTCTAACAAGTACTATCATAAGTACTTGTTCCCAGTTAGTACTTCTCTAACAAGTACTTGTTCCCAGTTAGTACTTCTCTAACAAGTACTATCATAAGTACTTGTTCCCAGTTAGTACTTCTCTAACAAGTACTTGTTCCCAGTTAGTACTTCTCTAACAAGTACTATCATAAGTACTTGTTCCCAGTTAGTACTTCTCTAACAAGTAGTACTTGTTCCCAGTTAGTACTTCTCTAACAAGTACTTGTTCCCAGTTAGTACTTCTCTAACAAGTACTATCATAAGTACTTGTTCCCCTTAGAGCTTGGTTTTTTTTTTATATATATCAGTATCATTTTTTTCTGTGTTTTTGTTTTTAATTTGAAGTATTTTCCAAAGCAATTTGTTTATGCTATCAAATTCACTTACAATTTCTTTCACTCAAGGTTTTCATAACCAAAAAGCATGTTTTTACAGTAGCCATTCAAAGGACAATGTTTTTTCTTTTCCAGAATTTTTTATAAATTTTGTTCATTTTTTTTTCATCCACAAAGCACAGAATACTTTCAAAATGTTACTTAAAAAGTTTAACTACCATAAGCACAATAGTCAAATGCTAGTTTTTCTAAACACATTTGATCATTTTGAGAATACATATAACTACAAATGTTTTTCAACTTTTTTCATTTTTATAAATATATCCACCAAGCAGCAAACCCCCTTTCACACAAACCAAACAACTCTAAAAGTAGCAATCTTACATGGCAACAAACAGATTTCATAATCTTCAGTAAACAGTAATGACTTAATACAATAATGGAAGAGTTCCTTATACATATTAAACATAGGGTATGTTAAACATGATTACTTAATTTCAAAACACTGCTGATACATCACACAAAACTAAATCCTATTTTTTTTTATTATATACTATATACCCTGGTAGTATTTATTTATAGACAGTGATATGAAGTAATTAAGAAATGAGAATTTTTCTGTAAAACATTTGTAATCACAAGAAGAGATTAGAAATTATTGGTTATATCAAAATATTTTAAAAGTTGAAAATCATTGAACATTTTTGTAAGACCAACAGTTCCTTCAATAAAATAATTGAAAACTCTACTCAGGCATTTAAGGAAGACATCCATTTCACCAAAGAAACAATAGATGGGAATGTTGTGGTATTCATAGGTCTAATGAAATATGGAAAGTTATCAGACAGCAGAAGAATTACCAATAAAGAATTACTTCAACATAGCTTTAACTCCCCCCGCTCCCTAACATTCCAGAAAACTTCAAAACTGTATCTTAAACATATTCTTACATAGCCAAGTTAAAACTTTTTTCACACTTTTGAAGAGGCTATGCCTAATTTAACAAGAATTGATGTATTGTGTACAAAATTTCTGTCAAACCAGTATAGTATACATTGGCATCAAATTTCATTTTTTTTATGTAGTTTATTCTAATAGATACAGGAATTTTACTTGGAAAATAGTAAAAAAGAACACGGGGCTTAGTGGCCTTAACAGTCACCTGAGATAAGTAATATTGAATCTAAAGGTTTAAGGATAGTCATCGAGGGTCATGAAACAGAAATTGTGACACTGAATATAGTAAGCCAGCATCAATACATGCATACCATTAAAAATGTCATCCTATACTGATAATTCGTCTAAAGCTATATCCAATGGAAAATAACTAACCTTAAGCTCTAAAATATAACTTGACATTTTTTGGCCACACCCATCAGCCCCCAGGGGTCAGTCAGGATCAAAATGGGTATACCATCAAGCTGTCATCCTTCACTCATAATTCTAACCAAATTTGAAATATTTCAATGAAAATTAAATAAATTATGCTAAAAAATCTAGTTTTCCTATATAAACTACAGTAACATTTACCCCCTCCCCACCGAAAAATGTGACCCTGGGGCCATGAAATTCATAAATTTGGTAAAGCACCTTAAAATAATTCCATTCATGAAGAGTATTTGATTCTATCATATCGGGGTCTTGAGAAGAAGTTTTTTGAAATTTAAGTCAATTTGACCCCTTTTTCGTTCATCTTAGGCCGGGGAAAGTTTCTGCAAAATTTCATTGAAATCAGATCAGAGTTTCTTGAGAAGAAGTCAAAAATGTTAAATTGTTTATGGATGCACAAAGCATAATGTACGACGCCGGATGAAGGTGATTGCAATAGGTCACCATGAAACTTTGTCTCAGGTGACGTAAAAAACCACACATGAATGCAAAATGATTTAAGCAAAATATACAAACATGTTGGTATGTGAAAAGAAAACTGATGGAATTTTGAAATTCTTGATACATAACACTACACATGTAATTATCATCTTTTCACTGCAACCATTCCTCTGATATGCTTCTGTGTTTTTCTGTTTAATATTTTTTTTAATGACAAAGCACACAAATGAATATAAGTTAATGTTATGGATGACCAACCCATGATGTGAGTTGAGTAATGAATGTGGTTGATACAGGCAGCAAGAATACCTGTATAAAGCTGTTCCTACTGCTGTGGTCTGGAAATATTGTCAAAAAAAATTATTAAAAGCATTTCTTCTATTTCAGGGATCTTCCTACCAGAAAAGATTTTTAGACAGAAATTGAAAATATTCTTAAATCATTCGCTGAATTTTTAAATGATTAAATAATTAAATTAGAAATTTCACTTGAGAAATGGCAAAACCACAACTATAAATAGCTCCACTAAAATGCAAATCAAATTAAAACTAAATACAACGAATAATATTATTTTATATCAAAAGACAATTCCACTTAATAATATACTTACAAGCAATTTGTGTCACACATCTCTAATTTGTACTGTTCCGGGTCTGGTACACCATCAGAATCCATAGTATTGTATGCCATTTGATGATCACTGATGTTGATGTTCGTTCTGGAGTATGTTTCTTCATTTAAATTCATTATCATACAGTCCTCCTGTTACAATAAGGGGAAATAAGCATACTCATTTCTTTTGCTATTTAAGCAGTACTACTGTTTATGATATTTCATTTCTAGAATTAGCAGGAATTTTACAGGATAAAGGCAGTAATTTGAATTTGTTGTCTTAATGAATTTTTAGAAAACCGGTCTTACAGCTATCTTTTCAGAGATGGTCACTTGGTGGAAGTGTTTGCAGCATCTGCAGCTTACATTAGCTATGACAGGACAAAATTTATATCCAATGTATTCATAACAGATGAGAAGAAGTTTGTTTCCATAGCATGCAGGGCTGTTTGGATACATGGGTATATGTTAAAGAAATAAAGAAATTTGCACTAAAATTCAACTTGCACTTCCACAATCAAAATTGTGAAAAATCATTTCATTTTTTGTGGATAAAACAACATTTTTACTTCAGACTATGCAACAAGAGCATTGGTGATGAATGCTCCCTGAAAATATCTTTATTTCAACAATAATTTTGTATTTAAGGGGTTGAAGGCCCTGAATTTGGTATACTGCACATTCTCTCAGTATAACCAATGTATACATCAATTTTCCTGATCTAACTTTCAATGCAAGGAAAGCTTTGCTTATGACTCAAAATTTTAACAAAGGGTGATAACTCTGTATTGAGAGGTCATGGACCCTGACTTTGCTTCACTGCACCTTGCTTTTCACTTGACTGATGTATACATAACATTTCAATATCCTAGTTTACATGCAGGCAAATTAATGCTCTGGACACAAAAATTTAACAAATAGCAATAACTCTGTAATTAAGAGATTACAGACCCTAAATATTGTACACTGCACATCATCTTAGTATGATCAATGTATACACAAAGTTTCATTATCCTTGCTTAAATACAACCAATTTATGCCATGGACAAGATATTTTTCACAAAGGGCAATATTTCTGTAATTAAGAGGTCAAAGGACCCTGAATATTGTACACGCCACATTGTCAAAGTATATGATCAATGTATACACTAAGTTTCCTTATCCTAGTGTATACACAAGCAAAGTTATGCTCTGGACACAAAATTTTGACAAACGGCAGGTTGAACTACTTCAACAACCTTCAGTTCATTTAAACACGGTATAACAGTGGTGGGCTTTTTCCCATTATGCAGTCTTCGCAGTCTTAATTTGAGTCTATGATAAAAACACTTTCAAGTCAATACATCTTCACACTTGCTTTCATTTTGTTGTTGTTTATCCATTTTAACTTGTTGAAAAAGGCATCACATTACCAATGGATTGTAAATAAAGTATTGTGATATATATCTTATCATGAGATTTCTGATGATGCTCAGCACTAATATACTCACACTATTTGATGATTGGTGACAATACATGTCCTGTACTGGATGTTGTGTTAAGTGTTCCTGCTGGTTTGTTGATTGATTGGGAATATCAGACAGACTTGAATCATCCTGCATTGCTGTTGTCATGACTAGAGGGTTGATAAATGAACCATCCGATTGAGGATTTGAAGGCCAGCATCCCTTAAAAAAAATCCAACTTTGTTAATTCAATGCATAAACAGTGTTAAAACTAACATATCAGAAAGGGCCATGCAAAGTGTCTGACTCTCAATCTCCGTTTAAGTTGACAGGCAAATGGTCAAGAATTACTGTGTTTATGTCTAAATGCAATAAAAAACAACTTCTCACTTAAATCTTGTAAACTTTGCTTCATAAAATCATATTAAAATACTCCTAAAAATATTTGACGTTGACCTTAAAAACTATGAAACCTCTATTGTATATCTGCATATCAAAGTGTATTATGTGCAATTTCCGAAAGTCTGACTTAAGCATTTCAGTAAAATCAATGAAAAAAAATGCTTTAGACTGCCTAATTGAATTCTTATATAATCAAGGTAAATAAATTTTTTAATACAAAAGTATGCTGACAGCCAACCTGTGGTTGTGATGTTTGGACGGAGAGGAAATTGAGATTCTCAGAGGCGGACATGTTGTGATTCACCTCTGCCATTACATAATCCCCTGTAGCCTCTACACACCTCCTCTTACATGCATTGTCTTCCATCAACTTCAAAGAAAAGAAATCAATATCTCTTTCAGTAATGAGACAGGCAAATCTTTGATCAGTCAAATAGCAAACAAGGTATGCTCAGGTATGTTAATACGTAATCTGCTTTACACAAACCACTGCAAATCAGAACTGATTCTTTGTGAAGGATGTATTAGAAATGAATTAAAATCCAACTATTAACTTGATACACACTACTTATGTCATTCCAAGTAAAAACAAAGCCTACAGAAGGAATCCTGATTACCTCTCCACTGTTACCCTGAACAACCACCTCCCCATCAGCATCACCACAGCCTGGTGCTTTTCTTTTTTTAGGGTAGACTTCATGTATAAAAGGTTGTGTCTGGAGATTCCAAGAAAAATCTGACAGAGGCATCTACAAACAAAGATCAAAGAACAATTCCACTGATCAATATTGCAGCTTGAAAATCTTTAAACTGTTAATACCAAAGTTTGTATTTTCCCGTTCTGTTGTGGAATTTTCATGTTTTTCCCTGGATTCTTTTGGGGTATTTATAATCTAAGGTCAACTAAATAATGAAAATTGATTCTTGAAGAACTGACTTTTAAAATGTTTGGGAAATCTTAAGATTCACTCTGTATTTCTTTAAGAGTAATTCTTAGAGTAATAAATATGAAAGAATCAGGCTTAGTGTCCTTTCATAAGCGACAATAATGAAATATACATACAGACTAAGTGATAATTGCAACTTCAAACAAATCGACAGTCAAAAAAACTTATGCTCTGTTATTTATATAAATTTTATTTGGAAGTCACATCATTAAAAATTTCAATGTTCAAGATATTAGAGAAACAACTTTCAAATGCATTCTAGAGCTCCCAGAACTGGTTAAAAGAGGGACAGATACAATCCTACTGGGAAACTCCTGCTGTTTCATTTTACAATGGTTATGAATGTTTTTCAGTAATGGAGACAACCACTAAAAAAATGTTAACTTTATGTCATGTACCAAACCACTCCAGAAATAAAAATTATTGTTTGTTGGTTAAGTAACGTTAGAAACTAACGTAAGTCATTATTCAAACAGATGTTATCAGCAAGAACTTGTGAATCACTTTATATTTACCTAATTATTATATAACTAACCCCTAGTGCACTGGCCATCAAGTAATAGAATTTTAGAAATAGACAGTGTGGCTGTTTTGATGGTGGTTTGGACACTTTTTATTCAGAAAGTAAAAAACAACGTTAACTCAAAAAGCACATTATTCGCATATAATTACACAGTATATCTTTCATATGAAGTACAATGAACAACATTGTGATACTCAAAACAACTGTCAGGTGGGTATGTGACTACCTACTAATACCTACATATATTTGTCCAAATGACAATCTTATTTGCTCAAAAAATATACTCATTTTTATGAAGCAAATATTGATCATATTTCCTCTTTTTTTTATTGGAATCAAATAAATTAATGATAATCCTATAAACACAATTTTTAGTACAATGATGACTTTTATTGTGATTCGTTACTTGATATTTTTCAGATCTTATCAGATAACAATAACACTTTAAAAAGTTATAACAAGCGTCCCGACTCTCGATATACAATATTACATAATATGTATTAGAAGTATTTAAATAGCAAATATTACTGACATTGGGATAACATATATCTTAGACGTGTTAGACAGGTTGGGGACATCCTTGGATTTGTGACGATATACATGAAAGTCTGTGTCCTATGTTAGGTAAAGCTAACAATAAGTTCACAGTCGTTATGTATACGTACAGTATGCGAGGTATAGCCAACATGTTTTAAAGTATGCGTATCTGCTGTGCATGCTGTAACCACATTATAACGGTTATTGGTATAACGTTTTCATGCATTTCACTGTGTATTAACTCTGTTAAAAACAACATTTCGTTTTAAAAGGACAGAAATTCAAACCAGTCAACAACTTTTTTACATATGAACCGACGCATGGTGTAACATGGGTTCTTTCCCAATAAAAAGATATGAACAGAAAACTTGCCAAAAATCATAAATTCGACATTATGATACATATCATTTGCAATATCTTACCACTTACGTTTAATCACCTTTGCAGACAAACCACCTGTGCCGGCCTTCTTGTTTATTGTTTGGCGCTGTATGCAATCGGAAGCTATCGGCAATTTCCGTTGCAGAGTTTTGTTTTTATTCAGCATCCATTGCAATATATAATTTATACTTCAAAGGAAAGTAATCTCTAAAACTATCAAATTTATTGAAATAAATTCCCTACAAGTAACATAAATTATTTGATATAACTCTGCAAATTATTTCCCATCATCCTTCATTTGTATACATCATGGCGGCAAAGGCAAAAATGCAAGCGCGAGCTTGCTGTCGATTTTACATTTTGTTGTTTTTATTATTTTTGTGTGTTGGTTTCACCCAATCTTCTACTACAACAGTTCCAAATACAACATCGGTGGCGGATAATACAACAACAACACCACCTACAACAACGACAACAACTCCAACGACAACTACAACGCCGACGACTACAACACCGACTACTACCACAACAGCCTTGCCTACTCAGCCTCCGTCTCCTGTCGCAATCAACTCTGGTAAGCTCATTTGTGTGATGCCTACATCAGTGAAGGTATATGTGTGCTTCATTTGTGTGTGTGTTTGGGGAAGGGGGATGTGATCATGTGATGTAAACAGGTTGGCAACACACGCAGATGCCGGATGGGTAACAATCTTGCATTAAGCCAAATTTAAGGTAACAACTACGATCCCGTCCGGTTGGAATACTTAGTTTGCCCCTATTTAGAAATGACAGCTACAAGTTGTTTCATATGTTTAAAAAAATTCGAGGTGTCTTTGGAAAAGCCACATAACTAGTACCTAGTCTAAGGGATATACCATTACAATCTAGGTGAAAGAAACTAGGGCTGCCATCACAAAAATATCAAAGCCTACAGTTGATATGCAACAAGTTTACAAATTCCTGAACAATAAATACCATGTCCACAATGTAATATAAGACCCATCTAAGAGTAACTAGAGACAATGATAAGAAATTAGTCAAAAACAGATTTAGCACAAGTATCAGGGGCCATGCCTTTAGAAATCAAGTTGTAAATACCTGGAACAGCCTTCTCATTCATTTCATGAATTTTCCAGCAACCAATACCTTTAAGTCCAGACTAATTAACATTGGTAAGGAGTAGACCACATGTTCACAACTAAGTGTTACAATTTATTAATTGATATACTCATATAATCAGTGCAAGCATATGTGACCAAGTGTATTAGAAGATGTGTCAACAGAAGTACTGTGATGCTTACAATGATGATGATCACCATGAACTATAACAACAGTAAAATTAAGGTAAAAGCAAGAGCAGCTATTCCTGGGGCCACCTTTGGAAAATATGACTGCTGATATGTTTCTGCCTGGTAGACATCATCAGGGCACAATTATTGGTTTGCTCTTTCTTTTACCTTGATTTTAATCTACCTTTAAAGAGCACCCTGCATACTGTCCACACTGAATAGATGTTGGTTCTTATAAAATGACGCTGGGGCATTGGTGATTAAAATGTTTTCAGTGCACTAGCCAAGGACTAGTAGCCTGTTGAATCTACTACCCTGAAACAATATCCTGCTAGCCCCAAATTATTTACACAACTATATGTGAACAATAAAGAAATATGTTCATTTTTTTAATTTGATTAACAAATTAATAGGAAAACCTTTTCAGAAAAAAAACTGTAAATGCTTTTCAAAATATTGTTAAAAATGACTCATTCAGTGGATGTCAAAGAAATAGAAATTGGAAAACATGTCCAGGTTCCAGCTCCAGCACTTAGATTGCACCGTCAACAAACATGACCGTCTCTGCTTTAGCTAGCTTCTTGCTTATTCTTATATCAAATAAAAACTATTTATTTTATGGCAAATGACAGATAGTATTACCTACTGAATATTTTGTTCATTTTATAGGACATTTAATGTCAGGGTATCAGTAAAAAAACATGAATCTCCAATGATATTGATCAAGTTGATCAATTCTGCAAAATTTTCAAGTTTGGTTATGATATTAAATCATATCACAGAAAGTATTGTTTTTCCATTCATCTTATTGATGGACAGGACTTCCAATTATTTTTGAAATTGTTCAAGATAAATCATAATCTATTCACAAATTCAGTATTCCCAAACAATTAAGACATAGTTATTTTCAATTTCCACAGATATAGGACCTTGTCCATGTGACCTGACAGCCAATGCTTGTGATGTGAGGTGCTGTTGTGATCCTGATTGTACAGCGAATGACATTGGAGCATTTTCTTCTTGTATACCTACTTCTGTCAAGTATGTGTCTTACTGTTTAATTGACCAAACATTTTTTTTTCATTTCATGCTTTTTCTGAAACTGTCTTCAAGGTGCTTATTGCCATCAAACAAAAATAGATTGCTAACAAAGTCTTGGGTGAAAAAAAGTCAGCCATTATAAAAATAAGATTGCTTTATTCAAAACACATCAGTTCCAGCCAGGATATTGTGGCTTTGATGAATTTGACCAGATTTAATCTTGAGTTTAATATATGATTTTATTAAATTTTGCAGCAGATACTGCTGTTCTGTTATACTGTGTTTTTAACCATTTTTGATGACTTTTTTAAATGTGCTACAAAACAAGCATCAGTAGAAACTGTAATGCTTTTTATTTTTACTTAGTGTTGATGACCGCTTGTGTGTCCAGTCAGAGCTGTTGCTGCTAGATAACACACAGTACACCAAGGAATACACACAGGATGGACTGTTTTGTGTCTTCTTTGACAACAGTAAGTTATTGCCAGAGAAACTATCTAAGAAAGAAAAAATGTTGAACCACTTGCTGGAAGTATGTTAGTAGAGACTGGCTCAACTGTTAATACCTTAATTGTACTGCGTGATGGAGCTGGAGTGAAGCATTATTAAAGTACTTTGCTATATATTTGGTGTTATATATGCTCATGGAAACTCATTTTTACCATAAGTAATGTCTTTTAATGTTTTCTGAAGATTGATACTACTTACTGTAACACCCCATGTCTTAGGCCATGTTTTTGTGGTTGTCATTCTCTTGACTGTTATTGTTAAAGGCAGGATGACAATTGATCAGGAAGTACTGTAAGGGTTAATCCATGGAAACATATCCTGTTGATGGTAGAATAAAGAATCTTAATCCACAATAGATTTTGTAAATCATTTTGACCATTTGTAAATCTACCTATATCATATAGAAAAAATACCTGTCTTCTAATTCTTAAATTAGCCAGGTAATTAATTCCTTAACTTTCAACATAGTAATTTCAATTTACAAAAATCATCTTGAAACAAATTCATCACATGACTAGAAATTGTGATAGAATTATTTGTTTCCTTTTTTCAGATGTACAGAGAAATTATTATGCCAATCCTGACCTTGTGTCTGATGAAGCTACATTTGATAATTACTTGTATCGATTTGCTGGCACCAACTACCAGCCTGGGGCTGTAGACAAAACTCTATATGCCAATGAGTACAAGGTGACAAGTCATTGTTTATTTTCTTTTAGTTGATTAATTTCATTATTTTTCAACGATACAAAACATTCTGTTCTGTTGTTTCTAGAGGATTGTGTTGTGGTTGCAGTTCGTAAATAACAGTAAAAGTTAATTGACATAAATGTATCACTTTGCTTGACTTTTTGTGTAACTTTCACAATGCACATGGTAGGAAACCTTCAATACTGTAGTGACTATCACCTCACTCTCCTTAGACTCAGGACTATACTGTAGTGACTATCACCTCACTCTCCTTAGACTCAGGACTATACTGTAGTGACCATCACCTCACTCTCCTTAGACTCAGGACTATACTGTAGTGACTATCACCTCACTCTCCTTAGACTCAGGACTATACTGAAGTGACTATCACCTCACTCTCCTACGACTCAGGTATATACTGTAGTGACTATCACCTCATTCTCCTTAGACTCGGGACTAAACTGTAGTGACTGTCACCTCACTCACAAACAACTTCAAGGCCTACAAGTTCAGAAACTTTTGATATGCTTCAAATACCCAAAACCAGATTTATTTTAAGGACTACATATGCCATCTAAAACATTTTAAGTGGAGTTATAAATTTTGTATGAATTCATGTATAAGATATCACATTAAATCAATTCTTGTCCTTAAACAAAAGATGAATTACAGAAAATCCAACTTTTCATTCAAAACATCCAAGGGGAAATGTGAAACTTAGAAAAAATTGTCATGAAAACTTTATAGGGTTTTAAGTTATACAATATTTGGGTTATTAACATTTAATGTATATTTTTCTATATATGTTTCAGAGTGGAGATCCAGTGTTTGTTATCTATCAAAATCTAGCCAGGGGCTACTTAGGTGTACCTAAGACTGTTGGATCTACGTTTTGTTCAGATAGTAATCCAGCTGGTAATTATAAGATTCTTTACTTGCCCATTCCACATTGTAACATGGCTATATTACAAATGTTTGATGTGCCTATTATAACACTAGCATAACTAAATAACATTACACAACTGATTCAGAGGTGAAAAGCACACCAGTATAGTCAAATAATGCTTGTATTTAAAAAAAAAATCAATTTATTGGTCTTGGTTAATTGTTAATGGTTACTGATAATATGAAATTTATAAAAAAAAAAACCTCATTATAACTCCTTATATAAAATGTATGTGCTAGAAGCTGAAAGATTTCGACATGGTAAACAAACCTCACTAATGTATCCTCTAGGCACAGTCAGAATGCCATTCTATAAAAGCAAAAAATATCCAGACTTTAACATGAGAACAAGCCATTTACCTGATTGCTGATTAGCAGAGTCAAGTGATGAATCATAATGCTAGCTACATTGGCTATTGCAGCATTCCTGGAAGATGAGTCGTCTGAGTGTGTACGAAATGTGTACACATTGGATGCCACTACTTGTGTTAACACAATCCAATGGAAGGCTTCCTCCTATTATTCTGGGATCAAAGTTGTCGCTGTGAGTCAACTGCTTCTATGTTCTGTACTTAAGTAATGGATAGAGTTGTTAAGGAATGTTTCTTTAGAAGATAAAGTGTGAGATGATATATACAAGCAAAGGAACTCTGTATATAAAAGTATAAAAGAAAAGCAGGTTGAAATGGAGGGGGGACCAGCAAATATTTACCAATGACTTCTGTAGGAGTGAAAGAATTTTTATGAAAAATCAACAATTACAGAGTGGTGGTCAAATTATAACAATGGAATTATTAAAAGAGGATGTGTTGACTAGTTAGTGATATTATGCCATTAATTATTAGGAAGGTGTTATGCCTGTGCATATTTAATATTTGTGTGAAATTCCATTGTAGACACCATACCTGTTCAACTGGATTGTAAACCAGACAGGAGTGACCAACCCAGCATTTACTACTGCTGCTCCACCCACCACCACAGGTCAGTCTCTGGTCTAGTATGGCTGTTCAGCTGTTCTCTAATACCTTATTTTTTGATTTGATTCATTATTGTCACCGATAAAGAATTGAAGTTGATAACTATATCAATACCAATCACAGATTTATCAATGAAGTTCTCATTTCTCAGAAACACAGTTACAATGAAAAATAGGATATACCGGTATAGATTTTTTTTTCTCGTAAACATCAATTTACAGTTGAAATGAAACATTTTGAAATTGCAAGATAAAAAATGCCATATCACCACTTCTGAACAAGTGAAAAAAGGGTCTTCATTATAAAGAAATGATAATGGACGTGGAAATTTGATGACTTCATTTGGAGAGAATCCTCAGACAGGTGCATTAGAAAGTAGTGATATGTTGTTGTTTGTTGTTGTTCTTGTCGTTTCTTTGTTTTTTCTTTCTTTTGTGTGAAAGAAACTTTCTCTTTAACTACAGGACTGTACCATTGAAAAGTTTTTAAGTTGCAAGGGATCAAACACATAAAATGAATTGCTATTGAATGTGTTGTGATGGCGAATATGCTTATCTAAAACTTGCCAAATGATATTGCATGCTTGTTGTGTTGACCTTTTATCATGATGTTGCTTTGTCTGTGTATGTAATGCTGTTTAATTTTGATGATTTTTACTTTGCATGTCACTAGTTTATGATATAAGTGTCTATATTTGTAATTGATATGTATTCCCACACTTTACAGTAGATGAATTGTTTTCTCTGTGAGTAGTATATTTTCATCTGCCATTCAAATTTGTTGTGTGTTGTTGTAAGTAGTTTGGATTTTTACAGTTCCCGTAGTCACCACTGACATCAATGCTACAACAACTGTTTCAAACACTACAACCCCAGCAGTGGTGACCACAGTTCCAACTGTAGTAACAACAGGTACAGGATGGCTGACATCCGTAGTCTCTTTACACAGTCCTTCTCTGCTCGACTCACTACCATGTATTTCTTTACACACTACACTATTATGATAAATCTCCTCCACTCCTGGTGTTGTGGGTGTCTTTATTTCTTTAACACACTGCACAGTATTACTACTACTGTATATAAGGAAACTTTTTAGCAAAAAATATTTTTATACTCCATGTATTTAATGTTTTGCTGTAAAACATGTTTTTTGTTTAATTTTTTAATTTGCCCTCTTCCTATAAGGTGAAAGGATTAATGTTAAACGACCATGGACACAGGCGCCTAGTTGTAGACAGTATTTCCCAGTCAAGAACAGCGTCTATCATTTACTGAGTGGATAGTTTTGATATTTGTTGAATACAAAATTAGTGTATTTGAAACAATTGTCTTAATATTAAATGCTTAGAAAATCGTTACCACATCTTCACTATCTATGTTAACAAAGTCTATTTTCTGTCTTCAGTCCTTTTTCCTTGCACTTTGTCATGACTTTCACTGTGTGTTTACTAATCCTTCACCACATGTTTGATTACGATGGTCTAAATGTTACAACATTGAAACTGATTAAAATTGTTACTTGATCTGACTCCCATTTCATTAATTGCTCACGGCTAATTCAAGAATAGAATCTTGACATAGCAGAATGAAGTATATAAAATAGGAGCCCGTATCAAGATGAGACCTAAGTCATATTACTCTAATATCAAGTAAAACTCATTAATATTTACAAGAAGAAGGGGTTAGATCACAGTCAGTATATCATCACATGGTGGAATTGTATGCTGCTGTGTCCAGGTGATGACATTTCAGTGTATTAGCCCAAGAGTAGCTCAGTCATCTTATGACTGTTTTCATGTAACTTATCTATTGCTATTACATAAAATTCCAAATAAACAGTGTTTTGAAAAATCTTTCAATTCAGATCTGCTAAAGTTACAGTGAATACATACATATCTAAAAGTCAGCTTTGATATACACGTATGTGGTTTTATTGTTATAAATTATTCTAGTACATGCATATAATTTGTACTACCTGTAGATTTATTACAATATGTTAACAATATTTATCCTGCAGTAAACCCATTGTGCTGATAATTCTTACTCAGTGAGTGGGCTTATTACAGGACATGCTATTGATTGTTGATTATTTTGAACAGCAATATAATGAGATGGACTCATGACTGGAAATGGGAGTATAGCTTGATAAATTTATTATATTTTCATTTTGTGTTATTTTCCAGTTCCAGGATACAGGATTTTTTAAGACTTCAGAATACAAAAGAACAAATTTAACACTCTAGGATGTAGTTTAATTTATAGTAGTCATTAAATTTTGTTACTCCTCGGACAAAATTACAATTCCATTAGCTTATTAATTTCTTTTAGTTGATATTTGCACATTTGTCAAATATAAGACCATCGAAAAATATGTCACGCCCAAACAACCATTCCAAAGTTGTTCATGTTTCAAGTTCATATCTTACATCATGTTCATATATTGAGATTAGTGATAAAAGATTGTAAATTATTATTTCCAGGTTTTAGAGAGATATCTTAAAATAAGTGGTTTATAGTTTAAAAAGTGTTTTTCCATCTGAAGTTATAAACAATAAACAGTAATTCCTGTTAAATTCAAAATGGAATGCTGTAGTGCTTCATCACTTGACAATTTTTGGGAAAATGAGATTTCGGAACATTTTTATTTAAATAGATATCATTATCCTTTGTAAAGTATACCAGGAATCTGTAGACAGATTAATGAGCAAGAAAATATCTTGTTTGTACATCATCATGTATAAAATATATCATTCATGTAAAACAATGATATTTCATAACAACAAGTTTTGGAATTTCATATTACCAGGAGTAATGACGTTTTCTATTTCAGCAGCATTTGAGGCCCCCTGAGTTTCTCGTGTGATCTGTTGTGACTCCTGTGGAATTTTGTGCATAAGCAATGACTTTCTTATCTGGGTTTTCAATGATGTCACTTTCTTGACTTGTCTTTTCTTGTCAATACACTTAGTGCAAATAAATTCAGTTCTAACTTCTCCTCAGAAACCATTCCTCAATTTTTAATGAAATTTTGCTGGTAATTACCTGATTCAACAGAATCTCTACTGAATATTCATTGTGTGTTTCTGTTGTAGGTGTCATTTCTGATGTACTAGATTTTTTATGTTAAATGTCAGAAAATTTTATAGAATATTAAGTAACATTTGATTTGGATCATTATTTTCATCCTTTAGATAACAGCACAGTTACTTCCCCTTCGAACTCCACAGGTTGGTTCTATAGTAATTCATTCATTCCAGATATATGTGTTGCCAGACTAGTTTCTCTGCTGATTCCTTCTGCATTGTGTTTCAGGTGTTCAAAGAGCTTGACTATATAAACATCCTGTGCAAATCTGTCTCTTTGTTCTAAAGAATTCTCAGCTAATTCCCTAATATATTGTAGTTCTCAAACAATCTGACAAGAATGTATATGTAATGTTTTTCGTTGAACATGAGTGTTTTTCAGTGGGAGGGGGGTGTTACACCAATGTCAAATTCTCTCAGATTTTCATTTCTTTAACCTATATTCTTATTTTGGGAATAACAAAATTTTGATAAAGTAAATGTAGAACTGACAATGTTTGTGATATTGATTCTTAAGAAAGACAAATTATATAAGTTGTTAAATTGAGAAATAAATCTTGCATTTTTTATTCTTTAAAGCTTCTCTATCATTATGAGGAAGTTAAACATGCTTTATAATCATAATATTGTGTTCAGTTGTTCTTGCTAATCAGCTTTATTTTGCACTTTGTTCTTTTTTGCACTGCTAGAAACTTACTGTTATCAATTTCTTTATTTTGTATGTATTATAAGTTCTTGCATAGTTTTAATTGCCAAAAATAAGTTGCACTTTTTGTGTGCTTTAGAATTTCAACAATGTACATCTCTCAATGGATGAATTTGATATTTCTCATTATTTCTACTCAGTACATGTATTATCATATGAGGTAATGGGATTATTTTCAAATTTCAGATGATGATAAGTTTGTTGTTTGTTTTGTATGTTTAGTAGTGACTGTACATTTGCACAATCAGTTGTATTTAATATTGATATAAACTGCATCAGTGGTGGTTTGGTATAACATTTTCTTAAGATTTTCAATCTGTAGCACTGTGTTTATATGTACATATCTGACATACTTATAATGAAAAGTTTATATATTCACTTGTATATTAATGGACCTAACTTTCTACACCTTGTCTCCACAGACAATACCACCACGACTCCCTCTGTCCCTACTACACCAATAGTACTTATCCCAGGTTTGTAACCAGGTTGTCTTAATCCAAAGAAACACGGACTCATTAATTTGATATTATTGCTATAACCCAAATCTGTGCCTGTAACCCGACTGCTGTAACCCAAATCTGTACCTGTAACCAGACTGCTATAACCCAAATCTGTACCTGTAACCAGATTGCTATAACCCAAATCAGTACCTGTGATATAACCCAAATCTGTACCTGTAACAGACTGCTATAACCCAAATCTGTACCTGTAACCAGATTGCTATAACCCAAATCAGTACCTGTAACCAGACTGCTATAACCCAAATCAGTACCTGTAACCAGACTGCTATAACCCAAATCTGTACCTGTAACCAGATTGCTATAACCCAAATCTGTACCTGTAACCAGATTGCTATAACCCAAATCAGTACCTGTAACCAGATTGCTATAACCCAAATCAGTACCTGTAACCAGATTGCTAAAACCCAAATCAGTACCTGTAACCAGATTGCTATAACCCAAATCTGTACCTGTAACCAGACTGCTATAACCCAAATCAGTACCTGTAACCAGATTGCTATAACCCAACGTATTACATGTAACCAGACTGCTATAACCCAAATCTGTACCTGTAACCAGATTGCTAAAACCCAAATCAGTACCTGTAACCAGATTGCTATAACCCAAATCTGTACCTGTAACCAGACTGCTATAACCCAAATATGTGCCTGTAACCAGATTGCTATAACCCAAATCAGTACCTGTAACCAGATTGCTATAACCCAAATCTGTACCTGTAACCAGACTGCTATAACCCAAATCTGTACCTGTAACCAGACTGCTATAACCCAAATCTGTACCTGTAACCAGATTGCTATAACCCAAATCTGTACCTGTAACCAGATTGCTAAAACCCAAATCAGTACCTGTAACCAGATTGCTATAACCCAAATCTGTACCTGTAACCAGACTGCTATAACCCAAATATGTGCCTGTAACCAGACTGCTATAACCCAAATCAGTACCTGTAACCAGATTGCTATAACCCAAATCTGTACCTGTAACCAGATTGCTATAACCCAAATCTGTACCTGTAACCAGATTGCTAAAACCCAAATCAGTACCTGTAACCAGATTGCTATAACCCAAATCTGTACCTGTAACCAGACTGCTATAACCCAAATCTGTACCTGTAACCAGATTGCTATAACCCAAATCTGTACCTGTAACCAGATTGCTATAACCCAAATATGTGCCTGTAACCAGACTGCTATAACCCAAATCTGTACCTGTAACCAGATTGCTATAACCCAAATCTGTACCTGTAACCAGATTGCTATAACCCAAATCTGTACCTGTAACCAGACTGCTATAACCCAAATATGTAACTGTACCTGTAACCAGATTGCTATAACCCAAATCTGTACCTGTAACCAGACTGCTATAATGCAAATCAGTACCTGTAACCAGATTGCTATAACCCAAATCTGTACCTGTAACCAGATTGCTATAACCCAAATCTGTACCTGTAACCAGATTGCTATAACCCAACGCATTACATGTAACCAGACTGCTATAACCCAAATCTGTACCTGTAACCAGATTGCTATTACCCAAATCTGTACCTGTAACCAGATTGCTATTACCCAAATCAGTACCTGTAACCAGACTGCTATAACCCAAATCTGTACCTGTAACCAGATTGCTATAACCCAAATCTGTATAACCCAAATCTGTACCTGTAACCAGATTGCTATAACCCAAATCTGTACCTGTAACCAGACTATTATAACCCAAATCTGTACCTGTAACCAGACTGCTATAACCCAAATCTGTACCTGTAACCAGACTGCTATAACCCAAATCTGTGCCTGTAACCAGACTGCTATAACCCAAATCTGTACCTGTAACCAGACTGCTATAACCCAAATCTGTACCTGTAACCAGACTGCTATAACCCAAATCTGTACCTGTAACCAGATTGCTATAACCCAAATCAGTACCTGTAACCAGACTGCTATAACCCAAATCAGTACCTGTAACCAGACTGCTATAACCCAAATCTGTACCTGTAACCAGATTGCTATAACCCAAATATGTACCTGTAACCAGATTGCTATAACCCAAATCTGTGCCTGTAACCCGACTGCTATAACCCAAATCTGTACCTGTAACCAGATTGCTATAACCCAAATCTGTACCTGTAACCAGACTGCTATAACCCAAATCTGTACCTGTAACCAGATTGCTATAACCCAAATCTGTACCTGTAACCAGATTGCTATAACCCAAATCTGTACCTGTAACCAGACTGCTATAACCCAAATCTGTACCTGTAACCAGATTGCTATAACCCAAATCTGTACCTGTAACCAGATTGCTATAACCCAAATCTGTACCTGTAACCAGATTGCTATAACCCAAATCTGTACCTGTAACCAGACTGCTATAACCCAACGCATTACATGTAACCAGACTGTTGTGAACAAATTGTGTACCTATTACCAAATTGTAATTTGGTCATCTTAAGTAGATTTATAATTTGTAATCTGATTGCAGCTGTAATCATAACCTGCTTGTCCAACTTTTTTTAGGTCACCTGAGACAAAGTTTCAAATGACCTAATGAAATCATCTTTTGTCAGTCGTGCATCATGCATCATCCGTCATAAACCATTTACATTTTTGACCTTCTTTTCAATGACCAAAAGGCCCAATGTACTAATATTGGGCCTGTAGCATGCTGGGATGAAGGGATACCAAGTTTGTTTTATTACCTTGACTGACATTCAAGGTCACGGGGTGAAATATCTTTTATCTTCAACTGACTTCTTTTTAATAACCAAAAGGCTAAGAGGTCTGAGAATGGGCCTGTAGCCTATTGGGATGAAGGTCTACCAAGTTTGTTTAAAAGAATAACCTTGACCCACTTTCAAGGTCACAGGGGTCAAACGTTTGAGTATTAGTATTCATTTTCTGTTACAATTAAAAAAAACAAGTTGAAATTTCCTCGTAGGAATTTCAAATTTAGCTCTAAAAATTGGATTTGTTCAAATTTCTACAGTGTTCTTTAAATCCACACTTGCTACAAGCAATGCTGTACAGGCTTTAATCTATATGTTAGATATTGGATAAGTTTTGTTAAGTTTAAGCTTTTGACATTTGTTAAAAAACAAAAATTCAACTCAGGTGACCATGAAGGCCTATCAGCCTATTGTTTACTTAAATGTAGTGTCATAGTTTGTAGAAGTGTATAGCAAAGTAAAACCACCCGTGCTAGGGAGTATGTGTTCCTTTTGTCATGGTAGATACTGGTAGTTGTACAACATGGGTTACAATGATGAGTTACATACAACTGCTCCAAATGATGCTTTTACCTGTAGTGTAGTAAACTATCTGTTTGTCGTGTGAATAAATCGGTTAACTTATATCCTTATTAGATTTTGCTATAAACAAATTCTTTGTCTTCATTCTTTTCACTCCTAACAGTTGTCACAGTTGTAATGTGTCATATCATTTATTAAAATTACCTCTTTTTCAATTATTTGAATGATTTATTTTCTAGTATATAAGCACCTTTTCATTGATATCCATGTACCATGAAAATATGTCTGGCAATTAGTGGGTGAGATATAACTTGGACTTAACTTGTCAGTTGTTGGAAAAAAAACTGTTGTTTTTCAGATATTCATCATTGAATTTTTTCACAAGACAGTTGAAAAATATTCTTTAAAGTCCCAACTTTGTCCTTGTAATTTTTTGTGCTTCCTTCAAAGTTAATAATGGTGAAAGTTTTTCATTGTTGTGATGGAGGTTTAAACAATTTGTTTTCTCCTTGATAACAGTGGACCTGTACAACAACACATACACAGTTCCAATAACAGTAGACTCCGTGACGTGTCAGGATGTGAACGGCCAAGCTTTAACATGTCCTACCAACAGTCCAGTCGACCCAACCTTTACCAGCAACACCTGTAGTAATGTCGTACTCGGGGTATGTTTTCTGCAAATATAGTTAGAAAAACATTTAATAAGGTTAAAATTATGAAAGATTGTTTGAAAAGTTTCCCATGGTTTAACCAGATTCAGGCTTCCAAAAGAATATGTGTCATTTTTTTAAAAAGATTTAATTAAGTGTAATTTTCAAACACAACATACCCAAGTGTCACCATTGAGTTGGTTCTTTGTTGGCTGGCTAGATGTGAGGATTTATTATTGAAAGATAAATAATACACATATATCTGGTGTTACTCTCAACATCAGAAACATTTATAAACATTTTAGTCTGTGGCAGTTAAATGTAAGGATGCCAAAATTTTTAACTGAAGATTTTATTTTATTCATTCAATGATCATGTCGGATCTTGCATCAATTTGTTTCCAGGTGGAGTATATTCTTGGTTATGGAAGTGATATACCTGAATTCCTGATAGACGTACAGCAGGTCGTGACCTCTGCCAGGGTTAAATTGACTCTGGGAAATATTGACCAGACCAGTCTACCAATCACTCAGAAATACAGCACTAAATTTGTAGGAGTAAGTATGATAGTAGGCTACTTGTTGAAATATTTCAACAAAAGATAAAAACATCTTTTATATATACTGATGAAAACTGGCACAAAGATGCCCATCTTTTCTGCTTTCTGGATGTAATGGTATGAAATTGGGAAAAAAATGTACATAAATATGAAATTGGAACATTTTTGATAAGTAAAGCATAATCACTTTCCTATCAAATCCAGACGTACCTGACACTGCAAATTCTGAACTGTACCACTATTCAAATGAATTCAAACGTAGCATGCAGGTCATCATCCTCAATACTCCAGGGGTTACCATCACTTTCATTCTCTGTGTTCATTTCAATTCATTTGAATAGTGGTATGATCTAGAATATACATATACTTCCTGTTGTTCTAAAATTATCTGATCTATGAAAATTATGGAATTTATTGAAATATAGGGCTTGTGCACATCCACATCTAAATTTTTTGTTTTCTTTAAATCACTTTGAATTTTTCTCGCCTCCTAGGCTTCAAAATTTAGAACTCTAACATCACTGACAAGTCTTAGTATGATGCAGTTGAATTCATTGTTTGGCTCTACTGTATCTAACCCTAAATTTGTATTAAAATGTGTTATTCATTTTCATAAAAAAGATGCTGTCCTCAAGTGTGATACAAAATATACTCTGTGATCAAGGAAAATTATACTCAATCAACTCTACAAATATCAACTTGAAACTTGGTGCAAAGATGTATTATAATCATATCTATATTACCTACTATCTTGATTTTCTTTAAGATATCTTAGTCTGTGACTTTTACTGTAACTGACTAGAAAGACAACTAAAATAGATGTCCTAATACCATAATCCTGTGCATTCTAACATAATGTCCTGGCTGAGAATTACTTTCAAAGCAGATCAATACTAGTTCCTAATTGATGCTAATCTTAATCTGAACGGTATCAGGAACACCTTAGCCTGTCAGGGTTTTGTTTTTTTTTTAAGTTTATAGTATAATACTCCTTTGCCTCAGAGTGATCATATGCATGCATAACACTCATCTGAAAAATTGTGGCATTGTTTTTAGCATACAACTGTTGCTGGGTAGAGTAGTAAACTGATTGGAATTTTCTTTACCAATCAGAGAGCTATGGCTGGAAGTATTGTTCTGTGACAATAGGCTGAAACTAAGATCTGTGTTAGGTTTAGCCACAAACGTCACCAGTCTATTGAACATATTTAAATACATTCCTATCTGCTCAATCAAATCCTCAGCTCCCTTATGAATTTGACCTGGCCATGCTAAAAGGTGGACAAATTTATTGGCTCTAGGGTTTTTTCTCTTTTTTTTTTTTTTTTTTGTGTGCTGGAAAATGGAAAATGTCAATATCACTCGAAATTTCATTATACAAAATATTCAACTTGCATTGGTCATATTTTTCATATCTTCTAATAACAAGTTTGAACTCTTTGTTTACATGCCTTAGCTAATAGGTTTAACTTCGGTAAAGGTCATTGCTTAATATCAGAGATTGCATTCTGTCTGTTACAGTCATCCGAGGCAAATGTGGTGGAAAAGAGTGGAAACCCTGGCTACTTGTTTGGAAAGCCTGTGAGAGCTGGAATCCGCTACAACATTGCTGGTAACTCCAGGTAAATCTTTACTTAGAGAGTGAAATAATTTATACATGAAGATGCTGGCAACTCCAGGTAAATCTTTACTTAAAGATAGAAATACTGAAGAATGATAGAGACTAATAGAGACTAAAGTACCTATGGTATGAAGAAAAAAAAGAAGGAAATTTCTTGTTCTGATGATTTAAAACAGATACAACAAGAGTGAACGTCACGATAACAGGGTCAGTATATATAATTGTACAGTTTGTCACAAATCACCAAACAATTGATATTTAAGCTAATGGTTGTGCTTTACATATCTCTGACATGTACCATAAGTATGTGTTGTCAAGGTAAAAAGCTACGTTTAACTTCTTAGATGTACAATATGCTTCAAAACATATTTTCTTTATTATGCAAAACTCATTCACTGCATTTTTTGCCTGACAAGAAAAGGAATATTTTATTAATAAAACTAAGTAAATAGTAACTGAGAGCAGAACACAAAGTTTACAGTCAGTTATCCCCCTTGTTTTTTGTACACTTAAACCATAACAAACTAGGACCAAAACATTTCATTCTTGATTGTAACTATAAATAAATACAATACCAAAATATATTTTTCTCTTTAAGTTTTGCCATATCGGAGAGTTTATATGACCTCACCCTCGTCAAGTCAACAGGCTCTGGTGACTGTGCTACTGGCTCAGCCAACAGACTTCAGGTGAACTTTGGAGAAGATGTAAGGACAGGTTGTCTGATAAGGTAATCATGGTTACAGCTGTGTGACCATCACAGGGGATTCAAATTTGAATCTTGTTTCTCTTTACTATCATGTAATGTATTTCCAGGTATTATGTTACAATGTCTAATGCTGTGGTTGCATTTGCCACCAAGTGAGAGGGTAAATAGTGGCAAAGATTTGTAAAATGAAACATTTTATGTAACAGTAAATATAGTATCTCTTATTTTGTGTAGAAAACCATGCCGATATCTGGAGTAGAGACAAAAATCAATATCACGTTTTGCTTACATATTTGAATAACTGTTTTTAAGGATTTTACAACAAGAATATGAAAAAGCAATGGGTCTGCAGTGCAAAAATGTGGGAAGTAATTCTCTTTTTAAAAAGTTAAATTTCGAAAGCAAGTAACACTTGTTTTGTCTTCTTGTCAGATTCAACTATGAAAATGTGACAGAGTATTGTACTGCCATTGAACAACAGATAATCAATGCATTGGAGGGTTTAGACGGAGTAACTTATGACCCTGGTAACAGATCTGTGGCTATATTTGGTAACTCTGACCCTCTAGTCACTGGTGATTGGGTACCTATCATCAGGAATGCACCTACTGCAGCACAGGTAATATCTTATACAGTACTGGCTAGACTATGTATATCTATCTTATACAGTACTGACTAGACTGTGTATATCTTATACAGTACTGACTAGACTATGTATATCTTATACAGTACTGACTAGACTGTGTATGTCTTATACAGTACTGACTAGACTGTGTATATCATATACAGTACTGACTAGACTGGCTAGACTATGTATATCTTATACTGTACTGACTAGACTATGTATGTCTTATACAGTACTGACTAGACTATGTATATCTTATACAGTACTGGCTAGACTATATATATCTTATACAGTACTGGCTAGACTATGTATATCTTATACAGTACTGACTAGACAATGTATGTCTTATACAGTACTGACTAGACTATGTATGTCTTATACAGTACTGACTAGACTATGTATATCTTATACAGTACTGACTACGCAGTGTATATCTTATACAGTACTGACTAGACTATGTATATCATATACAGTACTGACTAGACTATGTATATCTTATACAGCACTGACTAGACTATGTATATCTTATACAGTACTGACTAGACTATGTATATCTTATACAGTACTGACTAGACTGTATATCTTATACAGTACTGGCTAGACTGTGTATATCTTATACAGTACTGACTAGGCAATGTATATCTTATACAGTACTGACTAGGCTATGTATGTCTTATACAGTGCTGACTAGGCAATGTATATCTTATACAAAACTGGCTTGACTATGTATATTCTTGAATTTATTTTGCTCTAAACCCTGGCGGCTGTCATTCTGACTTAATGTGTGTACCTCAGGGCAGGTTTATCACAGAACAATTGAATCAAATTTTTTGTTATTTATACTAAACAGCAAAGAGATATCAAGGGCTCAATACAAGTATGGGCTTATTATTTAGATAAATCCAGAAATATGTTACTGTATATATGATAATACAATTATTGCATTACTGTTTGTTGGTCCTGGTGTGTTATTTTACCTTTCATGTTCTCCTAAACAAATACTAGATGGTACAACATTGACGTAGAAATAGTTTACTGTTGTTATATGTTACACATTCAGTAATAGTCTGACATGTTGTTTTTTGCAATACATCTGTTTTGTAGGTGATCAGTTCCATGACTGGACCGACCTGTTCTGTGACAACTGGCATGCATGTCCAGATTCTTTACGCAAACATTGGAGCACTGGTCAACCCACAAAGGAAAATTCTTGGTGTTCAGTTTAATTATGAAGATCCACAGCTTGTTACATTCAGGGTAAGTATATAAAAATCCTCTGGCTAAAGTAAATTTTCCACTTTATTGTTATGAACATTTTAAAAAATACTGTCCATTCAAATTCTTTTCAAGGTACAGTACTAAATACTACTCTATTGAGACATAATTCAAGAATATCACATATTACATACAACAAAGGTTAGGAATAAGGTGATGGGTCTAGATCTTTCCTTAATTCTTGTCAAAGTAGAGATTAAAAAATCAGATTTAAAAATAACCATGTTTTGAATTGGTTGGTCAACGTTTTCAACAGAGACTCAAAACTCTCCTAAATACATTTTCATAGGCAACTTGATAGAATATTTTACTCTAAATGTTAGGTTTTTGCTATGTTATTGTCTCAAATTCAATGTTATGGAAATTTCTGAGAAAACCTGCATTTTTTGGGATTAATTTAAAATGCATGTAAACATGGTTGATCAGTTGATCATTTGATTTTTGAAGAGAAAACATTAGTTAGACTTCTGTAGATCATAAAACTTTTTTCTCTAATTGTGGTCCAATCTGGTCTTTGATTTCAGTGTATTGGCGTGTTTTGTTCTCCTGGAAGCTCTGCCCTCACCCAGTCCGTGGAGATCAGCCAATCAGTGACATTTATAGATGTATCAAAGCCTAGCACTGGCTACGTAGGAGAACCACCTATCTTCCTCGCCAAACTGCCATATGATTTCTTCTACCCCTTCCTTCAGTCTGCTGGTCAGCAGACAGTCAGCAGCAGTGTGTTACTGACCACACTACTGTGCCTGGTCAAAATTATGTTATAGCATTGTTTTAATTTATGTTGAACACTTACCTAGTAAATAACTCATTGGTGTGGAAGATAATGTAAACGTGTCAATTTTTAAAGAACAAAAAATTTTATTTTGAAGATCCAAGATTACATGTTTTCTGATGTTCTGTTTTAAGTAATTCTTTTCAATAGTACAGATGCTATATTTGCTATAGAAACAAAAGAGCAAGCATTATCTAAATATGGAGATATTGATCAACAGTATCATAAAGAGGATTAATTATAAGCATTTATAGATATTGAGGAAACAGTAAAAGTACGGTTTCTTTGTTGGCCTTGGTGTGGAGAAGGGATGACTAGAGATGTTTATATGAGAAGGGATATTTATTGAAATGTGATTAATGTATGATATTTGTGTATGAATAAGTGTGAATGAATGTTATTCAAAATTGTATTAATCCTTTTAAGATTAAAAGTTTTTAGTTGGAGTTGTATCATAGGCTAGTTCTATTAGACTGAAAATTGAATCTTTGCATTTCCTTAGAAACACTGTATACCAGAATGTAAGAAAGAATGTTAGACTGTGTACATTGACGGAATAAAAATGTTTTAAAAGATCTCTTGTAAGACGGATATTTAATACTGTACGAGAGAAACTCACAAAAATCTTCATGTATGAGGGAATGAATGTCAAGAGTAACTATATTTTTATACATAACAGTGTTGAGTGAGTCAGGATTGAAAGTAAATTTGAGAGTATATTGTATCATAGAAAATGTCGGTGTTTAGTTTTGTATATATATGTATTGACTTTGATAGTTTAAAATCTCAGTTTTTTTTATGTTGCTACCTGTGCTATCAAAGTCTATCAAAGTGTGAATTCATTCACTGTGGGATATTGTTCAATAATTCTATTGACATTTTAAATATCATATTTTCTTCCCTGATTATCAAATTCAAACAGCTTAATTACCTATGCAACTGCAGCAAGCTCTTATTGCAAAGAAGTTAGGGAGGATGAAATATTTGGTGTATTTTGGCGTGCTGTTTTTCCACAAAATTTTAATACAAATGATTTATAGTTATACAGCATAGACATACAAAAAATATTAACCTACTTTTAATCTGTTTGTCACATACACACCAAGTTATACAAGACAAGTTGTCCACAGTTGTGTTGTCTCCCTTGACTAGGTAATAACCTGTACCAATAGATTTCTGTGATAAAGTGGACAAACATTCCATGTACTTCTAGACGACTACACAATGATTTGCACATTTTCGTCAGAATGAAGCTTAGTTGATATTATTAACTGTTGTAATAATGGTGATGAAGTGATCGAGGTAATATGATTCTTTATTTAGTTTGTGCCACTGTTATATATATATATAGCAGTATTAACGGAATTCCTGTATATATATATATAGCAGTATTTACTGAATTCCTGTATGTGTATATATATATAGCAGTATTTACTGAATTCCTGTATATATATATATATATATATATCTATAGAGCAGTATTTACTGAATTCCTGTATGTGTATATATATATAGCAGTATTTACTGAATTCCTGTATATATATATATAGCAGTATTAACAGAATTCCTGTATATATATATATAGAGCAGTATTTACTGAATTCCTGTATGTATTGGAGTGCTCATTGTTTACCATTTGATGTTGAGTCTGATGAAGATTGGATTTGTAAACTTGACACTCTATGTACACTGCTTGTTTTTAACGTTAAGTTAATCAATCAAAGCAAGCACTCAAACCTAAGACTGTAAACAGGAAAACCTGTGTGGAATTTTCCTGAGTGCAGAAGTTACATCCATTGACCTACGCTTTCAATGAATTTGGTAAAGTAAATTAAAAACTGAGTTACTTGGATGTTATGAAAGTAATTTAGAATACTGCCCATGTTTTGACATTTTTGTTTTCGATCATGCTGATGTAAAGACGTGTGGTTGATAAGCTGGTGTACAGTGAATACCTGATACACTATTTTGTCTATGTAAATTACCGGTTGTGTATGATTTTTACAATAACAGCTTCCTCCGTCCATGATCATGCATTTATAAAATCATTTATAGTAAAAATAAATTGTATTCTATACAAAGACACGTGTTATATTATTAATTACCTAAGTAATCATCAAGCCAAATCCAATTGTTAGATACATGTACCAGTCAAATTATCGACGGCACATATTGTATGGTTTTGTCTGTTTTTTTCTTTGTCTAAAGGTCTAATCCTACAGGTCTTGACCATGCTGTCGATCCTTGTACCATTACCTCCATAAAATGAAGCTGTTTTTAGCTCACCTGGCCTGAAGGGCCAAATGACTTATGCTGTGGTGCGGTTTTCGTCATCAACATTTTTTCTTTAAACAACCTATGGACCAATTGACCAAATGATTTGATATTTGGCTGGAATGATCCTAGGATAAAACCTGACAAAATTTGCGAAAAGAAATAATCTTGACGTATATTCAAGGTCACAGGGGTCAGATTTGTTAAAACCTTTAATATAAACTTTATTTGTTTTACAACAATTGCGAAACAAGTTATTTAAACTTATACTAATCACTCTTGTTGGCCCGGATGTAAGCGCGCGAGGGGCCTTATTGTGGGAGGAAAGGCCGGAGTACCCGGGGAAAACCCACGCGGTCGGACAGGTGACCCCTTACCTTTTCACGTCCGTTCCGGGAATCGAACCCCGGTCGGCTAGGTGAAAGGCGAGTGCGTTAACACTGCGCCACCCGACCACCCAACCTTTACATATATGTAGGATAGAAATCAGATGTAGTATGGTTCCTCTACATGGAATATTAGAGTAACATTGGCGATAGTTTTACTTTGATTCTTATTTCGGTAACCAACGCTACAGCGAACCGATACATTACATTCATAACAATGATACAGATTAAAAAATCACTTTTATTTTCAAAATACATGTCATCTCTGCTACAGCAGGAAAATGAGAACTAGTTTTTGAAACCTTGTCATTTACATGTAGAACTATCCTTCAAACCTACAGTGATATGACATATGATGGATTGTAATGTGAATGAATTATCAATTAAACAGTGCTATGCTAACTGTTCGATTATAGTATACCATAAACACCAAGTCAATGACAGTACAGTGTAAAACATGACAATGATCACATGAAATTGTCTTTTCAAGCTGTTATGAGTTATGTATAGCAAACCATTAATATATGTGCCACTAAAATTCAGTTGAAAATTTTGTCAGAAGCAAGAAAAAAAAAAGAAATTAATAATCCATTGAAAATGGAGTCATGGAGAAAAAAATGAAGTATCATTTAATGGACAGTAAAGAGATATGCTTGTAAAACAAAAGCTTTAACATTTTGTGACAGTCCTACGCAATATCTCTAGATTCTAGTTATATCAGATTTGTCTTACACTTGAGGGAAATATACATTCTATAAATTCTTAATAAAAGAAAGAAAATGGAAATTTGACATCCATCTTCTCAAAACCAATGAGTTATTTGAAATCATCTTCAGTCAGTGGTACATCACAAGTGTCCACAATATGGAGACATCCATATCCTTCATCTTAAAAATATGGTAAAAGCCATATTCTTTACCATAAACAAACACAAATGTAATGAATAATCTTTAACTAGTCTGTAAGTATTTTGAGAAATATAACAGAGCTACGGATATGCTCCATCGTATCACAATTCCATATGGAGAGGCTTCCAACAAGATACATGATGTTTCCCCTTTCATAGTGTTAGAGTGCAGCCTCAGCAATCTTTGTTCCCTCGTCACAGATATGGCCTGTGGTAAAAATGGCTCCTGGATACAAACATCTGCCAGAAACCACCAGACAAGAAATGTGGGATTTGGAAGCTTGTACCATTAGGATGAACAAAAATGCCAGCAGCACTTTTATGTGTCAATGATAATTGCTCAATAGCTGCCAACAATCCTTACACTTTGATGTCAAAACCACTGACAAACTTACATAGAGGACAAACCTAATATACTTACATGTACAATCCTTAAGACATAACAGCTACTTCAGTCTTATATAACTCACCTTTACATACAGTGCTCTCAATGTCTCATTCCATACAGTCTTAAACCTTGGTTAAAAACAGTTACTTTATATAAATAAAAATCCAGTTCAATATCTATAATTAATACATATACGTAATTTAATTCCAAAAATGATCAAAGTAGTAAATATCAAGTCAACTTACCTGTAAAATGAAGTTATATCCTGTCTCTATATACTTTAAAAATCCAGTTTTCTGGAAATCCATTAATCCATTTCATAAAAAAACCTTGTGTCCATTTAAATTTTGAACTGTTCTACCATAACTAAATTTCTTTTGATGGCTAGTTTCCATACTTAACTTTCCCTGGAAGAACCTATAAACTAGCCATCATTCAGACATCCATTCTAATTTACTCATACTAACCTTACTTTCTAGCAATGTTTTATGAACATAAATGAAAACAAATATAAATATAACATAGCTTCCAAATCCCACAATATCCTTTTCTTGTTGATGGTTAACTTCCTTGAATGGCACGTCAGTACTGTCTGTAACCTCCACCCCGACCTCGCCTCCCTCCTCGACCACGCCCACGTCCTCCTGAAGCCACAATGAAAACCATATATATGAACAGATGTTATGGATACCAATGCTGATTGATACTTTGAGGGTTTTCTCCATGTTTAAATGTAATGAAATGTACAGTCCTGAACACCACTTTCAAGATGTTCACAAGTTCATTTACTAAACCACAGAGCATCTTTACAAAATACTGACAAGCTGAGTCCAGGACCCAAGGCATATTTTGAAAATCGCTATATTTTTTCTCCATTTATAATTAAAACCAACAAAGCCTTCTAAACCCCTCGAACAGATCTTCAAAAGACATAATTTCAATAAATTTTCAGATCTGTAATACATTCATGTTTTCAAGTTAAACAATTTACCAAAGCCCTGTGTGTTTCCTGTCATTTCCTTAAACGCTCCAGCCCTCTGACTAAACTTTCCACTCGGCGGTGAGTACAACGACCTGTCTTGTTTTGATATTTTTTTAGCAGATTTGTCTCCTGAGCCAAATGTGATAGGGGTGATTCTCTTTTGCCTGAAATATAACCAACATGCCAGTTAGTAGTTATGTGCATTATAAAAGTATGAAGGAATAGGCTTCTCATCAAGACTCAAAGTACAATTACAAAAGAACAATGTCTTGATACGAAACCAATAAAAAAGAAAAATGGAAAAAAAATGGAAAATGCTGGCTTTGTTGTACATGAAATAAGTAAATGATAAATAATATATAGAGAAAAACAATATAGAAATGAGTGGTTCCCTTTCCCCAAAGGAAATAATGAAACATTTACAAATAGAAATGATGTACAAATTAATGTCAGAATATTGATTATCTCCTAATTAAGTGTATCAATAATTCTACTGGGACATATGTTGTCAACAATCACATAAGGTATCAAAATGTGAATTTTTTTATGACAATACCAAAAATAATCTAGTTTGTAAGCTTAAGCTTAATCTTTCTTCCATACATATAACTAACCTATGATAGTATCTATGAATATATCTTACTTATCAAGGAAATATTGTTTGGATAAATTGTAGTCAATGTACAAATCGTGTGACAAATGATTACCTTGGTGAACTGATCATTATTGTTCAAAGCAATTTAGTATCAGAAGATATGACCTTGATCTTTTTCTCTCCAAATTCAACCACATCTAACACATTATCAAGGTAATACTCCTGAAAAAGGAAGCAACTGGTACATACCCTGCGGCTGTGGCACTGGAGTCTGTAGCTGTTGCCGTCGCTGGTGACTGTCTCTGGAAATTCACATTTCATTCACATTCATTTGCTTCAAGTTTATTTCATACAGTTTGACACTGATACCAAACACAAGCTTTAGTAAAAGCCATTCAAAATCAGAATAGATCTTTCATCACAATTCACTAACACTCTTACATTTATTTCTCAACACATCAGTTCTTTGATACAGATACTTTTTCATTTTCATCTTACTTTCAAATTTCATCAAAGAATGATTAACTGGTTTCTACTAAACAAAAAGCATCCTCAATATTTAATGCATGCATATCACTTTCCATTATAGCTTGCAGAGATCAGAGTAAGCCCAATTTAACAATAAAGCCATATATGGGAAATATTATATGTTTACCCCAGTAAATGGGTGTAACAGAAACTTCGTGAATTAGGGAAGCGGTTTTTCAGCACATACAAAAAGTAATGTGAAAGTCGTAGCTCAGTAGTAGGTATTTATACTAGTGCATAGATATCAGATGGATAGAAATCCATTTCCCAAACTGAATTTGATTCTTCATCATCTAGCTGACATTAAGAGACTTACAGTATGTTAGTCTATAAACCAAATTTCACATATTTTTTTTATTTTGTTAAGAGTAAATCACACCAACAGCAAAAATGCAGACAAGTTGTCTGCATTATGTTGGCCTGGGCAGCAATACTCACCACTAGAGGTTTCCAGGAGAGAGTCATTATGGCCTTGTATGATGGGGGGCTGTGGAACAAGTCTTTAATTAATGTGTTGATGTTAGAGGTGATCTTGAGAGCTACAACCTTGATTTTGTTCTGGAATAGTAAATACACATTAAATCAATTACAGAAGTCATAAATCACAAATACAACACAGTGCTATAAATAAACCTCGTTAAAATGTTATTTCTAATCTACTCTAATACATGTCAAAACTAAAACAAATGTAAAGTTTTTATTTGTTTTAATTCTAAAATAATGGATTCACGCATTATATTACAATAACAAAGTTCACACTAATAATGTTTGTTGAAACATTCATTTCAATAAAAAAATCCCACATATTTCATTAAAAATAATTGCAATGCTCTCACACAATTGAATATGGTACATTTGAAATAGTTTTTAGAGAACACAATAAGATTGTTGGGTTTATCAACCTGTAAACAGAGTCATTTTAAGCACAGGTGAAGTCTCCTTGAGGTAGCTGGTGGTTACCTCACTGCACAAACAGGAGGCCTGTCACAAGCTATTCAGAGCAACTGCAGTACCTACCTAGAACTCAGTTTCCTAAGAAACATAAACTGCCCTGAGTAGTGATCAAACCACAAACTTGATCACTATATATTGTAAAATTGGTGCTATTGCTGCTAAAATACTAGTATATGGCTTACAATCACAAATATGATCACATGAGTGAAGATTTCACAAACAAGGTATGTAAACATCACCAAGACCTGTTACAGAGAAGACGACAGGTGTGTAGCATCAATACTTACCTCGTCAGTTTTTAACACATCACCAGACTTCCCCTGAAGTGCTTGTCGTAGTTGTTTGATATATACCTGTACACCTCGAGCAAAATACTGTAATCTGTAAGTAATAACGGAAATGTTTATCCAATCTTAAATCTGAATCTGTTAAGACATAAGGAGTACCTAACTGTATTCATAAAACAACATAGTCCCTTTACTGCTGGTATTTAAGAATTCTCAGTTCCGATATAATTCTTTATGAAATAAAACTGTTTAGGCAAAACAGGCAGATATTGGGACCTCTATGAAACACCCAAATCTCACAAAACACTAGTAACCAGTCAACAACGCCAAAAGATCTTTACTTCCAATATGATTTTGATGTTTAAATCACTTTGTAATAAGTACTAATTGTAATGAGGACCATTACAAATGTCCCCAAAATGACCCCTTCAGCAGTAAATGATAAAAATAATCAGACCTGCAGTCATGCCAAACATGGACTATGCCATTATCCTCCGCCAGTGCCACCTAATACATATATACCAATTTTCACGAAAATCGGACAATATCTAAAATTTGGCCAAATTTTGACCACAGCTGACCGATCGATGGCCGAATGAAAAATGGACTATGCCATTTTGCTCCTAGTGCCACCTAATACATGTATACCAATTTTCATGAAAACCGGACAATATCTAAAATTTGGTCAAATTTTGACCACAGCTGACCGATCGATGGCCGAATGAAAAATGGACTATGCCATTTTGCTCCTAGTGCCACCTAATACATGTATACCAATTTTCATGAAAACCGGACAATATCTAAAATTTGGTCAAATTTTGACCACAGCTGACCGATCGATGGCCGAATGAAAAATGGACTATGCCATTTTGCTCCTAGTGCCACCTAATACATGTATACCAATTTTCATGAAAACCGGACAATACCTAAAATTTGGTCAAATTTTGACCACAGCTGACCGATCGATGGCCAAATGAAAAATGGACTATGCCATTTTGCTCCTAGTGCCACCTAATACATGTATACCAATTTTCATGAAAACCGGACAATATCTATAATTTGGCCAAATTTTGACCACAGCTGGCCACTCAGATGACCGATTGGAAAAATTCAAGGGGCCTGCACTCCGCCTCGCATGTATGAATATGTATGTGAAGTTTTGTTAAATTCCAAGCAATAGCTTTTGAGAAACGCGTCGGAAACCTCACCGGCGGAGGAAAGAGGAAGAAATAAGAATAATATAAATAATAATAATAAGAAATGGAGCAAACACAATATAAGTTGGGGGACATAAAAAAATAAGTACTTACAACTTAACATTTAAAAGGAAGTTACAACACAGAAACGTTGTGTCATAATGCTACAACTTGAAATATGGTGTAAATACTCGTACAATGAAAATATACAGGTTAGTAATGATTTTGTTCCATAGTTACAAATTTGAAGTAGTACAGGTATATTGAATATATATTTGATTAATACCTTAATTTGAAATCCTTTAATCTCTCAGCATTAGCATCATCTATTAGAAAGCCTGGTAATTTTCTTGCAATTTGATGGAAAGCAAACATTAAACACTCCACAAAAGAGAAATGGAATTTTGGTTGTTCGTTCACTGAAAGTCCATCGTTTTCTTCCGCTGGAGGTACAGGCATGTAATTCTAAAAATGAATAATACAGAGCTAAATCATAAACCTACTCAGTTCATAGACATTGAACAACAAGCCATTTTCCGATGTATGTTTGTCTTTTATTAAATCAAAATTTGAATACTTGTTGACTTTTTTCACTAATAAACATGTAATATATCTACCAATGAACAAAACAAGTTTTCTTCATGAGAGGGTCAGATATTTTTTTATGATTTTTTTCAGGAGGGTTCAGGACACATTTTTTGCAATTTGGGTGAGTCCTTATAAACAGAGATATATAGCAGCATTGAAGACTAGGGGTGAGGCATAAATTCCACACTCAAATATTGCTGCACAAAAATCCAAACAAAGGTAAATTTCACTATGAATTTGGGTGCAAATAACACTTACAATTAAACAGTTGTATACATTTGTCACTCGGTCTTCTAAATTTTCCAGATCCCCAGTAAATTCTGAAATCTCTGAAAACAATTTCAACATTTCTAGCTGAGCATCTACTCCTTCCTCTGGACTTGCAAGTTCGTCTAATGATGGTAATACATTATCACAAATGTAACCAACAAAAGCCTTTGAATGTACATTTTTCTGAAAATCAAAAGATGATATGTAAATTAAAGTATAAAGGATTTGGCATATTTATTGATGATATTTACCAGATCTGAATAATTCCACAAGGATTATTTTAGCACAATCTTCCACAATCTTTTTAACGTCAGACATTGTCACATCTTTACAATCTTTTAGTTCTCAATTCAGTTTTAAGTTTAAATACTTGATCCTTGCTACACTTTGGGTTTACTTACTTCAAGGAACCCTGATAGCCATATCCCTTCTCTTATTTATTGTTATAATTACTTATGCTTAATTTTGGGATTCCCATTTGTTATATTTGAATATGACAATACAAAACAACCTGTTTTCTGATTCCTTGTAATATCAAAATTGTCATACTTGAAATGCTATCGAGTATATCTTTGAAATCAAACGGAGAAACATAGACAATAAGGACCATAGTAAATTTGTATGTCATACTTACTGAAAACAGTGGCACAGCTTGTTTAATACAGTGCATCAGTTTGTCAACACAGTCTGGTTCTTTAGCCTACAAAACCATTAAGTTGTCATGAAAAATGAAGGTATTTTGGAGGTGATAAAAATCAGTCCTAGTAATTTGCAGTAATGAGTTTTTCTGTATGTGTAGTGGTCTAATGAACAGACATAAAAAGATGTACATGGATATTCCCTAGTTTTTCCTTTATTATGATATTGATTGTACCGACAGGTGAACATGTTATATTACTAGCATCTGATTAAAGATTTTTTTCAAATGAAGCCACAAACATGTAATACACATGGTTATAATCCCTTGTAAGACTGTACTCAATCTTCGACAATCTTCAAACATCTTTACTAATTACGCTGTCAATCAAATACGTATATTGTAACTATGTTTTTGGATCAGACTTTTCCTGCATACAAATTACTTTGACACAAACTTTTAATACAATCATTAATTTTTAAAATCAACGGAAAATAACTAAGAAATTGGTTAATTATCAGTTCTGTTTGTATGTTTTTCTAACTTCACAAATCACTAATCATACCACAAAATCCTGGTCTAATTCTGCCTGTTCTGTGACTATCTCTACCAATTGTTGTCTTCCCTGTACTGTGTTCATGGATTTCTGGGCCTTCAGGATGTCCATCATACAAATAAACTCATCCTTTGTAACATCTTGTAACACCTTCATAAAACAAAACAATATTGCATTGTTATTTTATTATGTTTTTGTTCGTAACAACATTATCAGTTTTTATATATGTTTTACAATATAATATCAAGGACTAACTTCTGAATACAGGATAATCTCATTAACTTCTTTAATAAAGAAAATAAAATGATGAGCATAGATTGTAACAAGCTCCCATTTCTACCTGACAATTGACTGGTGAGTGGTCTTTGAGACAGGTCCCAGTTTCTGCCTTAATACTGACCAGTCTCTATAGACAGGTCCCAGTTTCTGCCTTAATACTGACCAGTCTCTATAGACAGGTCCCAGTTTCTACCTTAATACTGACCAGTCTCTATAGACAGGTCCCAGTTTCTACCTGACCACCGACTAGTTAATACAGACAGGTCCCAGTTTCTTTAGACAGGATCTGGCTTCTATCTGACCTATGACTGGTTTCTGTAGAAAGACCCCTGATTATCATATAGAAATTAATTTCATATTTCATTGAGACAATTTGCAACATCAATTACCCTGCCACTGAAATAAAACTATTATTACCATATTACTAAAATAAAACTATGTGAATCAGACCTTTTTACACTCTGCAACTAAATAATCTTCTGTGTCTTTGTCCAAGTTTTCTTCAGGTAAAGCCTTTATTTTGGCTCCCAGAAATTTGATGGCTTTCTCTCTCACTGTGTCATCTTCTCCCATAATTTGAGTAAATAAACCTTGTAAAGTACCTGGAAATTGTAGAGCAAAATCTGTTTTCATCCTTGAAAGAAATGAGACAAGTTTGCAAAGTCAAAACCCACTGAAAGAATTCATTACAAGAAATTGCAATGTAGGAGGACGCATTTATATGACTTCACAACGAATTTGTATTTACCTTTGGTGTTGATTTTTAGAAGACTGACAAGAGATGACTGGACCAGACTGAGCTCTGTGGCATCATCACACTGTAGTAGCTGTGCTAGAGCCTCTGAAATCTTCGGTACATGTTCTGTGGCAACTCTACATATGGTTGGCAGGTCTTTGATAGCTTGTTTCCGGATCTAAACAAATTGATATTATGTTGCAACCATGAACATAATGGTAATCAATATCTTTTGTAAAATTACCATAGCTTCTTGTGAATACATTTAATATGGTAAGACTTTGAGGCAAGTTCAAATCAGTTGACTATTTCCTAAATTTGGTGAGTACAATTACTAGAGATGTAATGGAATTCATCAAATTTAGGGTAATTACATCAGTTCACGATTCAAACTGATACTGATAAGGCTACTATTATTAAAGATAATGTAAAAGTCAAAAGTTTTTTGGATACATGTACTATCAAATCCCTTTCAATCCAACACTTTGCAATTTTACCCACTGTTATATTATGACTTACAGCTTTTCTGTTTACCAAATAATCCCTCCATAAATTGAACAAAAATTTTAACTTATGTTATGATATAATCGAACATGAAATATCACAATTTTTTCTTCTATAACCACATGCAAATGTCTATATTAGGTACCTGTGTTGTTTCTAATGACTATTTACCTCATAATTATAGCTAGAAAGCCATGAGGTTGCCTATTCCTACATGTAACAAGTTTGTTTCAACCCTTGCCATTGGCAAAGAATGGAGACGGTGTTAATATCTGAGTTAAGTCTTCACTTCATTCAGTCAGATGTGATTTAAATATCCTCTTAATGAAAGTTATTGATCGTCATCAGACATCTCGAGAAAATTTGAAGTGTCTTTAATTTAAACACTTAAATATGTTTCCTCTGATAGTATGTTTCCTTTCTTTGTTATTTACCATGACATCGTCATCTTCACACAAATCGAATAAAGCATTTATAGCTGTGTGCTCCAGCTTTGGGAAGTGCTTGAAGAATCTGACGATGAACTGTGATGCTAGCCTCTTCTCTGATGGTCCCCCACTCACGGCACTTAATATGGATTCATATTCTTTCTCGTGCTGAAATCAAATACGTATCTAGTATTACAATACTCATGATATATCACAGACTGGTTTGTTTCATACATATATATAAGTGTTCTTCATCATAAAATTCCTCTCTATCAAATTGGAGACAACTGGCATTCAAGAGAACGCATTGACAATCCGACGCATCACTATAAACAGAAGTTATGGGGTTAAAATCATCCGCACTCATAAAAGCAATCCCTCAAATCTAAAGACGTGTACCTGTCTATCGATTTGTCATAATTCTGCACAAAGAAAGTATCCGGATTCGCCCTAAATTATCCAATATGTGAGAAATATCTTAATCATGTGCCTTCAAATAATTAAGAAATGGTATTGCTTAGCAGAATGTTGAATTATTTTACATTATGATTAATATGTAATGCATCAAGCTCTTAATGTCACTCAGAGTCAGAACTTACAAAATTGCACGATTGTTTTTGATGACGTTTGCACTGTTGGCAATATAACTAAAACACCTACCTCGCCTGCCTTATCCTTAGCATCTGCAAGAACACCAAAATCTTTGTAGAGTTGTTCTATGGTCACCATGATTGTCTGACAACTATTTCGAAGTGTAAAATTACAACGAAACCACAACTTGCGCGTGGGTCCCGGCTCCGGAAGTATATTGTACGCAGGAGCTACGTTTTCTACTTCCTGTGAAAGGCGCGTTCGACTAGCTCAATCAAAAAATGACTTGAAATCACACCGTTCGGACATCTCTTCAACCCCCTTGTGCTGCATCCTTGATATTTATATCATTTTCGCTACCTTATGGACTGTTCAAATTGTGGTTTGTCCGTCTGGCACATGAAAAATTGTTATCGCTATTTCTTTGTAGACGTTTCTCAAATTTCATATGTGCTTCGGGAGTCAACTCTAAATACAGAAATCTAGATATCTCTTGTATGTAAAGTGCAAGATTGTAATGACTAACACATTTCGGTGATCAAATGTTTGCAGTTTTCATTCGTGAAATATATAATTACTAACATTTTTTGGTTTAGAAGTTATTGAGCGGATAACACCATATTCTGAGACAGAAAACAACACTCCGCACCTGCCCGGCCCACTGATGGTGCTATTTCAGCTGCTTTAATTGGCATATACCTGCTGAATATCTCCTAGAAAGATGAAACGATTGCATGATGCAACTTTTAAAGAGAAAATATTTGTTTCCTACATGTAAATACTATATCTAATTCTTTTGTTTCGAAAGGTTCTATTCCGACTTGTGTGTCGTTTGTAAAAGTTTGGGTTTGAAAATGGCCTAAGAAGCAAATACAAGAGCTTGGGTGTGTTCACAGAAGAGCAACAGTCGTTGATAAAGACAGATTGTGTTCTATTGGAAAGATAACTAAAGAACCATTGAAGAAGTTTACCATTAATTCCATATTGTTTTCGTTTATATTTAAGGCCAGTGTGCCAAACCTTGTCAAAGGTCTTAGAGAAATCGCAAAGCACAAGTGCATTATGTTCATATTTTTCTAAGCTGAGTTGGTGAGTGCGATACAACTCAATAAGTTGATGAGTGCAAGAATGATTAGGAAAGAAACCTGATTGAAATTTGTAAATTAGCCTGTTATCAAAAAGGAAGTTATATATGTTTATACACCACGCGTTCAAATAGCTTACCGATACAACGAAGAAGAGAGAAAGGTCTGTAGTTTGACACTTTGTTGTGGATTTGAAGAAGGCATTACATTAGCAAATTTCCATTTATTGGAATAAGAGCCTCGGGAAAGTGAAAAATTAAAGATAATAGAAAGGGTATAGAAATTACTAATGATTTTCAACATTCTATGACTAATTCCATCTGGACCTGAAGCTTTACTTACATGAAGTGAGTGGATTATATCCTCAATTTCAGTAGGTGAAATGATAAGATCTGAAAGAGTAGAATTAGTTCTTTTCTCTAAGTGAGGTACATACTTGTCATTATCGGAAAGTGAAGATATGGAGGAAAAATAGTCATTTAGGAGCTCACACTTATCTTTGTCATTAAAAGTATATTCATGGGACGTTTCATCATAAAGAGGAGGTTTTCAACGTTTTTCTTACCTTTCATCATATGACGCAACAGTTTCCAATATGTTTTAAGTTCGGTTTTACATTTATCAATAAAAGAATCAATATTTTCATGAAAAAGTTCTTTTTCCCGCTTAATCATATTATTTGTCTTATTTCTTGCATTCTGATATCTATGTTTATTATAGTCACTACTTCTCCGTATATATTGTTTTTTCAATCTATCCCTTCTTTTTTGACGATGTACAGTGTTATTCATCCAAGGTGTATCATGAATACGGATTTGAACTTCCTTAAAAGGAATACAGGTATTAGCAGCAATTAAAATATTAGCAGCTAAAATTCACATATATCATTTACATCATTAAAGCCCCCCAAAACATTGCTCCATGGAATATCAGAAATAAATTTCTTGAGTCCGTCAGTGTCAGTTCTATTGTACAACCAGACCTTTCTCTTGACCACTTTGTTTATAATACTAGGTACATCAAGAATAGTAAAGACAGCATCATGATCACTACTAGATCCGTTTATAGTCGTAACTTCAGAAAATATTCAAACTGTAACTTATTATAATTGGATCTAATAAAGAAGATGACTCTGGTAGTTTCTGTAATAATGTTAGTTAGGTTGTAGGATGCAAGTATGATAGATGGTTCGCCACGGAGAGGTTTCAGAAAGTCTATGTTGAGATCTCCCAATAACATTACTGGTAATTTCAAAAGATCAAGAGAAATATACAAGTTGCCACAAACCGTTCAAATTACTAGTATCAGGAGGCCTATATAAATTACCTATAACAAAAACTTTACTTTTATAGCAAAATTGAGCCCCGGTGATTTTGTCGTTATCAAATTCAAGATCATTTTGCAACTAAAAAAGAAGAATAGTACATAATTACACCAACTCCAAACATATTTCGACCCTTCCTGAAGGGTTCGTTACAAAAACCATCCATTCTAATTTGTTCATTAGTAACAGTATTAACAAGATGTGTTTCGGAGAGACAAAGGACATCTATGTCACCAGTCAGTGATTCAATATAATGAAGCTTGTTTCTCAAGCTTCTGATATTTAAGTGGAATATATTTAATGAGTTCAACAAGGAACTGTTGTTTGAGTTTGGACCGGGATTGGGATGGACGTCACCAGCAATAATCAAAAGAATAAAGATAAGAATTGCAATGTTTGAATTTGGAGTAAACATTTGTGCAAACGTAAGGAACAAGATTAAAATCCAACATCTAACATTTGTAATAAATATGCACGAGAATGCATCGACAGGAGTGTTTGAAAAGTGGAAACTTGTTTGTTAGAACTGTCGATAATTTGGAGTAAAAACAACATATGACGGCTCTCCAGACACATAGATCGTTACTCATTACGTCGGGTAACGGTTGTATGCGCGTCGGACCGCAATAGACAATATGCCAAAAAATGGGCGATTTGGTAGCTAGCTTAAGCAGTTGGTAAGAAGAAAAGGAGTAAGAGAGAACGGAGAGAAGTAGTCAGCAGGACGGACAGAGGATTTGGTAAAGAACGAAATATGGACAGCAAAAGAGACAAGAGGGATAGGATGAAAATAGGAGATGATAGCAGGGAAAGGAGCAACATGAAAGTAAAACAGGGAGCGTTTGAATGAGCGCAGAGTGTGGAGTCATTGTGAGAAAATGACATGGATCGGGGTGACTAAGTTGACAAGATACCTAGATGTGTACAAAATACTTCAACAAGAGTCATTACACATACATGTAGTACCTATATTACAATAAAGTTATTTGATAATCTAGACTGTTTTTGAGAAGTATTTGATTGTATTTGGCCTTGAAAAAAATTACACGAAATGAATTGACGATAAGCATTCACTTATAATATGGCATACATATGAAACATTCTTAAGCAAGAATTACTACAATCAGCTCACCAGACAACCAAGATATTGTTACTCACAATAAATACAAATTGTACAGTGGATATAGAACCCTGACAAGTTGGAATAAGAACATTCAGATTGACGAGTCAGTTGATTTTAAGCATTTATAAAAGTATTTGAAGCTGTGATGGATACGTGTTTTACGATACAGCAGTTGAAAAAAAAAGACAAAATGTATACATAGTGCATCAAATTGCAATACAGACAGAACTAAGATTATTTTTGACATTTACACAGTATTATTTGATTATCTTATTTTTAAATGTGACACTTAAATATTTACTTTAAATCTACTTATCTGGCGCTCTCAAATTTTGGCGCATGTCCGAAATTTTGACTGATTAGCGCAGTGGTGAGTTAGCGCACACACACATATCGCCATTAAAGTAATACATAGAAAAGTTATTAGCGCAAACATAATATGATCTTACACGGCATTTTAATCAGCTACACGTGTACGTATGACATGATGTTACAGTACGTGAGCAAACGCATGTTGGATTAATTTGTCCTACTGAAATCCAGTCAACGTGTTTGATGCTCTCGTTCCGGCTTTGACAAAAGTTGCAGCGACCAGCTGTTTAAGGCGATCACATATGCAGTTTGTTGGTTTTGTTGGGGTTATTAAACTCTTTACCACAGTTCTATAAAGCAATCGACAAATAGGCGAATGTGGTAAACGTGGCGTTTCCTTTCTCCTCTTTCGAAACGCCCATATCTTGATAGTTACGCCCCTATTTGTGTCATCTGAAGAGTTATTAGTTATGGCTCCAGAAAATTAAATATCATCCACTGTCGTCTCCGAAACCGTGCAAGTCCACTCAATTATGATCTTTTTAGGGCTAATCTTGTAAATTCACCAGAGTGTCAATGTGGGCACCCGTGTGAAGATTCTTATCATCATTTTTTTAATTGTCCTTTATATGCTGATCAACGTAGAGCACTATACCAAGAATTAATATGGTATGACGGTATTGTTAATGTAAATATTCTTTGCAATGGTGACTCTAATATCTCTGTGGATGATAACCTTAAAATGGCCAAATCGGTCCAAACATTCCTAGGAAGGTCAGGAAGATTCACTTAAATTCTCTCTCCTCCCCCCCCCCCCCCCCTTTTTTTCTCTCTCTCTCTCTCCCATTCTACATCCCTCTCTCTATCTCTCTTTCCCTATGCCACACCCTGTTCTTATCTCTCTGTCTCTTTCTTTATTTTTTGTCCACTTATACATTTTACATAAAAATGACTATTATAATAGTTTCATGTCACCACGTGATCATATTTATGTAAATGTTTATGTGTATGTTGTGGGAGAAGTCATTTATAAGTTGGTAAAACTTACTGACTAATCCTATTGTCAATGTCATTGTCAATAAAATATGTTTAAACTAATCTGAAGAGTCGAAATGCAGGAAAGCACTTTCAATGTAAACAAAGGCGAAACTCACTAGATAATAAATCTGATACACATGTACATCGATATCTAAAATTTCTAAGCTGCCCAACTCTGTCTTCACCTTTACTATTTACAAAATCAAATGTGTACTCTCATGAATATTCAACGGAATGTATATGCTGACATTTCTCCAATTTCTATAATTGGCTTCTAACAGAAAATGTTTATGGTCGTAAACCGCAGCCCGGGCAAGATGTGATAGCGAACAAATTGTAATTCAACCGGTCCCGTCGGTGTTAAAATGCGTTCATAATCCATAGTAGATTTTGACAACTAAGAGAGTACCTGAGTAGTTTATCGACACTCTTTACCTGTAGCAGGTTTCTTTGGAATTCTGAACTATATTACATAAGAGTAAATGATGTATTTTATATCCATGGTAAAATGATTTCTGTCACCAGTGCGAAACCATCGTTAATTACAGAAGGAACATACTTTAAAATGGACAAAATTCTGTATAGTTTTGAAAATGTTTTAAACATTATTAATTATGAATGCACCTTCATCCTGTTTTCTAAGTGTGTCACATTGAGTCTAAGAGGCTAATGCTTCATGTTTGCGTACTAAATGACCCCAAGCCAACTTCACCTCATCTCCAACTTGATTACACCACCAACCTCACCCCATCCCCAAAAGGAAATTTATTTGGTGTTTGTATCTGTTATTTCATTATGGTTGGACTGCACATCATTGCTACACGTATTATCCACGATAACAACGGATTGACCAAGATTGCTGTCATATATCGGGTTTTCTGAAATATAAAGTCAAATATAAGTATATTTGACCGGCATTTTCATTTGTATCAAACGTAATTAAAAAGATGTTTTGTAGTAGAAAGTAAGTATATGTATATCAGTATACTAAAGTCACAATTTACATGTTTTCTGTCGCTGTAGACGATCAATTTTTTCATCACAAACAAAACACAACAATAAAATAGTTAACATTGAGAGTGTGAAATGATAGAAGGTGTACGGCAGTTTCTCACTACATATTGATGTTATCGTTAAGAACACAAACATATCATAAAATATTGAAATATTACTAACGAAATGTAAATATCTGTACTGTACTGTACGGACTCCACATTCATCCATTTTTATTGAAGAATTAGTGATATACAATGAATTGAAACTAAGACACTTACCATGTGCAAAGGACGACCTTTCTCTTGGTCTAAAATGGTAAAACATACGATGTCATGAACTCAATGCATATTTTTTTTCTAGGAAATTGTTAATGTATTTGTGATGCTCGGTTCAACCTTGTAATTGGAGTATATCAAACTGATCAAATTAAAGCAATAATGACAGCTTCGTTAGATTATGAATTGTATATATAAAATCACGATTTTAAATGATTTATATGGATCTTTTTGACCTAATAAACATCTTTCAGCGGCATTAAAATCTTCTTCGGCAAAGTATTTCAATTTCTAATCATTTTCGTACTAGATATTAAAATTGACACCAAAGCGAAATGAGCATAAAAAGAAAATTACAGATGTGCCTATATTTTATTGGCTCCTAACAATATTGCCTACTTCAAATTTAGGTTAAGTTGTTCAAACTCATGTGAGTAAACATCAAAGCAGCTAAATTTGTAGGAGCAAAATTACTACAAAGTATATGTATAAGGTATTTTGTTTGAAAATAATCGCCGTAAAAACTGATCTAATATTGAATTACTATTGAAAGATATGCACCAGGAGATATAACAATATCTATTTTTGTGTCTTTAATCTTATAAGTAGCAGTTCGCGTGTCTTTCGTATGGTGCATTACAAAAGAAATTGTTTAAACATATTTTGTAGACATACCTTTTCTTTCCTCTTTTTATTTTGCAGATGACAGCGATGAAGACGACGAGAAAAACAGCGCCCGCCACAGGAATCGCGATCAGCAACAGAGACGTGTTCTCCATCATTTCACTTTGTGTAAGATCGGACGTTTTGTTCACTGTTGAATCGGAAAGATCTGGAAAATAACAGACACAAAACATCATGAAAATCATAGAAGCTCTGCAATGCATGTAAATAGTTTGTTTTATTCTCGTTACAAGCTTGAAAGAACGTTGAAAAACATTGGTTTTTAGTCCTCTTTCCTTGCTGTTGACACAATACCTAGTGGGTTTTGGTAAACCCTGTGAGGCTGGAAAGTTGGAACTGAGCAAAGAAAAGATAATGAAGGTTTATCGTGACCTTCAGCATAGGCTTCATATATTTATCACATCAAGCTCTCACCTTTGACACATTTTCCACTGTCGTTCATGTATCCCTCACAACAAATGAGTTCCAACCTCGTCTTAGTCAGGTTTCTGTAGCGAACGGAAGTCACCCACCTTCAAACCATAACAGAATAATTACATTGTCACTTCACTTAATTGATTTTTTCATTAAGTTTTATGTGTTGTTATTGGATATGTGAGAGTCAATATAATAAGTGCAAATATTTTCTAAATTATTATTATTATTATTTTGTAATCAACATTTTTGACGTGATTGATAGTTAGAAGTTGCAATCTTAATGTTTCTTTTTGTACAAACTTTTGTACAACTATTTAAAATACCTGATGCACCGTATCCCTAGATCTCTATATCTAAGTTCACTTACTCGTGTCCGTCTTTGTTACAGTTCTTAGTTGAATTCTGACACTTCTTTCTCGTATAAGCCCTATATGATATTAACTGTGTGAAATTGAATCTGAAAAGAAAGAGACATAATCAGGTTTTCAGGCCCTTTTGATAAAATGTCGAAATTGAACCACAGAACCATACGAGAATACAGTAACGAAAAAAAATCATGTTAATAATAAGGTAGAGCCATTCGTCCTTCTAAGACTCATCAGCGATACTAAGTGCCTACTTGATACCTTTTTGCTTTGAATCATATTGAATGTTATATGGATGAATGGTCACCCTAAAATGAACCGTATATCGGTAGTGTAAAAAAAAACGAAGAATATACCAAAAAGTCAACAGAATCTCAATTCAAACTCAAATTCGATAAGACTATGGTAAAGTACAAGGATTCTAAGACCAATTGTTCCAGGAGGGTAAGCGTCTTCAACGACGAAACCTGCCATGTAAACTTGGACAAGCGAGTAATGTCACAATCCGAAATGAGGACAAGGTATACAGCAGGCCCACCAGGCATATTTTGTATTCTGCAAATGACATTAGCTAAAGGACCTTAACAGCTGCACGTATTTCCAAAACAGTATTTTTTCATTTGTCTTTATAGTATGTATATTTCATTTTCTTGTCATCTTTGAAAATTCATAATACGTTTCCTCGTAATTAGATTGATATGCGACTTTTATGAATGCTTAATGAAATATAGGTTCTTACACGTCTTACAATCTGTACAAGGGACTATTTGTGATACAGATAAACTTACACGATTTCTCTAGTACACAAATGTTCCTCGTCAATATCGGAGACCGAGATTCTGTTATCGTCATCATCTACGTCGTAATCTTCCAGAAGCGTCGAAGCTGCTAACGAACTCACGTTTGCCGATGTTTTGATGTGAGTCTGGGATGCAACTGTCGCTGCCATGGTTACTACAATTACTGGTAGTATCATCTTGTATCAATGACGTCGTCACCTGCATTGTATAGGTATAATATGCACAAGGTTCACACAGAAGTAAGACATTGCACGTTTCACTAACTTTCGTTGTTATATTTCCATTCTACGAATGGCAAGTTGTCAACTAACATCCCATATTAACCAAAACTCGACAAAGCGATATGTATTGAGGACTGAAATTGGTAACGAATTCGAAATCCTTTGTTATCTCTTACAATATATTCTCTATGATAATTATGCCGAAGCTGAGTTAAGCTGTGCATAGTAATTTGTTCATTTAATCAAATGTATTTGACGCTGAAGAAAGACAGACTTTTATCTTTTTCATTAGTTTACACTTTATTTGTATTGGCAAGTGAAACATGTACATATTGGTGACATACATAACATAAAGATGATTTGGAAACAAGTACAAATGTACTTATTCTAAGTCCGTCTCATCAATACAGCAATTTCAATTTTACATGTTAACCCTTACACTGACAGCATATAGTGAATTGATTATAATGTAACTTAACTAATGTTTATAATATAAAACGAACAAGTTTACAACTAAAGGAAGAGAAAATGGAAGAAGAGAAAAGAAAAGGGGGTATATAAAATTAGGCAAGAGTGCATAATTTATAAGTATAAATATTGTAAACATGAATACATGAATTGATGAATTTCCCCGGTTGGATTGATAGGATGCTAGGTACTATTTCTAAATCTTTCACTCGATTTTATAAATTTTTGAGTAGCTATGAATATTTCTACATTTTGGTCATAAGATAAAAGTGGATCGCCAAACAAAAGTAAATCAACACTAAGATGGTAAGTCAATGATGTTAAATACCTTCGTCTTGGGGCAGAGTGATTGGCACACTGCAACAGGAAATGGAAACTATCTTCAAATGGGTATCCACATGCACATATGGGACTATCAACTAGGTTTCTCCGAAAGAGTTGACCTTTTAAGGAACTACATCCAAGCCGTAATCTAGTATGGTATATTTGGTCTAGTCTCAACCCTACATAATAATATTCAGGCGGACGTCCCCTGGAATTGATATTAAGATACTTTTTGAATGAAAATAGTGAGGGATTGTTACGAATTTCTTCAGGAATATTGTTCCAAAGTGTAATCACTGAGGGTAAAAATGAATGGCGATAGAATTCGGACATACATCTAACACCGATTAAATTGTTACCATGTCTTGTGCCATAATTATGTGTCAGATATGTTAGGAGGTACCAGACGGGACAGATATTCAGGCGTTCTACCATGAAACATTTTTAAAAAATTGGATTAATTTGTGTTTTCTCCTTCTTTCGCTTAGTGTTTCCCACCCGGTATCTATATACAGTTTATCTATATTAGTTAATTTAGTAGCCCCACATATTATTCTGGCAGCCTCCTGATTTATTTTCTCTAGCTTATTTACATACTCGTTGCTTAAATTATCCCAGACAATATCAGCGTATTCAATTACAGGCCTAATAAAGGTAAAATATAAAATCTGCAAACTTTTCCTGTCTAGAGTAAATTTTAATTTCCGTATCATATTAAGCTTAGATGTTACTTGACCAATAATAATATCAACGTGAGTAGTCCAGTTACAGTCGCGAGATAGAGTTACACCCAAGTGTCTATGAGAGTTTACATTTGTTATGGGGGTATTATCAAAGTAAAATTTAGGATGATTAAGGGGATCTCTTTTCTAGAAACAATCATACATTCAGTTTTTTGAGGGTTAAAATCAACAAGCCAAGCTTTAGACCATAAATAAATTTTCTCCATGTCACTATTCAGAAGTTCAGCAGCCAACAAAGGTGAATCAACAATAACATATACAGACGTATCATCAGCAAATAGCTTGATTATAGACCCAATTTCGGTGACTATATCGTTAATAAAAAGTACAAACAAAAGAGGCCCTAAAATTGACCCTTGAGGAACTGCCGCCGTGATATCAGACAAATAGGACTCAGCCCCATTAATAATAACTTTTTGTTTTCTATGTGTTAAGTAGTTTTTGAACCATTCAATTACTTTACCATCTAAACCAATATTGACAAGTTTATGTATAAGACCTTTGTGCCAGACACGATCAAAAGCCTTGCTTATATCGCAAAAAACAATACGTACTTCCCTCCCAGAATCTATTGCCCTTCCCAAGTCATTAGTTATATTTGGTAGCTGGTTAATTGTAGGATCCCCCGGTCTAAATCCTGACTGGCAATCTTTTATCAAATTATATTTATTTAGAAAATTATGTACATATTTAAATACACACCTTTCCATCACTTTGCCAACGATACTAAGTAAAGAAATAGGACGGTAATTTTTAACATCATTTTTTTCATTCTTTTTATGTACAGGTATTACATTGGCTATCTTCCAAGAATTAGGAAATATACCAAGTTGTAAAGAAGAGTTGAATAAAATACAAAGTGGTAAGACTAATTCGTTGGCACCTTCTTTAAGTAAACGTGGGTTCAACAAGTCAGGTCCTGTAGCTTTTGAAGTGTCAAGTGATATTAAGACATCTCGAATATCCGTTTCAGTTATAATAATATCACTAAGTTTATTATCAGGAATTTGGTTGGGAGGAATTTGGGAGTGTGTATCATTCACAGTAGACTGGGCTGTGAAGTAATCATTGAATAGCATAGCTTTATCACCAACTGATACGTACTGGATACCGTTACATAATAAAGCAGGAATGGAATTTGACTTTTTGGAAATGCCTATAAATGATTTGATAGTATTCCACCAAGAATTTCGATACAGATTATTTTTGTCGCGGAGGGAAGCGGTAAGTTTACACAAGTATTCCTTCTTAGCACTCTTATTCCTTAAGCGTCGAAATTTCAACCAGTCAGAAGGAGAATTTGAAGAACGGGCAATTTTGTAAGATCGTTTGCGTTTACGAATGAGTCGACGGATTTTATTGCACATCCAAGGCGGGTTAAGTGGTCTTATTACTGCAGACTTATAGGGTATACAATCGCGAGCGATACCTAATCTTTTTTCTTGGTTGGAGTAGGAGAGGGATTTGTTGTTATTTAAATGTTCACATCGTAATTAATGAAATTTAGAAGATACAACTATATGTGAAAACATTTGGATGGTATCACTGTAGGTGATGACATTGAGAAGTCACTCATGTAGGTGATCACATTTAGATATTCACACTGTAAGATTTGAAATCTTGATGTTATTACCCTATTATTTCTCTGCGTGTGTTTCCGATGAAGCCATTTTCTTATATTTGTTCATGACATCTATGGAGCAAGCATATGATTTATAGGAACTGTCAGGTATAAATTATCAACTTAACAACGGTGATGTATGGCGGAAGTAACACGCCTTAACTTTTCAACGACATTTACCATGTCGCTCAATAGTACTGTACAAAAGACTAGTCTCAGAATACAAACATCTTTGTTATGTTACAGATATATATTTTTTATTTTTAATATCCTATGAATTGTCTTACTTTTTCACATCAGTTTGATGCCTGAATTTCCAAATCGGTTATCTGAGGTCAACTGATTGTATTGTCTTAAGAGTTGATATGAAAGCGTTGATGCTTCACTAATGAGAAGTGTTGATAACTTACCTGTTACTGGTAAATGAATACTTGTCCCTTGTATTTACGTCAACAGAAAATCATCAGCAATGTCCATGATGTTTACTCTTTCATCCGGTATCTCCATATATTGTCATACAGTTTCTCTACAAACATAAATAGGAGCGTGAATCACAGTAATGTAATGTATCTTTATCATATACCGGAACTCCACTGTCCAATTTGAAGTACGTACAGAGTGCATGATCTCGTCGTATGCACCAAGCTACACTGACTTTATTCGTTTGTCTTGGATTATTAATACATATTTTCTGTATGTTAGTGGTACAAAGAAGTATTCATTTAAAAAGATGTCATGGCGGTCACACCTTCTCTGGATTTTCCGTGATGTGATATCCATTACAAGATGTATAAGTATTTTCTACCTGACAACAATACTTACGTAATGCCTCTTATAAAAAGATACTTTCCGAGTAAACAGAAATAACTTATGAAGAGATAAGGCGTGTTCCTTGAAGTTAGGCAGAAATGTTCCTCATCAGCTCTACTATTCCTTGACTATTTAAAGCTGTGTACCCGAAGACTAGTGTCATTTGATCAGTTTATGAGGTAAGAATCGAGGGATAGCACGGTGTGTCAAAGGTAAGAATCGAGGGATAGCACGGTGTGTCAAAGGTAAGAATCGAGGGATAGCACGGTGTGTCAAAGGTAAGAAGCGAGGGATAGCACGGTGTGTCAAAGGCAATAGAATAAGAGGGATAGCACGGTGTGTCAAAGGTAAGAATCGAGGGATAGCACGGTGTGTCAAAGGTAAGGATCGAGTGGATAGCACGGTGTGTCAAAGGTAAGATCGAGGGATAGCACGGTGTGTCAAAGGTAAGAATCGAGGGATAGCACGGTGTGTCAAAGGTAAGGATCGAGGGATAGCACGGTGTGTCAAAGGTAAGGATCGAGGGATAGCAATGTGTGTCAAAGGTAAGATCGAGGGATAGCACGGTGTGTCAAAGGTAAGAATCGAGGGATAGCACGGTGTGTCAAAGGTAAGAATCGAGGGATAGCACGGTGTTCCTCATCAGCTCTACTATTCCCTGACTATTTAAAGCTGTGTACCCGAAGACTAGTGTCATTTGATCAGTTTATGAGGTAGCCCTCTAAAGTATATAAGGCAAGTGACTTCTGCAAAATGGACGAAATCGCTGAAAGAGAAGTGATTCAATATTTGCATGAGAAAGCTCTAGCAACACTAGGGAATGATGTACCTTCATATGCTCATATGTCACTGTTGCAACCCCAGAAATGGTCAATAAAGTTAATGATATTGTTTTGGCTGACAGGCCAGTTACAGAGAGATATACATGTATAACCAATATAGTTGGGATTTCACAAGAAAACAATTCCATTCTTAGAGAAGATCTTGCATTAAGAAAGCACCCAGCCCATTGGCTACCGAAACTTCTGACAGATGATCAGAAGCACACAAGGTAGACTTTGTCGCGTGCTAATCTGAACATTTTAGAGGCAAATTCTGCTAACTTTCTGAAGAGGTTTGTGACGATGGATCAAACGTGGGCCCATCATTTCACCCCAGAGGCCAAACAACAGCCTAAACAATGGGAAAACCCTGGTTCACCACCGCTGTAGAAGGCAAAGACTGGAAGCTGGAAAAATTATGGCATCGGTTTCCTGGGATACTAATAGCATTCTAGTAATCATCTGCAAAACATTTGTTGTTCCACCAGGACAGCCTCTGTACACAAGGCTGCCATTAACGATGGTGGCTTTGAATTAATTGAGCATCCGCCTTATTTGCATGACCTCGCTCCATCAGCTTACAAAAGCCATTTCCGGTGCCAATTTTGGCCAGGTGATACATACAATGGAGGACTTTCTGAACGGTCAAGAAAAGCTCTTCTCTAAAAGTGGCATTGAGGCCCATAAATATAGCTGGCTAAAATTTGTGGATACTGGGGGTGATTATGTTGAAAAATAATGCAATATGTCCGCCTAAAGTCAATCACTTAAATATAAGGTCCACGAGTTATCAATCAGATCTATATCAATTCTATAAGAGAGGGGTTTTTGACGATGAAAGTTTACACATGGTGTAATTCCAACATGGTTGTGTACACGTTGGCATCCTTTGCAGCATAAATGTTTTCCGCACAAAGACTGACGTTGGTAAACAACACAACAATCTGACGTACCAATATACAGGACATCAAAAAAATAAAAGTTAAAGATTGTTCTAAAACAATAACTATTGCGTAACTGTTGAGTGATTGCTGTGAAGGGTTGGTGAAACTGTAAATACAGTTCAAAGTAGCATGTTGAAGAGAGCAGAATGTTTTGCATGTGTAAGTTAGGAGTTGGCGTGCTATGGTTTGAGTTTAGTGCACGCAGATTATAATATAAGGCTTTTTTAACCACAATATTTGATTATAATTCAACTCCAAAACATCAATTAATTATTACAACTGTTGTGTAAATATATATCTATTCCATGCATGTCATTATCATTTCAAGCGTTTTAATATACTGACAAGGTGAACTATGGCCGGAAAGGCACTTCTGGCACTCGTGAAAATTGATACGAGCAATAAGTAGTTCACGTTAACATGCTCAGTTTGAAAATTCTTCAGCTGTCTACTCCTGTTTTGAATTGATTATCTATGTACATTTAGATAAATGGCATATGGAAACATCAAGGCTAATTAACTCGTATTTATTTGGTGTATATTTACAAAGAGATATAGAAAGTCTCTCTCTTACCCGTATATTATATGTCCCTGTTGTTGTTTAAATTCTCCTGTAAATTCATTTGTAGTTGGCTTGCAAACATTTTACATAAAATGACCTGTCCACTGAGATTGCTTCATGTCTGATTGATTGCTAATGTGATTATTTACTTACTTAAGTATACCGGAAGTTCAGATACGACTGACTGGCACTCACCATCCATATGGAGTTCCGTGAGTACGGTTTTCCTACTTACTTCCTGTAATGTCATGTATCGACTCAAGCCGACGTTCGTCGTTCCCAGGTTGTACTCATCGTAAGCTGATTCATTCTCGTTTGTCTCCAAGTCTCATTGCTGGACGTCACCTATACCGATTTGTGGATTTCTAAATCGTTACCCGACATGACCAGAACCATCTGAGCATATAACACATTTTTCACACTCAGGTAATTATAGTAGTTATTTAAGTTTACTTGGAGAGTTGTAGCTAAATATTACATTCTATATGATTGAGTATTAGCGACTATGCCCACATATCTTTGTTGTTGTTGTTTGTGTTTTGTGAATAGTTTTACGTCATCGACACTGCCTGGGTGTTTTGTACGGTGTAAATGGACGCATTGTCAAAAAATAGTAGTTAGCAGGGAAAAAACTATAAAAAAGGTTATCAGGTTTTGTGAAAATTGCAGCAGATACATCATTGTAGAAAATGGTGCCGATTCAACATGGGACACCACGTTAGTCGCCTCTGATAACCTACAATATATAGGAACCAATTGAGAGAAACAGAAAGTCGCTTAAATATTTTGCTAAATTCAGAAATATGCAGTTTTCTATTGAAATGTAGATATTTTTTATCTAGGGAACCATAACCCTAAATTCATTAACATGTATCACATACTTATTTGAAATTTGACCGTAAGTCTTCTGTTTTCAGTATAAAACCCAATTCTTACTCCATATTAAGTAAGCGTCATAATAATTAGGAAATTCTTATATACTTTACTTCAATCAGATTGCAGAAGCCATGGATTATCTGAAGCCTTCCTTCGTTATGCTGTTGCTAGTACATTTCTCATACTTGACAGAGGCGCAGAGGCGCATTAATTGTACCGAGGGCACTACCAGGTAAGCATTGGTCTTATTCTAAACCTTCTAGTTAATAGCCAATTTTGATGTTTTCAAGGAAAGGTAAATTATCGCTTTTGTCTGTGTGATGTCAGGTTCTAGTTTCAAAATAGAGGAAATAGGAAAGAGTACAGTTGAAAGTCTCAATACAAAAAAAAATTCGTTGATCTCGATGTCATTGGAGTAAGTTAAAAACTCGAACACCAAATAAAGAAGACATCCGATATGGATCTTCAGAATATTATATCAAAGTGTACTTTAATGTAATGAAACATATCTGGCTTTTTCATTCACCGATATAATTTATTCTATGTAATATTTTCCATTGGTCGCAGTATTTATTAATTTTTATATGTATTTTAATATGAAACAATACGATTACGTGTAATGCGGTATTCAACATGAACTACAAGGACTGATTTTGTTACTATTTACAGACAAACTTTAGTGATAAACAATATAAGGGTGGCATGCTGTATTCCTGATTCACTACGAGGGATAGCACGGTGTGTCAAAGGTAAGAATCGAGGTATAGCACGGTGTGTCAAAGGTAAGAATCGAGGGATAGTACGGTGTGTCAAAGGTAAGAATCGAGGGATAGCACGGTGTGTCAAAGGTAAGAATCGAGGGATAGCACGGTGTGTCAAAGGTAAGAATCGAGGGATAGCACGGTGTGTCAAAGGTAAGAATCGAGGGATAGCACGGTGTGTCAAAGGTAAGAATCGAGGGATAGCACGGTGTGTCAAAGGTAAGAATCGAGGGATAGCACGGTGTGTCAAAGGTAAGAATCGAGGGATAGCACGGTGTGTCAAAGGTAAGAATCGAGGGATAGCACGGTGTGTCAAAGGTAAGAATCAAGGGATAGCACGGTGTGTCAACGGTAAGAATCAAGGGATAGCACGGTGTGTCAAAGGTAAGAATCGAGGGATAGCACGGTGTCAAAGGTAAGGATCGAGGGATAGCACGGTGTGTCAAAGGTAAGAATCGAGGTATAGCACGGTGTGTCAAAGGTAAGAATCGAGGGATAGCACGGTGTGTCAAATGTAAGAATCGAGGGATAGCACGGTGTGTCAAAGGTAAGAATCGAGGGATAACACGGTGTGTCAAAGGTAAGAATCGAGGGATAGCACGGTGTGTCAAAGGTAAGAATCGAGGGATAGCACGGTGTGTCAAAGGTAAGGATCGAGGGATAGCACGGTGTGTCAAAGGTAAGGATCGAGGGATAGCAATGTGTGTCAAAGGTAAGATCGAGGGATAGCACGGTGTGTCAAAGTTAAGAATCGAGGGATAGCACGGTGTGTCAAAGGTAAGAATCGAGGGATAGCACGGTGTGTCAAAGGTAAGAATCGAGGGATAACACGGTGTGTCAAAGGTAAGAATGGAATTCATGATGACTGTATGTAAAACGAGAAATAATTTATATCTATGTAAACGTCTACATCTTCAATCCAAGCTGGGAAGGTCATCATGATAATTGCAATTAAGTTGCCACGTATGTTCTGTTTTAATTCTGATGAATAGTGACACAGTCTTATTCTGAATACATCTAGAATTGAAAATTAAAAAAGAATGAATAAATTATATCGTTTAGATAATGGGGTATGTGTTCTTCTCCATACATATTTCGGCTTAATTTCGGCCAACTTTTTTTCGTCAGCCAGTCGCTATATTATTTAAGCCCTGGTATCAATGAAGACTCCTACAAGGACGAAACAGTTTCATGCCTCAGTTTAATTTATCTTTTCCTTGCGTTTCTTTTATACAACTATTTCCTGTAACGTTGTATGTGTGTGACCTATCTGTCACAGTGCATACATACATGTGTACATATAAGTTTGGGTGAGCTTTGAAAAAACTGTAATGTTGAAACATTTAACATGTGTGTTAATATATAAAGTCAACCGTTACAAGCATGGGAATCTAAACAAGGTCAGATGTAGCCATATTATCACAACTTATCATAATTGTAACATCAATGTTACCGATATTTTTAAACAGGTCATAACTTCCTGACTTCACACCCACCCATTCTTTGACTGTAGAATTTGAGAGATATGATGAAGTGTAACTTTTATACTGAAGTAGATGGCGAATTTCGTTTTATTTATATATTCTAAAGTCCAAAACTTCCGATCCCGTTATATCAAAAGCTTTTATTGGAAAAATCCATCTATGTCAAAACCTTGTTCTGTTATTGAGCGTCCATTATATTTAAGAATTCCGTCTCAATTTCGAGGCAACAAAATTAAGGATACGATAATGAAATAATAATGTGTTCATTTCCTGGACATTGATCCACTCATCTTTACTAAAAGTTGGCGAGTCCAGTATGTAAAAAGGCTAATCTCTTCAGAAATTCAGGTTATATGTGTATATAGGCATGTTGTACACACACTTTGACCTTTGTATTGGAGAATGATTCAGACAGCCACCGTGTCCGTTTGTCATTGTCTGTAGGAGTACTTGTCTTACTAAGAGAAACAGCTTGTTGTATAAGTCATACTTATATAAATATATGTATACCAGAAGTATATATTCATGGTATAGTATACTCAAATATGTGTGTATAATCCTCAAACTTATTTATAATGTTATATTACTAAACATGCGTAGTCTCCAGCGTTATGTCACTATGTACAATGACGTATTCCCGACCCCCGGTATTAACGTGTCATTATAATACCGTGGGTTGAGAGATCGCACCAAGTCCCTTTGTCAATATCGGAATCTGTGGGTGTCAATTTTTAACCTGTGATCGTGTAACGTCATTTCATTGTCCCTGACCCACATTAGCTTATGATTACGTAGATGTAATATGCAAACTTTCTACATAATATTAAGGACGTCGTGTGATAAATAAATGTATCATCATCTTGACATGTTCAGTATAATTGTCCTGGAGACAGGTCTTAATAATTGTACCTGCTCTCTCCAATTGCATGATTCCTAAGAGGCGACTACATTTGGGATCTTTTCTTTCTAAATTACGCTTGTTCTTCCTACTGTTTCCCATGACACCGCCTCACTTTTTACCTTTATTTGGGCGTTTCCCCCTGCGAGGAAGGTTTTGGGTTCTGTCCCCTGGCCGAGACACACCAGAGTCTACAAAATGCTGGTAACAACTCTCTGTTTAACAATCAGCATTATAAGAGTATGGCAACTGGTTTATCATCTGTCAGTATATTGTGACCAGATGTGATGTCCAGCAAGACACCACACTCATAACATTTAAAGTTTACACGAAGATACAACAGTCTTTCGGAAAGTCACACAAAACATGCACACGCCTCACATACACTAGGGACGACCTGTTGAGAGTATATATATATGAACTGCACTTAGGAATTAGTGCTTACATAAAAAATGAAGATGAAAATGTAGTTAGGAATTCCTGTCAAGCGGATTTGACTCATCTCGTGTGCATTTCTAACGTTTACAATCGACGAGATTTTTTCTCAATACAAACGATTTAAATCTAAAACGTTTATTTCAGACAATGTCTACGTTACAGATGCCCCAATTACAGTCACCACTACTAAAAGACAGATTACAACAGTCGTACGAACTGAAATAACCACTAACACCATCACTACAACCGAGCCACTTGTAACAACCACGCCCACTACCACCACTGTTGCACCAACCACTACACAAGCAGAGGACGTCACCGAGGGATCCGGAGAAGAGACAAACGTCGGGAACGCAGAAGAGGGAGACGAGCAAGACAACCCTGCCTCCACCGGACTGTCTATAGGGATACCTCTGGTGGTGCTGGCTGCTGTTGTCATGGCGGTATTGCTACTCAGGGTCAGATACAAACGAAAGAAGAATCCCTTAGAGTGAGTATATAACCATGGTAACATAATTCCATTAGATAAGTACTGTAATGGATATCACTTTCGAAGATGGAATAAAGATCGATAACACAGGTACCCTGACAACAAAATCGATGGACAAAACCTTCTACTTATTAATTACTGTGAAAACCACTAGTTATCATGTTTGTCTTTATTGTATATGAATTTTAAAAATAGTTTGATCGTATCTCTATAAAGTTTGTATATAAGATAGAACTGTTGAAACAATTTTTTGAGGTAACAATGATTGCAACATAACTCTAATCAAAAATAATAAAAACCAAATTATTGACATGTCGCCAGACCAATAAAAAAGACATACAGCTGATTTGTCATTGTACATCGTTTGTGAAGTCTTGTATAGCACGAAGAATTCTGTGATGAATGAAGACGAATCAGCATTCAAGCATATTCGAATATCAAATTTGGACATAACTCGCCTTTTTGACTGTTTGCAGAAAAAAAGATTACGTTATGAAGTGATTTTAGTAAAAAATAATAATAAACTTTGATTTTAAGTTATAGATGCATTTAATTTTCAGTGATACAAAGAACTTGACAAGTAATGGCCGTGTATATGTCAAACCCGCAGCAGAAGGTGCAACTTCACAGGATAATGGTGAATATTTATTAATTTCACATTTTAACCTACAGAGTATTATTATAGAGGTTCGTTTTTTCAATTAATTCAAACAAACTAAACCGAGAAAACCGCTTTATTAAAATACTTTTATCATGTTTGTTTAGGTTTTTGTAGATAGCGTTTTTTTTCACATCCCAAATTATGCGACATTGGGAAAACACTTCATTCAAGGAAGTGGAGGGGTAGGGGGTGGTTGTACACATTACCAGCAACGATGATATGTCTGACAAGCAACAGTCCATTCTTAATTGCTAGGTGTCAAAAAACGACACAAAATTCGCAAAAAACTGTTGTGTGCCTATCTGTTCAAATTAATTAGTACAGAATCATCACGAAAATATAAAAGATATGATATAGAAAAGTATGTACATGCACAGTACCAAAAAAAATGCAGCGCCTTGAAAAAAGGGGACATTCACTATGTATACGCTGTAAATGTGGCAAAGCTTTAGAACATGTATATGTCTCTTCATCCTCTGATGATGGTGGCTGTTCGTCCGTCCATCCGTCCGTCCTTAAACGGTTCTCACGTTTGTTGTTTCGCTATAAGCACGTATGGTTCATTCTGAAACTTCATTTGCGTGTTCCCTTTTCCTTAATACCTATATGTTAATTTAAAAACGGGGCGTAGCTTGGACTTCGTTAATGTTTGATAACGTTATATCCTGAGAGGTTGATGTGTACATTTCCCTAAAAATCTGTCATATTGGATTGACACCTAAAGATTGTTGTCGTTATTTCTAGAGAACTAGATGGGACAGATTAAGAAAAAACAAAATGGCAACTGATGGAAAATATTGACAAGGAGGGTCCGTCATGGATTTCATTCTGTATATGGTCATCACTGTTTGTAGAAAGTACTGGACGGGTCATTCAAAAATAATGTATTACAATGTCACTGCAATATTCATTCACTAGTCGATATAATAACACGGAAAGAGCTGAAAAAAGTGGACAGTAATGGAAAGATAAAAACATCAAGTAAAGATCAAAAGATGGAGGTTGCCAAGTTCCTTTTTAGAGAAAAACAACGAAATAATTCTGTTTGTCGTTTGATTTATTTTCAGAATCGTATCAGGATTTTGAACAGAACGTCTCCACCTCTCCTCCTGAAGCATATGACAGTCTTCATCTCTACGGAAATACTATGGAACCCCAACATGCCTATGAACAAGTACCTGAAAAACGAGATAAGGTCTCGTATGAGTCTTTACACATGTACAGCAACTCCAATATAGGACAATCAGATTATGATACTCCAACGACACGACCTATTTACGCAAACCTTACGGTCCAAAGCCAACGATGAATCCTTGTACAAAACATATTTGTTGCTCCGTGAGATTAGATAAAAATACATCTACCGAAATGCGCTGTTTATCAGTACAAATTTTCAGAGTGGAAACGTCAGTAAAAAATAGGAAAACTGCTCTAAGCAGCTGTTTGTTTTGTGCCTGTGGAATAGTTCGTTACGTGTCTATTTAAACAGCATTAAAAAACAGAGCGTTTCCACTGTTCATCCCGCACAGAATGAGAAGAACAATTCTGAAGTTGATGAACATAGTTGTTACTGCTGTTGAGGTTCGGAGAGAAGCAGTTTGAGAGAAAACGGTTGTAAGTCAGTCGATCTTCATACATAAAGTATACTGACTGGAAAAGCGGAAAGTAAGTTATGTGAACAACTACCTCAAATACATCAATATTCAGTCAAGGACTGTAAACATTCCTATAAATTATATCACCCGTGAATTTTTGTTTCTGTAAATCCCATCATTTCTGTAAATTAACATACTTGTATAAATATCTCTCTTGAACGTTTTTTTTAATGATGTTGATAGGCGATGTGATGCGTGCTGTTACGTGATCTACAATATATACTGTACTCATTGTGATGTCTATCTTACTTGGATGTTAAATATGAATGTATGAGACAGCGAGGCCTTACCGAGATACATTAAATAGTGCTTAAATAGCGCACTTTTGATGTAAATGAAGACAGGTCTTTGAAATATATAATAACTGATGAAAAAGTTTGACACAGGAAACAGTTAAACTTAGTCAAACTTATCGACAAGGACTTACCACTTAGTTTTAACACGACGTGTCTTAAAATGGCAGTACTTAAATATCTTCAGGACCAGGAATAATTCATCACACTTCTAACAAGTCTGGTCGAAATTGTTAAAGATCAACAAGGATCTAGACTGCAATGATAAAAACTCTGGGCAATTGATCCTGAATGAATCTATATTTAGATCAGTGATATAAAGGTCTCGGGCTTCCTACATAATAGAGTGGCTAGATATGTAATAAAATATAACACTATAGGGTGAAATTAAGACAAAATTAATATTACAGGTTTATAATTTTATTTGTTTTCAAAATATACAAGATATGCACATATATATAATATCTATTTATATATTTATAAATTCACAGGAATAATAAAAAGATCTCAAAATATGTCATTAGTTTGCACCTCTATCACATAAAACCAATACTTCATCCTGTAGATATCTACGAAGTGATAACACTTTTAACCTTAATGTGTCTGAAATAAGTATTTTTTAAAGTTAACAAGTAACCAGTTCAAAATTTACATGTAACATAGTAAAACTATGTTACAAGATTCCTCTAGACAGAGACTTATATATAACACATATAGGTCTCTGTTCTAGATTATTGCAAATTGTGAGACATTTTAATAATACAACAGTAGGTTTGCCTTCTCAAGTTTAAAAAAACATATTGTTTTGAATTAAGATTACATATAGCCTTCCAATCATAATAAAGCATCTACACGTCTGATAGAACAAAAGATAATTTGTAAGGATACATTGGTGGCTAATTAGGATATAAACAGTAATTGCTGCTGCAGGAACGCGAGACACTTGGATTTAATCCAGTTTCCAAACTACTGGAATGCAGTTACATGTATGTGCTGGATTTTTGTGACAGTAAATATATGTAAACAATATTTCATCCTAGATAAAGAACCCTTCCTGATTGTTCGTAGTCAACCAATGTCTTTTGGGCCGTTATCATCGCTTTAGATGATGGTATATCCATTGGAACAGTTCAGAAATGAACGGCAAGAAACGTGTTTACGTTTTGTTTAGTTTCCTAAAACAATTTGCATAAACACTTCATTTAAATGTTCTCCAAATTTAAATTTAACTCAACATCAGTTTCATAATCATGACCACATACAGCCTACATCAGCCATACACTTGTGACCACACACAGCTAATCAATTCTCAACATTGTGTAACCATGGTGACAAGTCAGTTCATCACATGTATCGGTATTTTTTCTCTCGTCTTATAAAGTATATCAGCACAATGGGCATTATGATAAGTAATACCTACAAAAAATAAGAAAAAAAATATTAAGAATAAAAGTAAAATGTCAATTAAACATCAATGCAACAATATTTTTCATTTTAATTTCTTACTAAATACAATATTTTGTATATAAAGAAAATTACAATGCTGATTTAACAAAGATATAACCTAAGGAGCTCCAGAATATTTTAATTACAGATAATAACATATAATAATTTAATAAGTTTTAAAAAATCAAATATATTTCAATTAATTCATTGAGTGAAGACTTATAAAATTAATACCATGTACAACTTTTCCTCAAATTGGAAAGTTGTTTAATAAAATGACATGCATACCTGAAGAACAGCTTCAATAATAGCTACAAGAACAATAGTCAAGTAGTTCATTTCCAGCCATTCTTTTGCATCGTCAAAACAACCCTGAAATAGATAATGAGGTAATCATTCTTGACTGGTTTAATATCAGTTCGACCAAAACCCAGAAAACATTGTTTTTACATCACATCATGATTAAACAGCCAATAGCCTCTAAAATGCAACAGTTTGCTGAAGCAATAAGATTATGTGGATGTTAGCTCTAATGTACTTACAATAGTCCAAGCTACTTGACTTCCTGTTGTTCCACAGTTTTCATAGCCACAGCACGAGTCTGGAATCCAGGTCGGGTTTCTGGGGTCGAACACGTTGTTCCAGTCTGTTGCATTATGTACGCCACAGCATTCATACTAAAAAGGTTGCCAAAAGTCAAATGTATTCATATTTATGTCGAAAAATGCTTCCATACCCTCATGAAATAAAGTGTACATGTAGGAAATAAATTATTTAATTACGATGTACATCTTTGAATTTTTGTGTTTTCACCAAGACTTTTAATTTTCCACATCATAGGTTTGGTGGAAAATGTTTGGTCCAGCACTGGCATTTGTCAGTATATTGCTGATATATGAAACAGTATAACACCTTACCTCACCCATCCTTCACCACAAGTACTTGGTATAAATTTTTTAAGTTATCAATTTACTCATGAATTGCTTTCCTAGCATTATTTGTATTTTTTTAAGTTGTTCAATAATTACCCTTTCCTGGACTTCATCCCAAGCATTACGTTTGTCTGAGTTCTGTAGTCCTGACAACATGTCACTTCTCAGGGCATCTTCTATCTGTAAACATAATAAGTTAAAACTCTAGGGTTATGAGCTAAAAAAAACATGAGTTCCGGACAAAACTGGTGCAGACAGTGCAGTTTTGACACAATTTTCTATTCACAAGAAGAAAACATAAGATTTTCAAGATGGTCGCCATTGAAGCAATCTTAAATTTTACACAGGTCTTAAAACTATAGTTTCATTATTTTTCAATCAACCATAATTCATTATGGAAGTCCCATCTAACTAAAACTTTTCTCTACAGAGAGGAAGATATTACGTGACTGACAAAATGTTACCTCTGATACCCTTGTTACAAACTTGATGTAACCCATATGTTTTACAGAATCTACATCGTACTGATGTACCGGTGTTGTAATAATGTAATCATGTCAAGTGATGTCCTGTGTACATGTGTATGTTTAGTAAATATATACGACGTAACCTATGACACTGACAACTACTCATCACCAACGCACTGACCACTGCACCCTGCATGCGTGTCACAGGCTTTCCCGCCACTTACCCCCTAATACCGCCCCGGTCCCTAAACAACCCGTCACTCGAGCTCTGACCATGCTAGCGAGAACTGCTATACTTGTGTGTTTACCATTGTATACCCCTGCAAAGGGAACTTATATAGCGACTGCGGTGGGAGGCCTGGTAAGTGATATGTGTGTGCTTGAACGTTGGTGCATGAATCGATTTGGTGTGCCAGTTGTTGTATGGTCCGTTTTGGCACTGTGATGTTCTTTGTTTTACCTTTGTAGGTTTCATCCTTATTTATGAAATAAACAAACTGAAAACAAGAACCTCAGTGTGTGTTGTCTATAACGACCCCGGTGACATTGATAATTCCACACTAAATTATTGACAATTGAAAACATCCGATGCTACTTCGGACACAACATTGTTTGACAGGAGCTTGAGACATACAAAAACACCAAACTAAATGACTATTGAGGTACCTACCTTATTTCTGTAGATGGCTCCAGTAATCCCAGCTGCAAGTTCCATACAGAAGATCAGTATAACACAAATCAGGTACTGAAATAAAAAACATCCATGCAAAAAAGAGAATTAACCAAGAAATGGTTAAAAACAAACACAGAAATTAGAAGGAATCGTCTGTATTTTGTTTTACAATTCCTATCATCAATATTTTAAACAGAGAAATATTTGTCCAAGGGTTTTTTTCTGCCCTTAGAGACAACTATTCCCCTCCCCCCCCCCCACCCCCAAGTCTTAAATCTGTACTAAAATGTTTACCCACCTTTTAATTTCACTCTATTGATAAAAGAGAAAAAGGGGCCAAACTTAAACCATGACAAATATTTACTCCCATTCAGAGAAACAGTTCTTGAAATAAATATTGGATTTCTTTTCTTAATCGGCCTGTATTTCTAACCTTCTCTGCAGTATATGAAGAGAAGACATCACTGGAACAAGTTCATTATGGTAATTATCATGTTTATCCCAAAATCAATTCTACATCTTTAAAGCATGTTGTAGGTGAAACAAAAGAACAATTGATTTATTGTTTATTCAAGAAAGCCTTAAAGAAGTTGATATATTTGACATCTGTTGCCTTTTGTATCAGTAAAAATAATTCAATTAAACATATTTTGAAGCCTTTATTCTAGGATGCTTCTAGGACACTGACCTAACATCATGACCTTGGGCTATTGGTTACTGATAAGAATTTGTTGATAAGACTTAAATACATCTGACCATTGCGAACTTGAATGTAGATCAAGGTCATTCATTTGAACAAACTTTGTAAACCTTCATTCTTGAATGCTAATAGTCTAATATGACTCTGGGCTTCTTTTCTTCTGAGATGAAGTTGTTAAAATGTTTAACACATCTGACCCCTGTGACCTTGAAAATAGATCAAGGTCATTCATTTTAACAAACTTTGTAAACCATCATTCTTGCATTCTAATGATCTAATATGACTCTAGGCCTCATTTCTTCTGAGATGATTTGTTAAAATGTTTTAACACATTTGACCCCTGCGACCTTGAAAGTAGATCAAGGTAATTCATTTGAACAAAGTTTGTATACCTTCATTCGAGCATGCTAATGGTCTATTATGACTAAAGGCTTCTTTGTTTATGAGAAGAAGTTGTTTAAACATTTTAACACATTTGACCCCTGTGACATGAAAAGAAGTCGATGTTAATTTATCCCAGCATGCTACTGACTTATCATCATGACCCTGGACCTTTCAGTTATGATGCAAGTTGTTTTACTGAAAAAAATGATACCAGGTGGATAGACATCATACCATGACTAGAAAGGCAACAAAAAATAAAAACACAACTGTCTGTTTTGGGAAAACTACAAGTAACAATTAATAACCTACCAACTTTAAACTCGACACAATTAGAAGATGAAGACACTTACGACTCCAAGTACACATTGATTCTGGAGGCGCTCCCCAATCAAACCAATAATGGCAACAACAACCACAATAATTCCAGCGGACACCATCAGTGCTGTGGCAAAGTTAAACTCCCTGCTGTCTAGCACCTCTGTGAAGTCAGCCCGAGAGACCTTCAGGTATATTCCAGCTATGAATATGCCTATTCCCATTAACTGTAATCAAAAATTGAAATAGTTTATATTATTCAGTGTAAATGTTAACTTCAGTCAGCTTGCAATGGACTCTGTAGGCATGTTACAATCAAGGTCTACAGAGTCAATACTATATAGATATGTAATAAATGAATTTCTCAGAAATTTTACAGGGCGATCCTATGGTTGCGAGGGATGAGATAACTGTTTATCTTACCCCGGACAGGGATATCCACAGTTTTTAACGTTGTGTGATTTTTCTATATCACCCTAGGGTTAAAACAAGCTACACACGCTCCTTGCGCGTTCTCAACAATAATGTGACGTCACTATCTTGACCCGGAAGTGGAACTTGACATGTAAATGACGTCATTGTAAAATAACAATTTAATAATATGTGTTGATTTTGTGTATATATTTAAGTCATCTCATCCATACTGTCACATTAAAATTGTTTTTTATCATTAATATTATGCCTTTTGTGTTGTACTGTACCGTTAATGGGAATTATATTTGTGCGGGATATCACAATTAAGCATGACGCAGTTGAGACGGCCTCGACACTATATTCATATATTGTCTACAAGTTTATGTTTACAAACATTCTATTTCGTATTTTACAATCCTCGTGTTTGACAACATAATAATCCCCCCCTCGGGTTGAGATCCCCCTGTCTCACCCCAAAGGGAGTGAAAGATTCTATTAATCTTACATGGATTAGGGAAAGATAGCTGGGATGGGATATGTAGTTTTATCATGTAGCAAATTGGATATGGAATAGGTTTCAAAACAATGTACTTACCAGGAAAATGAAATCACATATCAAAAACACAACGCGTGCTGCTTTGTTTCCACCTGCCATCTTGACCTGATAAAAAAGAAACCACAACTGCTATAGTACGCGTTTACCTCTCATGTGATGAATTCTACTGACGGCTCAATAATACAAAACCAAAACAAAAGTAATTTCTGATTGTCATTATTTTACAAGCTGAATTAATATTTCTCTCATTCTTATATCAAATAAATTATGAAACCATATAAAATTGAAATGAAATTGACTTCATAATATAAAACAATTAAAATTAGTGAAAAGTAAGTATCTTTATGGATTATCTACTGATGACAAGGAGTAAGTTCTTCTATAACCCAGCTGATGGTGAAAGGGAGTTGGTAACTTTATGAATCTCCTTGCGGCAACAGGGAGATACTGTAGTACCTCAAAGACCCTGACATAGAGATAGTACCTCTATGAATCTCCTTGTGGTAACAGTGAGATAGTGCCTCCGTGACACTACCAGTGGTGACAGGGAGTTAGCACCTCTATGAAATCTCCTTGTGGTGACAGGGAGTTAGTGCCTTTACGAATCTCCTTGTGGTGACAGGGAGTTAGTGCCTCTACAAATCTCCTTGTGGTGACAGGGAGTTAGTGCCGCTACAAATCTCCTTGTGGTGACAGGGAGTTAGTGCCTTTACGAATCTCCTTGTGGTAACAGGGAGTTAGTGTCTCTCCGAATCTCCTTGTGGTGACAGGGAGTTAGTGCCTCTATGAATCTCCTTGTGGTGACAGGGAGTTAGTGCCTCTACGAATCTCCTTGTGATAACAGTGAGATAGTGCCTCTGTGACACTACCAGTGGTGACAGGGAGTTAGCACTTCTATGAAATCTCCTTGCCTCTACGAATCTCCTTGTGGTGACAGGGAGTTAGTGCCTCTACGAATCTCCTTGTGGTGACAGGGTGTTAGTGCCTCTATGAATCATCTTGTGGTATCAGTGAGATAGTGCCTCTATGGTACTACCTGTGGTGACAGGAAGTTAGCACCTCTATGGTACTCCTTGAGGTGACAGAGAGTTAGTGCCTCTATGGTACTCCTTGTGGTGACAGAGAGTTAGTGCCTCTCTGTCCAATGGCAAGGAGTTATTACTTATATTACTCTCCTTGTGGTGACAGGGAGTCAGTACTTTGGTTGCAATCATGTTATTGGACAAACACTTTGAATTGAAACAAGTGAAGCCAATTTTAATTGTACAAAATTTTATGGTTAGGTTTGCATTAGAGGTAACTAGACTTTCCCTCGGTCTGGGAAGCTGGGTATGAGGAATGCAGCTTAAAACCACACCAAAAAAACATGTGAAACTATGAACATTTGATTGGGGGTGTTTTGATGTTTGTGTGTACCATTAGCCCCCATATATATGTCAATAAAAATGTTAATATCAATAACAGTATAATAAATGTGAATACTGATCTTAAATGATCATTTTAGAAACAGGAATTCGGTCTATCTACACCCCCCCCCCCTAAAAATAGGTCAGTACAGCCTCTGTTGTTCATATGCCAACAAAATTAGTAAGAATTAATATCAAAATCACGCATCTTTTCAAATCATGTCCCTACTGATAGTTTTTGGATGATCACTATTTTTTTAAAATCTGAAAACGACCACATGGAAATGTATAGGATTGTATTAGGCACACCCTAGTAACAAAACGTAGATCAATCTGAGATTTTCGAAATATTTTCATAAAGACATACTTACTGTATATAAGTTACTTAGACGTCACTACGAAATCCGAAAAAGTGTCAAAACGAAACGGGTTTCAGTTAACCATGGAACAGCATCTACCGTTCCCGGTGTTGACGTTTTCTAAATATAGAATTCTATTCAAGCAATGCAAAACCTGTTTGACCAGTTTCTGACAAACAGGTAAATTCGGTGAAACCTTGAAAAACGTAAGTTAAAACATGATAAAATAAAACATGTCTAAAAGTATGGGTTTATTGTAAAGAATGCATATCAGCGTTCGATGTCAGTGGCGAGAAATTGAAGTATTATCTATTCTTTTCTGGACGATGAAAATGTAAACAGGAAGCACGTGTAGAAAATGAAAAGCGCCATCTATCATTCAAAACCGGAAGTGGCACTCACACGAGGGAAATTTCATGATTGTTTGGTAAGAATCGCTGCGAGTATAAGCAAGTGTTTTATTCTATTGACAGCTTCATTATCTTGTAATTATAATAGTTAATTTGACTAATATTTAAGCTGCTTAAAATTACTTACCTCGAAGTTTTGATTGCTGTAATAACGCTGTTCATTGTGTTGTATACCATAATTATGGCCCCTATTATTTTATCTCGTTGAGTTTAAACCTCTAGGTCCGTATCTAGAAATATTTCACAAATGGTTTATAGGAGTGTGAATAACAACATTAAAAATATATCTACTGTTACCATAGATTGTTGCTTTTAATAGTTTGAACGTCAAAAGCACGGACTTAAAATGAAGTTAAAAGTAATGAACAATTATATTCCTATAACATCGTTTTCATCAGGAGACCATCACACTTACACGCGAAGACACACTTTCAGGATTTTAAATGTGTTTTTGTTTTGTTTTCTTTTTCAATTGTTTCATAAGATCACTGCGCTTGTGTATTATTACAACTTCTGATAACGAAGTTATGATACTGATATTTTCATTTAGCTAACCGATACTATACCCAAATGAACTAATCACAGGTAATCACTTCACCACAGGCAGATAATAACCCAAGTAAAAATCAACAGTTCACAAAACATGTTTAATCTGAAGGTTTCTAACTATCGACACTCCACACAGGGAGGCTATTCATTGTATTATGAAATTAGTTGTGACCAGGCGATGGTTAGATCATAATGAATTATGTCATAAGTGCGGTCAGTTGTATAATGACGTCATTCATATAGTGTTGTATTGTAGTTCAACTGAAGATTTAAGAGACGAATTTTGGTGCAAATTAATTAATATTAGTGATATTTTGTTTAGTGTATATTTGCATGCCTTAGAGGAAAGTCGATTATTTCATGTTCTGATATGAGGAAACATATCTTTATGTAACGCCGACTTGGAAGAGTTCCGCAAAAAGTCAGTCAGGATAATCTTTCGATTGATAACGTCATATTACAAATGACACATTAAAAACATTTGATTAATCAAAAAGGTTCAACCTTGTCAGCCTAATTATCTACCTTATCATTGTAATTTAATATGTATAGCAATAATGTAAATATCTGATGTATTTATGTTGAATGTATTTGATGTTCTCTAATTATTGTAATCTTCATTGAGGAGGAAATAAAGAATACATATATTCACAATTTTATTTTGTCTTGGTCACTGACATTTTCTATTAGTCCGCGACCAAGACAAATTAAAATCATGGATAGATATTCAGAACCCTTCAAACTACATCATGCTCTGATGTTTTTATATCATATCGCTAGTGCATAATGAACTATGTGGAAATGAGAAACTATTTGAGTCTAGTCATTGTGGTGGTATCTTGACAATTTGCACCTACCCTGGTTCACACCACGTTGTTTTGCCCGCAGATCCCTTTTAAATTTTTCAATAAGAATCTTTGTTGAGACAGTTAATCAATATTATTGAACATAGAAAATACAGCTATTTCAACTTTGATAAGTGACCCTTTTATTATTTTATTTATCATATTTTATTTCCATACTACAGTCAGTGTCAGGATCAGCCATGATTATTCCAATCCGGTGTTTCACCTGTGGTAAGGTGATAGGAAACAAATGGGAAGCTTATCTTGGACTGTTACAGGTGGAATATACTGAAGGGTAGGTATTAATGCTTCCAGTGTATATATATATCTATATATATAGCTACAGGTATATATTAACAGAAAGCAATGAATCTAGCATTAACAATTCAAATTAAATATGACTCGCTGACACTGTTATTTAGAGTTCAAAAAGATTGTTACTAACAAATTCTGTACACTAATGGCCAATATCATTAGTTTCAGCATTGAATGGATTTGTTTTTAAAAGAGCTATGTTTTCTGTGAACTTATTTGACTTGGTTATTTCATGCTTTCAGCCTAAAAATTTAAACATTTTCTCCAAAAATTGACATGTCAGAAAACAGAGTAGGTAGGTCATGAAATCTGGACTGTAATAGACCTTCTTTGAAAACTATCAAAAAATGCTTGAGTAGACTGAAAAGTATTGGGGAAAATACAGTTATACTCTCAGGCCTTGTTAATGTAATTGCTTTAATCCCCCCCACCCACCACCAAAAAATAGAATCCTCCTTAAACATTGGACAGTTTTCTTTCCAATAGAAGACAATAGATTCCATGCAAAATTTACAAAAATATGTATTACAAAATAATTGTTCAGCATTATATCCAGTTCTCATTCTAGATTTGTTTACTTTAAAATGATTTTAGATAGAAAAAATAAAACTAAATAAGATTTGCAGCTCTACATTAATACCTAATTTGTTTTGTTTTGCAGCGATGCCCTTGATGCCTTAGGATTAAAGCGTTACTGTTGTCGCAGGATGTTACTGGCTCATGTTGATCTGATTGAGAAGCTTCTCAACTATGCTCCATTGGAAAAGTGAACAGTGCAAATATTACTAAGGAAAATCTTTTTTGTCTCTGATGCATAATTCCATAAGACATTTTGGAAAATGGAGGACATCTTTCAAATCCAAGGCATGGAATATTGTTGATTTGAACAGGTCTGAACATTCCTGTTTCTCTGAACGATTTAAAACCAAAATGTTGAATACTAAGTAAGATTTGGTTTTAGTATTCATTTTAACATAAACTTGGAAAGAAACTATTTTGTGTCAGTATTAGGTATTGACAATAGACTATCACTCCTTGTGAAGTAAGAATCGATCTACACAACAAGTTATGAATGTGTGTAAAGTATGGACGTGTGTTAGTTAATATGCTGTAAATTGATCAGTTGTTGTTGTATGTTTTAAAGTTTGAATGTTATCATAAGGCAAGAATAAATGTTGTGAATGTGTAAAGAATTATGTTTTTTTTTTATTTATTTGATTAGAACATGAGTACATGGTTATTTGTCAAAAGTTTCCACTAGGTATTGCTTACAATATTGAGTTGTCTCCCTTATATTGTTGTCTCATCCACAATTACATCGTATATTTGTTTGATCATTTCCATTGGCAATAATAAAAAATTCTATCCTCTGCTGTCAAAGTATGTTAAGTGAAAGATTATGGGTTTATAACAAATAGTTTGATTTTGTTTTTTTTAGCGGCTGGCTGTAGACATCTAAGTCTGTATTTTCAAGAGTTTTTAATTAAGCATAGGAACATGACAATACATTTGTACACATTCTCACCAATATACCAGTATCTCTATTGAAGAATGATAGTTAGTAGTATCCATACAAAGCTACATTTCCTTTTAATTTGTCATCGTAATTATCATTAGTCATCATCAAAAAATTGTCTTAACTGTCACTAAAACAATCAGTAGTAGCAATCAATTAATTATCAGAAAAAGTATTCATTATCATAGTAATGATATTGTACATCATGTCTTGTAATTCTGCACATCTGATAATTCTGTACGTCAGTAATATTTTTCAAAAATCAAGTCAGGAAAATCATAGTTTTGATCTATTTGTAGGTATGAAATGTTACAATAGTGTCTTTACTTCCACTTCTTGCCAAAATTCACAAAATTGTAAACAATGTCTTGGTTTCAGATATTTTGTTGTATGCAAGCATATCTTGCAACCTTTGACTAATCCATGATACAAATAAAACAAAAAACATTTCATTACTTTGGTCTTTCTCAAATGTCTCTATTTCAGAAAAAGAAAAAGCCAACATTAATTTTTTAGAAATTTAATACAGGGACTTTTCCCAGGGTGAAAAATTAGCGAACATTTTTTGATCATGTTAAAGATTTTGAGCCAATTTTACAACAATATTTGCAGCGAAATTATTATACTTATTTAGCTAAAGTGATAAAATATTGAATTACCAAAAAAGAGCTGAAACGACTGTTCTTTGAAAAATGAAATAGAATCCGCGGGAATGCAGAAATACTCTACATGTAACGTTGGCTGATTGGCAGAAACCAACAGGACACAATATACACAAATCCAACCAATTTCAATCGTAGTGTTCTTCAGAGAAAACTTGGGCTTTTCAATTGATCAGGTTCAAGATAGGCATTTTTCGCTTCTACGTGTATTTTTAAAATTTTGAGACCTTTTTCTGAAACATAGAAAGCATCTTCTTGATAAAAAAAGAAGAGGGGACGGGGGTATCGGTATTCAGTATCGGTCCCCGATGTAGCTTTCTTGTGAATTTTAAGTTGGCACCTACAGCCATTGGGGGTGGCTTCTATACTCTATTGGAATTCCTTGAAAATAAACTTCACCTTTTTTGCCACGTGTACCGTTTATTCTTTCACACAGCTTAGTCGTTAGGTTTGGAAATAGTTCAATTTTGAAGCATAATTTCATAGCGATTTACAAATGACGTAATGGAAAATCACAAATGCAGAGGAAAGAAAATGTCAGCATAGATCAGTACTAAGTAATGAAGATCACTGACGCAGACGTCTCTGGAATATCTTATCTGTCTATTTTTATTTATTTATTTATTTGTTTTTTTATTTCGATTATCAAGTTGATATGATTAAAGAACATCGGCAACTAGCGAGGCCGATACAGATATCCTTTCCTTCGCTGATCCATGTGAGGGTACAGCAGGAGTTATTTCCCTTAGAACGTTCCGTAATCTTTGGACATATTTAAAAATGGTTCGAGCAAAATAATAATAATAAAAAGAAAATTCTAGAAATACATTATTATGACGTTTACTGCACTAACTTGAATTTCATGTCGGAGAAATAAAAATTAGATGATATATACAAAAATTGTTTGTGGTGAAATCGTTTGGGATCATCTATGATGTTACAAAGAGCCAGACATGCCTTAATGTTTGTATGAAATATACACCGCTGGTGATTGATGAGAAATCAAGATAGTTTGTGTACACATAATAAGAGAGACCCGCCCCTTCTCGACTCTTCCCAGCGTCTCGGTCAGTGATGAATTACCTGTGGCATCAATGTGTCACCATTTATTGTTTGTTTCTACAATCCATCTTCGATGTACGATAATATGTTGAGACCCCTAAAATCTCTCATTATAGATAGCTGAAAATTATAGTGTACAGCTTTTCAAAAATTAAGAATTCTATTGGTCTTCATATTTGAATCTATAAAGGACATGCCATCATGTGTAAATCATAGGGTTGATTTATGCTCTTTAATGCAAGTATTTTTATGGTATTGACAGAAAATTTGCCATGCAAAAGTTGTGGCTCATAATTCATAAAGCTGTTTGATCTTTGTATGAGAGGCTACCTGTCACAACATTTTGATACACTATGGGTCGTTGTGATATTGAAGTTTTAGTCCCTCTTGTCTTTAGTCTGTCAAATTAAATATGACGGGGGATTTGATCTGATAAATGAGTGAACTGTAGACAGTGATCTGATAATGTCACTGAGGCCATCTCCGATATAAACCTCGAGTGTAAACAGAACGGTCAGAGTTTATTATTTAATTTTCACACGTGTAAACCATGTGGAGAGGGGTTCTTTTCTGTATTTTTAAGCGTTTGTAAACATAAACCCGATGTATATATTAATGTCTTGTTATAAAACGTTGTATGTCTGCACAATCTAAATGTGACCATTTCTAGAGTTCGGTTTACAGGCTGAACACGCGAGTCAGTCATTAGAAGTCAAACTCGAGTGACCTTCATTCTTTAATAAGTCCAGCATTATCCTGTTTTATGAATCTGATTTATTTCAATGACAGAAAAAGTCGTGTGACTTCCAGTTTGGACAGAATTATCTACACCTGGTCAGCATGATATACGTAATTATATATATATATATATATATATATCATACAGGCGTGCGTATTAGATTTAATTGAATGAATTTACACGTATGTTATGGTGTTTTATTAAACATGTCAGTTTACTATAGATAAGAACGGATGCTAGTTTTTCTGGGGTTTTAAAGGTGGTTTTGAAATCTGACTAAGCTTTCAGAACTTGAAACCCACACGCTGGCCATTTAATATTTTAAATTTACCGTCATGAAATTAAACTAAATGACCTATTTAACCTTTTATGACAGGACAAACTACCATTGTGAATACAAAACATACTGGACGGTCGACTGTCTGTTGTCGAGGAGAAGGGGTTCGGAGGAGAGGTTCAAAGGTCAAGGTTCGTGAAACAATGATAAAGGGATTACATACTTTTGATATGCTAGTCGTACACGCTCAGGCTTCAGACAAAGCCCTGATGGGTCGTATACTAAAAATATTTGAGATTCAAGGATCGGCAAATTAATCAAAAGGAGATATTTATGGAGCATTTAACAGATTTTATCCTCCATAATCCCCTTACACATAAGCAGTTGCGGCCCCTCTTTGCCGATAACAAGGGACTTGTTCCGATAATCCAGCATATAAGATACCGGGTGCATTATGTAGGTGCTGTTATCCGTTAGTGAAGGATGAATGAAATTCCAACATGTGTTATCACGAAGAATGAACTTATATCGTATATATAGGTTGAGTGCGTGATAACTGCAGTAAGATCTGTAGTCTATGGAACAATGGGTCGGAACAAGTCAAGTACATAAACAAGAAAGATATAGTTAATCTGTCCTTCTTCCTCGACATACAAAGCACACAAAAGTTAAATACTGTGACAAAGTTACCAACCTACCGCCAATGTTTTGTAATATATTACAATATGTACACAGCCCACGATAAGAACCACTAGTGATGGAATGCAATCAGCACTTTATGAAATTATGTAATCTGACCATGGATCGGAATTCGGGACTCAGCTTGTAGTTATCGTGGTTCCACGGACTTATATTTTGTCACTAATACTTAAAAAAAAATAATTGAATTAAGGAATTTTGGTTCATGTGATAAGTGGTTCCATGAACTGGGAAATAGACCTTGTCACTAATGTTTAAAAACTAATAGATAGATAAAATAAAATGGATGAAGTTTGGCTCGTGTGGTATAGTGTGTAGATGTGTTATTAGGACGGAATCTTTTATCAAACGGTTCTGAGAGTTACAAAGCAAATATGTATGTAGCCTAATACGGTTTAGACTGTTAAACATACGCGACACCATAACATTAACTTCGGAATCTTGTCATGACGTCACATTTCACACCCGAGCCGTCATTCTTCGGTTACATTACGTAACACCTTGATGTCAATTTCTTCAGTAATGCTCGTTTTATTTTGATATCGACACTGGTCGGAAGATAAAAGGCTCGACAAAAAGGGGTCGGGTAATACCTGTGACAACAAACCCATCTGGGGTCTCTAAAAGCCCTTATTGTTACACCTTTATTTGTTTACCTGTCTTGAATATACACCTGCATGCAGCTCAACGCATGATTTGAGTACTTCATCAATCGGACCTATTCAGATTAAGATTGAAGACGCGAGAGAGTAATTTATACCTAAACGTTGTTTTTTATGTGCTTATCCGTGCCCCCGGGTTTAAACTGTATCCTATCATGACCACAAAAAGGGACCGAACGTTCCCCTAAGGGGCTACAAGTCGTAACATCTGAATCATGTGTCGGCTTGCTTTACGCTTCTACTTGGCAATAAGGACATTACGTCATCATATTGACCAAACGTGTCTGAAAATCGATTAAAAAGATTATCTGTTAAGTCTAAACCGACAAATCATATCATGATTTACCGTCCTTAGAGGGAGATAGATCAATTATTTATAGATATCAAAGGAGAATATACCTATCGGTAATAAAGGTTTATGTCTCAAAGATAAATATTGATGGAGAAAAGATCAATTATATTGTATATTTAATATTGTACAGATAATTTGTGATAACTCTGTTATCAGGGTACTGTCAGTTTAGATCGTAATTTAAAATCGGTTTCACAAATAAAAAACAATATTGAAATATTTCTGATTATTTATATAATGTATAATAGAAAATATAAACAAAATGCAAAACAATAAATTAACAAAAATTAATCAGGAACAACCGTTTGAAATAGGATTGTGCTACAGATGAACAAGTGAATGACACTTTTTTAATTAAACATTGAATTCTTCTAGACCAATAATTGATAAAACTGCACCATACAACTGTTTCGAACTGCAAAGAAAGATTAGCAATGCTAAAGAGACCTAAAATGCTGAAGTCTAGGAGGGAACTGTGGAGATAGGGGAGCTTGTTTTAAGTGTCACCAGGTCAAATACAAGTAGATATTGTAAATTTTAGTAAGTAGCCTCACAAATACATCCTAATATCAAGTAAGAAAAAAATCTTACAAAATAAAATACAAATGTCATCTATTAGATATGATGATAATTCACTGAAATAAATCTTTGTTTCTATTTTTTAGACATGTCATGGAGTTATAGTTCTATATCTAAGACTGCGGACACGCCATTTTAACTATTTTATATAATTTCATTCAAATCTATTTAGTTTTTTATTTTCGTGTCTTTTATTTCCTGAATGATTTGACTTACACATAATCGGTAGAATTTAAACCCAGTGCCGATAACTTATATATTCCTCATTTTGTATATATATATTTTACATTTTAACTGCGTTGAAATAAAACCATCATAAGATTATAATTGTTTTGGTTTTTATTGCAGTTTGTCTCTGGTCAGCAATAGATTATTCAAAAAGTTGTTTAATTAGACCAGAGACGTACGTCTCTGATTAGACCGTTTGATGAAGAGTACATAAGATAAAACATGTGACATATTAAAACTCATAGTATGGTATGGAGAGGATCAAACGTATTAACGTGTGATAAAGTGACGAGATGACCAGTGTCCGCCATTAAGGTGGACACAGGTGTGAGGATTGACACCGCTGACGTCCTGACTGGTCCAAGTCCCTCACCGCTAATACAACAAGTTAAGACAAATATAAGCCGCTTAGCCCCTCAATCTGATTTTTTGTTATTTTAGCAGACAGAAAGTTTGTTATCATTAGTGTACAGTATGCTCGATAATTACAAGTAACATATGGTCTTTCTGATTAGTGAATATCTCCACTCATAGTTAGAATCACCATGCTCAATTAGAAACATACTCCCATACAATAGCTACTTAATAATTGAAGTTAAATATTCATTAATGAATGGAATTTAATTAATTTTAATTTAAACATTGAAAATAAAATTACAAAACAAAACAAAAAATAAATGAACATAAAATTCAAACATACATAAATGAAATTAGAAAACAATGTGTTGACTAGAATGTTTTATTCACAAAGTCTTTATTTATATATATATATCATAATATTTTGCTAAAAGTAACTTGTTTTCATATATATTTCCAACCAGATTTATTTATTTATTTATTTATTTATTTATTTATTTATTTATTTATTTATTTATTTATTTATTTATTTATTTATTTATCTATTTAATCGAAGACTGTTAAATTGATTTTCATATAGTCAGCATCTATGAACAAAATTAATTGAATTGTTTACTTTCATTATTACTTGATATCTTAAGGATAAACAAAATTTTAAAAACAGACGAGACAATCTTTCTGTGCTTTAGAAAACACAATTTGTGTCCAAATGTCGTGTCTAGTCACACACCAGGAAGGTTCCCCCAGGGTTATCATAAAATCAGATCGTACAGAAGCGTGTGAGTTTTAGGGTGGTTCCCTTTGGTTATGTCTGATTGGGTTAAAACAATAAAATGTCTAACTCGTCCGTCTGGGCTGACGTGACAGGTACAGAAAACGGATAGTTCGTGTTAGGAGAGCACGAGCTGACATCAGGTAGATCGTCCTCACAGCCCTCCTAATAACACTTACCTGTCTGACCTATGTATTGTAAACACATGACAGGTAGACACCCTAAAGATCTTCGTAAATCAATTATTGATTTATATGATCTGTATTTTTTATTATCACGTCTAAAATAAAACAGATTTCATGAATTGTCATTACTAACCTTCAATAAATTGTTATATGTTAGGACTTGGTATCAAGAAAGTTTGAACTGTTCTGTAATTAATCTGATCGATTATTTGTTTTCAACAGAGTTATACTTTTGTAATTTATATATCTCTTCGTCACGGGCAAAAAGATACATCATAACAAAGTATTACATTTTCCAAGGAGAGGTCATGACCGATCTTGTGTCAGCTGTTTGAAATGTGGTGCCGTTTATTGGAGATTCGTGCAGCAATTGTTAATAGGTCTAAGTTGATTAAACTGATATTAACTCTACTGTTTCTTTTACTTTGTGCTGGCGGTAAAAGATCAGGAGAAACAACTATTACAACATTTTTTAAACACATCTCGTGGAAAACAATCATTTTACATGGTACTATGTTAACATTTATAGTTTTATAATCTCATTGACCATTTTATATATACAGATGCAATGACCCTTATACATTTACCCTCTGAGATAGATTAAGTTAAAAGTACAAAATATGGCTACTAAACATCCAACATCGGGCTATTATGATAAGTACAAAGGATATATCTACAGATATGTTGATATTTCACTCCAATTGAATTATTTCAAGTATACGTTTGATGATAATCTCCATACCACCCACACTGAATGTTGATTAGTGAGCTGCGAAATATGAACATGATGTAACAGTTGGTTTAATTCAAAAGGACAAAATTAAGGTTAAAGGAACTACTAAGATTAAAAACACCTCGATACTATAAACAAGAAACGTTCACTTCCATCGACTATGATGTAATAAAACTTCGTTGGGGCCTGTTTCTGTTTCTCTTCCTGAAATCGACTTTCAAGATACTTTTAACGAGGACATCAAAGACACCACCGTCTGCGAAACCCACCGAATTCATTCAATACAAACATACTACAAGTAATAATTCATACATTAATCTTTGAAATTGAGTAGCGCTGTTTATTATACTGGAAATATTTTATTTTCATTCTTGATTTTACTTGCCATCAAAGTAAATATGTACAATGACATTCCAAAGTCAGTGTGTCAACACTTTCCTGGACTGATCTTACACCAGCTTCACACTGATATTACTGATGGTATATATTATATAGGTCCAATCTTCATTGACTTAATCATACGAAAACGTAAAATAAAATATGGTTAGTGTACAGTTTAATTTGTCTTCCTTATATGGACAGGTCAATTGAACTATTTAGACATTACATTAAATGAATAATTCTCTACACACAGATTTATCTAATCTGAGGAAATATGTGGATGTTATAGATATCTAACGAAACATACGTAAAAACTCCAGCTTAATAAATTACATTTCGTTGTGAGAAATGGAGACGATAATGATGATCTGACATGATCATATCTTAACCACGTCCTTACTTTGGACACTACGATATGGTAATATAAATGTCAGGTTTTAGCGAGATCAATTATCATCATTATATGAGGTCATTTATTAATCATTAGCTACGTTGAAACAGTCTGATAATTTCTTATAGTACATCTTTCGTTAAGGTCTGTAAAGACGACAGCTCCAGACATGTTTCTTATGGTTTCCTTGTTTTCGAGTGTTAAGAGGGATAACTTTCTGCCTCAAACAAAGCACTGAGCTACCTGTTCCAGCTCGTCGCTGAACACCTGTTATGTACTTGTCTGACTAACTTTCCGCACATTTTAATTCAGTCAGTAGATTTTAGATGAAGCTTCAAAACATTTAGTCGAAAGAATTTAGTTTGACACTTTGCTATTTAATTTTGCTTTACTCATTTCATCAATTTATAACCTTTACTCGGCAAAGCAATGGCTTTATTATTTTATCAATGAAAGAATCGTCTGTTTACAATGTGCTGAAACGTGTGTTGACCTTACCGCATGAATAATTTGCCTAAGTGAGAAATGCCGCTCTCTGATTGGTCGATCAGTATCTGTGGGCGTGTCTTCGCTGCCGGCCTAGATCCAGGTAGATATAAGCGTCGATTCGTGTGTAGACTTGTCACTCGGGTAGCACTTCTCGACTGAACACGCTCACATATAGCCTATAAAGCTGACTACAATCCACGAGCTGTCCAGTGCTAAATCGTCTGCCGATTGACTGACAGTGGTAAGTGATATAATTTCAATTGTTCAATCTTCATTATTGTTTTTAATCGCTACCAATTTTTCACTTAAATTGAAGTTGGCAGTGCTTGTACCTATTGTATGCTAAACTTGATTTGTTCGTATTGAGAAAAAATAGCTAAATTATCTCTTTTTCTTTCTTTTCAGATAAGCTTTTACATCTGGTTGATTTATAACCGATAGTCTAGGATTTTACGCTATTTTTACAAGATGAAGTTGGAGGTTTACACCCTAAGTGCTATTTTCATTTGTGCCTTGGAGTATGTGTATGGTAAAAATGTTCAACCGTGTGAAGATGGAATGTACTACGAAAAGAAATCTGAAGATTGCCGCACGTGCGCCGTGTGTCCTATCAACACCATCATTCTTACCCCGTGTGGCTATTTCGAAAACACCAAGTGTGGTAAATTTACTGAATTTTTCCAGTTTCAAGAGAAATCCGGCAAATCTTCCATCAATAGGGCCTTTGTACAGATTACGAGAGACAGTAGCCTGTCGTCTGCTAGCGCAGATGTTACAATCTCCCCACGTGCCAGTGACAGCGGCACTTTTTTCGAGATCAGTGACGAGTGGTACCTGATTTCCATGGTTTTATTGGGAATTCTCTGTTTCGTCTCTCTGGCCATCGCTCTCTACATCATCTTTGCCTGTTTCATCTGCAAGAAGGCCTCTGACAAGGAGATCATTCGTGAACCAGGTAATTATATTTTTTCACAAGAGCATTCTAATCTAACTTAAAGACATTTTCAAAAATTAATAAAAGTAAAAATATTTCTATTTTTTGAAGACTATTGTTGGTGTTAATTGAAGAAAATCTGTTAGCCGATCCTTAATTCTTCAATTCGGTCGTGATTTTAGATAGAATTGTCGTAGACAGATAAGTGTATCATTTCAACCACAGAAAGTTAGCCGTATCAGCAGAAATTTGACAGTTATAGACTCGATATAAAGCCGACACACCTGTAAATGACGTCACTTAGGTAAATTTTACAGCGATTCTACCAGTGTGTAGTAATATTGTCAGGGTCGCGACATTTAATACTTCACTCGATCTTATCTCAACTTTCGGTTTCTAAGACCGTAAATTTTCACGTCAAAAATCAACAACAGTTCATAATTAACTCCCAGAGGTATATAATACACAATTTCTTTTTACCCCAAAGTCGACACCTGCAGCTTTTGTTTAGAGATAAAACTTCGTTATCATGATTTTAAACTTGATATTTGAATTTTTCAACATTCAAGTGACTAACGGTCGAACTTGAAAGATCACTGTCAAAGATAATATTGTGTTGTTTAAATAATGTGCTTTTAAAATGGAATACAATGCCGTAAAACCAAGCTAGAAGTTAGGAAAGATTTATGATGTAGAAATATTTACACCGATGTGTTGTTATGGATCGGGGGAGGGGGTAAATTTCAACCATTTGTAGCGACATAAAGAGAGAAAATAAATCTATACAATTTATAAAGCTTATATTTTGAAATCAAGGAAACGTGCACGAGTCTCGTATAGCCGGTTTGGGGAGCGGAGCCTTCCTGTAAGCAGAAAAATACCCTAACAGGATTTTATATCCGAAATTAGATTTATGAATTCACATACCGATAGATCACCTAGAATTGCAATCAATCGTTGTAATATATCGTGCTTATTGTTATCAGTCGTCTTTGTAATGTGACAATCAACTTTAGCCATAATGATTACCTCACAGAATCGCTTTACTGGAGTTTTTCACCTGTTTTGTCCACAAGGTAAACGAATATAAAGGGCATTGTTCCCCTCTGTGAAACTAATTGGTCTCCCCGTTTGTGAACACCAGCAACATTCTTTTGGGGTTTAAATGAAAGAGTGCGGTTTTGACGGAACATTTTACATATTTTTAGGGATTACTACCTAACGGCAATACAAAAGTTTGACAAATCGCTTTGTTTAAAGAAGTGACCGAGTATGGTTTACAATCTAACCATGGTAAACATTGTCATTGGGTAATTATATCATTAGAAAGGAGACGAGTACCTGTTCAAATTCCTGAAATTCTATATATATTACAAACAGAATATTCAGAAACATACATTTCTGTGAAGACCGCATTCCTAAACGTAAAATAAAGAGGAGATATCGTTTCATCAACCAATTTGGTGTTTAAAATTCCTCGAGTGCTCGCTAATGTAGACGAGTACGTTTCAGTGAAGTTTACATTTTAGCGACTCGTGATAAAATCAATTTTCTATTTGTATTTACAGTTAAATCCATTATATGTTAGGTCCTTCGGGCAGAAAGACCTATCTGTTAAATAAAATATAAGTAGGTAGTGAGTCATTCTTAAATGTAAAACGAATCAAATTTTTATGTTTTACAGAATACATCACAATATCTCAGCAAGCCTGTCACGGAAGCAACAAGTACCGTAATACCTTGGTAACGGCGTCTCCTGATGTGCTGATGGGTTGCCAGACATCCCTGACGCCTGTGTACGAGGACGATGGACCGATTGTGATGGGAAGTCCAAACATTTATATCAACAATCAGTACATCGAACCAAAGGATGCTCTCCTTGGTCAGAAGAAATAAACTATTGACTTTCTACAACAAAATAGTGCTGAAGCATTCTGTGATATTAAAAAAAAAAACTGTCTCTCAACCACATACATGGACCAAACACGAGACTGAAGAGATGAGGCGCAGGCGCCCGAGACGTTAGTGACGTCATATTTGCAGATTATGACAAAGAAAGAGGTAAGATTATTACAATTGAATTGTAAAAAAAAAAAAAAAAATGGAAAATCAATAATTTCTGTTCGTATTGTATATTGATACAGAACTGATCAAGTCATCGAGTTTATATTTCAATTGAAACGTCCACTGTTCAGATAAACTTTTTAAATTAAAGTGTGTACACTGTCAAAATGAGGTGACATTAACTGGAAGTAAAAGGTCTTCTTTTTTTGTCTTTGCAGATTGAGTCAATTCCCAACCCATTTTGGAAGGTTCATCAAAGTTGCATGAAGGTTTTGCATGAAAACTGTCCATGTGGTAGTCCAGTGTTATACGTGATTGATGCATCGTTCCTTCAGTGTCGTGATTAACAATGAACTCTGTCGGAAAAAATGGACAATCCTTGTGTTGATTTCTAAATGCTTCCTCGTGACGGCATTCATGATTTTATGTTTCTATTCTAATGCTCAATAATTCACGGTTATATTTATTTTGATATTTCAGTTTTTGATATTTCAATATCATGCGGCGAGAAAGCCTTCATGATTTCATTTTTAATGTATAAACGTTTGGTTGAAAATTAATTTATTTTGATATGTAGTTCTGAGTGTATTTCAAGCGATTATATATGTATATAATTTATTTTGATACTTGTAGTTTTAAGTGTTTTCTTTGAAGTTAGATATGTTTCCACCTAGTTTTAGAAGTTATAAAAGTCTTTGTCAATATGTAAATTATCTAATTTTAATTTAATTCTGTTTAAAGTACATACTCCGAGATAGGACATTACATTTTCAGCTACTCGTACTATTTATTTTAATTTAAAATTTCTGTGATAAAATGATTATCGTATAATTAAAAACAAATCAATGAAATGATTTCTTGTTGTTTTATTATTTACACATTGTCGGACTTTAAACATAACGAAAATTGTATGTGTATAACTTGAAAACGGTTTCAATGCAGGGGGAGTAAGACAATGCTGAATCCTCTAAAACACAAATACTGGTATAGTTGCTATTTTTTGCATGCTTTTGGGAAGTAGAATTTCCTAATGAATTGACTGTACCTACAGAACACGTTTGATGTTAACCATAAAATCAGGTTAGGGAAACCACATTGGGGAAAAAACCGAGACGCCACTCATCAGCAATGTCCTTCTCGGCCACGGACACGGCAATGAGGAAGACAACGCAGCTCACGAGAATGGTACTACCTTTACCCCAAAGACCATATGGGGGTAACTCCAGTGCGTGAAATATTCACATGAAAATACCGTGAAATAGGAGATTTCTAAAACATCAATATCTCCCTAGGGAAATCTGACTTTGGAATTAATCATGACTTCAATTATGATATTTTCAATAATTACAAGAAGAAATAGAATATATTGGACGAAATAAGAGACGGGTCTCTATGTATACTGTTGTTGAGAAAATCTTAATAACATATTTTCTTTACTGTTCAGTAGTAGTACAATACGAGAAATTAAATACCTTCCTCATTGTGCGATAGCACTTCTAACCAAATTACACGACCTGTTGAGTCGGAGATCGGGTACTGTTACAAAAAAACGTACGCGACATCTTTAGATTGAAAATGTTTTCGACTTTAAGGCTTTTGTTGTTTTAAATCGACTATCGTGATAAGTGAATACTACCCGGTAACCAGATGGAACCTTTTCGAATTAAATTTTATCTTAATGCTTTTTTTTACCTGTGATTACCCGTAAGATTCCGTTTACCACCTGTTGAGTATTCAGCTTTGTCGCGACGTGCTCACGAGGCGAAACATTGTATTTACATAAAACTACCACCTCTCCCATTTACCTCAAATGTTAGTATGGCGATTGGGATGACCCTTCCCTCAGGTCTGTTCCATTATCACTGTATAGTGAATTGTATCCAGTCCTTTATCGCTCGCTGCAAGGGGGCTTTAAGCTCTAATATGGGTCTTAAAAGTCGAGCAGGAATGTTTTAAAATGTATAAGCCGACAATGGAGACTTGTGTTTTCTCGTGTACCTGTTTAACCCCTCATAACAGCTTGTATTGTGGAGTTTCTTCTTTCGATGTGGTGTATTTCAAAACATCTTCAGAGTCAAAATCATATCTCTCTTAATTAACCACTGTGCGTCGTTCAGATCGTATTTATTGTCAATATGAATGCAATATTAGTGACAGAAATATAGAATGACGTCCGCTGGGTTTTTTTTTTTTTTTATCTGGCACCCAGATTACATTCATAGTGATATTAAATACAATCTGACATACGTTCAAGGGTTATTCAATATATTTACATATTGGATATCATACCCCGTAGTTAAAAAAAAACATTTTGTGTGTGTGTTTTTTAGAATTGTTTATTTTGCTCTATGGGAATATGAAGTCTTTTTGAAAATCGTAATCAGCTAAATGATTAACGTAAAGCTATATATAACGCGTATTATCTGAGACGAAGTGCAAAGCGTTGACGTAACGTCGATCAGCTGGCGTCAAAATGACGTCATGTTATTGTCTAGTGGTCCAGACTGCATCTATACTCCTGTGAATACGATCCAGTTTAGCACTGAGTTAATGGGGGCCATCAGGCAAAATGTAATTCTCAATTTAAATTGGTATCTTTGAAGAATATAAATTTATCCGTCAAAGATGATGAATGATACTGTTTTGTGATAATTTGAATTCAAAATCAAGAAAAGTTATAGAAAATCTTTATCGAGTTCAAAGCGCTTAAAATGCAACAAAATGCGATTCGATTGCGAGAGGAAGTTGCGCACATAATGGTCATGAAATGAATATACATCAGAAGACAATTGTGTAGTTTTTGTTAAGTTAATGTCCCGCCCGTATCCATCGTCCTAGGTTTCAAGGTAACATTCAACTTAAAAAAAAAATTAAAAAAAAAAAAAAAAGAAAATAATAATTAAAAAAAATAGATAAAATTATAATGAAAAAAGTCTTATGACTAAGTCATGCAGCCTATAGCGAGTTTAGTCAACAAAAATATCTATATTTAGACTCGTATAGACTTGATAGGGACTTATTAGTTCAACTGACTTTATTGAAATATTTGTATCCGAAACTTTAGGATTATTGTAAACAGGTGTAAAATTAATTATAACTATAATATCATCTTCAGTTAAGTCACTGTATATATAGGATATATAATCTCTTTCTTCCCGCACGTGATCAATTCCTGCCTATTATCTATACCAACTTCCGCCTCAAACTTTCATTCTGTCACGACGTTATGTATCTGGTGCTTCTGGTCGATGGTTGACTGAGTACATAAGATTCAAACAGATTTTCATACTCATGAATTATATTCATGTGAAATTCAACAACTTAGATAGAAGAGATGTAAGTTGTAATATAGGTATCATATTATCAATAACTTGTAACTAATAAGTAATATTTATTTTTGTGATTCTAAAAACTGTATATTTATCAATATAATTTTTTGTACATTGGCAAAAAAAGTGTTTTGCTAACATCAAATGAAAAAAAAAAAACAGCTTTAAAGAAATCTAAAATTTGGATTAAACGATAAAATGACTCAGTTCAAACAGGACCTTTTATCCGGATACAGCTTTAACGTGTGAATCTGTGTTTTTATCACACCTCTACGTGTACTTACTTCCGCTGAAAGGTTAAAACATTCTCACACATAAAAACTCACAGACGCAATGACACGCACCAGGAACAGTAATCTAACTTTGAAGTCTTTTACTACAAAGAAAAAAGTATAGTTCGGATATCGAGTACAATAGGAGGTTTGTTGGTGGAGATGTGTTGGGATTGGGGGTGGGAGGCGGTGCTTAAGTGCCCAAATACTAATATCTTATCATTATCATGCAGTATTTATACAAAAAAATCATAATTTAAACAAAAAATGATTAAGTTTTACATTTCCTTGATCTAATATTGTCAACTTGTCAAAATTTCATTAAATCATATATTTTACATTAATATTAAATTGTTCCTTGTGACGAGACGTTATATATACACGCATATTTTATAATATTATTTATTCGTTTATGTTATAAAAATAATCTAGCTCTAATGCTTCCAGTGAAATTCAATCTATTATAGTGAAACTATATTTTCAATAAAAATGACCACTGCTCCGGGTGAGGATCGAACTCACAACCTCCGCATTCCTCGTCCTGTGTCCAGCACAGGGAAGGTACTGTCTATAAGTACGGCGCGCTAACCGATTGTGCCACCGGAGCAGACAGCTATAAGGCGATGATATATATTACCTTATATGTGTATGATTTCTATATGACGTGTCAAATCATAATTGAACATGTCAATGATACAGCTATATACAGATTAACGTAGTAATAGTTACAGATTGTATTCAGTAGACAAATGAGATAAAATGCGGATAAAAATGTCAGTAGTGAAAAACCTGTGGGGAAATCCTGGTTAAACCCATCTAAAATCTTCATATTCAAAACAAGGAAAAACACGTCTTTCCAACTATACCACACGTCTAATGTTGAAATACAAATCTATTTTGCTATTTATAGAAAATAGGGCGTGATATTTATACTTTTTATTGTTATATGATCCACATGCCAATGCTAAAAGTCTCTTAATATACTGAGAGGAAAAGGAAACGCAATTAGGAATTTCCAGGTCAACTACGGGAAATAGAATATCGTGTGTGCCTTCCACGAACTGCAGTAAATGCACGAACTCTTTTGTGCATTTAATTGATCGGGGTATTAACCCTCTTCATTGGTATACGATTCCATTCCTCATCCAGCGCCATCGCCAACTGAGCGACGTTGATTGGAGGATTCGAGTTACGTCTTATCCTTCTGTCCAACTCGTCCCATAAATGCTCTATTGGGGAGAGGTCAGGGCTGTAAGGGGGCAAGTCTAAGATGGGGACATTGTTTGCTGCGAGATAACCACGGCAAAACCTCGCTACATGCGTCCGGGCGTTGTCCTGCTGAAACGTCAGTTGACGCTGCTGTACTAGAGGAACAACATGCGGCGCTAGGACTTGATCTCTATAGCGGACGGCCGTGAGATTTCCCTGAATAACGACTAGAGGAGTCTTGATACCATTCGCAATCCCTCCCCATACCATGACCGATCCTCCTCCAAAGCGGTCATTCTCTATCACGCAAGCATAGCGCTCGTGGGTACATCTGTAGACACGACGTCGGCCGTCTGCCCGGTAAAGCGAAAACCTGGACTCATCTGAGAACAGGTCCCTTCTCCAACGTTTCATTGGGAAACGTCTTACGGAATGTGCGTTCAGCCATTGCATTCGTCTGGCACGTCGTCGCGCATTAAGCTGTAGTCCAACATATGGCTGCCGCAGTCTTAGACCGAAGGCACGCAGTCGAGTAAGCACTGTCTTTGGATCAATTGGAACATGATGACGCCCAATTTTGTTCTTTGCTGTTTCCGTGGCAGTCAGAAAGCGATTGCGAAGGTGCGAAAGTCGCATTGCCCTATCCTGCCGACGCGTCGTCACGCGAGGGCGACTGCTTCGGGGACGGTCTGCAACCCTTCCGGTGGCATGTAGTCTTTGGATGACACGGCATATGTTCGATGGATGGACCCCAAATTGATTAGCGACCTGATTTTGCGGGGTACCTTGCATAAGAAGTGCAATGGCACGATCCCTGTCAACTTCGGACAGTCGTGGCTTTTTTTACGGTGAATTGTTTATGCTTAAAATGTAGGAAATCAAAACGGATATGTCGGAAGATTCGCACACACAGATTTTGGACCAATCCTTTATACTGGGTCCGAGATATCTGCTTTTGTTTCAAGGATGTACGTCAAGGATTTAATTTACAATATTAACTTTCTGCTAATTGCGTTTGCTTTTCCTCTCAGTATAGGTTCACATTGACAATTCAATCACAATAATTCTCATGATAAAAAACTATGTCTGCTCCGGGTGAGGATCGAACTCACAACCTCCGCATTCCTCGTCCTGTGTCAAGCACAGGGAAGGTACTGTCTATAAGTACGGCGCGCTAACCGATTGTGCCACCGGAGCAGATATATCACACAAACAGCTATAAGGCGATGATATATATTACCTTATATGTGTATGATTTCTATATGACGTGTCAAATCACATGCGAAAATACGTTGATACAGATATGACAAATGAAATAAATGCGGATAAAAATGTCAGTACTGAAATACCTGCGGGGAAATCCGGGTTAACCCCATGTAAAATCTTCATATTCAAAACAAGGAAAAACACGTCTTTCCAACTATACCACACGTCTAATGTTGAAATACAAATCTATTTTGCTATTTATAGAAAATAGGGCGTGATATTGGTACATTTTTTTATAGTAATATGATCTTCACTTACTTGCCATTGACTACATTCAAAATAATTCTTATTCATTTTTATGATAAAAAATATTGTCTGCTCCGGGTGAGGATCGAACTCACAACCTCCGCATTCCTCGTCCTGTGTCAAGCACAGGGAAGGTACTGTCTATAAGTACGGCGCGCTAACCGATTGTGCCACCGGAGCGACATGCTCAGCGAAGTTGACGAGATTATAACTTGTCTTTAGTTTTAACAAAATTTTATTCAATAATCAATAATGTAACACAAACATATAATACATATGGGATGAGAAAACAAACTTAGATATTATATTTATCCTATATGTGTGAAGACAAATTCGTTCACAGTATCAATATTTGTTATACATCTGTGCTATTTTTTCCCCTTGAAATTTCGTCAGAAATATATATGCATTAAAAAGACCAATTTCTTTGAAATACCACGTGGATATATAAATAGATAAATACGATGTTCAGAACTACATGCGTCCTAGACTGTGACTCTCTTTAAAGTAGAAAACAAACGAATTTTTCTTAGAGATTGAGCAGTACGAGTTCATTCAAAATGGATTAAAATTCCGCACTCCACTATCTCGAATGAACTTGAACTCTGGTCTACCTGATGTAATCTTTACTGTCTTGCCTATGTTTGGAAAAAATACTGTTAGTCTAAATATTGCTGTCTCAGAAGTGAGATGACGTTAACGTGTATTCATTGAACACAGAATATTACCACATTTTATTAAAAATAATGTCTGCTCCGGGTGAGGATCGAACTCACAACCTCCGCATTCCTCGTCCTGTGTCCAGCACAGGGAAGGTACTGTCTATAAGTACGGCGCGCTAACCGATTGTGCCACCGGAGCGACATGAACGGCGGAGTTGACAAGATTGTTTAGTATTATACAAAACGCTCAAATTATCGATTTACGCATATCTTATGTAAGCTTCTAGTTTCGGATTGAAAATTTTGTCGGTACGGTCTTATAACATCATGCGTGACCAGGAAATAATTTTTCATTCAGATGATGAAATCACAGGTAAAATCACAAAAAGGATGTAATTTCTCACGAAAATTTAGAAACAAATAAATCATTATAAATAAGGTAAAGTAATGAAAAAAATAATGATGATTATGAAGTAACCTCTTGCGTCCTAGATATCGACACCCAGCTACCATAAGACCTTATATTGGATAATACGTTGCACCATCCTGGAATGACCTACTATTCATATATCTGACTACGTACATTGTACACCTGTACCTACACTATCACAGACGAAAAACTCTGTTTCTCAGTCACAACAAACCACGGAGACTTGAGTCATCCGGTATCTAATAATGCGTGCAAACATATATTCATTGAAGCTTCACGAGTTAAAATATTCAAACTTTTACAGATCAATGGAGCTTCACGTAAGGACTCATAAATACGTAAACAGTTCAATGACCTGTGACCTCCGTTAATGTGGGAGTTATACACACGGTATAAACATTTATTTCACTGAGAGGTCATCATAAGGCCATTTTGATAATATCGTGTCCCTGATCAGCCTAGACTTTAGATATCTTAAATTGTCGAGGTCTAATGAAGATATCGATTTTCACAATGTCGATTTTCAATCGTTTGACATAATTTTCGTTGTTTCACGTAAAACACACACATAACGTTAACAATATTTTGATAACTGTTATAAATCCAGTTCATAAATAACTTAGACATCTAGCATAACACAGATGTAGATGTCAAGGCTATTTTCCTATAACCACTGGTACAGATCCTAGGTGCGTAGTTCAACGATCCCTATCTGTTGCGGTTTGTGTTTCTCAGGAGGCTGAGAGAAGGACCAGTCTGTGCTGATGTTGTCGTGACCTTGAGCAAGAAACTTTACGCATATTGCTTATTCCTTCCGTATGTTGTTCAGTGAAATAACCACCAGCTAGTAGACCCGCATCAAAATTACCTTGGCTGTTCGCGGAGTAAAACCTAAGAGTAAGAAAGAAAACATTCGACCAATTATCAAAAAATTGATGCTTGGAAAAAAGAAAAAAACAGTTTGTATGTTTATAATAGATTAATTAATACACGCTTCTCTTGACAATCGAGATTTTAAAGCAAAGTGTCGAACTACTGTGGTTATGAGAAAAGTTACTGATTAAAGTGATTAGACTAACGAGGTTAGGAGATAAGAATTACAAAGTTACTGATCAATGTGATTAGACTAACGAGGTTAGGAGATAAGTATTACAAAGTTATGATCAAAGTGATTAGACTAACGAGGTTAGGAGATAAGTATTACAAAGTTATGATCAAAGTGATTAGACTAACGAGGTTAGGAGATAAGTATTACAAAGTTAGGATCAATGTGATTAGACTAACGAGGTTAGGAGATAAGAATTGCAAAGTTACTGATTAAAGTGATTAGACTAACGAGGTTAGGAGATAAGTATTACAAAGTTATGATCAATGTGATTAGACTAACGAGGTTAGGAGATAAGAATTACAAAGTTAGGATCATAGTGATTAGACTAGCGAGGTTAGGAGATAAGAATTACAAAGTAATGATCAATGTGATTAGACTAACGAGGTTAGGAGATAAGAATTACAAAGTTACTGATCATAGTGATTAGACTAACGAGGTTAGGAGATAAGAATTACAAAGTTACTGATCAAAGTGATTAGACTAACGAGGTTAGGAGATAAGAATTACAAAGTTAAGAATTACAAAGAATTACAAAGTTATGATCAAAGTGATTAGACTAACGAGGTTAGGAGATAAGAATTACAAAGTAAGAATTAACAAAGTTATGATCAATGTGATTAGACTAACGAGGTTAGGATGATTAAAGTGATTAGACTAACGAGGTTAGGAGATAAGAATTACAAAGTTATGATCAATGTGATTAGACTAACGAGGTTAGGAGATAAGAATTACAAAGTTATGATCAATGTGATTAGACTAACGAGGTTAGGAGATAAGAATTACAAAGTTACTGATTAAAGTGATTAGACTAACGGGGTTATGAGATAAGAATTGCAAAGTTATGATCAATGTAATTAGGCATATGTGGTTATGAGAAAAAAATAAAAAAAATTGCTGGTCAAAGTGATTAGACTAACGGGGTTATGAGATAAGAATTGCAAAGTTATGATCAATGTAATTAGGCATATGTGGTTATGAGAAAAGAATAAAAAATTTGCTGGTCAAAGTAATTTGACTAACGGGGTTATGGAACCTTATGCTTCAGCAAAATCAGGGACAAACCAAGGTATCTTGTCTGACGAGATTATAAACTAAACTTGGCAGTAGAAAGCAGGGAGATCAAACCCATAGCAACTAACTATGGAAAATTATATTTCAAACTAATTTTTATAAAATGTTGATGTTATACGGAAACATTAAAGCTAATTAACCTCGCTAGGAATTCAAGCATAATCTTAATTCGTTTTTATAACCAAATATTTTCTATTCATGTCAAGGTTAACCCACAAGACCGAACAAAGCAGATATCAATTTATTGTCCAACGGCTAGCGTATGGTATGAACCACACATAAATCGCATAAACCGTGAATATTGTATTATATTTGTTGCCTTTGAAGGTAGCGTCACCGCTGTCAACATAGAATATTTGATATAGCGGTGTAAACATCAAACGGTTTTTGGAGTCAAAATTCCGAAAGACGCTTGTAAAAATCACCTGTACATACGCCTGTGTAAGTCTTGTAAAGTGAATACACGAAGATATTAGCTGAACCTACTATTCTCTTCCAATAAATAGAATTGGTTTTGTTCAACAGATTAAAATGTCATGGTAAATTTGAGATTAAAGGTAAGCATCGTAGAAGTAGGCAGGGACAGAAAAGGACATGAAAATAGAATTGAGATATCTTTCATCAAATTCGTGTTTAGATCATGTTAGATTAATCCACCGTTTCGCCTTTTTCTGGTTTCTTTCACGGACAGCGTCTTGACAGAGCTGGTTTTGTACCTGGGGTGTTTGGGTCGCTAATGCCTGTAGTTTGTCTGCCATATCTTTCTATATGTTCAAGGCGTTCTTTTCAGGACACCAGGGGGCGTGATCGCGCGTTTTATTACCTTCGGGGATGTCCAATGAGTTATCTTCCGTCCCCAATATTTTATAGATAGATGGCGCTTTTCTAAAGGACGCGTCAAATAAGAATAGACTATTTGACAATAACCACACTGAGCCTTTGGCTAATTTTCACCTATTATGGCGGTTTGCTCAAAGGTGTTCCGAACAAAACTAAATCTTCATGGTCAATTTGATCTTGAAAATGCTCACACGGCGAAATTGTCTGGATTCAATATATAATAACGTCAGTTCCCTATCGTTACCACGAGACAAAGAACCTATCTATTGTTGCTTCGATAGTAACTCGGGGTCATTGCTCACACGGTAAGTGTTAACGGGACCCGGGGGCGGGGCAGTGATTACCTCCCCTTACTGAAATACAGACAGACAGTATGGTATGAGTTATGGTGTTCGAAAGTCAACGATAAATCTCGAGAAGTTGATTTATAACATTGTGTTTGATAATAATGGGCGATATATTTCCACTGGACAGGAGGTGGAGTTCGGTTCTCAAGCCTCCCCCTCGCCTTACGGTAGATGCGATACATTACATTTTACACACTTTGTCAAACGCCAGGCCGCGGACTGTTGGGGTGGAGGGACGGATGGGAGGGGCCGATACAATACGTGACTCGAAGTCTGTAATTTGGCAGCTATACAGGGCGAGGTATGCTCCATCCATCAGTATAGAGACAGTAGCCAGACTAAGTCTGTTTAAAATTGGGAAAAGATTAATGTGACGTGGCCGGTCCTATGTTACTAATCTGTAACATTGTTTATGAAGGATTGTATATACACATTACAAGAATCAAGCTTCTCTTAGTTTCGTCAGTTACATATTAAGAATTTTTCTTATTTTCTTTTAGATATGTATGTAGTCAAACTACACAGTCTTACGGCGATTTCGCTTCAACGTTTTTCACGTATATATAATTCGTATCATAAAACAGCGAGCCCAACGTATTCATAACATGTCTTGTCTCAAACTTGGGTTTTCCATACCAATCTGTCGTTTACAAACATAAAACAAGTGTATTTTGTGTTTGTGTGTAAGGTTTTTCTTTGTTGTACTGAATATTATAGCATTTATTTATGAAAGATCACCGAAAACGCAGTATTCCATCTCGACATGCATATGTTTCGCTCAAGAGATAGGATTATGATCAATTTTGTTACGTACATATGATTTTGAAGAATAGGAACATGCATTTGAGATTCAAAATGGGACATTTTTTTACCATATAATCTGAGGAGTATTATAAATCGACATACCCTTTACTCTTGAGCGCTCACACATGCACAGTGTTTTATACGATGAATACCAAAAACGCTAAACCACATATAACTTAAAATTTGGAATTTCGCTCAACATTCATTCGAAAGATCGGACATCACTTGTCGCCAGAGACGTATATATACGTCTTTGCTAGTCGCGATATCATACTATAGAAAATACAAAATTAACAAAAGAAACAACTTTGGTGGGAGGCGGTTATATCATCTTTGATGCATAAAATTATTTACATATGTGCCAAGAGTCAATGCAATGCTTCTTTTAGGCCTTACAGCCTCATAGAAACGCGTGCGAGGTCTGCTCTCACGGACCATAGTGACCCTTTTGTGGCTGCCAGTCTAGCTGTTACAAAGTCTGCGTAACTAAAACAATGAAACATTTAATTGTTAAACGTAAAATTGTATCCAAGTCTGGCCATATGTTGCTGGATAGACGCCTCAGACGCCTTCTATTGATGCAACGAGAAGCACCATACGTAAAATTAGTTTCCGCATCGGCGCAGTGCCGTTCTTCCGTGTCACGAATTTCACAGCATAATTGAAGGTCATTGAGTCCGCTCAAATCAGAGGTATTTACCCTTCCGGACATGGTATGACATAAAATGAACTTTTGAAATGAGCATCTTAGATACGAGGTCCCCGTTAATGGCGCAAGGCAATTTCCATCCTATTATCAGAGAGTAATCTGCATTCGAAAGCCGCTTACATCGTACCTAAAATCCCTTTCAGACGCTTATATCATAAAAAAACTCCAGGTGACAAAAGCTCTACCTTCCGGCTATCGATTTGGTATGTCTGAAGTAACGATTTACACAAACCGTGACATTTTGGTGGAAATATCACATGCTAGAGCTTCTGTTACTTTGGAGGTCTCAATACACCAGTATAAGGATCTAAACTTATAAAACCTGTTGTCATACTCTCCGGCAAATTCATTAGCATGTCCTTGATATACTGATGATCTAAAAATAACAACGTGAGAGGATGCTTGGATTACTAAATACGAAGTTTTTAATGAATTTTGTAGCACTTTTTCATGACTTCGATATAGTTCAAAAAGTATTTTCAAAGTTTTGAAAGTGTAAATTAAATTGATCACAAACGATAAAGGGAAAAGTAATCAAATTGTTTCGGTTCAGTTGACGTCACTTTCAGACCTTTTATTCCACTTGCTTCGGGCGTCCAAGGGATTTCATTAAAACTACAGAAATTAGTCATTCTTTGGCAACAGTTATCGTTTGTTACGCTGACACAGCTGGAATGTTTCTGTAAATTCCTCGACCCGTTTTGTAATTGTTTCTCGTGCTGTAAAAATTCCTGTTCCTTGTTATTCCTGGGAGATAATGTCTTTAACACTGGGTAACTCTATCTTTGGCTAACACTTTAAATTAACAAGTGGAGCGAACGCCTATTTCGTGGTACAATCATTTCCCTCGGGGTTAGAATGACAGTCCCCCTAAATAGACACCCCCCTTACACACACACACACAAAACGAAGATTCTTCATGGAGCAGAAAGGTCGAGATACTTATAACAAACCAGAACATAAATCAAAGTTACACCACAATGCTATAACTGACTCAGGTAACTTCCTCAAGCGAACATAACATATTTTTCTATTACGTTTCTATTTATCGGTAAGTCACCTTTGCAACACTATCGTCGCAACATGTATCAACTTCAATGAAAGAATTGAAAAGATCTTGTTAACCATGTAACGTTTTCTTACAAACTTATCAGATATCGGTTTTTGATTATCGTGAAAGGCAGAGCGTCACACTTAAATAATTTGCACAATTTACCTGTTGGTGTTTGCTCAAGTGAGAAATCTAGTTGACGGACTGGTCTTTTTTATCAAGACGATTCCCAAGGGAGACAATTAAGAAGACCTATCTCAGATTTCGTGTTCTCTGAAGGATGCGACTCCCTAGGACAAAGTATATGACAGGGTTTTAATTTGTCAAAAGTAGGGCATTAGATATTGTTCCCACGGTGAGAACTTTAAAAAGTAGGGCGCTTTCCAGGTAGGTAGCATCAGTTTACCTGCTAACTTGTAGACAGGTGTAAATACATGTATCAAATTAAGTACAGGTATAAGTATTTGATGTCCGGGTTTTATGACTTGTTTACATAATATTGTGTACATTGAATACTAATGATTATAGAGATGTTTCGGACTGTTTATAATTTTAGATGTAAAGTATAAACGCTGCTGCTTAAATTTTCATGTCTTGTCATTTTCTTTTTTATTTTTGTTTATTTATTTATTTTTTTTTTGAAGAGAGTTATCGGCGCAATGCTTTTAATTACAAGTATTTTTTAACGCAATGGTTCTAGCTGAATTTCACAACATACATTTACGATAAGTACAGCCACGGATCTAAATATAATGGGTGTTACCAACCATATTTATAGCATAGTATGATTCATTCCTACCTTATTACGATATCCCCTCCAAGAAATGAAAAGCATAGATCTGAAGAAAAAAAAATGTTTAATGGATTTCCACGAAAGAAATATTTGCGGAACTGTTATCCATTGTCATCGTAATTGTCGGCATCCGTGTGGTCTTTAGATATTTAAAATCATTATTCATAAATCTGTTTATCAGTTATGACCAATACATTTTAAGCCGTAAATTTTCAAACAATTTGTTTATTTATCAACATATTTTCAGACTGTATAAAGCTCCAGACCGACGATGTAAAAAGGACAGTATTTACAGACGAACAACGACTCCCGGAAATGATTCTCCAGAGGTGTTGACATTCCCAGGAAAACTGTGAACGTTCTCACGTCTCTGCTTGTTTGTGGTCAAGTTCGTCCCTTTGACCTGTGCGTGACACGGTCAAACATTAAAGGCACACTGTGCTATAACACGTAGATTCGACAAAGTCGTGAAGGTGACAATGAAAGTCTACAGTTTTAACAGTCCGACAGGTGAGGTGCTTCTTTCTCTACACATCAAAGCATTTAATGTAAATTTGAACTGTCAATACGCAGTATATACGGCTGTCATTCCATCAAATTGGTCAGTCTTTCGGTCATCATCATGCGCACGGACACTTTTGATTAGTTTTCACGGCCCTTTTCTGACACCTTTCAGTGTTTCTGATTAAGGAAAAAATTGGATGGGAATTTAACGATGCGGTTTAGTGTTATTTAATGCCGGGCAATTCCTCCTTATTGTCAGAACGTTGATTTGATAACCACCTGGGTCGGCTGAAAACAAGGTTGAACATTGGATCAGAAGTAAAAACAAGTGCTCTTCATATCTTGATGTAGAACTTTGAAGTATCAGAGCAGGCGAATTTATCACCAAGTATTACATTTAATATGGCAATAAAACATACATCAATTGTTGATCGACTATATCTGTGTGTGCTTCTTATCTAGCTCCCGTTTGTTTATCATAGGAACTAAAACAAGAATAGATGTGAATGTATACCAGGGGGTGTGAAAGCTGTAACTCACTGCTATGAAATACAATCCAAGACGATTCTGTTGATGAAAATGCCCATGTTTTGTTTCGCGCCATTTAGAAAAACGTCACGCATGACGTCATAGTACATACTTCAACAGATATAGGACATTACCGTTTTGGCATCCTTACACAGGGTGTACGAAACGTACACACCGAATCGTGTATACAACATCCAGGGAAACACGAAAAACATGTGCTCTGACACTTGCAGTCAGGCGAAAAATTCAAAAACATTCAACAAACCGAGGTCCGCGTGCTAATTTTCTGACTCTAAGTACTTGGTTTTTGCTTTAATTGTTTTATCAGGCAGTTTCGTTCCTATCTTTACTATCTATCGTCCCATCGGGCCTGCTTTGACTCAAGTCATTCTAGACCCAACAAGCGCACGTGTTGGACGAGATCCCGCGCAGTCTCTTCTGATGTTACGATAAGCATTCTTGCATTACGCGCTCTTCTTATCGCGGAGGTAAGAAAACTCGACATTCCGCCATATTCGTTATCTATTTCACTTTTTATATTGGTGGGTTAACATCATTGCTATGATAAACCTGGTACCCCCTCGGGTAAGAAAACAAGTGCTTTTTACAGTCCGTGTCGTGGGGGTTTTATCTAAAGATATCACAGATGAAAAATCTGGCAGCTGATGATGTCGGTATCAAGAAATAATAACTTTTTACCAGCTGTTAAATATCATATGCATGTGAATATGTCCCTTTTCTCGTGCACTTGAAAGGGGATATAACATTTCAAACGTGGTGATATTACGCTGAATTCGTTTCAAATAGTTTAATGTAGGCTATCAAATCATCGTCGGCAGTTTCAAATTCCTCAAAAAGCTAGTGTCTGTAGAAAAGTTATTCAACGGCTCATAAACACTGATGAACCGATCAAGATACTTTGCCATGTAAAACATTCAGGGCCGTGGATCATGTAGATTGAGTTCGATAAAAAGAAATGAAAATTCTCCATCTGAACGCCTTTTACCCAGATTCGGTCACAAGACCTAACTAAAATAGCTTTTACGCGTTCTGAGATAAAGGTCTTGCTGGCGTATGGAACACTCTTCATAAATTTCGTATTTTTTAAAACTGATTTGAAGTCATCCAAACTTTAGCTTACATTTGGCAGTGGCGTACTTTCAACACACCTGAAATCTGTATTGGACCATATAAGGTTGACATTATGATACAATGTATGTAATGAAGATGGCGACAGTGTCAGATTATACAGCATTTGAAACTTGATATAAAATAATTTGTAAAGAATTAAAGAGACGAAGCACACGTGTAAAAACAACCCTTCCGAAATAAATCTTATTGTAGCATTGTAATAAAAGATGTCAAAATGTATGCTTAGTGTTCTAGTGGCGGTGATAGCTAATGGTCACTCTGACCAAATACAAATAGGCTTCAAAGCGTCTCGCTTGTAATGAAAACTCTCGAGAGATTTGTCTGTTTTGATCACAGCTCTTGAGACTCATCAGTTGGCACAAGTACTTGGATGTGGAGTCGACCACGTGTCTATTTATCTAACGGGGCACTCAACATCTTATCTAAACCAAACACCAGATGGCGTGCGTCGAGCATGCGCATTACAATACCATTTAGGGTTTTATAATATGGAATTCAGATTACATGAAAACGGGGACGTATAAATCTGTATTATACTTCCCTGGTGAATCTAAATCAGCAACTGGTATCTTTAACAAAAAGAAAGGTTACATTGATGTGTCGGATCGACAATGTATTCACAATATTTTCATATCGCATAATTTATACCGTATTTAAGCGTGTCAGTATATATTTGGTACATCAAGAAGAAAAGGTAAAATCCTCGAGTGAAACAATATACAAAAATCACGGATTTAATTACATCATGGACTTAGAAAATTCTATTCTAAGATCTGATTTTACCATCTAATAATGATTTTAATAACCTTCGGCTGCAATCTGCTGAAAGGATCATGTTTTGCAGACTCACAGTGAACATAATTACGTATTTTGTCATGTAACTAGTGCTTTCGTAATTTTTTGTCAGTTTTTATATTTTCTTAATAAACTATCAGATTGACTCGGAAATAAAAATGACAAAAATCATTAGCCTGGTTGTGGTTATTACTTCTCTGATTCTATATATAGTTTGAATATCACATATGAGACAAAAAAAACCAGAAGTAATAATTTCCAGGAACCTCGAGGATTATATTTCATTTGTTTATTTTTTTTCTGGTTTTACTTTCCCTCCGTTGTTGAATTTATTTCATTTTGTGAAATCATTAACATGGTTTTTACGTTTTGCAAATACAGTTATATGACCCGTTTTCTTTCACTTACTTTGTGACGTTAAATGTTATGTTTAACCTTCAGTGTATTATTCCCGTTGATTAAAGTGCTAAGTAAGATATATCATCATACACTGTATTGGAAATCATTGACAGATACACGAACGACAGTTTATCAACTAGAATAAAAATATTCCTGGATAACGATAAACTAACTAGATATAAATAGACTTGGATGAATGAGCTATATCCCGGGAGTCACTTTTTCTTCCTTGAAATATAGCACCGAACACGCACCATCGAGAGAGAGAGGCGAGAGAAAAATACACCGCAAATAAAACACTAAAAAAGCTAATGAACATGTACAATTGCTTACCGTAGCCAAAGAAAACACGAACATTATTTACATATATCGTAAAGTTTAGTATTTTAAAAAGTTGAAACGCATATAAAACTGTACAGTATGTTTCTCCACCATGTTTATCTGTATTAACCATCTGTCGACAACACTATCTGTGGCCTTATCAATACATCGCTATAGGACTCGGCGGGAATGTGTTCCCAAACTTCAAAAAAATTATCTAAATAGTTTTATATGTGTGGAGATAACACTCCGGTGCACGTGAGAGTTAAAATCTCAGACATAATCTGTTTTTATTGAAAAATAAAGCGGCCATGAAATTGACAAGCCCAGCTGTCTTAGATACAAGGGTCCCACTAATTGTGGATTACAGATCTTGGCGTCGTCTCCGAGCGGAGACAAAGATGGCGGCGATAAGAGCAACACCGAATTTGATAAGAAAGTTTACTTACTTGATCTATGTTATCATAAAATGGGTAAATAAAAAATGGAAAATGTTTCATAATGGTGTTTATCTGTGTCCCAGATCAGACAGAAATATTGCTTAATTAATGTGAGACGGGAAAACTACATTGTTCCCATCGAAGTTGACTCCATAACCAAACTTTGTATCTTCTAATTTTTGGAACAAAATATTGGAAAATGAAACTTTTATCAGAGTTGCTTCTTCTTTGTTAAATTTTGGCTATTTATTTGTTGTTCAAATTACAAATCTGGCAGCTCCAAGGAGGTGCTTATTGGTCGCCTTGGTGAATGAAATATTTAGTACAGAAGACACGAACCACGTATTTTTCTAGGATACGCAGATTTAAGACTCGTGCACGCCTAATTGTATTTAAATCTTAAATCTAGATATAGATTTAATTCGATCATTTCTGTATCAGACTTGAATTGACATAATATATCATTTCCGGTTTTGTCTTGCACAAATCCAAATCACACGGAGATAATAGCAGCGAGTTCAAGCTCTGTCTATTTCATATTTTGTTAATCATTTAATTGTTATGAGTTAATCTCAATTTATAATTCATTAACTGCCTTGCTCGGCCACATGAATATTTGATTTTCTTCCGGAGGAGCAATTTTCTATATCTGGTCCTTTGCTAAATTGTCTAATATAAGACAGAAAACCTTTATGTAAAGTACACATGCACTTTTATCAACAAAACACCATGGTACATTGTATTACTGAACATCACTGAATCACTGTAATACATTGTATTACCGATCATCACTGCATCACTGTATTACATTGTATAACAAAATACATCATTGTAATTAAACTTAACGGGAGATAAAAGTACAAAATGCATCAGTGTACTTTACACCAAACTGTTGTTCAATTCTGTGTATTCAATCACACGTCGCTAGGAGAACGATAGATCTGGGCAAGTAAATACGTAAACACCATATAACCATACGATCACCCTATAACCATACGATCACCATATAACCATACGATCACCATGAACCATACGATCACCATTAACCATACGATCACCATATAACCAGACGATCACCATATAACCATACGATCACCATATAACCATACGATCACCATATAACCAGACGATCACCATATAACCATACGATCACCATTAACCATACGATCACCATATAACCATACGATCACCATATAACCATACGATCACCATTAACCATACGATCACCATGTAACCAGACGATCACCATATAACCAGACGATCACCATTAACCATACGATCACCATATAACCAGACGAACACCATATAACCAGACGATCACCATATAACCCAGATAACCAGATGATCACCATGTAACCAGACGATCACCATATAACCAGACGATCACCATTAACCATACGATCACCATTAACCATACGATCACCATTAACCATACGAAACCATACGATCACCATTAACCATACGATCACCATATAGCCATACGATCACCATTAACCATACGATCACCATTAACCATACGATTACCATATAACCATACGATCACCATTAACCATACGATTACCATATAACCATACGATCACCATATAACCAGACGATCACCATGTAACCAGACGATCACCATATAACCAGACGATCACCATATAACCAGACGATCACCATTAACCATACGATCACCATATAACCATACGATCACCATATAACCAGATGATCACCATGTAACCAGACGATCACCATATAACCAGACGATCACCATATAACCAGACGATCACCATTAACCATACGATCACCATATAACCATACGATCACCATATAACCAGACGATCACCATATAACCAGACGATCACCATATAACCAGACGATCACCATTAACCATACGATCACCATATAACCAGATGATCACCATGTAACCAGACGATCACCATATAACCAGACGATCACCATTAACCATACGATCACCATTAACCATACGATCACCATTAACCATACGAAAGTTCAGTATGTTGATTTTCCTTTCGTTTAACATATAGCCATACGATCACCATTAACCATACGATCACCATTAACCATACGATTACCATATAACCATACGATCACCATTAACCATACGATTACCATATAACCATACGATCACCATATAACCAGACGATCACCATGTAACCAGACGATCACCATTAACCATACGATCACCATTAACCATACGATTACCATATAACCATACGATCACCATATAACCATACTATCACCATATAACCAGACGATCTCCATATAACCAGACGATCACCATATAACCAGACGATCACCATATAACCATACGATCACCATATAACCAGACGATCACCATTAACCATACGATCACCATATAACCAGACGATCACCATATAACCATACGATCACCATATAACCAGACGATCACCATATAACCAGACGATCACCATATAACCAGACGATCACCATTAACCATACGATCACCATATAACCATACGATCACCATTAACCAGACGATCACCATATAACCAGACGATCACCATATAACCAGACGATCACCATATAACCATACGATCACCATTAACCATACGATCACCATTAACCATACGATCACCATATAACCATACGATCACCATATAACCATACGATCACCATATAACCATACGATCACCATTAACCATACGATCACCATTAACCATACAATCACCATATAACCAGACGATCACCACATAACCATACGATCACCATATAACCAGACGATCACCATGTAACCATACGATCACCATATAACCAGACGATCACCATATAACCAGACGATCACCATTAACCATACGATCACCATTAACCATACAATCACCATATAACCAGACGATCACCACATAACCATACGATCACCATATAACCAGACGATCACCATATAACCATACGATCACCATATAACCAGACGATCACCATATAACCAGACGATCACCATTAACCATACGATCACCATTAACCATACAATCACCATATAACCAGACGATCACCACATAACCATACGATCACCATATAACTAGACGATCACCATTAACCAGACGATCACCATTAACCATACGATCACCATTAACCATACAATCACCATATAACCAGACGATCACCACATAACCATACGATCACCATATAACTAGACGATCACCATTAACCAGACGATCACCATTAACCATACGATCACCATATAACCAGACGATCACCATTAACCATACGATCACCATATAACCAGACGATCACCATTAACCAGACGATCACCATATAACCATACAATCACCATATAACCAGACGATCACCATATAACCAGACGATTACCATATAACCATACGATCACCAGCATTACTAACATTTAATATCCCAGAAAGTCAGAACAGTCAGACTTAAGTTTACATATCACAAGTTTTACACATCTCGTATTTAATATCCCAGAAAGTCAGAACATTCAGACTTAAGTTTACATATCACCAGTATGACTAACATTTAATATCCCAGAAAGTCAGAACATTCAGACTTAAGTTTACATATCACCAGTATGACTAATATTTAATATCCCAGAAAGTCAGAACATGCAGACTTAAGTTTACATATCACCAGTATGACTAACATTTAATATCCCAGAAAGTCAGAACATTCAGACTTAAGTTTACATATCACCAGTATGACTAACATTTAATATCCCAGAAAGTCAGAACAGTCAGACTTAAGTTTACATATCACAAGTTTTACACATCTCGTATTTAATATCCCAGAAAGTCAGAACATGCAGACTTAAGTTTACATATCACCATCATTACACGTCTAACATTTAATATCCCAGAAAGTCAGAACATGCAGACTTAAGTTTACATATCACCATCATTACACGTCTAACATTTAATATCCCAGAAAGTCAGAACATGCAGACTTAAGTTTACATATCACCAGTATGACTAACATTTAATATCCCAGAAAGTCAGAACATGCAGACTTAAGTTTACATATCACCAGTATGACCAACATTTAATATCCCAGAAAGTCAGAACATGCAGACTTAAGTTTACATATCACCAGTATGACTAACATTTAATATCCCAGAAAGTCAGAACATTCAGACTTAAGTTTACATATCACCAGTATGACTAACATTTAATATCCCAGAAAGTCAGAACATGCAGACTTAAGTTTACATATCACCAGTATGACTAACATTTAATATCCCAGAAAGTCAGAACAGTCAGACTTAAGTTTACATATCACCAGTATGACTAACATTTAATATCCCAGAAAGTCAGAACATGCAGACTTAAGTTTACATATCACCAGTATGACTAACATTTAATATCCCAGAAAGTCAGAACATTCAGACTTAAGTTTACATATCACCAGTATGACTAACATTTAATATCCCAGAAAGTCAGAACATGCAGACTTAAGTTTACATATCACCAGTATGACTAACATTTAATATCCCAGAAAGTCAGAACAGTCAGACTTAAGTTTACATATCACAAGTTTTACACATCTCGTATTTAATATCCCAGAAAGTCAGAACATGCAGACTTAAGTTTACATATCACCATCATTACACGTCTAACATTTAATATCCCAGAAAGTCAGAACATGCAGACTTAAGTTTACATATCACCATCATTACACGTCTAACATTTAATATCCCAGAAAGTCAGAACATGCAGACTTAAGTTTACATATCACCAGTATGACTAACATTTAATATCCCAGAAAGTCAGAACATGCAGACTTAAGTTTACATATCACCAGTATGACTAACATTTAATATCCCAGAAAGTCAGAACAGTCAGACTTAAGTTTACATATCACAAGTTTTACACATCTCGTATTTAATATCCCAGAAAGTCAGAACATGCAGACTTAAGTTTACATATCACCAGTATGACTAACATTTAATATCCCAGAAAGTCAGAACATTCAGACTTAAGTTTACATATCACCAGTATGACTAACATTTAATATCCCAGAAAGTCAGAACATGCAGACTTAAGTTTACATATCACCAGTATGACTAACGTTTAATATCCCAGAAAGTCAGAACATGCAGACTTAAGTTTACATATCACCAGTATGACTAACATTTAATATCCCAGAAAGTCAGAACATGCAGACTTAAGTTTACATATCACCAGTATGACTAACATTTAATATCCCAGAAAGTCAGAACATGCAGACTTAAGTTTACATATCACCAGTATGACTAACATTTAATATCCCAGAAAGTCAGAACAGTCAGACTTAAGTTTACATATCACCAGTATGACTAACATTTAATATCCCAGAAAGTCAGAACATGCAGACTTAAGTTTACATATCACCAGTATGACTAACATTTAATATCCCAGAAAGTCAGAACATTCAGACTTAAGTTTACATATCACCAGTATGACTAACATTTAATATCCCAGAAAGTCAGAACATGCAGAATTAAGTTTACATATCACCAGTATGACTAACATTTAATATCCCAGAAAGTCAGAACAGTCAGACTTAAGTTTACATATCACAAGTTTTACACATCTCGTATTTAATATCCCAGAAAGTCAGAACATGCAGACTTAAGTTTACATATCACCAGTATGACTAACATTTTATATCCCAGAAAGTCAGAACAGTCAGACTTAAGTTTACATATCACCAGTATGACTAACATTTAATATCCCAGAAAGTCAGAACATTCAGACTTAAGTTTACATATCACCAGTATGACTAACATTTAATATCCCAGAAAGTCAGAACATGCAGAATTAAGTTTACATATCACCAGTATGACTAACATTTAATATCCCAGAAAGTCAGAACAGTCAGACTTAAGTTTACATATCACAAGTTTTACACATCTCGTATTTAATATCCCAGAAAGTCAGAACATGCAGACTTAAGTTTACATATCACCAGTATGACTAACATTTAATATCCCAGAAAGTCAGAACAGTCAGACTTAAGTTTACATATCACCAGTATGACTAACGTTTAATATCCCAGAAAGTCAGAACATGCAGACTTAAGTTTACATATCACCATCATTACACGTCTAACATTTAATATCCCAGAAAGTCAGAACATGCAGACTTAAGTTTACATATCACCAGTATGACTAACATTTAATATCCCAGAAAGTCAGAACATGCAGACTTAAGTTTACATATCACCAGTATGACTAACATTTAATATCCCAGAAAGTCAGAACATGCAGACTTAAGTTTACATATCACCAGTATGACTAACATTTAATATCCCAGAAAGTCAGAACATGCAGACTTAAGTTTACATATCACCAGTATGACTAACGTTTAATATCCCAGAAAGTCAGAACATGCAGACTTAAGTTTACATATCACCATCATTACACGTCTAACATTTAATATCCCAGAAAGTCAGAACATGCAGACTTAAGTTTACATATCACCAGTATGACTAACGTTTAATATCCCAGAAAGTCAGAGCATGCAGACTTTAATCAGGAACATGGTACATGTAATGTCTCTTATTTCGTCCTCGATTTTTTAATGTTAACGCAAAATTTTATTTGGTTCTGGTGACGCATGGCTGATATGTGATGATTTTAAGTTAAAACCCATGAAATGTTTTAAATCTATTTTATATAATAGCTTTTCTGTCCCCCTAACCTTCCCTCACCTCTCAGTTATACGACATAAAGTAACATATTCCAGAAAGTTCAAACTATTTCTTTGATCCAGATAAACGGGTAAGAAACTTTAAGAATCTTTTAAATTTTGTACTTTTCTTAACTTGGATATCTACTACACGACAGGAAGAGGAGGTGAAGGCGTGTCCCCGTCGCGACCCTCGAACCCTAGTCTATCAGGGACATTCTTGCGGGTGATTATGTACATACCGAGAGATCTATTCTCATCTTCTTCAATAATCATGTCACTCAAATAGCGGGAAGATGTAATCAGAAAAACTCCCAAAAGGGACTCCCTCCCCTCCACTGTGGCCCGCCTCTAAAGTGGACCCGAATTGAAATTTATCTTCGTCTCTTAATCCTAGTTCCCTTTAATTAACACCGTTTCAACCATTCATCTAAGCATCCCGAACAAATATGCCTATGTGTGTCTTAACTCGTTTCAAATCGGGTGGAAGAGCGACCCCCCTCCCAGCTCTGTGACGGTAAGGTACTATTCGGGGAAGGGTGGGAGAGGTTTGTTAGAAATCACCGAGGGAAACCAACAGGTATGTTCATTAGAGGCTAAAAAGTGCCAGGTTTATCGTCACAATAATCACACTGGACCACCTGAAAAGTGACAATCTGGTTTTAAAAAGAAGTTTTTACCCGACCTGGTAATTTTGGATCCAGAAATCTGATACCCGGTGATTGCTTTCCCGCTTACACAATCTCCAGTGTTCAAAACCTCACCCATCGATTTTGGTGACCACAAAATAAAATTTGTCTTTACATTGACGAGGCACGGATGTTTAAATCACAGTGTGTGACTTTACCGTGTAATACCTGTATCATTCCAGGTATCTACCCAGAGAATTTGCTAACTTTCGTCAGAACTAAAAATAGACGTGTGCGATGGTAAGTAAGTCTGAATAGGCTTTATATAGTATTTGCAGAGTGTGGATGATAAATGTTATACATTTGTAAAGACCCATTACTGTTGGTGCTGTAACAAATGATACAGGTAATGTATTTAGGAAGGACTGTGAAATATCTTGCGCTGTTGCTTGTAATACTGAGTACATGATAAGCCTTGATGCATTCCATTCTGTAAAAAAATACACTCCGTTGTGTTTTTAGTGGACGACATGGTATCGAAGGGAGTAAGTTTCAAGGAAGTCGGTGTTCATTTCAATAATTATTTGTCACGATACTGATTGAAATCAGTGATATCGTTGTTAGTTATCAGAGATTATAGCTTATAATCCTAACATAAATTAAATATCAAAGTTTTATATACATGAGCTGAACAGCCTCCAGGTTAGCAAGTCTTGCGTCACAGGATCCGCTCCGGAAATTGGTGTCCATGATCATACATAACTTGTGACCGGAACATTTTGATAGCTTAGGAATATTTCGTCAGCTCTATAAATAAATTCACTATATCTATTCTGTTAAGTATATCTCAGTAGATATACAAGATCGATATAGAGGTGATGCAAGTCTGTGGTCAAACTGACCATTGTCAATACGAGTGTTGACCAACCCTGGTCAGAAGGATCGGTCACAGATATAACGAATCACTGATTAGTATGTCCAGTACTAAGGCTTCTTGCTACATCAGCTTAATCTTAATGCAAACTAAGGACCGGGTACTCATTGTTAATATTGTTCTCTCCTCCAAAACGATGCTTGAATGAATAAATATAAAAACAGAAAAGTTACAGAAAGTTTAAATATCAGTCATTAGCACTATAGGCATGCTAATGAGTATACGTCTTTGTAGTGTTTCATACACTTTCTGATATGTATTTCAATCATAAATTTGTGTCTTAAAAAATTAAGACATCTAGATGAAATGAAATATCCATGTCGAGTTTCAAAAAACACTTATCAGACGGAAATAAATAAATTCAAGACACTTTTTTTATAACATGATGATTTTTCAAACAGTGTGGAATAAAATGGGCATATCTTTGTCTGTCTTTCATTGTTACATCACAATCCTATCTGGATGAGTGACGTCATTTCATCGTCTCAAGTGACGTCAGAATAGGCTATTACATGCGCGTGCGTAATATATGCTGAAAATTACCACATTCCGACTAAATTAGAGAACCATACGACAAAAAAAAAACATGTGCCGGTCTTGATTTTACACTAAATACATGCCGAGACATTCAACATTTGAAACCGAACTTCATTAAATGGCTTGAGAATTTTTCAGCGATCTGTAAAACTATCAACGGAATCCTTAAGTTCAGTGTGAATATGTGAATACTGAAATCCTCAGATTTCAAAAATGGAAGAACCCTGTGGTTAATATGGTCATTTGATGATATACGTAGTAATGTTATAATAATTCCTCTCGTTGGCTCGAGAGGCAGTGAAATATCTTCGAGAGAATAGTAGCGAGATGGTGATTATAAGGTGATGTGGAAAATGGACACATTTGTTGTAGACAAACCATGACATTATATACAGTCGATCACTCTATCATAATTCTTCAGAATCAATTTAGTTTTCAATGGTTGTATAGCGTACCTCAGGGGGTACAGGTGTCCGGGGCTTTTCATCCCTAACGATAATGGGCACTTTCATAATGACTATCGACCACTGCGCCGTTAGGACCATTTATACACGCGTAAATGGCCGGATGCACATGTTCCCGTACCGTTACCTGTACACTGAACCCCAACAGGGACACGCCGCGGCGTGCCTTCAAAGGAAATATTCTCAAACGAAAATACTGCAAACATTTTCCATGAAAAACATCACAAAAATGACAGCTCTGCATTATATGGGCATTGAATAAAATCGGGTCTATTTTAGGAGTCAGCGGTGGTATTCAACCTGTGACCCGAAGTAGCTTTCATTGTGACACCACCTGTCCTTTTGTCCCGTCTACAGATGTACCGTAATGCAACAGGCATCTGTCGCTAAGGCGGCGCGTGCCCGCGTCACGGGTCAACAGTGAGAGACAATGCTGATGTAGGGTCACGGCTGCGCGTGGGCCAACGACAAGGTGAGTCCCCAAAATGTCCCGTTATCAGTACTCTCTATCATTAAAATCCGATTGATCTTGAACCAGGTATCTGAGGTCGGCGTCTCGGATCTATATGGTACAGCCATTTTACGCCGTCAAAATAAACACAAAACGTTCTGTTCATTGGTTTATAGAGGGGTTTGTAAATTTCATCACCTGAGTAACACCAGATATCACCTTCATAGCGATTATCCAGTGAAATCCATCATTACACAGGCTTTCATAAAAAAATTCAAAATATTAAAAAGAGGATTGAAGAAGCTAGAACTGAATTACTCTTCTATCATGTACGAACTTAAACTAAAAGACTTAATATACAAAGCGTGTTTACTGTGAAAAAGAAAGAAAAAGAAATATGGCTACTTCATTGTAACCAGGTTTCTGGTATTTCACCTGAAACAATCTTATTATGTGTGAAATTAAGAAAATAGAATTTCTCGTTTAAAAGACATCCCAAAATTCTGAAATGCTATTATTAATCTTGAAATATAAGAGATCATTTCGGTATTAAACTGTTGTTATAACACGTACAGCGTGTGTTCATATCGTTTCGTCTTAACTGACATTTACATTTAGTTGTCTTTAAAAGCAATGTGAAAGTTAATTTAATCAGTTTAGTTCTTGCAAAGCCAGAATAAGATAAATCATACAAACGGCGAAAACATGAAGCGACAAACAAGCATTGAACATTTATAGCCCTGCCTTAAATTTCAAAAGTCAAAAAAGTTATATTAAAACTGGTTCTCTATCGAAGACTTTTTTTCTCTTGAATCATGGTACATCGATGGTACTTAAGAACAGGTAAACGTTTACTATGAACCGGTATCTCTCCGGCAATCACATCACCGACTACACGGTACATTGACTAAACAAAATATTGTATTACAATTTTCACTCGTCCGAAAAAAAAAAATCGATATCGGCGGGAAAAAGCACACGCAGATGTTCGGAAACCACCTGTCCTATTGTTCCGGAATGCATCGCGGACAGGCGTATGCTATACGCGCGACCCCGGTCGTGTTCATTTCTTGTTCCCGATTGGCTGATCAGTCGTCGCACACGTGTTGCCAGGACAGACGCGTGTCTATTTCAAGGGATTTATCAATGGTACCTTCTTTAAATACCAAATTATTTTATGTGAAGGTTTCTGAGTACACAAAGAAAAAAATCTGTCACTTTTCGAAATGATATATATTTCATCGAAGCTGCTTCTGACGGAAATATCAGATTTTATCTTTAAAGTGAGTAGCATCGTTTATCTGACCTCCTTTTCAACGAATCCCAGGAAATGCAAATTAAACTAAAGCTTCTATAATTCGTTCGTCATGTATTTGTAAGTCTAATAAAAATACATGTACGTCCTTGATTTCTGAGTAGGAAAAACCTCATGTGCATTTTATCCAGTAATGTCAAGATGACTACAAGGTTTGAAACTACGCTATCACCAATAATGTAGGAAAAGTGAAAGCAGAATAAAATATAGAATTATAGCTTTCTAATCTATGGAGTCTGATTATCTGTTATATATAGGTATAGAGACTAATTATGTGTTATATGTAGGTATGGAGACTAATTATGTGTCATATGTAGGTATGGAGACAAGTTATGTGTCATATGTAGGTATGGAGACTAATTATGTGTCATATTTAGGTATGGAGACTAATTATGTGTCATATGTAGGTATGGAGACTAATTATGTGTCATATGTAGGTATGGAGAATAATTATTCATCATATGTAGGTATGGAGACTAATTACGTGTCATATGTAGGTATGGAGACTAATTATGTATCATATGTAGGTATGGAGACTAATTATGTATCACATGTAGGTATGGAGACAAATTATGTGTCATATGTAGGTATGGAGACTAATTATATATCATATGTAGGTATGGAGACTAATTACGTGTCATATGTAGGTATGGAGACTAATTATGTATCACATGTAGGTATGGAGAATAATTATGTATGATATGTAGGTATGGAGACTAATTATGTATCACATGTAGGTATGGAGACTAATTATATATCATATGTAGGTATGGAGACTAATTACGTGTCATATGTAGGTATGGAGACTAATTATGTAACACATGTAGGTATGGAGAATAATTATGTATCATATGTAGGTATGGAGACTAATTATGTATCATGTGTAGGTATGGAGACTAATTATATATCATAAGTAGGTATGGAGACTAATTATGTGTCATGTAGATATGGAGACTAATTATGTATCATAAGTAGGTATGGAGACAAATTATGTATCATATGTAGGTATGGTGACAAATTATGTGTCATATTTAGGTATGGAGACTAATTATGTATCATATGTAGGTATGGAGACTAATTATGTATCATATGTAGGTATGGAGACTAATTATATATCATATGTAGGTATGGAGACTAATTACGTGTCATATGTAGGTATGGAGACTAATTATGTATCACATGTAGGTATGGAGAATAATTATGTATGATATGTAGGTATGGAGACTAATTATGTATCACATGTAGGTATGGAGACTAATTATATATCATATGTAGGTATGGAGACTAATTACGTGTCATATGTAGGTATGGAGACTAATTATGTATCACATGTAGGTATGGAGAATAATTATGTATCATATGTAGGTATGGAGACTAATTATGTATCATGTGTAGGTATGGAGACTAATTATATATCATAAGTAGGTATGGAGACTAATTATGTGTCATATGTAGGTATGGTGACTAATTATGTATCATATGTAGGTATGGAGACTAATTATGTATCATATGTAGGTATGGGGACTAATTATGTATCATATGTAGGTATGGGGACTAATTATGTATCATATGTAGGTATGGAGATTAATTATGTATCATATGTAGGTATGGAGACTAATTATGTATCATATGTAGGTATGGAGACTAATTATGTATCATATGTAGGTGTGGTGACTAATTATGTATCATATGTAGGTGTGGTGACTAATTATGTATCATATGTAGGTATGGGGACTAATTATGTGTCATATGTAAGTATGGAGACTAATTATATATCATAAGTAGGTATGGAGACTGATTATGTATCACATGTAGGTATAGAGACTAATTATGTATCACATGTAGGTATGGAGACTAATTATGTATCATATGTAGGTATGGAGACAAATTATGTATCATGTGTAGGTATGGAGACTAATTATGTATCATATGTAGGTATGGAGACTAATTATGTGTCATATGTAGGTATTGTGACAAATTATGTATCATATGTAGGTATTGTGACAAATTATGTATCATATGAAGGTGTGGTGACTAATTATGTATCATATGTAGGTATGGGGACTAATTATGTATCATATGTACGTATGGGGACTAATTATGTATCATATGTAGGTATGGGGACTAATTATGTATCATATGTAGGTATGGAGATTAATTATGTATCATATGTAGGTATGGAGATCACATAATTATGTATCATATGTAGGTATGGAGACAAATTATGTATCATGTGTAGGTATGGAGACTAATTATGTATCATATGTAGGTATGGAGACTAATTATGTGTCATATGTAGGTATTGTGACAAATTATGTATCATATGTAGGTATTGTGACAAATTATGTATCATATGAAGGTGTGGTGACTAATTATGTATCATATGTAGGTATGGGGACTAATTATGTGTCATGTAGATATGGAGACTAATTATGTATCATATGGAGGTGTGGAGACTAATTATGTATCATATGTAGGTATGGGGACTAATTATGTGTCATATGTAGGTATGGAGACTAATTATGTGTCATGTAGGTATGGAGACTGATTATGTAACATGTAGGTATGGAGACTAATTATGTATCATATGTAGGTATGGAGACTAATTATGTATCATATGTAGGTATGGAGACTAATTATGTATCATATGTAGGTATGGAGACTAATTATGTATCATATGTAGGTATGGAGACTAATTATGTATCATATGTAGATATGGAGACTAATTATGTATCATATGTAGGTATGGAGACCAGTTACCTACATATTATCTTTTTTTATATTTATCTTATTTCGACAAGATATTTTAATACCTGATACACAATAGCATAAAACACACTCTCATCCATTCAAATATTTTTATACATTCGTGCACACATACATGTTATCACCATCATCATCATCATCATCATCATCATCATCATCATCATCATCATCATCATCATCATCATCATCATCATCATCATTCCCATCATTATCTAGATCATCATCTATTTCGTCATTATCACACGTACATGCAACCCCGCACATATCTGCCCATCCACATATCCATACACATTTACGTCCATAACAGACATATAGACATGCACATCTACAAAATCACAGCCAGAGAGAGAGAAAGAGAGGGCGGGAGAGAGACACACACACACAGAGAGAGAGAGAGAGAGAGAGAGAGAGAGAGAGAGAGAGAGAGAGAGAGAGAGAGAGAGAGAGAGATAGACAGAGACAGAGACAGAGAGAGAGAGAGAGACAGAGACAGAGAGAGACAGAGAGAGACAGAGAGAGAGACAGAGAGAGAGAGGAAGAGACATGGAGGTAAAGAATAATAAGTAATATTTATGTTCCTGAAACTACATGATACTGGGTGGTGGTGGATATTTGATACATGAAAAATTATATATGCTATTGTATATAAATACTGCACAAAAGGCAGGGACTGGAGAGAGAAACTACCTACATATTATTGAAGTGTCATATCATTACGTTGAGTTTGTGCTTTATACATTACAGTGGATTGATAATATAGAGTCATACTTCTTGTTTACACTCCTCGTTTAGGATTTCAAAATTGTAGCATTATTGATGTACTAGTATCACTGACCAGGTTTCTCTTTCTGTTGCTGACAGGCACACAACAACAACCCCAATGTCGGGAATTACGGAGTATGATACCGAGTCTGTATAATATCACGTGACCGGATAGGCTTGGCAAGATATGTTTCTTGGAATGTAACAACACCTTTGATATACAACTCCTTTAACAGGTTTAAAGATGATGAAATAGTTCATATAGCGGTACAGGCGAGGGTTGGGCAGGGGTATTGAAATCCAAAATCGTGGCTGTCATATTGCAGGTACATGCGTATGGTTTGTATCTATAAAAAGAACTATTGATATTTTAGGAGAAACCGCAGGTTATTGTACCAGTCATAAACATTGACATGTTCGACTGATATCAAAACGTTATTTACTGCACGTTTGAAGTCTTAGATTCAAGTTCGACTGCTGCGAGAACCTTGCAATATAACAGCCGCGACGTGGGAAGGCAAACTGGAACCATCATTAGTTGGAAATACTACGGACTCGTTAACGAACAAACGAACCAACCATGTGAAACCAGAACAGCTCTCACGGATATACTGATTCACTATATAAAAAATGTACAAAAGAAAAACACTCCTTATTAAGGATTGCCCTCTTACATATACACTGGGATGTCACCTCGCTATACAGGCAGTGTGGTGAAATCATACCAATACAAATGATTGGACATGTTCTTGCATTATTTCAACTAGAGATTCATTTGTCTTTTCCTCCCGCGGTAACCAACGACCCTGACTGTGGTTACGGACGGCGAATGCCACACATCGTCGGTAACCCACGGTCCTGACTGTGGTTACGGAATGCGAATGCCACACATCGTCGGTAACCCACGGTCCTGACTATGGTTACGGACGACGAATGACACACATCTTCAGTAACCCACGGTCCTGACTGTGGTTTACGGACGGTGAATGCCACAAATCGTCGGTAACCCACGGTCCTGACTGTGGTTACGAACGGCGAATGCCACACATCGTCGGTAACCCACGGTCCTGACTATGGTTACGGACGACGAATGACACATCTTCAGTAACCCACGGTCCTGACTGTGGTTTACGGACGGTGAATGCCACACATCATCGGTAACCCAGGGTCCTGACTGTGGTTACGAACGGCGAATGCCACACATCGTCGGTAACCCAGGGTCCTGACTATGGTTACGGACGACGAATGACACACATCGTCGGTAACCCACGGTCCTGACTGTGGTTACGGACGATGAATGCCACACATCGTGTGTAACCCATGGTCCTGACTATGGTTACGGACGACGAATGGCACACGTCTTCGGTAAACCACGGTCCTGACTGTAGTTTACAGACGGCGAATGCCACACATCGTCGGTAACCAACGGCCCTGACTGTGGTTACGGACGGCGAATGCCACACATCGTCGGTAACCCACGGTCCTGACTGTGGTTACGGAATGCGAATGCCACACATCGTCGGTAACCCACGGTCCTGACTATGGTTACGGACGACGAATGACACACATCTTCAGTAACCCACGGTCCTGACTGTGGTTTACGGACGGTGAATGCCACACATCGTCGGTAACCCAGGGTCCTGACTGTGGTTACGAACGGCGAATCCCACACATGGTCGGTAACCCAGGGTCCTGACTATGGTTACGGACGACGAATGACACACATCGTCGGTAACCCACGGTCCCGACTGTGGTTACGGACGATGAATGCCACACATCGTGTGTAACCCATGGTCCTGACTATGGTTACGGACGACGAATGACACACATCTTCGGTAAACCACGGTCCTGACTGTAGTTTACAGCCGGCGAATGCCACACATCGTCGGTAACCAACGGCCCTGACTGTGGTTACGGACGGCGAATGCCACACATCGTCGGTAACCCACGGTCCTGACTGTGGTTACGGAATGCGAATGCCACACATCGTCGGTAACCCACGGTCCTGGTTACTACACACATGGTTACGGGTTTACGGTGAATGCCACACATCTTCGGTAACCCACGGTCCTGACTGTGGTTTACGGACGGTGAATGCCACACATCGTCGGTAACCCACGGTCCTGACTATGGTTACGGACGACGAATGACACATCTTCAGTAACCCACGGTCCTGACTGTGGTTTACGGACGGTGAATGCCACACATCATCGGTAACCCAGGGTCCTGACTGTGGTTACGAACGGCGAATGCCACACATCGTCGGTAACCCAGGGTCCTGACTATGATTTCGGACGACGAATGACACACATCGTCGGTAACCCACGGTCCTGACTGTGGTTACGGACGATGAATGCCACACATCGTGTGTAACCCATGGTCCTGACTATGGTTACGGACGACGAATGGCACACATCTTCGGTAAACCACGGTCCTGACTGTAGTTTACAGACGGCGAATGCCACACATCGTCGGTAACCAACGGCCCTGACTGTGGTTACGGACGGCGAATGCCACACATCGTCGGTAACCCACGGTCCTGACTGTGGTTACGGAATGCGAATGCCACACATCGTCGGTAACCCACGGTCCTGACTATGGTTACGGACGACGAATGACACACATCTTCAGTAACCCACGGTCCTGACTGTGGTTTACGGACGGTGAATGCCACACATCGTCGGTAACCCAGGGTCCTGACTGTGGTTACGAACGGCGAATCCCACACATGGTCGGTAACCCAGGGTCCTGACTATGGTTACGGACGACGAATGACACACATCTTCGGTAAACCACGGTCCTGACTGTACACATCGTGTGTTACAGGTTACGGCGAATGCACACACATCGTCGGTAACCAACGGCCCTGACTGTGGTTACGGACGGCGAATGCCACACATCGTCGGTAACCCACGGTCCTGACTGTGGTAGCGGAATGCGAATGCCACACATCGTCGGTAACCCACGGTCCTGACTGTGGTTACGGACGGCGAATGCCACATATCGTCGGTAACCCACGGTCCTGACTATGGTTACGTACGACGAATGACACACATCTTCGGTAAACCACGGTCCTGACTGTAGTTTACGGACGGCGAATGCCACACATCGTCGGTAACCAACGGCCCTGACTGTGGTTACGGAATGCGAATGCCACACATCGTCGGTAACCCACGGTCCTGACTGTGGTTACGGACGGCGAATGCCACACATCGTCAGTAACCCACGGTCCTGACTATGGTTACGGACGACGAATGACACACATGTTCGGTAACCGACGGTCCTGACTGTGCTTTACGGACGGCGAATGCCACACATCTTCGGTAACCCACGGTCCTGACTGTGGTTTACGGACGGCGAATGCCACATATCTTCGGTTACCCACGGTCCTGATTGTGGTTACGGGCGGCAAATGGCACACATCTTCGTTAACCCACGGTCCTGACTGGTTACGGACGGCGAATGCCACACATCTTCGGTAACCAACGGCCCTGACTGTGATTACAGACGGCGAATGCCACACATCTTCGGTAACCAACGGTCCTGACTGTGATTACAGACGGCGAATGCCACACATCTTCGGTAACCCACGGTCCTCATTGTGACTTACGGACGGCGAATGCCATACATCGTGGGTAACTCACTGTCCTGGTTGTGAGTTACGGAATGCGAATGACACACATTGTCGGTAACCAACGACCCTGACTGTGGTTACGGAATGCGAATGCCACACATCGTCGGTAACCAACGACCCTGACTGTGAGTTACGGACGGCGAATGCCACACATCGTCGGTAACCCACGGTCCTGACTGTGGTTACGGAATGCGAATGCCACACATCGTCGGTAACCCACGGTCCTGACTATGGTTACGGACGACGAATGACACACATCTTCAGTAACCCACGGTCCTGACTGTGGTTTACGGACGGTGAATGCCACACATCGTCGGTAACCCACGGTCCTGACTGTGGTTACGAACGGCGAATGCCACACATCGTCGGTAACCCACGGTCCTGACGACGAATGACACACATGTTCGGTAACCGACGGTCTTCTTTACGGTAACCCACGGTCCTGACTGTGGTTTACGGACGGTGAATGCCACACATCGTCGGTAACCCAGGGTCCTGACTGTGGTTACGAACGGCGAATGCCACACATCGTCGGTAACCCACGGTCCTGACTATGGTTACGGACGACGAATGACACACATGTTCGGTAACCGACGGTCCTGACTGTGCTTTACGGACGGCGAATGCCACACATCTTCGGTTACCCACGGTCCTGATTGTGGTTACGGGCGGCAAATGGCACACATCTTCGTTAACCCACGGTCCTGACTGGTTACGGACGGCGAATGCCACACATCTTCGGTAACCAACGGCCCTGACTGTGATTACAGACGGCGAATGCCACACATCTTCGGTAACCCACGGTCCTCATTGTGACTTACGGACGGCGAATGCCATACATCGTGGGTAACTCACTGTCCTGGTTGTGAGTTACGGAATGCGAATGACACACATTGTCGGTAACCAACGACCCTGACTGTGGTTACGGAATGCGAATGCCACACATCGTCGGTAACCCACGGTCCTGACTGTGGTTTACGGACGGCGAATGCCACACATCGTCGGTAACCCACGGTCCTGATTGTGAGTTACGGACGGCGAATGCCACACATCGTCGGTAACCCACGGTCCTGACTGTGAGTTACGTAATGCCAAAAATCGTCGGTATCCCACGGTCCTGACTGTGAGTTACGGACGGCGAATGCCACAAACCGTCGGTAACTTTGTAAGTTTTGCTTATGGAGTAAACAGTGTCAATTTTGGTTCCTATGACAATGTCAATTATGGTTCTGAAAATGATGCTAAGTCTTTTAATGTGTGTTTTCTGTTCTCTCCTATACTTCTTTTCGTTTAATTTTCACCGGAAATCGCTGAATCCCTTTTCACTATTGACGTGAGATATCTAATTTTAAAATGTACACGTAGACCTAGGTTTTAGCTGAAAGTAAATTACATCAGACTTTATGAAAGGAAAACCAAAAAATTCCCAACATACTTGATATCATTTGAGATTCTTATTCAAATTATATCGGTCACCCGATCCACGACAGAGCGTGTCGACATTGTATAGACTTCCATAAAATATTGCAATCCTCAACCTGTCGTGACCGTGCGCAATAATACACCAAGGTCATAGGGCATCAGGCAAGGTGGTACTGTGTCTGACACTTGCTTCACAGAAATTAGATCCTCAAATGACAGCCTTTTCCCATCACCTTTGACCTGTACAGGTGTAATGTTAGTCACTGATGTTAAGTAGACATTTGAAGACAACCGCGGTTGGTTCAATATTGCCTGACATACGAGAACTCTCCGAACATGTAAATGTTCAGAAGAAACCTACCATTAAGGAGGTGTCCTGGTCTTCTTTGCGTTTCATAGGAATGCGAAGCTTGGGGCGAATGATGACTAATACAGTTTTAAATGTTTTCGATGTATGTTAAATCTTTTCGAACTTTCTCCAGTAAGAATACGAAGTCACATGAAATTCACGATAAACCCGTATTTACCAAATGGTTGCCTTTTTATTTAGTGAATATCCATAGAACCAAAATAAATGTCCCTTTCCTACAACCCTTGCCTTAATTATCGATCATTGTGTGATAAAAAAGTATCATAAATAATATAGTATAACCATGTAGTGAAATTTTTTTCTACTGACAGCGATAATTCTTTTAAGCAATAACAAAATCGTTATCCCCAGAATTATTAGTATTAATTCATTGGCAATTAATTACGACTGACTAGATATTAGGATGTGTAATTGTTGACTCGATATCTGTGATGATTGACAAGATATCTAGAGAGTACCATAACTGTTGACTCGAGGTCTAAGATAATGTGTTATGACTCTCTAGACATCAAGTATTTAAAATCACTGTTGTTTCTCTGACTAGATATCATATCTAGACTAGAATTTTATGTGTCTGTTGACGCGATGTCTGGATATGGGTGTATGTCTGACTAGATATCTAGGGTTTTATATCACTGTTGACTCGATGTCTGGATATGGTTGTATGTCTAGATATCTAGGGTTTGATATCACTGTTAACTCGATGTCTGGGATATGGTTGTATGTCTAGATATCTAGTGTTTGATATCACTGTTAACTCGATGTCTGGATATGGTTGTATGTCTAGATATCTAGGGTTTGATATCACTGTTAACTCGATGTCTGGATATGGTTGTATGTCTGACTAGATATCTAGGGTTTTATATCACTGTTAACTCGATGTCTGGACATGGTTGTATGTCTGACTAGATATCTAGGGTTTGATATCACTGTTAACTCGACGTCTGGATATGGCTGTATGTCTAGATATCTAGTGTTTGATATCACTGTTAACTCGATGTCTCGAAAATGGTTGTATGTCTGACTAGATATCTAGGGTTTGATATCACTGTTAACTCGATGTCTGGATATGGTTGTATGTCTAGATATCTAGGATTTGATATCACTGTTAACTCGATGTCTGGATATGGTTGTATGTCTAGATATATAGGGTTTGATATCACTGTTAACTCGACGTCTGGATATGGTTGTATGTCTGACTAGATATCTAGGGTTTGATATCACTGTTAACTCGACGTCTGGATATGGCTGTATGTCTAGATATCTAGGATTTGATATCACTGTTAACTCGATGTCTGGATATGGTTGTATGTCTAGATATCTAAGATTTGATATCACTGTTAACTCGATGTCTGGATATGGTTGTATGTCTGACTAGATATCTAGGGTTTGATATCACTGTTAACTCGATGTCTGGATATGATTGTATGTCTAGATATCTAGGGTTTGATATCTAGGTTAACTCGATGTTTGGATCATGTTGTATGTCTAGATATCTAGGGTTTTATATCACTATTAACTCGATGTCTGGATATGGTTATATGTCTGACTAGATATCTAGGGTTTGATATCACTGTTAACTCGATGTCTGGATATGGTTGTATGTCTAGATATCTAGGGTTTGATATCACTGTTAACTCGATGTTTGGGATATGGTTGTATGTCTGACTAGATATCTAGGGTTTGATATCACTGTTAACTCGATGTTTGGGATATGGTTGTATGTCTAGATATCTAGGGTTTGATATCACTGTTAACTCGATGTCTAGATATGGGTGTATGTCTAGATATCTAGAGTTTGATATCACTGTTAACTCGATGTCTGGATATGGTTGTATGTCTAGATATCTAGGGTTTGATATCACTGTTAACTCGATGTATGGATATGGTTGTATGTCTGACTAGATATCTAGGGTTTGATATCGCTGTTAACTCGATATCTGGGTATTGTTGTATGTCTGACTAGATATCTAAGGTTTGATATCACTGTTAACTCGATGTCTGGATATGGTTGTATGTCTAGATATCTAAGGTTTGATATCACTGTTAACTCGATGTCTGGATATGGTTGTATGTCTAGATATCTAGGGTTTGATATCACTGTTAACTCGATGTCTGGATATGGTTGTATGTCTAGATATCTAGGGATTGATATCACTGTTAACTCGATGTCTGGATATGGTTGTATGTCTAGATATCTAGGGTTTGATATCACTGTTAACTCGATGTCAGGATATGGTTGTATGTCTAGATATCTAGAGTTTGATATCACTGTTAACTCGATGTCTGTATATGGTTGTATGTCTAGATATCTAGGGTTTGATATCACTGTTAACTCGATGTCTGGATATGGTTGTATGTCTAGATATCTAGGGTTTGATATCACTGTTAACTCGATGTCTGGATATGGTTGTATGTCTGACTAGATATCTAGGGTTTGATATCACTGTTAACTCGATGTCTGGATATGGTTGTATGTCTGACTAGATATCTAGGGTTTGATATCACTGTTGACGCGATGTCTGGATATGGTTGTATGTCTAGATATCTAGGGTTTGATATCACTGTTAACTCGATGTCTGGATATGGTTGTATGTCTGACTAGATATCTAGGGTTTGATATCACTGTTGACGCGATGTCTGGATATGGTTGTATGTCTAGATATCTAGGGTTTGATATCACTGTTAACTCGATGTCTGGATATGGTTGTATGTCTGACTAGATATCTAGGGTTTGATATCACTGTTAACTCGATGTCTGGATATGGTTGTATGTCTGACTAGATATCTAGGGTTTGATATCACTGTTGACGCGATGTCTGGATATGGTTGTATGTCTGACTAGATATCTAGGGTTTGATATCACTGTTGACGCGATGCCTGGATATTGTTGTATGTCTAGATATCTAGTGTTTGATATCACTGTTAACTCGATGTCTGGATATGGTTGTATGTCTAGATATCTAAGGTTTGATATCACTGTTAACTCGATGTCTGGATATGGTTGTATGTCTGACTAGATATCTAGGGTTTGATATCACTGTTAACTCGATGTCTGGATATGGTTGTATGTCTAGATATCTAGGGTTTGATATCACTGTTAACTCGATGTCTGGATATGGTTGTATGTCTAGATATCTAGGGTTTGATATCACTGTTAACTCGATGTCTGGATATGGTTGTATGTCTGACTAGATATTTAGGGTTTGATATCACTGTTAACTCGATGTCTGGATATGGTTGTATGTCTAGATATCTAGGGTTTGATATCACTGTTAACTCGATGTCTGGATATGGTTGTATGTCTGACTAGATATCTAGGGTTTGATATCACTGTTAACTCGATGTCTGGATATGGTTGTATGTCTGACTAGATATCTAGGGTTTGATATCACTGTTGACGCGATGTCTGGATATGGTTGTATGTCTAGATATCTAGGGTTTGATATCACTGTTAACTCGATGTCTGGATATGGTTGTATGTCTGACTAGATATCTAGGGTTTGATATCACTGTTAACTCGATGTCTGGATATGGTTGTATGTCTGACTAGATATCTAGGGTTTGATATCACTGTTGACGCGATGTCTGGATATGGTTGTATGTCTGACTAGATATCTAGGGTTTGATATCACTGTTGACGCGATGCCTGGATATTGTTGTATGTCTAGATATCTAGTGTTTGATATCACTGTTAACTCGATGTCTGGATATGGTTGTATGTCTAGATATCTAAGGTTTGATATCACTGTTAACTCGATGTCTGGATATGGTTGTATGTCTAGATATCTAGGGTTTGATATCACTGTTAACTCGATGTCTGGATATGGTTGTATGTCTAGATATCTAGGGTTTGATATCACTGTTAACTCGATGTCTAGATATGGGTGTATGTCTAGATATCTAGGGTTTGATATCACTGTTAACTCGATGTTTGGGATATGGTTGTATGTCTAGATATCTAGGGTTTGATATCACTGTTAACTCGATGTCTAGATATGGTTGTATGTCTAGATATCTAGGGTTTTATATCACTGTTAACTCGATGTATAGATATGGTTGTATGTCTGACTAGATATCTAGGGTTTGATATCACTGTTAACTCGATGTCTGGGTATTGTTGTATGTCTGACTAGATATCTAAGATTTGATATCACTGTTAACTCGATGTCTGGACATGGTTTTCTGTCTAGATATCTAGGGTTTGATATCACTGTTAACTCGATGTCTGGATATGGTTGTATGTTTAGATATCTAGGGTTTGATATCACTGTTAACTCGATGTCTGGATATGGTTGTATGTCTAGATATCTAGGGTTTGATATCACTGTTAACTCGATGTCTAGATATGGCTGTATGTCTAGATATCTAGGGTTTGATATCACTGTTAACTCGATGTCTGGATATGGTTGTATGTCTGACTAGATATCTAGAGTTTGATATCACTGTTAACTCGATGTCTGGATATGGTTGTATGTCTAGATATCTAGGGTTTGATATCACTGTTAACTCGCTGTTTGGGATATTGTTGTATGTCTAGATATCTAGGGTTTGATATCAAATGTTAACTCGATGTTTGGGATATGGTTGTATGTCTGACTAGATATCTTGGGTCTGATATCACTGTTAACTCTGTAATTACCGGTCTGGGATGTAGTGTTGTCAACTATTGATCTAGAATACCTTGTAATTACCGATCTGGGATGCAGTGTTGTCAATCATTGATATCTAGAATACCTTGTAATTAGCGATCTGGGATGTAGTGTTGTCAATCATTGATCTAGAATACCTTGTAATTACATATCTGGGATGTAGTGTTGTCAATCATTGATCTAGAATACATTGTAATTACATATCTGGGATGTAGTGTTGTCAATCATTGATATCTAGAATACCTTGTAATTAGCGATCTGGGATGTAGTGTTGTCAATCATTGATCTAGAATACCTTGTAATTAGCGATCTGGTATGCAGTGTTGTCAATCATTGATCTAGAATACCTTGTAGTTAGCGATCAGGGATGTAGTGTTGTCAGTCTTACTATTGTTTGATATGGATATTTACAAGAGATAATTAGTAAACCGTTACAGTTCGATCTTGGCCAGGTAAGATGTTAACATTTGAGGACAGTTGTGTTCTATGTATTTTTATTATAATCGTTTTAATTCTTGTGTAATTCTCTAAAACTCCTCCATGTTATTATATTAATGGACCTTCCTCTGTCCTGAAACAAAGCTTTTTAACGACCATTTTAAGTTTTACGTAGAGTTATCATTTCCTTTTGTTTGAAAACAGGATACACAGCAATCGTCACTTTTGTTGCAGTTATATGTAAAGGGAGGTAATACAGAGAAGGATAGCCGAAATTCACCACAAAAAGTGACAATTAAGGAAAGACCAGTACTGGAGAGTGGCGGGAGGGGATATATAGGCTCATGTTTATTGTCACCAGACACTTATACACTGTCCTGTTTGCTGCCTAGTTTCTTTTAATGAAAAGTAAATCTAATATTACTGTAAAGGTATCATCCACTCCCGTAGTAGATCATCAAGGGTGCCAATTTGATAAACAGGTTACCAGTTGTTGATGTGAAAACTGACTGTTCCTGGTTTCAAATTAAACTATTTTCTCGAAAGGAAATATGGTTTGTATACTCTAAATGGTTAAAATGTGGCAATGAAACTACAGCTTCACGGCAGCGATGTTTGGTCGGTTTGGTGGTTGGTTACAAGTTTAGATCTTCACCCACCCACAAACGTCAGTGCATGGGACATAACTCATTCAGTCTCAGAGATTTTGTTGCAAGAGCAACTGGAGTTGCTTCCCTTATTTTATCAATCACCGCAGATCTCTCGGGGAAAACCTGTTCTTTTTATATCGTTGACGCAACAAAGGGTAAGATAACGGACGTGGCTGTAATAAGGGAAATTATTGAATGAGTTCATTTAAATACATAGTGACCAGTATAATCAGGTAGACAAATCATAATTCATTCATAATTACTGTGCAAATATGATATAATTAACAAGCCTTTGCTTTAATAATCAGTTAAGGTCATATAATTGACAGAAAGATGACAAAAAATTTATGAATGAAATCACATTATGAAATAATGAAATTAGACAACAGAAATATGTATTAGAAACGTAATGTAACCTGTCAGTGCATATTCTATGCGCTGGTCGGATGTAGTGACAGAAATCATGCAATATCTCACATTTCGTTATTACGACAAGAGATTATCTGGATTTTTCGATTGATCTGTCTTCTCCGGTTTTGTGTGCATGTTGAGAAGGGGCGGGGTGTCTACATAAGCGTTAAGGTAGGCGCCGTGTCGGAAGACAAACGGACGAGTAATAGATATATAACCTCATTGTAATCGTGTCGAGGATAGTCACGTGATTGACACAGGAAACATATTGTAATTAGAATGTCTAGAAGTCTATCTCTCAAGCAGCCAGTCCGTCTAATGGTGTTGTGTTAACGATAAGCTTAACATCGACCTGAACTTTGTCGGAGACAGGTTGACATTGGAGTCCCATCGCTTTATCCGTTTCCGTGTGTTATATACACAACCGTCTACACTTATTTATTCTTAATCTGATTGTGAAAACAGGTGTCCGGATAGACTTATGCACATATATACATTCTCTGATCTACAGGAATTCATTGATCAGTTTTATGTAAATCTTCATTACCCAGTTGTCGCTCTTGATATGGTTAGAACTCTTTTAAAACGTACATCAATCAAAATTAACTGGAATTCTTTTTTTTAAAATATGATTTTAAATAGTAATGATTTGTATCAATCAGAAATATCTCTGAGAAATATCACGTCCGGAATTAAGTGGAACCCGTTAACTACGGTGGGAGTCAGGGCCCAACTATTCGTCCACATCTGTTTTGTTTTAGAGAGAAAATGCACCCTCAGTGGTATGATACATGTGGTAACTAAATAGATTTGATCCTTCGTGACCTCTGTTGGTATGCGACCCTCTTAAAAACAAGATAACATGTTAGACTACGAGGGAAATTTTATTACATAACTATGTAGAAACTAGTGGAGAAAGGTCCTGTATTCTCAGAGATGTCTCTAAATATATCACATTTAACATCAGTGCCATGAGCACATAATTACAACTTGTTAAGAATACATGGAATAAATACACCTGAAATAATAGAGAAGCAGAGCCCCACGCTTACTCGTGTAGATTTACTGAAATCAGCGGCGGAGATAACACACGGTATCTCAACGAAATGTATTGTTTTGAAACTCAATACAAAACAATGGAGGTACAGAAGTAGGTCTGTTTCACATATAGAGTTCTCCTTTGCCTTTACAGGGTCAGTCTCGTTAACATTTAGACTTACATATCACATATTATACGTCTCAGATAATATGTTTCATTAACCAAATACATTACAATCCCCTAGTTATGTATCTATACTACTTTCAATCTTTTAAATTGGTATTAAAACAAATCCTGTAGACTCACTAACCTTGACATTGGGAATGATGCACTATTCTTATGTATTTTCTAACCATCCAACAAGTAATGTTTATCATATTTCTACAGAAAATGTATGCCGCTTTAACAATATAAACAAATACATTCTTCTCGACATACAAACGTGACGGATATTCAAATTTCTCGTTGTCGGGGCCTGTGGTTGGTTGGCGAGGTCAGATATTACAAAGGCTCTAGGAATTTCTACCTATTCAGGTGGGTACAGCGATCAGCGTGTGAACGAAACTGGCCCCATGTGTAACAGGTTGTTTAGCTAGCTGGTATGAATGAACAGTCTAGGGTCATGACCCCGAAAATATCAATCAGCAGATTTTGAAACCAACGAAAAATTTCTCAAAATATCTAAGTATTTAGCGTTTGCTTATAATAAGTTCTGCGCTGATATCATATTTTTAACAATTATTGTATGATATTTTGTTCAAAACACGTTGTAATTCAAAAACATAAAACGCAACCACGATCTATGGGCGGACTCGTCGAGCCACGAAGTAGGGATTTGATTGGCTGGATTGTTATCAATGGGCGTGTCAATAATTGTCTGACAGTTTCGTTCATTGAAGTTCGCAGATCACAGCGACAGCGTGTAAACCATTCATTCGCCTGGCGTGGGAATACATGTGCTAAGAGTTTACTCTGCTGTTCATTTGTGTAATCTGTTACATTTTCCTCCACTTTCCAGCGGATTTATATTTACTTCAGTTTCTTAAGGTAAGTACACGGTTCTGACCAAGTGTCGATATCAACTTTCAACAATGAGTCCGGATCCTTGTTGACTTACTATTCAAGTGTTTTTTTTTAAATACCCATCGTGCCAGTGTGCCACTAGTTAAGCATTTTGCTGACGGTTGAAACGATTTCATCTAGTTTGTTATCATTTAACAGAAATCATGAAATTATATCTGATAGTTTCAACTTGTTTTTTGGTGATTTATTTCAATAGTTTATATCAAACCAAGTACGATAGCCATTGACCTGGATCTTTGTCTAAAAGTTGCCGTGACGCAACGCATCTATAAAAAAAACCTTGCCAGTCCTTTAAAAGGAATTTCCTGTCCCCAGGTAAAATGTGACAGGTACTGAAACTGCTCATATGCAAATTTTTGGAGAAAATATTTGAAAACACTTAAAATCATTGCCTTTGAGCGTTACTGAAGTAATTTGTAATTAAAAATAAAATCAAACTGCTAGCTGCGTATCCTGTTGTAATGTTCGAGATAAGGCCGTGCTTTATAGGTGCGAAAAGATAACTTCGACGGAAACATATTTTCAGTATTGTAAAGTTTTATCGTAGATTGAAATTCCAGCGTTTGATTATTAAATTGAGTTTGTAATTAATTCCTGTGTTTATTTCAGATTCACCATGGCTGTCGAGATGCTAATCATGTGTGGATTATTTAGCTTAGTTCTGGGAACACAGCAGCAGATTCCCACGTGCAAATCTTCACAGTACTTGGAAAAGAATTTGAATGTGTGTAGACCCTGCACACAATGTCCAGTTAACGAAGTGATCCGTCGACCTTGCGACAAAACTCGGGATACAGTGTGTGGACCCTTCATCGAATTCGATGAGTTCCATCAAGCGCCGTTCATCAACCTGCTTCCAAGCAAGAACAACATCTCCCAGGAAGTGTTTGTGACCAATGAATTAAACATTGATGTTAACACGCCGAATAACGATCCGTCAGACGTCCGAGGACAGGCACCGATTACTATGAAGAATGGTAAATGGTACACATTGGCTATGGCACTGCTCGGAGTTCTGTCCTTCGTCTCCCTCTTCGTCATCGTCTACATCATCCTCGTCTGTTTCGTCTGCAAGAAACGCCGAGAGGAAAAAGAAATCATTTATGATCCCGGTAAGTATTGCTAACTCTATTATTTACATGTGTATCAGTTTTTTTATTGTTCATATGTAGATTCTACACCTTTTCATTCAAAGCACACAACCGGCTAAATTAATATTACTTCACATTACAGTGACTTTTTATCAATTAGAAGTTTCAAATGACCTCTCTACGTTGTGAATAGATACCCATGCTTAACTTGTCTTGGTCTTCTAAATGGTACCATGACTAAAAACCTACGATCATCCCTCCATCTGTTTTTTGGAAATGTTACCCATTCACAGAAAGTCATTAACTGGGAACTACAGAGCCAAAGAATGAAAGTCTAAATGTAAATTTGGTGTTTTTGTCCCCAGTCTCGTAGATTTTTTTTTTAATCACTCACACTGTCTCGGGCTGTCGATAAGTATACATTCGAGACTGTCTACGCAGGATTCTGCATTGGTTCACGCAGTTCTTTGAAAAGTAATCCAGTATCATAATTAGTAAATACCTTGCACTGCTATTTCGTGTAAGTCCATAATGTTGCTTAATTTCTAGAAATAATTTTCTCAGTGTCCTGGATTAATATTTAACGTATTAATCTTGAACACGTGCACGGTTACATTTTTTTTATCAAAACGTGCATATTTAAATTGAAATATGATCCAAATAAAATTTTACTTTTAATAAAGTACGAGTATCTTTTAAGCTTTTCATCTACATGGATAAACTTCAACACCAATTTTTAATCAAGTATGTGGGTGTATTTTGAAGACCACGTGCTTCTGGTAATTTGGTCGTAAGCATGTAGGTGTAGCGGGCAGATTTTCATAAACCACAGTCAACTGTGACCCTCTGGAATGTTTCGAATCTCCCTCCGTTATTACACACCCTGAAATTCTATCGGCGACAAATTTGGACTAACGTGTTCACATTATCTTTGCTCAGTGAATTCGCGGGATTTTATCCATGTCTTTCATTTCATTGTCATTCGGTTGAATAGTTTCGCTGTCCGAAAACGTCGGCCCCTTTTTTAACAGCAAGAGAAATCAGATTATAAGCAAAATCTTCTTTACATCCGCTGTAATTGATTTCATGGTATTGGACGGAGTTCTTTGTGACTTTTGACGTCTGGCAGAATTATTTCACATTGAATCAAAACTGTTTAAATTGCACACAAATCTGATCACAGACTTGGTTCAACAAGGACACATTATTTTCTTAAAACGAATAAAATGAAATTAATTCTATATAGATTTATGAAAAGTACGAGACGGGTCAGATTTGTAATAAGAGATATCGAAAATGGATTGCATTTGTGTCAAATTTGAAATATTCAGATTATTCATACAATTTATTTCACGGAAATCCAGGCAGTTCCTAGACACTTGACTTGCCTTGGCCTTTTATTTTACTGCGAGGTGAACTTGCCATGAGAATTAGGGATCGTCCCCTATTGTAATGCCAGCCGAGCAGAACTGCCAGAAAGTAACACCGCCATGGTTCACTCTCGATCACTTCCCGAACAGAGAACATTATAACCCCGGCTAAAATTCGGGGAGGCAAGATTAACAATAGAAATATCTGATGCTCGGTGGATGAAAGGGAGGTATTTTAAAAAGGACAGGAAATGCGATTTTATTACAAAAGGAAACATGCATTGGTGATAAAAATCCTGTAAGATTGTAATGTGCAGTTTTGAAATTGGAATCGTATTTTAAAACGAGAATCGTAATTCATTCGCCTTTTATAAAATTTGATGACGCGGCTCATCATTAAAATAAATGATGCGAAGATGTTAGATTTATGGCTAAATTTGATCAGTATATCAACCCAGCCGTGAATTACAACAGCATTTAAAATGACAAATTTACAATTGGAGCTCCGTTGTGACTATATATATGGATTTAATAATAATAGTAAAAAAAACTTGCGATGGTTTCTTACATCTAATAATAGTTCGTGTAGTAATAAAAAAAAAGACAATTAAAACTTCCGGTAATCAACATCGTTTCTATTGTCTGATGTCGGATTTCATTGTGACCTTAGTCGACAGCCCTGTCACCGCCAGACAGGACATGAACATTCATCATAGTTTCACAGCTACAACAGATGTAAATTTCCTCACAAATGTCGCTATTGAAACGGCCACTGACAAGTTGCCTTACTATATATAGACATAATGCTAATGACACGTGATGTGGTCACGTGTGAAAACTCGTAAACATAACTACTGTCAACGTGGTGTCATAGAAGTTTCCCCCCTAAAATAGTGTCATTTGAAATGAGAAAAACCCTTGATATAAATTTGTTGTAAGTGTGACTATTTCAATCAAAAATCTTTGATCAACAATTATTACATTTATTTATTTTCAGAAATGTGCAGTCCGGCGCCGTCCCCGATGCAGACGTATTATCCCCCACGCAGTAAGAAGGCGACGTCAGCCGACGTGGAGGAGAGCGACGACAGTGCGAGTGGCGGTCGTATGGTTGTGTTACCAAACATCTACATACCGTTTGCTAGCCAGGATTGTGACTACGACGCAGATAACAGCGGACAAACTGTATCATCCGGATCTACAAACTACGTCTATTTTAAGGCACCAACTTCGTCGTAGTGGGGGAATTAAGACTGCTTCATTTGACGTTAATATTTGTTAACTCGAGAAAAAAATCTTCCGTACAGGACCATCCAAACTTGTACCGGTATGCAAAGCTCAAATTGATATAAAAACTTTTGATATGTGACGATTTTATGGAAGTGTATAATTATTTGGTGCTACTATGGAAATAAGCTTGTTCAGAAAATGTTGCCATGATCAGATGAATGACTGGGGGTGTGCCAGCTACGGACATCTTGTGGTCACTTCGTAAAAGGAAAGAACGCCTTCTTCAAAATGACCACAGTTCTTCGATACCTGACCAAGGGCAATTCTTCCAGCAATGAACACCCACTACAAACCCCGGAGAAAGAACGCTCAGCGATTCCCGGTCATTCGTGAAGGAGATGTACTTTTGATATGCAAGGTAATTTGTTTTATAACACAACACTCTTTCGTAATGGAGATAAAATTGAAAATGGTATTATATTTCCAACTCTTTCCTATAAAATCGTTTCACGGTCTGTTAAAAGTCCCGACATGCTGTCAGAGGGCGTATTCTGGCTATTTCGTATTTTAAATAGATAGTGAATAACTAGATACTATACATGGTAATGTGTCTGGGTTGAAATGTAAATAATTCCTCAAGCATCTAAGGTATCACATACTCACTTTATTCAAATTTCTTCGTGCCTCGGCCCCGATTGATAATTTCCACTTAAAATGTTAACTCGTAATAACTTGAGATGACACTAATTTTTGGTCTCCCTTTCGATGTTTCAGTGGTCTATGGTATCAGATTCCGGTTGCCGTGCTGGAGGTCCAGGACAAGATTTTACAGAAAAGTGTCATGGATGATGTACTGATATATGTTTCTGGAGTTCAATTTTCTAACATAGATCCATATTAATAATGCTACTAAGGTTGAAATGATGAAATATTTGTGACTTTTAACAAGGACACGAGATTTGTGTGGTGCTTTCATATTTTGGTTTTGATTACAATATTGTGTGTTTAGTGTGCGTTAACAATTATTGAAATCCAGCCGGATTTTCATCGACTTCCGATCGTTTCGGATAACTTTCCTGATTTGATTTAGATAAATATATTGACCCAAGGGACCAGAATGTCTCGACTTTGAGATTCCAAAGAATGATAATGTATGCTATGTCTGTGATTTCTTTATCGTATTTATTGATTCTTTATTATTTTTCTATTTGAAAATGATGCAAACAATGCAAAAAGTTTGTAATTATAAAACATAACGATAACAAAATCGTGTTTGAATTGTCATTCCTGTCCTACACCAAATTTCCTCAACGTTCAACCATAACACAATATTCAAATTTTGAAAAGGGTAGTTACAAGCAGCTTTTAAATTTTCATTTTTTTTTTTTTTTTTTTTGAGAAATTAAAAATATTTGAACGGGTTGAGGAAATTTGTTGGATATACCCGAGTTTATGATTATAGAAGTCAAAGCACTCGGAACAGGTAAGCTAGTAAAACCAGTTTCCGAAAAAAACACTCCATTTTGGTTTGAGGAACTTTCCTTGTTCCCTGCCTCGGTGGCCGAGTGGTTAAGGCTTCTGTTTTCATCACTAGCCCTCCATCTTGGAACATTCACTGTCCTGGAACTCTGGCTTTCTTCCACTATATCGTGCACCTCTTTAAATGACTTGCTGTTAACGTAAAGGAACGCTTCGAACCAGCGACTAAAGTGATAGACATAAGCAGATATTGTGCTTCGTGATTGTTGTTAAATAGATTTTATAGTTATATAGCAACACAACGCAAAGCTTTTAAGGGAAGAGATAGGACATCTACACACTGTCCGACATGAATACCACAGGGATCTGACTTTGGGCAACAGGCGACATGCAACACGACAGGTGTTAGAACCAGTGACAGAGTAAATGATAATATATATATATATATTTTTTTTTTATAAAATTACTCATACCTTGTGTCGTATATCAACATATATTGTTAAATACAAAGTAATCTGCCAACTTTTGCTTCACTGAAATGATGAAACAACTTCGCAACAGATGCAGGGGGTGGGGGGGGGAGACCAAGTTTCATACACGCGAATAATAATTACCAGAATACGAAAACGGGGCACTGATTTCACAAGCCGGAGAAATTTGTCAACAGAGCAGTGATTCTAAGGCAGAGAGACATGTATGTTTGATGCGTTTATGTTATTAAAGGTAGAAAAACGTTTTGGTTAAGGGCACATTCCTGGATTTCTAGGGGAAGATTCTATATTTAACAAATCTACTTGGGTGAAACATGCCGTGTATGTAAATGTTACTGCTGGTTGAATATTAAGGCACTGTTGCCGGATAAATGAGACTTTAGTAATATTATCGGTAGTAATTGCTTTATATTGAAATACTGTATACAGGAGTTGTGACAAACACATTACTATGGCTATCACAATTTGTACATAACGTGACAGATGAAGACGTTATTTATGTCAAATTTCGCTAATTTTGCTGGAAATCACGCTGAAGTAAAAGTCACCGGTCGACATCACACGCGTTCCCAGTCGACAAGCGGGAGGGTGTAGGCGTGAGTCACAAGGGCTCTTTGTTCATGTACCGTAAAATTACCCTCCATTGCATTTTACTCCCCTATCTTAACCCAAACACCAGCTTTGTTTAGGAGCGAGATAGCGAATTCCACACACAATGAATCATGTTCCTCCTCAAATTAGCCCGACATAAATAGTGTATTTTTATTTTATGACCGTTTCAGATATATGGGTCTATTGTTAAGGAGATAACTGACTGTCAAACAGGTCGATTATTGTACCACGCTGATGATAACGACGACGGGCACCCAACAGGCGTCGTCTGTGACAAGTCTCCCCGGTCATCTACGCCATGTTGAAACTATATCGCTCTCGAAAAACGTCATCCAACTTCCGAAACATATCCAACGTGGACGACTCCTAAATACGACCGACATTTTCAACCCTCTATCAAAATTGGTTCATCAACAGTTTTCGTGTATTTTTTTCTGTGGCTCTACAACTCAGATACCAATCACATGGTATACGCTGCTTAGACAGGTGTATTAGTGAGTAATGAAAGACACCTTGCCATCGCTGGGGTTCGAACTAGCGACCCTTCGGTCACTAGCCGGACGCTCTACTGCTCGACTAAAGGGAAATTCCTGTTAACCTAGGCTAGCAAGGCGATCTGTACCCCCAACATCTACATGGTAATTGAACTGTGGAGCGTTTCCCGGGGAATATTTGATACCGGTATTTACACATTGAGAGGGTACTTAGACGAAGATTTACATTTAAATTAACTCACCGTCACTGCATTTATTATCACGAATATAAGAAATTGTGTACATGTAAGCTTATACATCAGACACAAGTGAACAGCACCTTTCTAAACAATTGTAGAATACGATACAGTGGAGCGTGATGATGAGCCCTCGTTACTATAGAGAAACCTGGAAGTCTAGTGTTACTGGGGTCACTTCTGGACAAAACACAAACAAGAGTTTTACATGGAGAACCTGAAAAAGTACAATAATGATAAGATTAGGCGTTACGGAAGACTGAACGTCCGTCTGTGTCATCTCATAATTTCTATATCCGGCATGTACACGAAGAAATCAGTGATAATGGGTATAGAATTGTATGTAAAGTCTTTTAAACAAAGTCTGTTAAAACTAGCGTTGTGTACGTAATCTATTGTCGTGGTCCGGAGGGGACATTTCAAAATGGCACGACGAAGCACACTGTGCGACGGTAGTTTCGACATTCTGTTTCCAAACCCTTATAATTTCGAAGAAGATTTCAAAACAGAGACGTTGAACAACATTATCTGTGTGAAAGGCACGGAGGAGCTTAGAAGTTAAAAGTTTGTATGTAATATTAATTTGAAGTTGGCGTTGATTGTAATAGTGAATGCGATGTACATGTATTTCATTTTCTCTGGACATCTAAATCCTAATAATATTATCAATCTAGGAGCGTTGGCAATATAAAAAATGAACATTTGAGCGCATTTTGCGTCGAAATATTATTGGTTTAAAACTGAAAGGGCTTTTTCAACGGAGGGGACATTACAATGGAAATTTGAAATATTGACACATGTATTCATCTTGCCACAAAAATCACATAAATATTGCTTTAAAGTACTTAAATGAATACTACAGATTACAGCATGCACAGGCCTATGATATCTACATATCAACAACAGACATTTTTTGATAACAATGCACTTTTTGTTTTGAATCATGAAACGTCCCCTCCGAAATACGTACACAATAGTCACGTGGAGTCTGGGACTTCATGCAGCCGTACATTTATATACACTTACATATATATATGTATGTCATTCAAAGCTAGGACGCATGTACCCCAACCCTAATAAATATGTATGTTTCAAATGTCATATAAAGGCAGACCAGCTTGAGATATAACTGACCGCTTCGGTAAATCAAGGGGCTTTTTAAAGTAAAATTATTCGCGTTTTTAATTATAATGATTTATCTTTACATGAAGATGTAGGAATCCGACAAAACATGGCTCACTTAAAGGTTAAAGTACCATTTCTGCTAAAAATAATGGAATTGTTCATATATCATATAAAATGTATATGTTTATAATGTTGAAATTAATTTCTACGTTTTCCCAATTTTGCCCCCAGGCATTATGGATTTGCCCATACGCCATCGTACAAACCCTACATTATATTTCGGTGGTGGTCTTCAATCTCGACAGAATCTTAACAAGCAATCTGTTTATTAATGTAAATTCTGTCCATCTGATGATATGGTTTTAGGTTTCAACTGGTACACTATTTATTCTCTTCTCAGAACTCTATCAACCGAATGAATTAATTCGAATTTCACTGCAATTTAATGGCCAATAATTGACACTTTTTCACGCGACATTTCGCGGACGACATAATTTCAATGCTCTCCTCTAAAATTGCTCTAAGCACACAAACTGGTTTTGTCTTTTATAAAATCTACCTTTTGTATGGAAAGTGTCTCGTTTAGAAAACGAGCAGCTTGCGGCCATCACGGCGCTGTGTTTTGGGAGGGATTAAGTGGGCCCTCCCTCCTCCCCATTAGACGTGTAGTGGTGAGATACACAGACGCCTGGCTATATAGACAGTAACATTCACTAAAAACTTACAATTTTCTAGTTTTAATGAACGCATATCAGATTCCCGCCCGGGGATAACTTCACGATTGGGTTTCTACGAGAACAAAGATGTCGTCTGCAAACGATTTGGTGATATTGTGTTTTTGCATACAAAACGTATCTTTAATGCCCGTCTAGGGTATGGGAACTGAACTCTGAGGTCACCGTCGACACCAATCAAGTCATGAAAAGGCGATTTTCACAAACAATAAAAATGCGTTCCGTGTCATTTGTAATCTGATGGGTTTCGTATTTTATATCTAGCTACTAAACATCTTACAATGAAAGTGCGTCAATCGGTATGAAATGCAAAGGCACATTTGTTTTGATTTGCAAATATGACAAAATACTCAGTACCCTCCTCCAAGAGAGGAACACAAATACACCGAAAACAAGCATAAAGCAACATGAATTTCCATGAAATGGCATCCTGCACGCGCTTCGTTCAACAAATTTTGTAGCCGCATGCATTTCGGAAAAGTCGTTATTTATCATATATGGACGAGACGTGCTTAAAATTTAACAACTCGCCTCTAAATGACAGGATATGATATAACACAAAGTTTGTGTAAATATCATATGTCATATTAATTTACAGGATGTGTTCCCTGCATCCTCAAAATGCGTTTCGAACACACAACCTCCTGTCACAAAGGGCACAGATGATTTAAATAAATTTCATGTTTATCGGTAGGTCAATGTGTTCATTTCCTGTTGGCTATTTCATGAAAGCTATGTGTATATGTTGTCAATTTGTATGTAGACGCCTCGTCCTCTCCTCGTTAACTGGGATATACATCTCCACTCAACACATCGGTCAAACTCACCGTACCAACCAAGGCACTCTATGTGTCGCCCCTATCACACAGAATATGTCTGGAAAACAAACGAAGGTCATTTTAATTTGACCAGAATTCGTCTCAGGATAAGACCCAGAGACGGAGGGCTAGTGACGAAGACAGACAGACAGACCTGGTAGTTACTCTGACAAGTTTAACTTAGAAGGAATGTCGCACAAATATAGATAGTTTTAATACCGATGGACAACAGGTGTGTTATTTGATACCAGCAACCAGTATATTTCCATAATTTACTTAACATATTACAAACATAAACTCACATTACTTATATATTGTAGAATTCTACGTGTTTAAGATATCCAGACAGAGGCCTACGCCCAGCATTCTGAAATGTGTTATAGCAAATTCATCGTGACTCTGGGAAAAAATCATTTTGTCATGTAAATTCATAAATTTATCATTTTTTTCTTATAAGATTTGTAAATGTCCCCAGTTCTTGAATATCATTTTATATTCGCTGTATAGCCTGTGCGGATGTAATTTATGGATAATTTATAAGATATTTCCTAGTATCCTTTTTGATTAAAGTTAACAAAAAAACTGGAATGCAAAGGTTTGCCTCCCATACATTTCCAACATTCCTCGTCCCGGAAGGAGGTGACAAATTACAACATAACTCCACCATTTCCTCGGTAAGCACTACAATAACACATATACGAGTTCAGCAGACTAATTCTCAAGTTCGTCTATCCCCCGACAGGGCACAGAACCTCCATTTTTGCGGTCCTGTACATCTCTGAAACTTCTCTGGCATGGGACCTCCATTCTACGCTCCTGACTGAAATCTCCGTGACAAAGGATCTCCATTTTGCGCTCCTGAACATGTATATGCGACCTCTGTGACCAGGGATATTCATAATTTTGTGTGCCTGCATATCTGAAACCTTCTGTGACAAAGTCCTCCATTTCGCATTCTGGTAGATGTCTGAAACTTTTATGAATAGGGCCTACCAATTTACGTTTATTTGCTGCTTTAAAAATCTCTGAGACAAGGGGACCGCCAGTTTGCGTTATTTCCGTTTACAATTCAAAGAACACATACAACTTGTGCGAACACGAAGAGTTGTGAGGTGTGCAGTTGTAAATGGTTATATTGTGTTACTTGTTAATCATAACGTGTTCTAGTCCTATCCGTGACGGGCTGGATCTTTTAGACATTGTCTATATACATGAACGTATGTAGCGTGACCGACTGTTCATTCTATCCCCGATCAACCACACGGCGCTACAGACAATAAGCCGAAGAGATACAGCTATTTAAAACTTACTTACATAACACATCTCGTGTCTATCCTGTGTATTAACGTGGGTGTACTGTTGAATTCTCCCAAAAATGCCGGATATTTTAATAGGTGGCTAGGCTATACACCAGATCCTGCCAACTCCACGTTATACCGGTGTTGGCAGGGACCGCTATTTGAGACGGAGGAAGCTGCTAAAAGTTTAGAACCAGTCAACCGTATCAAATGCCAGACTCCCAAAACGAAATGCAGCATGTGTGGTAATGCTGTTTGTATCCTGCTCTGTTGATGCAACTGAGGTAGTTTCTGTTACTACTATCGGGGATGAAGGAGGATCGGGGATGGGGTGGGGGGGATGGGGCGATGGGGAGGTGAGTGCAGAAACTGGGTCATTGCTAGCGGAATGACTTGGATCATGCACATGTTTGGTTGCTTTTTGGTTCTGTCTATGTATTATTTTGATATCTGCATAATTATGTTATGAAATAATATTTTCATTTCTTTATAATCCCTAAAACCTTAACAGGAATAGAGAGCATATGCAGACAATTTACAAACTCTAAGGTGACGTGATGTTTGGCTGTTCCAAGCATTTGGGTGACGTAATGTTATGTTTGGCTGTTCCAAACACTTAGGTGAAGTTAGGTGATGTTTGGCTGTTCCAAACATCTGGGTGACGGTAGGTGATGTTTGGCTGTTCCAAACATCTAGGTGACATTAGATGATGTTTGGCTGTTGATGTTTGGCTGTTCCAAACATCTAGGTGACGATAGGTGACGTTTGGCTGTTCCAAACACTAAGGTTATGCTTGGCTGTTCCGTTACTTTTACTGTTTATGCTGTCAACTCGAATGCCACGAATATAACGAATAAACATTCTACGTGTTACACTGACGCTTTAATGATTATGCAGATTTGAACGTAAATCGGTTCTATCTCGATTGTTTAAAAAAATCAACTGGTCAAGTGCTCTAACGATGGGGCTAGACATTATAACTTCATGGTAGAATAATGTATTATTTTTTGTTGTGTATGATAACATATACAGATAACATAAGGCTATCTGGAATCCATTCATACAGTGTATAATACAACACGTGTAAAATCATCTTTCAGGATAAATATAGAAATGAATGAAATAAGTGCTTGTGTTCCATGGGACATTCCATTCTATCACGATTTAGCTCCTCAGTTCCCCGGTCGTGTGCCCCAGTTTCATCATGTCTATATTGAATAAGGAAGATTTCATATCTACAGCCATAATTCTATTATGTGCCCATCACGTGTCAGTTATAAGAGCAACTTCTTAACCTCATCTCCATAAATCTACCGTCTGCTCTAAACACGTGTAGGCAAATTGCTGAAAATACATTTATGTGAAAATTACTAATGACTCGGGTTTTCTTTGATAAATAAAATGTATCTGAAGAAATATTAAAGAAATTTATCATACTCAGATGATTGATTATCAATTGACAACGGATAGATTTTAATCTTCCACTTCAACCGACAATTTCTATGATAATCCTACCGGGTAGGGAGCTAGTTTGACCTTCGAGTGCGTTCGAGTGGCCCGAGTCAGGGAGATAGTTTGACCTCCGGGTGCGTTCGAGTAACATGTGTCGGTAGTAAGGGTAAGTTACATCACTCAAAAGAACTGAATGGGGGACAGCCATTTGTCGGCGTCCACACAGGTAAAGCTGTACGGAAATATTTGTATAAGCTGTATTGTTAGTAGAGATGTTTTACTGGTCGTTATCCATACAAGTATGTTTAAATTAGGTGTAAGACGCGCCCTCAGAATGTTTAAAAACCTCGTAACGACTGCTTAAAAAAACATCAATTAAGTTGTCAAAGAAAAATATGGTCTTGCAACAACCGGTTTCAAGCTGGTCCGCTAAAAATAACAGATTCTAAAACAGTAGGAAATAGAAATGTTAAAGTCATAGTTCTTCACAATCTTCCAACATCATACAAATATTTGTATTGTCAAACGGTTCAAGAAAACCAGACTTAACACAATGAGACATTTCATTCAGGATACTGCATGTCAAACTTTTTTTACGTAATATATATATGGAGGCGTAATTTTATCTTGTTTAAAATTATTTTGCCAAATAATTTCAAAAGACGCACTGACCCAGCCGTCTGTTTACACGGAAGTTTAAAACATGGGGGTTTGAATGAAAATAAAGAAAGTTGAGGACGCTGGTCTCCAGTAGTGAAAGCATTCCTGAAACTTAAACGCACAACAGGTTAAGGTTACTCTTTTGTTCTTAAGAAAGCGCAACACAGCTTGCATTGTTTGACGGAAGCTATGGCCAAATACTTCTGGAACCCCCCAGAAATTAGTGCTTGCGTAATTTTATTTAAAAAAAATAACAGGGGAAGATGCAATGGACTAACTGGCAAAACCGCACTGTACACTGTAATGTTTCGCCAGTTTTACTGTTTAGTGATTAATTTGATTACCAGCCTTTTTATATACAAGGCGTGAACTTTATCATTGAACGGCCATTAGATTGTCAAAATGAGTGAAATCTGAGTGACAGATCAATGGCATACGTCAACATGTCACAAATTGACGTAACATTATTGTTTTGTGATCTAAAATGTATCTACACTTCTGTTAATATATGTCATTATACATATTTGACCGTAGAACTCCTTTTTTTTGTAATTAAGCTCCCTGTGAACATAGAGGGTCTTTTAAGGCTGGTGACTACGTCACTGAACAATATACAGAATGTTCGTCGCTTAATATCAAGAGCAGTAAAGAGGCTTGCCCGAAGACAAGACCACGTTACTACAGACTGGTCTGTATGTAATTTTCCCATAATAATTCTTTATAGTAAAATAACGTTTTAGTATGAAATTAGCCCTCGTGTTCTTTGAACAGTCACTGAAGAGCGAAGCAATGGAATATAATTTCGATGTTGATGGCGAATTACTTATCTAACTAATGATCGTGTAAGTGTCTATCTCTACTGAGCCAACCGAGTGAGGAGTCAGTCTAATTACTACAGAGGCAAGTGTCAGCTGACGTGTTAACCCTTCAGTTTGACGTTATAGACCTGTCGAGTTCCCTGTAATGTGGTTAATTTAATTAGTTTAGATCGTTTGTTAATAACTGTGATCCGCGTCCTATGTCTAATCCAATCTATGTTTATTTTGTGTAACGGGACGTCAATTGCGCAATGGACATGTCTGGGTATTCATCCGAGGTTAATAAAAACTCCACTACCTCTCCAGCGATGTCGTTAGCTGTACAAGACACGGACAACAATGTGTCAGTGTAATGCCTCTGACACCTTGGCAGCTTCGACTGGCCACCATTCTGATTACGTCATCAGATTAGGTGGTTATGTCATACATAAACACGGACAGAAAGCTGTGATGGGGTATAATCCTGTTTAGAAAAGGACTCCATTATTTTTGTAACTGAGTCAATAAAGAAAATCCACTAGTTTTGGAAAATATTCGAACTAACATAGCAACACTTTATTTGGATCACAAATCCATTACAACACTTGAGGCAGTGGTGAAGACAAACAAACAAACAAAGATGTATCGTATGTAGGATTATCTGACATAGAGGAGAGCTTTCGATATCCCTCTCCGTGTTGTAGACTTGACAAACCGTAGAAGTGGCGTCAGTGGTTTAAATCCATTGTTTCTCCTAAACTTCCGGTCCAAATTGTGTTTTTCTTTAATTTCCTATCTATATATTTATAGCAGATGACCTGGAAAATTGTATTACAACATATGATAATGAGAGAGAGAAAACAAATCACATGATGTTTGGTTTCAATAACATCACTTATTATTATCACATGTATAACAAATGGTTTAGTCGTGGTTAGGTAAACTATAAAAATCTATTTTAAAAATATAAACTAACACTTGAATACTGACAGAGTTAACATAAGCTACTTATCGTTTTAAAAGTGATCTAATCATATTAATTGTATATTTAAACAACCGTTGTTTTCCAAGGGTATTTTCATGAACCCGGATTTTCGTTCCTTCGATGCGGTTGCAGCCAATATATATTATGTTGTAGCTAGGGAAATCCCATTTACTTTTACGATGTGTAATTAGGGAAAACCCATTTACTTTCATGAACACCATCGTGAGAAAACAATATTTGTATGCCCGCTACAGATGTTGATGTTGTGTAGAGAATTACAATTGAGGACCTGGGCAGCAAAAATTCATATTTTGTGGGCCGCTGTAAGTCCTCACAATCCAACTCGGGTATCCTTGGCACCTGTACTGCAGGTAGAGCACACCTGTTCGTGGGCGGGCTGAGGACTCCATTTAAAAAAAGAATTTACAAAAAATTAAATCTAAATTATTTGTCGTATTTCTGTTATAGCGTACCGATTTAATCGTCCGGACACAAATTTAAATGTCCTACTCGTAGTTACTCTTTATGTTATTGCTTTCGTTTTTTATGATAACAGATAATTGGTTCTTTTTATAGTCGTAATAATGGTATTTACCAAATTCATTTATTTCGATATTGTAATTAGACGAATTAAACTAACCAAATAACGGTCTAAAAGAACAGTTTTAATTTTATTGGAAAAGTTTCCCTTTACTTCCAGTTTGTCAAAGAACATTTCATGCTCAACAATAACAATAATTTGATAGTAAATATTAGGGTCTACACAGAGAACTGAACTAAGTGTATACATTGTCACTTCAGGACAACCTCGTGTCTGATTTTTTTACTCTGTACACAATGACATTTATATTAATCTGATTTCAAGTATTACTAATTTCTCTAGATAAATAATTTCCGATGTTGTTAGTTGACTTTTGAACAAGCTTTTTTGACCTTGTTAGACAAAAAAAAGCGAAAGTATACCTCAG